>NC_058049.1:26538810-27138810 GCF_020085105.1 Siniperca chuatsi
AAGGTGGAATTGGTGGTGCTGCGTCTGACAATTTTATTACTTTCTGAACTCAACAATCACATCCACTTTACAGAGATTGGCCAGGTGTGCAGAGATGAGAAAGTAAGGCAGGAAAGTAAGGTTTGAAGCTCTCTGTCGTTCTTCACCAAACAACAAATGTCACTTTTGTGTGTCCAACTGAGTACAAAACCACGAATGCATTCAAAGAGAGATGCCCAGAACATAGAGCTCTTGGAGAGAGATCAGGGCGGCTTTTCGCCCAGCCTTCCGGTGGGGCTATTAGGAACAGGTATAAACACTGACACCCTGAGCAAAATAGCTTGCTTCAAGCATACTGAACTTGTCTAGCATGTAAAATTGGGATTAGGCCGCATTCAGACTGAATGTATCCCTGTGGGGGGAAAATTCAGCCCTTTCATTCATTTGAATGAGGTCAGTCTGCTGACACAGTGGGGGTGCCAAGGCAGAGGGTTTTAGCAAAAAAGTTGAACCTGGTTAGACCGCAACACAACTTCAAGATGCTACGGCGGGGCATTCCCTGGTAGCTCACCTGGTAGAGTGCGTACCATTATTAAGGCTGAATCCTTACTGCAGCGGCCCGGGTTCGACTATGTGAACATTACCTTGTAATCAATGCGACAAAAGTTAAAATAATTGCCACCATGATAACATTCCATAGTTGTAAAAACCTGTCACAGACTATTACAAACCGCTGTGCAGTGTTTTGGTGATAAGCCTTCAAACTTGTGAACGCAACATGCCCACACCAGCACAGACCCTTTCTTTGTTTCAATGCAGGGCTGTTTTCAGCCCGAAAGCCTGCTTATGCTTCGGCAGATATAGACCTAACTGTCTTTGCAAACGTATGCAGAAAAGGGTGTTGTGGGGAGGATCACAAAGGAGCGACATGTAGAGCGGACCTGCGAATCAAGCAAGCTGACTGGTTAATCCAACTTCTATTGGGAGGCAGGGTTGAAACAGAAAAGAAACTTACAAGTTGTACCAACAAGTATAAAAGAAACAGCATACAAGTATAAATCGAATGTCTCTGAACAAACACGTTCACCTATGTGCAGCCTGAAGAAGCATGTTTCAGCCTTAAGCCTTGTGACTGACTGGCGAACTGTCCAGGGTACACAGGTGCAGAAAATAAATAGAAGGACCACATATCCCAGAAAGCCCATTATCTCACAAAGAAGATCCTTCTTGATGTCCTCCCTCCCTTTGCTTGGCATCACTTATAGAGCTAATAACTGCCCTTGAACAACCAACACGTATTCACGTCAGTTAATTTGAAACACTGCAGTGGAATAAAGGTAGAAATGATGTGCACAGAAGATTTGTGCTATGAAACAACCTGTTTTGTATCAAAGAGAGAATTCCTGCCAAATCTGACTAATTGGCA
This sequence comes from Siniperca chuatsi, assembly GCF_020085105.1. Taxonomy (NCBI): domain Eukaryota; kingdom Metazoa; phylum Chordata; class Actinopteri; order Centrarchiformes; family Sinipercidae; genus Siniperca; species Siniperca chuatsi. The sequence continues at coordinate 26,540,216 of NC_058049.1, forward strand.
GGCATTAGTTCTGAGTAAACATGTCTCAGTGCAAATGAGAGTGGATATTAATTGATTTTGAAATGCTACAAGAGGCAACTTTCAGGAACTATTAGTCTGTAACACTTTTATCTTTCATATTTAACCCGTCTCAGTTTTTTGCTCTACCACTCTTTCTCTATTGCACCTTAACTTTAGAAATAAGATGTCTTCCTGCACCAAATCTCTCCATCACTGTCTATTTTTTTCTTACACCTTTCTTTCAGTCAATCTTTTTTCTTAGTGGTATTTATATACAGTGCATTTGCTCCTCTCTTTCTTTTTCTATCTGTTTCTCTCTGCACTATGGAGTTATTCCAGTGCCACTCATCCAGTCTGAGGGGCAACAAAAGAGTCTGGGAGCCTGAAATCGATTACTCTCTCAGGCGGAGAGTACAGACACCTTCTCTTCTGGTATCACCCTCTTCCATTACTGACAATCCTCTTTCTCTCCTTTCTGTCTCTAAACCTATTAATCTGCACACATCTGTCTCTCAGTTTTGTCTCCCCATAGTGCTACCTTTCTTATTTTCTCACCTCTTCACCCCATTTTTTTTTTTTTGCTCTTTTTAAAGACATACTCCAACATTTTGGAAAATGTGTTTATTTCTTGCCTTTAGTAAAAGTTAGAACGGGTCAATATTAATGTAGTTTGCACCAGTTCAATACTGAAGTAAATTCATGATTCTAGCCTAGCTCATGGAGTGGAAGCAGAGCTGATGTAAAATCTGCTCACTGCTGTAAAAAGAAAAGACAATGTAGACAGTGATAAGACAGTGCCAGGAACATTTTGGAAAGCAAAAGAAAAGGAAACCAAAAATACTACTAACTCTTTGGAATTTTGCTCATCTTTAAAGCTAGGGTAGGTACTATTGGAGAAACTAGCAAGAGACAGCTAGATTTTGAAAGTATCCAACCGAAAAAATCCCACCCCCTCCCTTCAGGCCTCCCTCCAAAGCCACTCCCCCAAAAAAACATTGTCATGTGCAATGAGTTCACGTGCAATGAGTGCCCAGGCAGAGTGCGCGCAATCATTCGGGCCGAATTAAATGATTGGATGGGCTTATTACAGGCCTACGAAAGCCACAGATAACGGATTGTTTTTTTTTTTTTTTTTTTTTTTTTAGACACTGTGTGTTGGACAGCGTGGTTCAGCAACACTGGGGCCCCTCAGGGGACTGTCCTCTCTCCCTTCCTCTTCACCATCTACACTACAGACTTCAGCTACCACACAGAGTCCTGCCACCTTCAGAAGTTGACTGACTCTGCCGTGGTGGGATGTATCAGCGGTGGTGATGAGACTGAGTCAAAGTCAAGTCAAAGGAGCTGATTGTAGATCTACGAAGGGCCAAGGCACCAGTGACCCCGGTTTCCATCCAGGGGGTCAGCGTGGACATTGTAGAGGATTACAACCTGGGAGTATACATGGACAATAAACTGGACTGGGCTAAGAACACTCAGGCTGTTTACAGGAAGGGCCTTTTTTTTTCTGAGGAGTCTGAGGTCCTTCAACATCTGCCGGACAATGCTGAGGATGTTTTGTGAGTCTGTGGTGGCCAGTGCTATCCTGTATGCTGTTGCATGCTGGGGCAGCAGGTTGAGGGTAGCGGACGCTAACAGGCTTAACAATCTGATCTGCAAGGCCAGTGACATTGTGGGGGTGGAGCTGGACTCTCTGGAGGTGGTGTCAGAGAGGAGGATGCTGGCCAAACTACATGCCATCTTGGACAGTGTCTCCTGCCCACTTCATGATGTGCTGGTCAAACAAAGGAGCACCTTCAGCGAAAGACTCATCCCCCCAAAATGCACCACAGAGCGCCACAGGAAGTCATTGCTGCCTGTGGACATCAAACTCTGTAACTCCTCCCTCTAAGTGTTAGTCTATATGACCCCAAGTCACTAAGTGAACATTGGATCATTAACATCACTGCAATATTTGAAATATTGTGCAATATTCTCTGTTTAATACTCCTGTGCAATATACTCTATAGTTTAATATTCTGTTTATTGATATTTATTAATACTTATATTACTGCTGTGCAGTATCCACCGTCTAATAATCTGGTTAATCTGCTACATTTAACTTGACTATTACTTATTTTATTACATTGTATTATACTGTACTATACTTATCACCAGGTAAATCCACTTTGTACTTTACACTTATTTTAGCTTTATAAATTATATAAACTTTTGTTCTTAATTTAACTTATTTAACTTAGCTGTATTATAGTGTATTATATTTTGATTTGCACATCTCTTATTTCTTAGTAGAAATAATTCTCGTTGCAAACTTATTTTATTATTATTTCTATTTCTATGAATACTTCTAATCCTGTGTGCATTGACATGATAGTAAGCAGTTGTAACGAAAGAGTTTCCCCTCGGTGATCAATAAAGTATTTCTGATTATTCCTGCATTAAGAATGGTACAGTCATCTAGGCTTCAGTATTGAACACAGGAAATAAAATGACAAATGAAAACTTAAAGGTAAATTCCATGTCTCTGCACAGCAGACAGTAAACACCCTGTACAGAGAAAGCTGGATTGTTATGTTAGCTTGTTGGCTCTCTTGTTTTCTCAGGATTTCTGGGTGTGTGAAGTGAAGCCTACATTTTCTTTACCACTTGCTGCCAAGCAGAACTTTTTTTAAATATCACACATTTAAAAATACTTTTACACCTGTACAAATAAGTTTTTTTTTTTTTTTTTTTTTTTTTTTTTTTTTACTAATTCAAAATAATTATATCCACAAATTACATTTACACCCTTTTGGTTTTCCCTTAAAATTCCATTAATTACTACCCCTGAAACCATAACCACACATGTACAGTAGCCAGTAGTACATTAATTTGAAAAGGCAAAACTTCAACCCCTTAAAACCCTTGCATTACAAATTAAGTACAATTTAAGGCGTACATGATCCCTTCATTATCAAGTTAAAGGGTTCTTAAAAGGCAAAAACTAAACCCCTTAAAAATGCCTTTAAATAAACAACCTTTAATTATCAAATTAAGTAGACTTTAAGGGGTACATGACTTTCCCCTTAATTTACACATTCATTTGTTGCTACTAATTCTAACATTAGACCAATGTGCTTGACCTCCTAACTTCCGGCTGCTATTGCTGGCTATGCTAAACACCAGTGGCGCCAGAGCAATAGAGGAAGATTGATTCAGTGTCAGCAATCTTAATAAATTATTATTAAATATTTTAAATTTGCAAATTAATTAGTGTTTATTTTTTAATTTAATATAGCTTCAAATGGAGTTATAGCCTACAGTATGAAATTAACAACAAAAATGTGTCTATTTTGTATTCTCTTTCATAATGGGCGCCATCCCAGCCATGCAATATACACTAATTCAACACTAGCTTTCTCTTGATCCCGCCTCCATCTAATAAAATTAAATGGATGTAAAAAGGGTGCAGAAGACAGCGCCCTAAAGCCAATAAAACTCTGGGATTTATGAGTGATGAGCTCAGTAGCCAATCAAGACCTCACACAGGGAGGCTGTCCCTTTTTGTATTTCTCTGATATCAATAATTGTACCTTATTGTTAGAGAAGCAGATACTTTAGCCACTCTATTGCAGTCTTTAATAAATAAAGTATTAAAATAGGTCTAATATTTGTGTTATCAATATGAGGGGGATACATTGCAGTACTTTGAGCTCTAAGTTGATGTTAGTTTATGTTATGCTCCACAGACAGCGTCATTGCATGCCAACTAACTCCTTTTAACTTGACACCATTATCCTAAACAGATCATACACATACACCTCTAGTTTGGCCCTTAAAGACAACCACACCCGGCAGACAGAAACTTTAAAGCTCCCGCTGCACGTGCTTCCTTGTTCTGATCATGTACGCTTGTGCACGCGAGACATACGGCAGCAGAACAAAGAAACATACACACATTCTTTTTTTTTTTAAATCTTTATTAAGTTTCAACAAGTTCAATACAAAATTACAAAAACAAAAGCACAACATAAATACTTCAATACAAATCATGCATGAATAGCTTGACACCATCTTAGATCCAAGCAGCCATCTTGGATGCACACACGCGCACACACACACACACATACATCCCTTTGTTCTGTAGTTTAGTATTTAGAGTAAGACTTGACATTGTGTTTTTGCTTTGTTTATCTTTTAAATAAATGTTTGTGTATAATTATGCTGATTTCTTTAATGTTTCACAAGAGTAATTTGCCAACCTCTTCTATGTTAGCTATTAAAGCTAATTTTGGTTAGTTATTCATTTAATTATTATTAAACTAATAAAACTAACCATAACTACTTGATTGCACCTACTCAAGTTGGTGCCCCTTTAACCATTGTAAATCCCAACACAGGTTATTAAGTTATTAACATTATTTGCATTTGTCACAATCACTAAACCAGCAGATTTTTACTTTTGTTGGTCTGGAAGCTGAGTTCTAAACATGAATTAAAACAACTTTTCACAGATTAAATATGTAATATATATTTTACTAATAATATAATTTGGAATAATCAGCTTGTTACACAATAATAAGCCCATGTCATGGAAAACTGGACAGTGTGTCCGGGTTACTAACCAGATGAGTCTCCACTGTGACTGTTTTGGATGAAGAAATATTGTATTAGCACACGTTTTGAATGGCCACTCAAACAACTTCTGCTGTGTGGGTGGAGAGAACTGATCTAATTAGCACTGCTACATAAATAGCGGTCGATGTTTGTCAGACTGCTGTAGGGGAAAGTCTCTTTTTTATTTTCCATAGTGATAAAAATGTCTAAGATGGAGATTGTAATTGGAAACTCCTGAATGTACCTGATTTCTTCTTTTGCTGACTTGGATTTTAATTATAGCCACAGTGTAGGTCTAGCTATCTGTAGTAAGCTTTTTAAAACGTGTTTTGTCTCTACAGCAATACATAAATACTTGAGAACTGCAGAAGGACTGTAAATGATCTTTAGTATACTCAGGAATTTCTTGTTTGTCATATGTACTCATTTCATAGGTATTTTCTCAAAGTTGTTTCATCATTTGTCCTTTTAGTTATATTATAAAGGTTGGGGCTCTTATAATAAAGTCAAAATGCTGGTAGGAAGCAGATAGATGTAAAGTCAGTCGGTGAAAGTCTGTCTTCTAAAGGAAGAAAAAATGCCTTACTTGGGCTTTGTTTAGCACCTGGCTGAGACAGGCACAAGGTTTGTCATCATGAGTCAATGATGGATTTATGACATGGCTTGTTTATTGTTGCTTTGTAATGACTCAGTTATGTTTTTAATAATGTTTGTAACCAGGGTAGCTTATGTCTGCAATGTGGGTAAAGTATGACTCAAAATAATGAACTCTTACAGCATAGTGTTGGGTGAATTTATCTGTATATTCAGTTTATCCTCAGTTCTCCCACAACACAACACAACACTTACAACAAGTGATACTGTGTCCATGTGTCATGTGAATGTCTCCCCACATTCACCAACACACAGCCGCATCGTTTACTCAAGAAGTCAGTTGCAGATCCAGAGGTCTGAGCAGTTTATTCAAACTTCCTCCTCATGGAATTCCACTGGGTTGTAAAGGCTATATAACCATCCAGCTAACATTAACAACACGTTTTCTTGATGTAACCCAACTTTTTTGTAGGACATGAAATGAGCATGTTATTAATTCAGAGAGTTAACCTCTTGTTTACCAGGTGACTGCATTGCCACTTACTGACCAGCAGACAGAAGTCTCTGCAACCATCACCAAAATGCCACTTATTAGTAGTGTTAAAAATGTGTGTTAAAGTTAATGAAAAGTCGTAGATAACTGGTTGAATGATCTGCTGAAATAGTTGGTTGAATAATTTTTCTCTGAATGTTTTATAACCACTATGCTATTATAATGTCTCAAATCATGAATGCATGGCTGATGTTTGAATATGTGATATTTTGCACGTAGAATTACATTCTAGAGTCAGAAAACATAAAGAGCCATGCTAAAAGTTTCAAACAAAGGACTAGAGTTTTTGGCGCAAAAGCCGTTCTCCACACCTGAAACTCTTCCTCCTTTGACAAACGGATAAAATCACTTTCACCGACATAGCAGCCCCATGTTGGACCTCACCCCGGACCTCAGCTCTTGTTTTATTTTACCTTTTACTTTCTTAAAACGTATTTCTTTAAGTTTTCCAATTTAACCTTTTTCCAAGCAAGTTTTTAATGTGTCAGTATTAAACTGAAGAGTTGTTTCTTTTGACTCTTTTTTTTTTACGTTAACACCAAGCCTCACGATTTTTACAACGTTATTTCTTTTTTTCAGTTACTGAAACCTAGTTGAAGAAGTTAGTGTAGGCAGTAGTGATGGGAATAACAGCTCATTGAAGGGAGCCGGCTCTTTCGGCTCCCAAACGGCTCTTCATATAGTACCACTTCTGCTGGTCACTGCCTAAGTTACATTCTTATTAGTGGCAAGAAATAAATATGCAAGATTCTTCATCTGCAATACGTGGAAATATTTGGTCATATTGACGGTTAAAAAGTTGCTCATAGAGCCGACTTGTTCGTGACCAATACATCACTAGTAGCCAGAGATATTTTCTTTGACAATCCACATCACAGACACGACAGAAGCAGCCGCTGGAAGCCAGCTAACTTTTAAAGCAAAGCCCTTCTGAAAGAAGCCTGGACAACGTATGTGTTCTAACACAACAAAGGTTAGAACTGAAGAAACTTCGAATCCTGTATCTCCAAGAGAACTGTGCCAGCACGTACCTATTATTACACAGAACCACTTTGAAATTGTCAATAGCAATAAGCCATTACTCTCGGTGATCAGTCAAGAGACAACGCACAAATTAGCGTTGCGAGGGAATTAACCTGAACTCAGGTAGCAAGAGGTAAAATAAGGAACGGATGCGTAAAATGATTGAAAGTAAGTTACAGAAAACAAAGGGCAACGACTTTATTACTCACACTATTAACAACAAACAAACTAATAACTACCAATAACTACTAGACACACAAATGAATGGCTAAATGCAACCATGAATAAATGTTATGAATAGGCTACAGAGATGAACAACTAATAAATGCATGAATGAAGCCGTGAATAAAGCGACAGCCAATTGATGACTGAATGAGGACCAGTGTATACCAGATAAAGGAGTGAATGATCATAAGATGTCTTAATTTGTGGAAACACAAGAGACAGTGGATAAAACTGTAATATTGACCAGTGAAATACAACTTTATGATGAACCGTTTAGCAGCTGAGAGGTTTTGGGAAGCACTTGTGAAATATTTTACTTGACTCCATATCATGTTTAGGCCTAGACTGAAGGGAGATCCTACTCTTGACCTAACGCTAATTTACTTTTAGTACACATCACAGGAAAAAGTAAAGTTTCCCCTGGTGGTTCAGATGGCCAGGGGAGAAGTTGCTCTGGAGGGGGAAAGAGTAGCAGTGCCATTCCTCGTGTGGGCCACTCTCGGGCATTGTCGGATGCATTTGGCCCAATCTCGCAGCTTGGCCAGCTGATTTCGTCTGAGACGGGCAATGTAAATGGACTGTACTTATATAGCGCCTTTCTAGTCTTTCTGACTACTCAAAGCGCTTTATTGTCAGTCTCACGTAGCGGCTCGGCTTAAGTCGGGTGTCTCTCTCTCTCTCTCTCTCTCAGCAGGTAGCAGGCTGATAACATCTTCACACACCACTTGATGGGTGTGCAGGATTTTCTTCTGTTCTAACTTTTGTTGTGTTAGAACACAGACGTTGAGCAGGTGTCTTTCAGAAAGTTTTTGATTTCAAAGTTGGCTGGATGACAGCCTTCAGCACGTTCTGTGAGTCTCGATCCCTGGGCGGTGCGGTTCTGAAGAGAAGCGTGAACGGCACAGCCATAAAAGACACGAGCAGAAGAGACGAGGGAGCCATTTGGGCTTCCTCTGGCTTTGTAGTCTTCCACATCCCATTCATAATGTGGTACCCATGCCTTTTGGTCCAGAAAATCAGTCAGGTTTTTAGAGGAAATCTTTTTCTTTCTAGGATCCCTAAGCAAATCAGTATCAGCAAGATTTATACGTTGTTTTGGAGTCAAGACCCCTGAACGATTACTTGTAATCTCCATGGCCATGATGGTGACATAATCTGTACAAAATGGAAAAGAAGTACTGCAAATCAGTCACTCAGTCGAGATGCAATTGTCGTCCAGAAGCACAGCAAAATCTCTGTCAAAATGTAGCAACCATCGTCCAGAATCAATGCAAATTCTCTGTCAAAATGTAACACTCACTGTCCCACAGTCACTGTTTAGTACATGCTCTGCCAAACAACGACAATTTATAGTCGTACCATTGGGAGAGGGTTGTGAAAGGACGGTGTGACCAGACAAGTCCGCATCCCCAACATGCACATCACTCATGGATGCTCGGACACCACAGGTCATGCACGTGCACGTGAAGGTCATTGAGTCATGCGCATGCACATTAAATAATGTCCCCCCTATTTTCTTCTCCTATATATGCATATATATTCCTATAACAGCATATGAAATACTAAAAATAAAATCAATACATGTCAGTGTCAATACATTTTAGTGTACAACAGAATCTATTCACCTTGTATAACAGGAATGTGTCTCTGCCTTATCCCCCTTGAGAGGGATGAAAAGAGGAGGGGTGACAGCCCAGATCAGGCACACAAGCACCCTGCAGGGAGTTGTAGAGGAGTAATATAGTATAGGAGTAGTATTGTATAGGATAAAGTAGCAGAAAATGGAAATAATCAAGTACAAGCACCTGAAAATAGTACTCAAGTACAGTACTTGAGTAAATGTACTTGTAAAGTTACTTTCCACCACTGCAGCCAAGAGCCACTGGGGTCTGTTTTGCATATCGCAGGCAGTTAAACATGGATAATCCCCAGTCTGGGCTGGTTATGAGGGTTCACCATTGATAACTTTATCACCAATACATACTGGGACATGTAGTTGGTGGCAGACCTGGCGTTATGGGTGGCTATTTGGGGGCCAGGCTCACCATGGATGACATTTGTGTCCTCCAGTACACTTTAGTACAGTAGATTTTGTTAACCATTTTTATTGAAAAGTAACTTAGTAACCATTTTTATTAAAAAGTAACATTGGTTTATAAATTGGTACAATATTACTGGGTAATTTCAGCCAACAGGTTCTTTCCACCCATAAGTACATTGTGGCCAGTAATTAAGTGAGGATTTGGACGCAGGCGTATCGTACAAATCATTTAGAGGCTAATCTACTTGCAAAAAAGCAAATGTCTGGAAAAAATGGCTGGGAAAAAAACGTACAAAAGTAGACCAGGATGCAGCCACAGTCTGCAACTCTTGCTGCAGCTGCAAAAGTTACAAGATAAGCGAGTAGCAGAGCAGCAAAACCTGGCAATACCACATTTCCTTATCTGAATAAAAAAATTGACTACCAAGTACCTCATTCTCGACACTAAAGAATATTTTGCTGAAAGGAAATGCAGCATGCTTTATAAGCAAAAGGCACATTTGATACAGCTGGCATTTGAAAAGTTGCCTCCCACTTAATTAACAAACTTCATAGAGTACAAGATTTGTTTCATATGCCAAATTGTAGCTGCAATTTGGTGCTCTGTTGGCATTGCATTGGCTCATAACAGCCTGTAGGCCGAATGTTGTTAAGTGAATTGGTTTATGTAATGGCAGCATTGGGTGTACTGGTGCCTGTTGCGTCATTGATGTGGACTGACTGGATGAGATGTTTTGTTTTGTGACATTGCATGGTCAGTGCAGATACCTAGCTCTGTCTATAAAATCATATTATGAAAAACACATCTAAAAACCATCCTGTGTACCGACAGGGTGTTAGTCGGTGGGTCTGTTGGTCCACCACTTTGGTCTCAACTGAAATATCTCCACTACTATTGGATGGATTGCCACGATATTTTGTAAAGACACGCGTGGTCCCTACAGGATGTATCATACTGACTTGACGAATCCCAAAACTTTTCACCTAATGCCAACAGCAAGGCAGAGATTTCAGTTATCCACCAAAAAACCCTAACATCTACAATAAGACTACAAATAATGATTATTTTCATTATCGATTAATCTGTTATTTTCTCTATTAATTGTTTTGTCGATGAAATGTCAGATAATAGTGAAAAATGCCCCTTATTTCCTACAGCCCAAGAAAATGTCTTCATATGTGTTGTTTTGTTCATCCAAAACCCAAAGATATTCCATTTACTATCATGTATGACAAGGAAAAGGATCAAATCAGCAAATTTGAGAAGCTGAGTTTTGCCATTTTTGCTTAAATGACTAGACTGGTTATTTAATTATCAAAATACTTAATGATTAATTTAGTTTCGATCGATTAATCAATGAATCGACTTACTGATGCAGCACTAATCTACTATATGAAGTGATATATGGTTCTCTGATGAAGTATAATGACTATGATCCCCTGATTTTTCATTTTGTGCCACCAGAAGTTTAAAATAATTTGATTTAGATTGATCCACAACTATTGGATAGATTGTGATGAAATTTGTTACTCACATTAATGCTCTCAACAGAATAGTTACTTTAAAGTAACTTATCAAAGTACTTTGATAAGTACTTTGGTGATCGAGCTCAGTTAGTACATGTTAATGGTGAGTCCTCCGTGCATGCCAAAATTAGTTACAGAGTTCCACAAGGTTCTGTGCTTGGACCGGATATATGCTTCTTCTAGGCAATATTATTAGGAAACACTCCATAAACTTTCATTGTTATGCAGATGATACCCAATTATATCTATCGGTCAAGCTAGATAAAACTAATCAGTTAACTAAACTTCAAGCATGCCTTAAGGACATAAAGACCTGGATGACCTGCAACTTTCTGATGTTAAGCTCTGAAAAACTGAAGTTATTGTACTTGGTCCCAAACACCTCCGAGACACATTATCTAATGATATAGTTACTCTAGATGGCATTGCCCTGGCCTCCAGCAGCACCGTAAGGAACCTGGGAGTTATCTTTGATCAGGATTTATCCTTTGCAAAAATCAGGCACATCCTGTCTCAAAATGATGCTGAAAATTAATGCATGCATTTGTTATTTCTAGGATGGACTACTGAAATTCCTTACTATCCGGCTGCCCGAATAAGTCTCTTAAGACTCTCCAGTTGATCGAGAATGCTGCGGCACGTGTACTGACAAGAACTAGGAAAAGAGATCATATCTCTCCAATATTAGCTTCTCTGCACTGGCTCCCTGTAAAATCCAGAATATAATTTAAAATCCTTCTCCTCACCTACAAAGCTCTTAATGGTCAGGCACCATCGTATCTTAAAGATGTCATAAGACCATATTATCCAATTAGAACACTGTGCTCCCAGGATGCAGGGTTACTTGTGGTTCCTAGAGTATCCAAAAGTAAAATGAGAGCCAGAGACTTCAGTTATCAAGCTCCTCTCCTATGGAATCAGATCCCAGTTTGGGTTCAGGAGGCAGACACCATATCCACATTTAAGAGTAGGCTTAAGACTTTCCTTTTTGATAAAGCTTATAGTTAGGGCTGGCTTGGGTGAGTCCTGAACCATCCCTTAGTTATGCTGCTATGGGCCTAGACTGCCGGGAGACTGCCCATGATGCACCTCTTTCCTCTCTTCTTCTCTCCCTCTCCATCTGTATGCATTTTTATCCCATTACTGCATGTTACTAACTCAACATCTCTCTCCCGTAGTTTTGTGCTTTTTCGTTTCTCTCCTCTCTCCTTCTGTCGCTTTCAGCAGGTATTTCTGCCTCAGAAGCTGCAGGGACTGGACCTGTGGTTGTGGGCCACCTGCTGCCCCCGTGTTCCTGCTCGACAACTGCTACTACAGTTGTTGTTATTGGCTCTGTTACTAATACTGACATTATTTTTCCTATAGCTGTCACTCCTATTAATACTAATTTATTAATATTAACACTACAATTACTATTAAACCCCTCCACTCTCTCTCTCTCTCTCTCTCTCTCTCAGAACCTAACACGGCAGCGGCAGATGGCCGCCCACCATTGAGTCTGGTTCTGTCCAAGGTTTCTGCCTCTTAAAGGAAGTTATTCCTTGCCACTGTCGCCAAATGATTGCTCATGGTGGGATTTGTCGGGTCTCTGTAATTAATATTATAAAGAGTACGGTCTAGACCTCCTCTATAGGAAAAGTACAATGAGATAACTTTTGTTATGAATTGGTGCTATATAAATAAAATTGAATTGAAGTGAATACATTCACTTTTCATGGAGAGCTGTCATTAGGTCAAAATTTCAATTTGTATAATTCTTTGGTATATGACCAAATACCTGCAACACTAATGACATTCCCATTAGTCTCAGCTGTACTCTGTGTTAGTGCTAATTAGCAAATGTTAGACCAAGATGATGAACATGATAAACAGTATACCTGCTAAACATCAGCATGTTACCATTATTCTTGTGAGTAATAAAAATATATGACATGTCATTCAGTGATATATCTCACAAAAATACAAAACAGACAATAACATTATGGACACATTCTGCATTGCTGTTTTGTAGATAACTCACTATGATCAATTTTACCCACTATGGTTATGATAAGGTGTAAGAAAAAGATTCACTGTACTGAGAGTTGTTGCCCACTGGCCAACCCTCATTGTTCTTTGCTCCTTGATTTTTTTAGATATAGTAACAGAGAGAGTCTGGCATAGAGGGAGAAATTTGGAGAGAGAGAGAAAGACAGGAAGATGGACGAAGTTAAAGTGTGGGTGGAGAAATCAAACAAACACAGAAAAGTAGAAAGAACACCAACCACAGAGATCAACAGTTATTCAATATCCAACATAAATTGAAGAGGACATTATTGGTTGCTAACAATCTTCTGATGAACTTGGACGTCTAATTTGTCTGAGACACTTTCTTCTGCAGAGTTAATTTACTGTAATGATTTCCCACAGCTAGCTGAGGGCCTGCAGTCTACAATGAACTGGGAATCTAATCTGCTTCTAGTAACTGACACACTATCCAAAGACTTATGATTCTATCAAATCATTGTGGTCACAAGATCCACCAAGACACTTCTGAATGACAAAGTTGAGCATTTCTAAGCCTCAAGCCATTCAGTTCACAACATGTCAATTTTGATGTCAAGTATATTTACAATGATCAGCTTCATGCCTTGAAATGAAAAGTTAATTCCCAAAATGCCATGTGTGTACATAAAAATGAAAAGAAGTAAAGAATTATACACGACCAGCATATTCTGCATATATAAACATATGGGAAGGAAAATATTGGTGTGTATTAAAGCTCATCTTTCAGTAGTTGCTTTAGATAACAAGACTAGACAAGACTTTCCAGTCCAACATTGAAAAATGAAAGGACAGAGAAATGTTTATTTATTGTAACAATTTGTATTTTTTTCTTTCTACACACTTGGTAGATCCACACAGCTGATTTCACTTATTTGGCCTGACAAGACCTCTACTGTGGATTGTTGTTTATTGGGTGTGTACAGACTCTGCTTGGTTGACATCTCCCTGACCCTCCTGTTAGCTTTCCATACCTCTTTAGGATGAAGAAGTTACACCTTTGTCATTCTTATTGGTCCATGAAGTTTGGTGACCACATGTAATTCCAGCATAACTCTGTACAACTTCTACCTGAGCAGAAGTCTAATTACATTGCCAGCTACTCAGAGTTGCTGCTCCCAGCCGGAGGCTCTTTGGCTGCCAGCCGGCTGGGATCCAATTTCCAGCCATTTTCCCGCCACTGGGAGTCTTGCCCCCCTGATCCTATTGCCTGACAGGGTGTGTCTAGATTCCACTGTAAACACACCCATTCATTCAATTGCAGGGTGTCACCATGAGATGGCACTGAGTGTGACACTGACCAAATTCTGACCATTCTTGGTTTTAAATTTCTGACATGAATTTTGATGCAGCTTGTTTTTGGTCGCCAAAGCACCAAATCAACCTTCAGTAGATGTGTCTTGGATTCTATACTTTCTTTAATTCTAGGCTCATACAGTATATGCAGTAGCAAATGCAGTATAGCTGGGGACTGAAATCCTACACGACTCTCCTCTGTCTTTACATGTTGGCCTCTCCTTTGTTCACCCACGTGGTGAGGTCCCAACATAGTGGGCAGACTCCTCAAGCAATACTTTATTTCCATATAGAGTAACACTTCCATGCCTCATATTAGGCAACACAGCAGCTGTAGCAGTGATGCCATTAGGACCCTGGGGAGCTACAGGAATTTAATTTGGAATGGAGCACCCTCCTCTATGGCTTATGATGTTGCAGAGGAGTTAAATAAGGGTGTAGCAATAAGAGGCAATGCTGTGCACAGATTTTGTCAATCGTGGGATTTAACTCAGCTTCATGATGTTAGTTGTAGCCTGTGAGTTAGCTATAGAGAAGTGAGAAAAACAATGTATTCCCCAAAGCCTGGGCAAAAAACAGGAAAGCAGCGGTTGAGGGGGACAGTGGATGAAGGTATACCATATTCCACCTCACCACAAGTATTATTGTCAAATAGTAGCTTTACTGTTATTTTTGTAGTTTCATTTTGCCTCTAGTCATCTGTTTCCAACTGCAAAGTGAGACTACTAACGTGAAAATAGCCTGTTTACTATTTTATAGTCAGGATGAGGTATAAAAAATACAAATAATCTAATTTCTTCTCCAAGATTTGTTCCCCAGCATTTGTGTTTACACCATAATGGACTGTTGTCCCAAAATATGGATTTATCTATTCAAAAACTGGAGAAATCCTAAAAAGATCCTAAGAAAAATCTTACCAAAGAGGTCAAGTTCATAACAATATGGGGCACTGAGAAGACTTAATTTATCATATCTATTAAATCCAACCTACACCTCAAGTATTTAAAAGTTGTATATGACTTTAAATGTCCTGGCTATGTAATGCAGATTACTTAGGCAAAAGTGAACGCTGCTTAATTTACAGACTAAGTGAACATGGAAGAAGACTCAACAGTGCTGTGTATGAACAATTAACATTATGCAATGAATTCAAACATCTAACTGATACAGTATTATAACTGTTGACACCTGGAACAAAGTCAGAGACAACTCGTGAAAAAGATAATCATCTATGGACAAACAAACAAGACAAAGTTCCCTTTTAAGAGCTTTGAGTGCTGGATATGTATTGCTGTATTATCTTACAAGCAGTATAGGTCTGTGACATCATCAGCCTAATTGATGCAGCTGAGTACACCTGGTATTTATTTGCTGGCTAGGGTTGCAATAGCATGACAACAGTTAGCGTTAGAGCATTTAAACAAGTGCGATTATGTGATTTACCTTCAACCGACTGGTCATCCGTTTCCATGCCTTCCATCACGGCTTCCAACAGAGCCGCTGCGCCAGAGAAGGCTGGCCTGTCAACCAGCAATGCATCAATCCAGACGGTCAAACCACTTGCTGCTCCGCCAGCAAGTCCCACCCAGAAATTTCCTGTCCACCCCCCCCGGCAGGGACCTTTTGGGGGGTAAAATAATGTCGCCGGAATTTAATTTAGACCCTGGTCCCTGCGGTGGAAATGCACTGAGGTTCTCCAAAGGTTCCTAGTCCCTGCAGAAAGTTCCTGCAGTAGAAACACAGCTATATATAAATATGTCTGAAAAAATATTGTCACTGGTTGGCAGTTGTTATAGCCTGTCATGTAAGAGTTTAATCAATACTTAACATTATCAGTTGTTCCTCCGGAGGGAACCTAATCAGCCCAGACTACACCTGACTACCCCAAAAACCTGTATCAAAATCATGTAATGTGACCTTACCTTTAGTCAGTCCATCTGTATGTCAATAACTCTATGACTCAGATTTTTCCATTACTGTTTTTCTTTCCTCACCCTCCATTCTCTCCCTCACTCTTTTCCATCCATCTTTGTAATTTTTCTTTTTCCATCTTTGTTTACAGCACACTCCATCTCTCATGTTATCACAGCTGTGATCGAAATTCATTCTAAAGACTACCCTTTTTGTAAAAGCTTGATAACTGTCTGACTTAAGTGTGAAAAGCAATGTAAGGTGTAAATAAACATGTATTTTTCTGACCGCCATATCCATAAAAAACATTAAAAAAAACCTCACCTCTGCTAGACAAAAATACAATTTCATGGTGGGATAAAACAATGTTTAAGTAATTTTCTCATTTGTATACAATTGATGCAAACCCAATAAACAGGAAAGTAATTACAGTGGCAAATAACTTATTTATATCAGTGAAGAAAGCCCTCATCTTATTCCCTGTAAAATCAGTGTGCAGGGCAATCACAAAGCAAAGCTTACACTCTGAATGACTGGATCTGTCTTTGCTATTACTTTGTGCTACTGAACTATACTGTACTTCCAGATTTTGCTATATTTGTAAAGGTTTTATTCAAGCAAATCATGCATCCAGAGCTTACTTATCATTTTTAATTTTAGCTTTTCAACTTAGGTTACTTGTATAAAACTGCCTCTGCATCTAGGAAATGTGAAAAATCAAAACAGTCCCACATGATCACTTATGATTTTTAGTTTCCATGTATAGGCATGTTTATTATGATCAGCTCAAGGCTACTTTGACTTGTAATGCCTTGTCAGCTTGCCCATGAAAGAAAAAAAAGCTGCAGTGCTTTAATTTATTGTGCTGAGCTAGAAAAAGAGAAACAGAAACGGGGGTACTCTAGTCCACCGATGTTGAAATGTAAACGACACCACTGGGTTTATATAAAGGGTTATTTTGGTACCTTCATAGCTCAACAGGACAAGATAAAATATCAGTAACGGCTATACACACAAAACCAGTTTTTCTAACTTTTTTAGTCCATCCAATTCTACTTTGTTTGCTGCACTCTGACGTCTTTCTTCTAGTGATTTTGCAGGAAAGTAAAAATAAATGCATAGAGAACATAGAGAATGAGGGAATATCTTATACATAAAAGCTTTAAAGGTTATATTGATAACATAGAAGAATATTTAAAAAAACAAACATCCAAAGAGCTTTTAGAAATGTTGAAAAAGTGAATTAATCATTTTAATCTAAAATGAATCTCTGTGTGAGATGTCTGATGTTTGGTTCCAGCTTTTAACAAGGCTTGTGAGCAAACAGTATAACTATGTTGGTATTGCGTAGTATAGAGTTAGTGTGGAAAAAATGGACACTGATGTTAGCACATATTAGCTATTTTAGCTTATTTGTCCAAACAACAATAACCCATAAAATAACAGTTCTGTATATTTAAACAAAATAAACAACAACTACCAGCAGTCATAGTCCTTAAAACCAGTAACTAATGTGTTGTCACCAGTTAGATTGTCAAAATTAGAAAAATAACAGCTTCAATCCCTGAGGAGCTACGTTAGCATTAGTGACGGTTGCATCAAGTTACCTAACCTTATAGTTCCCTCAAACAATGTAACGTTATAATGAACATGCGTATCAGAGAGGATTTAGAAGTGGGCCAGGGGCCGACATAATCAATGGCCCGGGGTCAGTACAAGTTTATGCAGGGCAAATCTTTGCAATGAGATTTGTTTTCAGCACTTCAACTAATGTTAGGTCAACACTACGCTAACATTAACGCTAACGTCAACTTTTACTGTAGCTGTCTGTATTATATCGAGCGCGGTGGGTTTTAATAGCATCGCTACAATGAACTGTACTGTACTCTTTGAATGGATTAAAATGTAAATATTTACCTAATGTCTTATATTGTAAGGATGATTGAAATGTCATTTTACGGTAAGTGTTGCAATATAGAGCCTCTATAATTATTAAATGATGGGGAAAAAACGTGTTACCTAAAGCTAGCTAGCCATATCCTTAGACCATAGATAACGTTACATGAAACACCACCGCACAAAGTAAGCTAAATCTATGGCTAATGTATAGCTATATGTTGCAAAATGAATTCATTACTCTAGAAAATATTGATCACTTGGTTGTGCAACGAACTGGCAACCACTGGAATGGAATGGAAGTGGGTAGGGAGAGTGCATCATCTAGTGGTTATCAATAGCACCTTTAAATATATATTACTCTGCATTTAAAATTCAAAAACTTGCAAACTATATTCTACGGAGCCCCCTAAAGGTCACGGCAAGATTTTTTTTAGGACTACTTTTGCATTCCTTTGCAATATTTTGCATTCCCTCGCAATATGTTTTGCATTACCTCGAAATATGTTTTGCGTTACCTCGCAATGCTTTTCCTCTTCCATTCCTTCTGAACCTTATGTCTATTTGTAATGGAAGGTAGTGTGGCAATTCTCAAGTTAATGCATTTAGCATTGTTTATGGACACCTCACCTTATATGATGTTATCAGACTGAACATTATCAAACGTCTGGGTAGGAGCTGTATGTATAAGGAACATCAATTATTGCTCCACACTTAGCAACAGTCCTTCTACCAAAACCTGTTTCAGCACTGAAGGTTACTTTAATTTCCAATTAAACTGTCGTCCGTTGGTCTGCATTCCTGATGTGTCTCTGCAAGTGGTTCAATGTTGTCTGCTCTGACTGTGACAGAACCACAGGCAGCATTTCAGTCACCTTCTTGTTTGTTGTTTTTTTTATGAGGTAGATTCAACTGCACATCTATAATTCTGCCTCTGGAGACATCTCCTTTTCCTCAGTGAAACCCCTCTGGGGTACAGTACAGTACAGAGTACGATAACTGTTCATGAATACAACCAACAGCATCCTGCAGATTACCGTACTGCTTTCTTCTGGAGAGACCTCTTGATCTAAGAATTAGTTTAATTTTACTTTCACTAATTACATAACCATGCATGCCTATTGAGCTGTAGTACTTTATCAGCATACTTAATGCCCAGTTCAAAGTAAAATTCAATGGGTTGATACACTGTGTTGCGCTGGTAGCAGCTGAGCGGAAATAGACATGTGAGGGAATGTGTGAGGGAATGCAAAAGTAGTCCTCAAAAAATTCCTGACCTTTAGGGGGCTCCGTAAAATTCTGTACAAATAGTTATTTTTGTCTTTTTGTCCCTTTCAGCCATGCACCTGGTTACGTACATTTGTTAGCAATTTTACATGTTGGTCTCTCGTCTGAATAAGGGCTCATGTTACTTTTACGTGAAGGGCACGATGGCCATCTCAGTAGGTCTGAGACAGTAACATTTCCATATCACTTTCAACACAGCACAAGTCTGAATTGAATGCTGTCAGATTAACATCTTGTATGGCTTATTACAAGCACAGTAATACATTTATCATCTCCTTCAAAGAAAAAAAGAATCAGTTTAGTAAACCACGAAAGTTGTTTAAGTTGAATAAAAAAGGGAATTAGACAGGGTGTAATACGGTCCCAGGTCTCTGAAGACCCACAGTATGCATTTAAGGGTAAAGGCTTTAGCAACAAAAAAACGTTTTAAAATCCATCAGTGATGTAGCCTGTGACAGAACAGAAAACACTCTTGTTCCTTCATATCACTTTTTTAACACCACTGTTCTGGTGTTATATATCATGCAAGCATTGAGGCTGAGGTAAATGTGCTGTCATGTCTAAAATAAGCCATAAGGAACATTTAAGTAACGGACACCTATGTCTGAATGACAAAAAGCCATCACTTTAATAGAAATATGAAACAAGGGATGTATTCCTTGTCTGAAAAGGGCTTATTTGGGATACATTTTAAATTAAAGCCACAAGAATTTCAATGACTTTGAAAATGACTTTGAAAATGTTACCACTGAAAGAATGGGTGCCAACCCATTAGTCTTTCAGTGGTAACATTTTATGTCAGTTGCTGCACAGGCTAGTTTCCATTTATCCTTCCCTCCCCCTCTCTCTGCAGATGAATGTCAGAAGACAAGCAGGCTAATATACACAGTAAGACACATGATATTTTTCACACAACACAAAATGTACTGAGCAGCACAAATATTCAGCTCAGCCAGTGAGCTGCTCTTTTAGCTAGTGTAAGTGTAGCTTACATTAGCTACAGCTTATATCTTTCCAACTTAAGCGCCTGCAATCAAAATGGATGCATTACAATCTTAACCTGCATTCAAAACTCACTCGGCCACTATGTGACAAAAGTTAGCTTGCTTTAAGCAGTGCTGGTGGTGACTGATTGATATGTGTTTTCCTCATGGGGCCTTACTATAGCTGTATGCACTTGTTGCTGAGACCGTAGAGTTGTGAAGTGGGAGGGACCCTGGTTCTGGAGGTGTTTTTCCCCAATTCAGTATTCCCATTTCAAATTTTTATTTTAACATTATCCTCAATGTTACTTTACATAGAAATATGGGACTCGCCCAGATGATGTAATGGTCCTGTAGGTTTATGTAATGGCCACCAGTTTTAATAATTTCATCTTCGTATTTAAGAAATCATGTTTTGTTCGTCAGTTTGGCATAGCAGACAGGTCTAAATACTACAGTACCCATGAGCCTTGGCCGTTGTTGCTATGAAGAAGAAGCCAGTGCAAACAAGACCGGTAGCAAATTCAAATCGTTTCATCAACGGCTTTGTGAAAAAAACTGCACCATAGTTGCTCAAATAATGAAAAAAAATTACGCAAAATTCAAAAGTAAATTCTTTTGAGCTGCATTGTATTATTAGGCAGATTGTATTTTTCTCAACAACATCTTTAGCTTCCACCCATCGTCAGTGGTGCACATCACAGAATTTCTTGCTGAAATGCACATTGGGATTTGTATTTAATTTCTCCCCCAAAGTCTTTATGTACACAGGCTTGTACCTTCAACTTTTTATTCAAGAACCAGATATTTTCTAACGCAGTTGTTCATCTTTTGTGTTGATGATTTAACCGGGAGAGTTTCATAGCCATCCAAGCAGCAGTGTTCCAACTGAGAGTCACTTGTCACTTGTTCTGCTCCACAGTCTTCTGTGTCAAATGTCAAATTAATTAGATTGATACATACACACGGTGCACACATGGCGTATTAAACTTCCTAATTAGTCCACACAACACAATAACAGAAAAAAAGGATTGGAGACCTCTAACCTTATTTCTGCTAGTCTCTTGGTCTTTTATTTTGCTTTAATGGGAAGGTGTGGGGCTAATAAAATACCAGGTAAAACCACTTGACTGTCTTTTATTCATTGTGGGAGTGATTGGGTCAGTGATTTGGTAATGTCAAATAAGGTTCTCACTAAGTGTCTCAATTGGCAACTCAGTGTTGGATGTGAACAATCTGATTGATCTAAATTAAGTACAAATTCAATAATTAGTTGCTTCTTTTCAAAGCCAAACTCACACTGAAATCTACATGTACAACTCAAATGTCAAAAAAACATACAGAAAGGGAGAGTATCAATAGCCTAAAGTAATATGAATAAGGAAGTAGAATACAATAGAACAATTGCAACTACAGCAACTACAGAGACTACAGAGGAGAATATCCTTGGTCCTTTTTTTTGCTCCTTGTCAAAATATTGCTGACAAACAGAGCTAGCACTTCATGAAGTCCGACTACATTGAGCTGTAGTTGTGAATTCTGGTTTGAGGTCAAAACATCAGATCACTGCGCTGACACTGAGCTGACAGAGACATGGAGAGTGTAGACTGTGGTTATGGCTGCAGGTTCACAATATATACAGTACATGGCAGTACATGTCATACATCAAAATGTGCAGGTACCCATGCTTCTCTCATAATGTACTGTAAATATCTTAGTGCTAATGTTGTGCAACAATATTGAAGCTCTATATACACACCCTTCCCACAAAGTTACAATGTGCTTTACATGGTTGAACCAGGATTAATACATTTCAGGACTGCAATGGGGCAAATAAGATCAGACAATTAAAATAATACCAAATAAAATGCCAACAATAAGATAAAAAACAATAACAATAAAACAGATAAGACAGGTTAGAAATAAAATTGTGTGCTAGCATTAAAAAAAGCTTTTTAATAAGTTTTGAGAAGTAATTTAAAAGATGTCACTGACTCTGTAAGCTTCAGATCTTCATTGGTTCTCCATGGATGAGGGATTATTTTTTTCCCCTCTTTAAATATACCTACTGCAGTTTTCAGTGTTTTTATCCACCTGTGGTGCTCATTTACTGCTCCTTAGTACAAAGTTTGCATGTGTTGTGAAGTTATGATTTGTAATTTTTGATGCTGAAATTTCTTGCCACTGTGCATTGAATTTAATTTGATCTACAAAGTAACAGATAAACATCCATCTTTATACAAGAGGCTTACTATTCCTTATTTTAATCCAGTATTCCACTAAGAAAACTACTAACAGTATGGCAAACGCAATGGGGTATTCTGAATATTTACACGCTCCTTTGCATGAAGACGTTCTGTAAGTCCACAGCATAGTGTTCATGTATGGGTCAAAAGCATTACTGATTTCTACTTCTGCAACCGAATGCTTCTCTGAACTCTCTGACTATGGGATCCACCTTTGGATTGCGGTGTAAAAAGACTTGGCTGTGCTCAGATTGTGTAAACATTGTTTGCCCTGTACAACTGTCCAGCCACAAGTTAAAACCAAGGTTTTAGAATCTGCTGGATCACTGCTGTAAAGATAGTGGCTTTACAGCATTACTCCCCTCAAGTGTTGGCCAAAGGCTGAGTTTTTGATATTTTGGGATTTGGGTGATTCATCCCTCAGGATACAGCGATTTAGGTTGCCCTGAGAGAAGATCACAAGGTCTGGCTTGTTTTGTTTTTCAGTTATTTTCTACCAATGTCTGTACATTTTGTGTCTGTCAAATTCTGAAACAGCTAAAGCTTCCCTGCATTGCACAACATATGCTTGTTTTGAAGCTTAGTTGAAGCCTTATGTTTGTATTAGGTTGGATACTCAAATATAGGACATCATTTTTAATGGCTCACCGATTACCAGTGGAAAACTCTGTTAGCTTACCTGGTCTGAATGCTATTAGCCGTTGAATCAAGGGCAGTTCTTTCTTAGTTGATATCCTTCTTGCTCTGAAAATTAATAGAGAAGGGGAGAAGACAAGAAACAACTTTTTAGCAGATACATTTTGCTTTTTCTTTCAAATAGAGAAGAGAAATTTGACATCAGTCTTGTGTTTGTGCATTAACTAAGGAGCTGAGAGCAGGACATGTTTACGCTCGCTTAGCATAAAGACTGGAACCAGGGCAGCTAGCCTGGCTCTGTCCAAAGTTAAAAGACATATGCCTTCTTACAGCTCTAAAGCTATGTTACCATGTTATATCTATTTTTTTATCCTTACCTTAACGACAACTTGTTTTAGAGTTAAGTGCTATCTATTTCTTGGCAAATAACAGCTAGGTGCTATGGCTGTGCGCAGCTTTCCGAAGTCTTGATGTGCTGTGCATAAGTACTGTGTGGATGGATAAACTGTTTTTTGTCACAAAACAGCTCCAATACGTACAACCACTTAAAACCACAAATTGTCATTCCTGCATCTCAGTTCATGTATGGTTAAACAAACAAGATTCAAAGTGTAAATAAGACAGCTTCAGAGTTGTTGGTAGGCGACTTTTTTTTAATTTTCGGACAGAGCTAGCTCTAGCTGTTTCCCTCCTCCAGTCTTTATGCTAAGCTACCAAAATGTGATAACTCCAGCGGCTTTAATCGATGTTATTATAATAAAGTAGAAAATGACAAAGTCAAAGGGGTCTCTTGTAGTCATGAACCTACAGAGAACTATGAATTCACCTGAATCTGCACCTCCCCTCGGATTTATAGAGCTTTATAGTGAATTTAAAGGTGGGGTATGCGATTCTGGAGAAATCCAATACCATGACAAATACATGATATAGAGCGAACAACGACACAGCAAGTAACATAACTAACGTTAGCTAGGTTGTGGGTTAGCAAACTGTCGCTATAGTTGCTGCTGCAAAGCTAACAGCCAGAGAGGACAAGACGGTTTCAGAGACAGAACGAGCTCCAGACAGCAATACTCACAACTCTCCTGCTACTATAGTAAACATCACAACAACAGCAGATCTTGGCAATGTCAGCGCGTTCGTTTATTTGCAAAAGAAAAGTCTGGAGAGAAGCTATACCTTAATTTGGCATTTATTAAAGAATTGGAGGATCAAAAGCAACTTGTACAAGGATCTTTTCTATTCAGAAAACCACAGTCAGCAAGCTGTTAATCTGTAGCCATCATCCTAAAAAAGAATGCTATTCTCAACATTACACAGAGTTTTAAATGAAAAGGTACAACTATCTGATAGGTTTCTACAGAGGTGGGGAGCAGCTGTGGTTTAGACTTAGCTCTCCCTTCGGTGCTGCACAGGCTGGTCCAGCCTCTTGGCACACGATTCCACCCTTCGTGTGGAGACAGCGCCCTGGTGGAGGAATCCTACACTTCCTCTGTTTGTAAGTTGCTAAAGTCTCTGCTTCGTTCCCCAAAACTGATACTTTTCCTCTCATGGTCATTACAATACATACTGTCCTCAGTACATGATGTTCTTTCTGATATCCCTGTTTCTTTGTATAAATGTAAGCCTGTTTGCAACAGCTAATCAACTTTTCCCTGCAGTCAGCAGTCTGCAGGACAACACTTTAAATTGTTAAGCCTCATGCCCCGTGTGTGTGTGTATATGTGTAAAAAAGTTTCAACATGGTATTAATATAATAGGCAAGCAACCTTCATTTAAATTTTTAATTCTCACAGCAAACACAGAAATATTCACAGAGCCAGGGCTGTGTACAAACAACAGCTGTTTTTTTCAGAGCACACACTGAACAGACAGCTAGTGGACCGTGAGGAGATATTCGCTGAATTTAACAAAAATACCTAAGCTAACTAAGCTCACCTAAGATCATTGTTTAGCTGTCTGGCTGCAACTTTACTGTTTTGGTTCACTCTCAACGCTCTCATAGATACAAGATACAAGATAGATTTATTGATCATTTTACAACACAGGGTTGTATAATGAGATTTTGTTGTTTAGTTCTCTTTATGCTACTCAAAAAAAATATATACAGTAGATCAGTGAATAAATCATAAGTCATAAAATAATAAGTGACAGAAATGAAAACTTTTACATGGTGGAGTGCTGAGGATGAATTTAGAAGTCTCACAGCCTGAGGGAAGAAGCTGCTTGGTAGTCTGGTGGTACGGCAGCGGATACTTCTGTAAATCTTGCCCGACGGCAGCAGGGTGAACAGGCTGCGGCTGGGGTGGGTACTGTCCTTTAGTATCATTTGGGCTCTGCGCAGGCAACTCACCTCATCAATATCACTGATGCATGGCGTATAACTACGTGATGTTCTGGGCGGTTTTAATCACCCGCTGCAGAGCCCTCCGGTCCTGGGCCGTGCACATCCCATGATGTTTCCAGTCAGGATGCTTTCTATTGCTCCTCTGTAAAAGTTAATAAGAACTTGTAACAGGAATTTTGCCATCTTAAGTTTCCTTAGGAAATACAGCCGTTTCTGAGCTTTCTTGACCAGGGTGGAGATGTGAGATGACCATGTCAGGTTCTTTGTGATGCTGATTCCCAGGAACCTAAAACTATTCACCTGCTCCACCTCAGCTCTACTGATATAGACAGGGGTGTGTGCCTTTGCCTCCTTTTTCCTAAAATCAACAATCAGCTCCTTGGTTTTGCTGATGTTGAGCAGTAGGTTGTTCTCTGTCCAACACTCTGCAAGATTGTTGATTTCCTCCCGATATGAAGTCTCATAGTTGTTTGTAATCCGGCCGATGATGGTGGTGTCATCCGCAAACTTCACAACAGAGTTGCAATCATGGGTCTACAGCATGAACAGGAGGGGGCTGAGCACACAGCCCTGGTGGTCTTCAGTGTTGAGGACTAGAGTGGAGGACGTTTGACTGCCAATCCGAACTTTCTGGGGTCTGTTTGTAAGGAATTCTAATATCCAATTACAGAGTGTGGTACTCAAGCCCAGAGAGCTAAGTTTTCCAATCAGTTTCATGGGGGAGATTGTGTTGAATGCTGAGCTAAAATCAACAAACAACATTCTGACGTAGGTGTTGTTGCATCGTGTTCAGCCGCAGCAGCCAGCTGCAGGCAGGATCAGGTCCACATTGTACTTAAGGGAATTTGTGTTCGCTCTGCTCCTGTTCTGATAGCCTGTTTAGTCACTGAGTCCGAGATAGAGAGAAGGAGAAGCAGAGGGAGTGTTGTTCCATCATTGTATCACATTCACCTCAATAGCCAAGAGAATAGAGGCCACAGTGGTGTAGCAGGAGCTGTACAGCTGCTTATCCCACAGTGTAAGGGCTCAAAGAAGACTTCAGCAAGAGAACAAGAGGGTAGGAAGTAAGAAATGCAAGACTAGCATGTGTGTGTGTGTGTGTGTGTGTGTGTGTGTGAGAGAGAGAGAGAGAGAGAGAGAGAGGGAGGGAATGTGTATGTGTGTGTGAGTAAGTAAAGCAGATTGATGTAACCAAGGGTTTCTGTCCATCACTCATGTTGCCTGCTCCCTTCTGTGGGATATTGCTCTCTCAAACACACACACACACACACACACACTGTGAACCTCAGCACTTTTCCTATTGGCCACCCCATGGACTATACATCAACTTGCTATGGAAGTATACCCAAGACCCCACAAGTTATAGAGCTGACACAGACACAAACACACACACACACACACACACACACACACATGTGCTGCTCACAATTCATCACTTTATGGAACAATCCTAGAGACCCTACAAGTTACAGCTGGAGATGTAGCTGACAGTAACACACACGTACACACACATAGCATCATATCTAAAGCTGCTATCCATCAAGCAAGCTACCACCACCCCTGAATTCCACAACTACCACAACTGAAGATATACTGTGGCTAGCATGTGTGTGTGTGTGTGTGTGTGTGTCACAATTTATCACCCCTACCAGCCAGTATATCACATGAGCCCACAATAGGGTTGCATGCGTGTGTGCAAAATATCTGATATCTGCACATAACCTCTGACTGAGCGTTAATCATAAAACAAACACACTCGGAGGTTTATAAAGGCTAAAGTTTTTCCCTGATCTCTCTCTGCTGTTAGAATTTAATCTTTCCCACTCTGTAACAAACGCACACACACACTGCTGTCAAGCCCATTTCACACTGATTGCCATGAGAGGTGAGTTATTACAGTGAAGCAGCTCAGGAGAGGCTTGACACGAATGTGATGAGCGGCCCAGCAGAGGTACAGATGCTATAGTTGTGTTTACCCTTAGAGAGCGGTGTCGCTGAACCTCTGTGTTTGCATGTGTTTTGCTTATATGCTTATAGGCTTTCTCTTACTGTAGCACACACTTTGGCAGGCATGTTGGAGGTTCACAGCTCTTGGGCAGCAGTGGCTGTGTACAGCTGAATGTGTTAACATCAGCCATTTTAACATAAACCAGTACATTTATGTGCTGAGTATGGGAACTTACTGTTAAGTCTCTGATGTGAGCCAATTTTGTGTTTAGACAAAGCCAACTTGGTGAACTGCACTATCTGGTTATTTTATTCTATTTTATTGTTTTTGCTGTTTGTGTTGGTTAGGGTTCGTGGTTAAAAAATCGAGGAACATGTTCCCCAAATGCAGCAGGTCTTTTATGCCTCTTTAATGTATTTTGGTAAAATAATGGAGTTGTGTGGCATGGAGCCATTAGTTAAATCAAGCTCTGACTACACAGTATTGTAGAGTATTGTATTATTATTATTATTCTTGTGGTAATTGTATTTGTATTGTACACAGACACAATATTGTTATCAGGATACATTCATCGTTGATTTTGGTCTTTACGTGTATAAAATAATAACAGCCTTATCCTTTTAACAACCCTTTCAATGTTGGTTAAATATTGAACAAGACAAAAAGTTTATAGTCATGCTAGCAGCTCTGTGACATTGGTACAGTGGTGCTTTTAGCTAAATGCTAATGTCGCCAAGCTAGCAAACTCACAATGACAATATTAACATGGTGATGATGTTACCTGCTAAACATGATTTAGCAGGTATTATTTTTACATGTTCACCATATTAGTTTAGCGTATTAGCATGCTAACATTTGCTAATTAGCACTAAACATAAGTACAGCTGAGGCTGATGCGAATGTCATTAGTTTTGCAGGTATTTGGTCATAAACCAAAGTATTGGACAAATTCAAATTTTGACCTGATGATGGCGCTATATGAAAGGTCAGGGGATCACCAAAGTTAATACAAGTCATCCTGAAGGGGATGTGAATGTCTACGCCAACTTTCATGGCAATCCATCCAATAATTGTTGAGACATTTCACTCAAAACCACAAATGTCAACCTCATGGTGGCGCTAGAAGAAAAATCAGAGGATCATCAGTCAATAGGATTCATCCTCTGGGCACCATGGATATTTGAATTACATCATATTAAGAAAATTAAGATCTCAGATCTTTGTCTTTTAATAGTGTTTTTTCATAGTGTTTTAGTAGCCTAAACCTATTAACAGGTGGGACACAGGACACAAACCCTGGTCTTCGTTGTCAACGGCAAATTAGTATATAAACATACACTGTAAAAGTTATGGTTCACTGTTAAATGGTTTTGTATTATTATGCTCCAGCAAGGATGCTCAGTGTAGTGGGGTGTGAACTTCAGACCTTTGGGTTGGGAGGCAGCTGTAACCACTGAGTCACACAGTCAGTCTGCCTTTTCAAAGATTTGTGTTTTCAGTAGGAGTGCCACAGACAGGGTAGATAAATCAGAAAGTATTGAGTAATTAACTTTTAATTGAATTTAATCTGATTTCACAGTAAGAAAAATAATAAATAACCTGCTTCCTGCCAGTCAATGTTTTATAATAATGTTTTTAGACACTCTCCTCAAGTCAAAGGAGACCAAAACCTTTTCCTTCCTGAAATTGTATGCATACCAGCAGATTGACTTCTAAATGCCCTTGGGGTAAAAATAAGAAACTCTTTGGAACAATGTGCAATTATTGATGGTTTATACCAAGTCGCATTATGGTAAAAATGTCAACAGGAGGCTGCTACCAGTTTCTCACAAACACTAATACCACAGCAAAATAGACTTTTCCACATGGCCTGAAAGAGTCTTGGTCGCTGATCAATACAGCAGCCTTCTTAAAATTCAGGACTCACCCTTTAATGTGAGCCATGAAGTCAATATTTGATGGATGGGACAGATTTATTTGGCTGCTGGTATTTAACCTGCAGTGCTGGCGTATGTGGGGGGCTCCAAACATTTCAGAGGAGGTCCAAAACCTCAGAAACTTGGAGGAAATTGCATAAAAGTCAGATGGAGAACTTAAGAAAAAAATTTATATAAGGCAATCAATTTTTACACCCAGAGCCGAATAATTAAAGCAAATGTTTGCAGCCCTTCAGAAAACTACCATAATAAACTCTGCACTTTGAAAATACAATAAAAAGGAATTACAATACAATCAGCCTAATAGTGGGTTATGTATTGTGCATTGGATTATTAGCATTCATATACATAACATGATGAATTATACGTATAACCATATTAGGACATTTTATGACTATATTAAATAATAATAAGAATTTATAATAAGAGGTTGTGTTACATAATTCTGTATGATGTATTTTTCTCTCTCCCCTCTCTCTTCCCTGACTCTGAAACCTGAAGTCAGCAACTTGTCCTGTTTGTTAATTACCATCAGATCAATTCATAGCACTCTCATCTTTTTATGTTTCTAATTTTAAAGGTCCTTAAGGGCAAATTTAAAGGGGAAATTCATATTTTCCTTTATTAACTCAAGACTTTGTATTCAGAGGTCTTCACAGGTCCACTCGGTTCGTAGGAACCTAGACACACCCTGGGATCTGAGTTGGTCCAAATTATACTCCAAATTACACTCTAATCCGGTAGGGTAGATTTAATTAGATTTATGCTATTAAATAACAATAATTGCTATCAATAATTGCTATCAGTCACGGATATAAAATTGGTAGGAAAATTATTGTTTTCTTTTGATCTATCGCTCAATTTGATACAGAATGTTTTATTATTTGGGCAGAATGTGAAAATATGACTTTCTATTATTTCTACAAATTGGTCTTTGAAGCATGTAAATGAATTATTTTTGGAATTAGTTTCTAAGACTTTACATTTGTTCATAGCACATTATTATTATATTGCTGCTCTTTTTGACTACGGCTGCTTGTGAATTGATAGCACAACATACTGCTGTTGGTGCTGGTGTTCTCTCTCTGTTTTCTGGTGGTGTTTTTTTTTTTTTGTGGATTTGACCACATTTAGGGTCTGGCTGTGCTTGGCTCTCTATTTTTACAAAATCAATTCATGCACATCAGGTTGGGGTAGCTTTTCCACAGGTCCATTTCAGATCGTGTCCAATGTGTCCATGAAGACCTCTAGTAAATTCACAGTGTTGGCTTATAGTACCAAAGGCTGAATTCTGGTTGTGCGGTCTAAGGAGTTATGGTGTATCTACATAAAAATGTAACTCCACTTCAAGTTCCCAGATATCACATGGGAACTGAGTGAACTGTAATTGGTCAGCTTTGGTTGCTTGTGTTTTCTTCAAGACGTTTTTGATGCCGGTCAAGATTGTTGATAGTGTAAAGTTGAAAAAAGACTGTAATCTTCTCCTTGACATTAACACACATACAGCAAAGCCATTTCCACTGCAAATCTTCACTTGCTTTCTATCACAGTGATTGAAACATCAATACAGCGTCTGCACGGAATAGTGTCATATTCAGTAATGAAACAATCCCACTGTTGCTAGTATCACAAAGTAAATGATGAGAATGTAAGTTACTGTGGGGAATATAATTAAAGCACAACATCCGTCAACTGTTGTGGAGGTGCCATCAATAGGTGAAATCAGACTTATAATTGTGAATCAAAGCCTACGCTGTTAAGTATCTAAGTCTTCATTTGGTTCTTCTTCAGCCATTCAGAGACCCCACAACAACATCCAAAGAACTGCAGGCCTCACTTGCCTCAGTTAAGGTCAGTGTTCATGACTCCACCATAAGAAAGAGACTGGGCAAAAATGGCCTGCATGGCAGAGTTCCAAGACGAAAACCACTGCTGAGCAAAAAGAACATTCAGGCTCATCTCATTTTTGCTAGAAAACATCTTGATGATCCCCAAGACTTTTGGGAAAATACTCTGTGGACTGACAAGACAAAAGTTGAACTTTTTGGAAGGTGTGTGTCCCATTACAACTGGCATAAAAGTAACACCGCATTTCAGAAAAGGAACATCATACCAAGAGTAAAATATGGTGGTGGTAGTGTGATGGTGTGGGGATGTGTTTTTTTTTTTTGGAAAAAAATGAAGACTTTGGAGTGGCCTAGTCAAAGCCCTGACCTGAATCCTATTGCGATGCTGTGGCATGACCTTAATAAGGCAGTTCATGCACGAAAACCCTCCAATGTGGCTGAATTACAACAATTCTGCAAAGATGAGCGGGCCAAAAGTCTTGCAGCGCTGTAAAAGACTCATTGCAAGTTATCGCAAACACTTGTTTGCAGTTGTTGCTGCTAAGGGTGGCCCAACCAGTTATTAGGTTTAGGGGGCAATCATCATTTCACACAGGGCCATGTAGGTTTGTTTTCCCTTAATAATAACAACCTTCACTTAAAAACT
Organism: Siniperca chuatsi; assembly: GCF_020085105.1. Classification (NCBI taxonomy): domain Eukaryota; kingdom Metazoa; phylum Chordata; class Actinopteri; order Centrarchiformes; family Sinipercidae; genus Siniperca; species Siniperca chuatsi. The sequence continues at coordinate 26,571,798 of NC_058049.1, forward strand.
GCATTTTGTGTTTACTTGTGTTATCTTTGACTAATATTTAAATTTGTTTGATGATCTGAAACATTTAAGTGTGACAAACATTCAAAAAAAATAAGAAATCAGGAAGGGGGCAAACACTTTTTCACATCACTGTATATCAGCTAATTTTTTTTTGCATAAACACGTAACATGAACAAACAATCTTCATACTGATCCAAAGGATTCAATTTTTAAAGAATTGTGACCATGATACATACTGAGCGGGATGTTTTACAGTTGAAATATCAACTCGTCAGTGCTCTCTGGTGGATAAACTATGTGATGGTGCCACAATTTCTAAATGACCTTGGCATTCCTGCACTGCAATTTCTTCTCGCTTATCAGCGACATACACCAATACCAAGATGTCTGCAAAAAGCTAGTATCTAGTTCTAATGTAGTCTAGTTCTAGTTGCAACAGAGTAAACATTATACTTTTTGCTTTTCACAGAGCCTTGGTGGTAGTAGGGCTAAAATGTAAATGGTGGCACTGGAAGAACTTAGGGAACGGATTTAGTTTCTTGAGAGCATTTACGTGCCCAGCACATTTCATGACAATCTGCCCGTTAAACTGTGAGATATATTGTGTTCAGGCAGACATTTCATTTACAGGGTGGTGCTAAAGGAAAAACTCTATAAACCATCTAGGGAGCCTACTGTCAATGTCAATGTTCTGTAAATTCAATGTAAATTTGCCCATGACATTTTGATATTTTGTATGTAAAAGTGAAAAATCTGTTCAGACATCTGTATTACGTAAAAGTTCAGTGGGTCGTCCAAGTCTTTAGGAATCATTATGGACATTCATACTAAATTTCATATCTGGCCATTTCTTGAATGATCCTGCTCTGGACTAAAGAAATGGACGGTAAGATCATTTCTTTAGTCCATCTTTATGCCATCACCTCTGGTTGGACAAACAGAGCAAAGGTACCACAGAAGCTTATACACTTTCTTTGTTGTGTTTTATTGTCTCACAACTGATGTTTCAAAGGAAACCATGCACACAACTGTGTAGCTAACTTGTTACTACTTACAATGACAATACAACGAATTCTGACAAAATAATAACCACTCTTGCTTGTTCTGGGTATACTTTATATTTGGATATGTTTGTTTCCCTTATGTGGATCAGTGGGGGTAGTGCCATCCATTATTGTTATTCACACCACTGAACAAAAGAAGTCAGGACTGGGGCCGACATTATACATAAACCCCTTTCAACTTAGGACAGCAAAACCTTAAAAAGCATTGCTTTGTCATGTTCCTCTCAATAAACACTGAATCTGCATTGGCTTTTCTCCTATTATAATGGCGTGAAATTTTTATAATGAGAAAATTATGCTGAAATGAAGGTTTTCTCTTTATATTCTAATCACAAAGTGAAATAAAAACTAATGACAATGTCCAGCTTTCCTTTTGGTGAATAATGTCTTCTTCCTCTGATGCTGTATTGCAGTGGTGTAGTCAATGAAGGTGAAACTAATGCAATAGCATTCACTACTTGTCATCTCTATTTCCATATAATTTCCATTTTGTATAGTAAGCAAGTGTGTGTCCAAAAGATTGAGACAAGAATGTCTAGTTCCCCCACTTTGTCTTTTCCAATTTTATCCTTGGTTTATCTTAAATGTATGCAGGGGAGAAACAAAATAAGTTTATAAAATGGATAAAAATCTGACAACACCTTTCCTGTTCAGACAGCAATGTAAATATCTCTGAGCTGTGCCATGAAGGGTTAAGAATGTGATTTACTGAACCTGTAAATCCTAAATCTCTAAAGTGAAAATATTTTGCCATCTTATTTTTCACTGTCAAGGCATATCTAGCAGTTAATCAAAGATATTCGTATTTGGCAAAGGGGGAAATACATAATAAGATTACTTCAACTGAATTAGCATATGTTTGTGACAAGTATTTGTTGATATCTATGCAGCAGCCTACATTTATAATATATTAACACTCTCACTGTCCTATCCACATATGCTCTCTTCCTGTCAGGTCATGTGTAGTTAGAGTCTGACAACTATTTCAGCAGAAGGCTCGATCTAAGACTTTTTACTTTTCAAAGATTATCATCTTTATTAGACAGTATACTGATTTTGCTAACATTAATCAGAAACCTTCTCTACACTCTCAACTCCTCTTAAAGAGAAATTCAACCAACTGTCTGAGCAAAGGTGATTTCTCGAAGGGGCGGTGGATGCCCAGTGGTTTGAGAACTAGTTGACTGAAAGGTTGCTCATTTGCAACATTTTCTGCGAGGCTGTCCTCACCAATATAAACCATAGCATTGGTCGTTGTTCAAAAGCCAAAAATGACCTATGTCCGCTTAATGTGACATTGTTAAAGCGTTGAAGAACCTCTTTGACCCTGGAAGTGGCACAGTCAAGTTCACTCGCATGTCCTCTGGAAAGACTGTAGGTAGTGCTAGAAGCCGGGTTACATAGTGACTACTCGCATTAGTTGGTGATCTAGCAGGTGAGCTAACCTCAAACTCGCTAGTCAGTCACACTAGCTTTCCAAGCTAGTTCCGTTAACTAGCTTGCTATCCGACAGTTACTCAAGAGATGTATTTGCACCATTGACTCCTGTCAGATAACCATACCTCTTTTGTGTTGGCAGGGCAGGATTACTTAAAGGGGAACTCCACCGATTTATACATTAAAGTCTGTTTGCAGGTCTTGCAGAGTACTACTGCATATGTGAAAAAAGTTATATAATGCCTTTTGTGGCTCCAGAGGGAGCTTTGTGACACTGACTCACTTGAGTCAGTGTCAGTTGGGGCTGAAGACTACAAGTTTGAAAATGAAAAAAAATCTGGGGTTGTTGAGTTAGAAAGAAGTGAGCTTACCAGACCTCTGTAGCCCGCTCCTCATCTCTGCTTGAGGATAGCAGCTCAAGGCTACATTAACAGCTACTAGCATAACACCTGAATGGCTAACCGAACTGTCGGTGGTCGAGTTGCATTGTGGCTAATGTAGGCTCCGGGTTTTGACAAGGAAGAAGAATGCGTGGAGTAAAAAAGATGATATCTCTGGTTCTTCTGCATCGATTTTGATACTTATTTTTAAAACTGTCCATCATGAGGCCGACACTGTTACGGAAGTGCAACACTAAATCAGTGGAGAAATCTTTTAGAAGTAGATGGTGCAAAAATTATTTGGCTGTTGTACAGATGGAGCTAAAGCTCTCAAACTCTCAGTGATACAAATGATTCATTAGTGCAGATTACAATAGGAAATGTCCTGATTCAGATGCCATCTCACAACTTATGTCAGAGAGCATTTTGTGTGAGTAGGCGTTCACTTTGTATCCACTTTACAGGCCCATGTGTCTTTCATCCTTCCATTCCAAGATAACATATGAAACCAGACAAGAACAATGGTAATTTATTACTAGACAGGATAGAAGAAGAAAATCACACATCTGACCTTGTGTTTGGTGGGGTGGGTTGATATACAGTAGTGATGCATTGACACCCTCTTTCATGTCCATGCAGACTGATTTTCAGTCTGCTCAGTGTGGGGATTAAGGCTTCCTGTGTACATACAGGAATGGCATTAGCTTGATCTATCAGAGACAAGACTGAATTCCTGTATTCCTATATATTTCCTAATGAAGTCCTCTGTCCATTTTATGTGTACTATAGCCACACACTTGTCTTTCTCTCTCCTTGTATTTTCACAGATTCATGGAGTTCTTGCAGTGATGCTCTGGAGGCAAAAATTATCTTATTGAGTCAAACTTCAATAAAACTGAAATATATTTCCTTTCAATAGCCTTGGTTTTGGAAATACATTTTCCTATTCATTTTCTCTGTAGGCATTTCAGAGACACCAGATTTAAAGTTTTCATAGGAACCAGCCAGCAAGGAAATTAGTCACGTTATATAAGTATATTCAGAACACATACAGTAAGTCACCCCATATAGTATCATGAGTTAGATCACTTTCCTTCTATCAGCGATGAAGGTTGATAGCACAGTGGTGAAAACTCATTTGTAATGATATTCTTCTCCTCAACCCTAATATTCAGTGTTGGCAAGTAGTGCAAATCTCTGAAGCAAGCTGCAAGCCAGCCAGTAACACCTCTGGCTAACAACCAAGCACAATTTTGGAATAACAATTCTCTGACCTCTCCAAGTGGTGAGTACTCATTTGTACTTGGTGGAATATCTCTCTAGGAACCCATGAATAAAATACAACAAAAAACAAAACTAAAAATAAATAAATATTTATCATAATATGATAGTATGAACATTCCAAAACCAAGCAAAATAAGAACAACACATGAGATAACATGAGCTCAATGTCAGGCTCAATGAATGGAGTGAAATAGAACATCAATTCAGTCTTATTGTCATTGCTGAAACAGGAAAGCGCTAAACACAAACTGTTGACACAAAGTTTGAAGCATGCTGTTGTTGTTCTCGTGTAATTTTCTGTAATTGAGAAATATGATGATTCACATTTACATTAAGTCATAATTCTTCAGATGAATGAGAGGTTGTACGTCATTGGTTGTATTTATTTTAAGGAGACTGTAGCATATATTGTTTCTCACCTGCAGATAGTTAAAGGCAAGTAGTATTTTCCTAAAAACAATGTATAGACAAAAATAATCCTTCTAAATCATCACTTATAACCCACTAGAAGTGTGTCTGTGTCTGCAGAGTCCCTGCCCTCTGCCTGTATTTTCTTAGTTTCTTATTAGTTTGCTGTGTTCGGGACGTTTCTGGGCGTCAGCCTTTGGTCAGTGGTGTGTAGCCCCAGCCAAGAACAGTGAGCAGGGTGTCAAGTCAGGACTTTATAAAAACGTAGCGACATCGCTGTCTCCGTCTCTCCTCTGCTCTGCCTGTGTGCAGAGCATAGTCTGTATATAAAGATGGATGACGCATCGCCACTTCCTCCCATTGTACAAAAACGAAGCCAAAATATCCCGGATACGGGAGCTGCCATCTTGCGCTGGTGATGTCATTTGGAGCCAGAGTCAGCACAGTAATGATCAAAGTTGGAGCCGCGGTATCAAGGTCCCACCCATGCACCACGAGCTGGCCTTAGCTTTGAACATACATCGGCGTGTTAATAACTACCTAAAATGAGAGAAACCATCTTTGGGAAAAACTTATTTGACGTGTAGTTTTTAGTTTGGCTCATGTCCCATCTGCTAACATGGAGGGGGCGGGGTTTATGACCTATACTGCAGCCAGCCACCAGGGGGCGATCGAGATGTTTTGGCTTCACTTTTGGGAAGCTGCCATGTCGTCCATCTTTATATACAGTCTATGGTGCAGGGCTGTGTGTCTGTTTGACCGGGCAGGGCTGAGCTACACTCACACACAGTGCAGAGAGGTACCAGAGCGGACAGGATGAAGCCTGGCTTCGGCTGCATTCAATGTGGCTCTTTGGCTATTTTTGAAAAAAAAAAGTGGGCTCTTCTGGCACTTTTAAGTAACGTTACCTACCTTATTTTCATTAAATTAAAACTCAACTGGCAAGGAAGTTTACATTATATGTAATGTGTAATATACTTAATTGAAAATAGCTTGCTAACTAATGCGTTAGACATGATCATATGCTAACAACGTTAGCAAGCTAGCTACTATAGCTAGCGTTAGCCAGCTCGTAGCCCTGCTGCAGGCGAGCACATCATGCTACCAGCTACACATCATTGTACGTATCCACTTTTCCTCCCACTGTGTGGGACTGTGCTCGCTCGAGCTAAGTTACAATGTTAACTTTCAGCTGGGTCCGCAATAGTCATGCTGCTTTGACGCTGACGTTAGCCAATAACTTGTCTAAACGACAACGTGTTGAATTACACTCATTAGCTCCCAAAAGCAGGAGTGTGCGTTAGGATTTAAATGAAGTGTTGACACGGGTCTTTTGATTGACTTAGCCAGAGTTAGACATATTAAAAAAATATGTAATATTTATTTAGCTGGTCCTTAAAATGGGCTAACTCCACCAATATTTGGGCAAAACACACAAGCTGTAAAAGGTAGGACAGTCATTTGTGTCATCACTTTCTTGTTCTTTCAATATATTTTCAAAGCCACAAGAATTGTTTATGTCGTCAACGATATATGAGGTATCTCTGAAATGGATAAAATCAACTGATATTTAACATTGATATCCAGGGATTTCTCTGGTGCGAGTGGGAGGGAAATCCCTGAGGGACTGCCTGACAAACATATTGGCTCAGTATGTACAAATGATAATACATGAAATTTTGAAGTTCATTATCTAAACTCAATAAAAACAATGCGACATGAAATCAGTTTCCCATATCTCGCGGTGGTGCTTTCCTCCTGTTCTGTGTTTCATGTTGGTTATCTTTCTGCTATTTCAGTCTGATGGCAGGGATTCATCTGCCCACATCAGGACTGCCCTCTGCAGAAACTCCTGGATGGACTCATCCTCGCCGCCCTCTGACCCCTCACCCCTCCCCTCAATATGCATTGCAGTGTCAATGGATTGAATTCAGGAGGCGTCGTCCCGCATTGAGTCTAGTAGTGTTCCAACTTTGGATTTTATTGTATAGTTTTGTATCCCTCTGACACTGTAGGACTTTGCCGCCCCTGAATCCTGAATTTGCTGACCACTGATCCCTGACTGTGCTGACCCCCTGACTTGGCTGACCCTTGACTCAAAAATATCTAGTACTTTTTAAAACCATAACCATCTTAAATAGTTTACCCTATTTATTTGAGATAAAGTGACTGTTTTCCAAATTTTCAATATATTTTTCACCCGTATAATTTCAGTTTTCAATTGTGATCTAAAATGTATAATTAGAAATGAGTCTTTTTTTAGTTTTGTCATTACTTAATTAAGCCAGTGATGTTTTTGGCTTGTGTTCTGTTTATCACCTCTACACATTTTCTCTGTCTTCACCATTTCTGTCTCTGCTCTGATTCTGTCTCTCCTGATTCTGACATTTCATCTTTATGTCTTTGTCAACACACTGCACATTTTGGCATATTATTAGCTTTCTGCTTCAACTCAAATACACTGTTTGCTCTGCCACACCAAGCATGCTGATGGACAGTTGTGTAAAAATGAAAAGAATGGAGACTGAAAAAGAGCCTTTGTGATCTTGTGTGTCAAGATACATTTCATCTTAAACATTTTGTGACAATAATAAATTCAGCTTAACATCACTTAAAGTGCAATTTGAAAGCAAGCCTGTCCGTCAGTATATTGTTATAAAAGTCAGGAATAAGCTTTCTTATCTCTGAGCGTTCTATCAAGCTGAAGTATCACTCAACACAGTGGCTCTTAAGCAGTTTTTAGCCTGGGATCGAAATGAAATTCAGCCTGGGACCAAAACGAAAATTTGATTCTGTCGCCCTGGTGCTCAGTCTCATTACAACATATTAGTTCCCTTGTCATGTGGGAGCCCAGCAGAAACTGCAGCTTAGACAGACAATTACTGGATTTATCAATAGGCTAGCCAGCAGGTGGGTGGGAGCTTGAAGTAAATGCATTTGCATTATCCAGCAGTCTCAAGGTGAAATTCCATCCCAAAAACAGAATAGACTTTACTCCCGTGATTAAACTTTGTGTGGATGAAAAAAATGTCTAACAAACACAAATCAAGTTTGTGAGTTGAAGGTTGCTTGAATGAATTCTGACAAAGGTGCCAAGGCACCAATAGACTTGCTCAGTATCTACTAGAAGCCTAGTTGACTTTGTGTTGTGCATGAGTTTAATCAGTCTGATCTTACCAATGTCTAGGCATGCATGAGTTAGTTTTCACGGATGCTAGTATTGCATCAGTATTAAACAAAATGGACCTCTGATTCTGATGACAAAAACAACACTTCTTCACAGACATATCGATGCTACACCATCAAAACTCATCTCTGCCCACTGTAGTCTGTTTAAATGTTTCTGCCGCACAGCGCTAAGTCACAAGTTTCGTTGCTCTTATTGGTTTTAGGTCTATCCAGCTGCGTCCAGAGGCATTTTTGTCTGTGCCCAATTATAACGCCAAATCTCATATCTGCAAATATGTAGAGATGCTGGCGTACACAAGTCTGGCCTAAGTCTTATGAACAACCTGCAGTGATAAATAAGGTAACAGTTTCAATCACGCACAATTTATAGAGACCACCAACAGCCCGATTGAGCACTAGACACTCAATTGGTCTTTCTCAGGAACACTGGCTGAACTTGAACAGTGCGCATGTCCAGTGATGTAACAGTCCTTTGGGTCTGTTCAATGATCACATCTAGACTGCCCGGGGGCGAGTGAAAGCAGTGAAATTTGCACATCTGCACTTTATTAGCTTGCAAACTAGCTATCTTGGTCGGTAGCTGGCTAACGTCTTCTTTCCAAGTGCTTCCAATCTTCCCTGTGACCGATAATCCTACTTACAATCTGACTGGAGACATAACAGCCAGTCAGAAATTACCCACTTCAGTTCTCTGATTGGCTGATTTCGCTTTGTCAGGTTGAGTGAGTGCGCAGCTAAACTTGAGAGCGCACAGAGCAGGGATGTTGAAAGAGGGCAAATAAGTCAAACTGAGTGACAGAAGTTATTATTGCGCAGGTAATAGCAAACATGTGGAATGGCTTGTTACAGCGTGTGAATGTAGAATATGTGCAGCGTTGATGTTTGGTGTCTAGGCTCAGACCTTGTCACAGCAGGGAGTGGGGAGTGGGGAGTGACGATAGAACGTAGAATGGTTTCACTCCCACTGTCACTCCTACTCTTCTCAGAAAACGCTGCTTTTTAAAACTCATTGTCAATATTTACAGCATGAAAAACAGCTATTCTGTGGGTCAAGTTGATAATAGTTGCACACTTTAATATCCCCCCCTTAATGTGCTGTACAAACTCTGGCTGCATTTCTACACTTACAAGCTAATTCGGTCTGCCAATGGCTCACACACATTCCATCAAATTCCTTTGCACCTTTATTATTATTGTTATTATTATTGTTAGTGTAAGTCTCACAGTGACAATGACATGTTTGCACACTTGCCAGCAGACACTCTGTGTGTTGATCTTAATGTGAATAACTTAATGTGAATAACTATTCATTATGTGTTTTGTCACTTTAATTATTAAATCATATTCAGTTTTTGTCTCTTAAGTATATGCTATTAAAATATATACCCAGATTCTGCAGCAATTACCCGCTTTCGTCATTTCAAGTCCCATCGAATCTAAAACTGTCATAACAAAAGTGAAGAGTAGGTATGTTATTTTAAATATGTAATATATTTGATTTATTATGTTTTTGACATGACATGTTGATTAATAAACAACACATAAATAAATTCTGTTTCATGGTGGATTTTCTCCTTTTCTAAAATAATTCCTTTGAGACATTTACAAAACCTTATCCTCTGCGACAGCCACACAGTGAACCCCAGCATGGCGGCTACACTCACAGACATACGTCAAAACCATTAAAACAGCAATCCTTCAATCTCTCGTTTTGAGAATTCTCTTTCTTTCCATCTCCGTGTTCCTGCACCAGATCGACCAGCTCCCTCACTCCCAATTCTCATCTTATCCACTTCTTCATTACCTCAGTTTGACCCCAAACCCCTCTCCGTGTCCCTCCCAAACACACTCCCACACATAAATTATATACAGTCAAAAGTAAGGGGAGACCTGTAGGTGATTGTTCTTGGCAAACAGTGACCAATCTGAAAAAAATATATGAGCAGAAAATAATAATTAATAGCACATAAACTACACCACTCTAAAGCTCTGGTAACACCACAAACTGTCAAAGTTCATCCACACATCCAATTCGCAGGGATAGTTGGCAAACTATTGTAGCTGTTGAGCTACCCTCTAACACACTAGTGAGCCAGGAACATGCTGGCTCTCATCAGTCAAGTTCCCCAAGTTAGCTTGCGAAATTGGGCATGCTAGGCAGCTCAGTTGGTAACGGATAATAAATTAACACGCTTTATTTAAGAGACGTATTTATCGACTCCTGTCTAATAGCTGTTTCTAAGAGAGCAACGTTGTATAAAAGTGAATGGTGCAACACAGCCAATGGCGTTGAAACTACTCCCCGGCCTCCCTGGTTGAGAAAACTGCAGTTGTGCAAAATGTTGCAGCCCAATCGGAGAGGATCCAAAAGAGGCAGACATCTAGCCTGCAGTCCTTGGTAAGAACAATGCTAAGAAGGAGGGCTGGTTATGGCGATTTTTCACTACATTTACATTGGCCTTTATCTGTTGCTGCTCTGTTTTCTTATGGGGTTTATTTTTCCTGTCTGCAGGAGCTGGACCTGAGGCACTGCAGTCAGTGGCAATGGAAACACCCAAGCCTAGCGTTATTATAAAGAGTACAAGAGTACAAGTACAAGTGCCCTGAGATAACTTCTGTTATGATTGGTGCAATATAAATAAAATTGTACTGAACTGAATTGAATAGCGTGCATAAAGGCTGCCAGTCAAGTTCAGATATCCTCTCTCCACAGATGTGTGACACCACACTCCCACCCCCTTACTGATCAAGAGTTATCATTCTGATGAGTCATCAGAATCAATCTACCCTGAGTCAAAATCTAGTTTTTAAATAATATTACAGTTGATATTATATTTACATGGTGCATAATCTTAAATACATTTGCATTTAATTAACTTCTAATAAACTTTGTTGGGGAACACGGGGGGCTCAATAGGGGTCCGCATCTTACTTTTTGCCCTGATGCTTGCTAACAGATTAATCTGACCCTGGTCAGAGGGGGCAATTGCCACCCGTGTTGAACCCAAACGTCAGTGGTTTCACTGTCAGTGAAAATGTGTTCAGCTCTATTCACTCACATAAATCACCTGGCAGAATAGCTTCCTCTGTTTTGGACTGTACGGCTCCCCATTTCCACAAAGGTCAACATTGTCAAGATTGTATATTCTTGATAAGAACAGAAAGAATTAATTTTCAAAGTTCACCAAAGTTGAAATTGACATGAAAGATCTGTGTGGGTTTATTTGGCCCCGAGAACAGATCCACAAATCACAGAGATTCTTTTGAAATGAATACATTTTGATTTAAAATGCTGGGGTGACCAGGGTTTAACAGCACTTATGTTTTATATTAACATATTAATAAAATAAAGATTTTATATCAACTTAAAAAACCGTGATATAGTTTATTCTCTGTCTTCTACTTCATCTCACACACACACACAGACACACACACGTCAGGGTACGCTTCAGGTACAGTCATCCTCAGTGGCCTGTGATTGACTTGACAAATGTTCTGTGGAGCAGTGCTCTGACAATATATACCCACCTGGTCTCATGTGGAAACCTGCAGGCTTTTCCCTTCAACACATCTTCTCCCCATCAATCAAAGCTGAAATCTGAGGTGCCCATCTTTCTCAATAAAAAAATAAACACATAAAAAGCTGATTGTCACTTTCATCATTATGTGCATCATTCTTTATCATCATTACCATCATTACAGGTGGGCCTCAGTGGGAATAAACTAACAAATATGTTACAGTGTAGTTGTTTAAATCCTTAAACCAAGAACTGTGAAACGGCATGTTTCTAATCCAGTATTTTTTCCAACTCAGGGAATATCACCAGAGCTGGACTGGTCCTGTAAGACCCTGACGTGGAAAAAATCATTCACACCTTTGTGTCGTCCCATCTGGCCTGCTGTCACAGCCTGTTGTCATGCCTCAGTCAGGCTGCAGTAAGGCCACTGCAGTGAGGACAGCCTCCAGGCTCCTACTGACTTCTAGAGTTAAGGTACTCCTTCACAAATCATAAATCAGGCATGCCATGGTGTTGCTTTAAGTTCCATAAGGGAATAGCTTTGGCCATTATGAACCATGGCTGCAGCCCATAGGTCATCTGAGGACTGCTGTCTGTTCTTTAAATTCAATCCAAAAGGTGATGGAATTGATGGTAGAGTTGGGGAGACAAAACATTAGAGCAGAAAGACTTTTACAATTACAACAACAATTACCAGAATGCCCAAGATATCATCACAGTCTAGCCACATTTGGTCATATGTTTTGGTCACGCCAAAACTTAAGTAGGTTTAAGGAGTGTATTTTTTAGGCTTTAAGCAAGAAACTATTAGAACCTAGTCCCATTTGTTATTTTCGTGGTGCCTTTTTAGGAAAAAAAATAGCTGCTTTTTAGGCAAATGCCATTAAATTTCTCCTCACCTACAAAGCTCTTAATGGTCAGGCACCATCGTATCTTAAAGAGCTCATAATACCTTTTTACCTGACTAGAACACTGCGCTCCCAGGATGCACGGTCACTTGTGGTTCCTAGAGTCTCCAAAAGTAGAATGGGAGCCAGAGCCTTCAGTTATCAAGCTCCTCTCCCGTGGAATCAGATCCCAGTTTGGGTTTGGGAGGCAGACACCAGCTCCACATTTAAGAGTAGGTTTAAGACTTTCCTCTTTGATAAAGCTTATAGTTAGGGCTGGTTTGGGTGATTCCTGAACCATCCCTATGTTATGCTGCTATAGGCCTAGACTGCCGAGAAACTTCCCATGATGTACCTCTTTCCTCTCTCTTTCTCTCCCTCTCCATCTGTATGCATTTTTATCCCATTACTGCATGTTACTAACTCAACATCTTCTCTCTCCCGTAGTTTTGTGCTTTCTCTCCTCTCTCCTTTCAGCAGGTATTTCTGCCTCCAGAGCTGCAGAGTCTGGATCTGTGGTTATGGGTCACCTGCTGCCCCCGTGTTCCTGCTCGACAACTGCTACTACAGTTGTTGTTATTAGTCTTATTACTATTATTATCACTATTATTCCTATCATTCCTATTATTATTACTTTATTAATATAAATATTACCACTACCATTACATTATTATTATTTTTAAATTCTAGGTGGGATTTGCATTGTGCTTAACCCTCCCCCTCCCACCCCTTCCCTCTCTCTCTTTCTCTCTCTCAACCCAACCAGCAGCGGCAGATGGCCACCCACTCTGAATCTGGTTCTGTCCAAGGTTTCTGCCTTTTAAAAGACGTTTTTTCTTGCCACTGTCGCCAAGTGCTTGCTCATGATGGGATTTGTTGGGTCTCTGTAAATAATATTATATAAAGTACGGTCTAGACCTACTCTATAGGAAAAGTGCAATAAAATAACTTCTGATATGAATTGGCGCTATATAAATAAAATTGAATTGAACTGATTAGAATATGCCTCACTCCTTGCCCATAGACTGAAATTGTTTTTTTTCACAGAAGACATTTTGACATGTCACAGTAGGAAAATCACAAATGTAAATGGTCCTGGTATTGTGCATGCTGGATCACTGTCACGTTGTCATGGCTTACGGGGACACTTGAAAAGAACAGAGCCATCGTTAATGTTATCAGTAACACCTGTGCTTTTCCTAGCTCGAAAAGTCAAAATGTCAGTCAAATGCTGGGTGGAAGAGATGATGTCAGTGTTACCTTTAGATATACATATGTAGAAGAGGCAAAACTGAAAAAAACTAAGATGACTTGTTCACATTTCATGGAATTTGTTAGAGACCTATGTCTTCTAGAATGATGTCCTCTCACTTTTGAGTGATAAGCATATGTCAGTGTTTAACAAATGTTAAATTGTATCTGAGGGTGTACTCCACATCACTCCATAGAGTCTTGAGAATTTTGTGTACACATTTTAAGGGCGGGACACAGAGGGTTGACAGGATGTTGTTGGGTATAAGCCAAAAATCTTTAAAAAGTGTTAAAAAAAACAACTCACTTCTATGTTTATTTTTTTTCTTTAAACTGCAATCATGTCTTTTAGGTGAAACAGGTGAAAGAGCTTTCTATTTCTCAATTATATTTGTTATGAAATGTGATTAATTACTTACCTATTACAGTAAAATCATTTAATTAAAAAAATATTAATGTTGTTAATGTTAAGGTGTTCAGATCATGAACCACAGACACAGCTCATTACCTAATAGAATTATTAATGAGTTTTATTAATTAACCCATTAAAGCCTGACATTGAATGATTATCAGAAAATTCGATTTATTTTATCAAACCTTTTGGCAAACCAAAAGAAAGCTATCATATATTTTACATTTATTACTTTATTATTATTATGATTTGTTATATATATATATATATTTTCTTTTGTATCCTGTTATGTCTATCTTTGTCCATGTTGCTCAGGAATATGAGAAAACTGCTCTATTGTTTACACCCATTTTTTGTTGTTTGGGCTATAGGTGTTATTCTCTCTGATGATAATGACATGCCAAATCTGTGTGAATGTGAGAGTGAAAGATAAAGACTGAAGACAAGAAAATAGGGGAAATAATGAGAGAGACAGAGCGAGCCTGAACAGAGGCCTTTCCTGCCTCCTAGTGGCATCATGGGTGGAAAAAATACAAATAAAAGCTCCTCATAAACTGACTACTAGGGTGTCAGCCATACGATTTATGTAGCTCTGTTTCTGTAGCATTAAATTTGTATGATGATGTCACAGGTATATAGATTAATCACATCATAATTTGCTGTTGTAGCAGATGCTTATCTAGAGGTTTTTTTTGCAAATTTGTTTCCTGTTAGGCATCAAGGTTTATAGTGAAGTTAATAATTGTATATGGGAACTAAGGAATGCGCTTTAAATTGTGAAACTGAACATTTACAAATGTGAAAAATCAGTAACATAATGTAGCTGCTTTCAGTTTCAAGGCTGATATTTGATTTTTTCTTCTAACAGAGAAGGTTTTCCTATTCTGAAACCAGACAGAATGATGCTGTAATAACATTAACAACAATAATAATGGTAATAGAGTTGATTTAACAAAGGTTGCCTCAGATTTGAGGTGAAAACAAGTGAAATTTGGATTCTATATGAGGAATTGTTAAAACTGATCATTTTGGGTAATGGATAGGATAGTGGTCTCTTACTTTCAAGACCCTGTGTATGTGCGTGTGTGTGTGTGTATTTGTTCATGTTGACTGTGTCGGTGACGTAACGGCCGCTGGTCTCCTATCTCTCTTTCTCTCTCTCAGTCAGTCACACACACACACACACTCACACACACACACACACACACACAAACGCAGTCAGGCAGCAGCAGCAGCAGACGCTCAGTGCTGCTCTCAGTGTGCGGAGCGGAGGAGGAGGACCGACGGCACAGGCTGTAGTTATGCCTCAGCTCTGGGAATATATATCTCCCCTCTCTCTCGCTCTCTCTCTCACGCGGGCTGCTTTCCCCCCTTCTTTTCTTCCCTCGAGTTCACTTTTACCCGTCCCCTTTGTTTTGGAGAAGGCGAAAAGGAAAGCCAGCCGTGCATCATGATGATTCGTCTTTGCGCATTAATTCTGGATCTTTAAAAAGTGATTTATTTTGCCTGGACTAAAATGAAGCGCTTTTTCCGCGTGAAGGAGAAGAGAGGCAGCGTTTCGTAGCCTGTCTCTCTCTGAATATTTGGTTGCAGCTGCTGGTGATCTGCGTGAAACCACTGAATAAGGAAAAAGGGTTGCAGTAAGCGCCTTTTTCTCCCTCCGATTCTCCTCTGCCTCGGACAATGTGCCAAGTCCATCCACCACACAGGATCCTGTTGATTTGTGATGCCTTAGCTTTTTTTATTCTCCAGGATTGATTTTTTTGGGGAGGGATTTTGGATTTTTTTGGACTCAAAGTGAAGGTCAATGGAGAGATTTGCGCATCTCCCATGCGTCACGGTCGATTTTTAACACCAAATAACGGTGGTGCGCCTGTTTTCTGGTAGCCTGTGTGCGTGTGTGTGTGTGAGTGTGTGTGTGTGTGTGAGCACCTCTACCTCCTTTCCCCCTCTCCATACTGTGAGAACTCACCCCCTGATTTTTTTTTTCTTTCTTTCTAAGGCTCACGCTGTAAAGTTAAATGCTGGCTCTATATTTCAGCGACCATTTTTGGCTGTAAAAATGCTGAGCGGCGTCCTCTTTCTGAGCGTCCTCACGGTCACCAGCCTGTCACCGTCCGAAACGGAAAGCCGCAAAACTTCAGCCTCCAAAGAAATCTGCAAGACCCGCTGCACCTGCGAGGAACGGGAGAACATACTGAACATCAACTGTGAGAATAAAGGATTTACCACCGTCAGTCAGTTCCAGGCGCCCCCGAATAAAATATCCCAGCTTTTTCTAAATGGAAACTTCCTGTCACGGCTTAGCGCCAATGAGTTTGTCAATTATGGCAATGTCACTTCACTGCATCTTGGGAATAACGGCTTGCAAGAGATCCGAACAGGCGCTTTTAACGGGCTGCGCTTCCTGAAGCGCCTCCACTTGAATAACAATAACCTGGAGGTGATTAAAGAGGACACCTTTGCAGGACTGGAGAGTTTGGAGTATTTACAGGCAGACTATAATTATATCAGTGCCATAGAGCCAGGTGCTTTAAGTAAGCTGAATAAGCTCAAAGTGTTGATCCTAAATGACAACCTGCTGTTGTCTTTGCCTCCCAATATTTTCCGCTTTGTGCTCCTCACCCACTTGGATTTACGTGGCAATCGACTCAAGATGCTGCCGTTTGCCGGGGTTTTAGAGCACATAGGTGGCATCATGGAGATCCAGCTGGAGGAGAACCCGTGGAATTGCACCTGTGATCTGATTCCCCTCAAATCCTGGTTGGACACAATTTCTGTCTTTGTGGGGGACATAGTGTGTGAGACGCCGTTCAGGTTGCACGGTAAAGACATCACCCAGCTCATAAAGCAGGATCTGTGCCCGCGCAGGAATGCTGGTGAGCGTGTTCACCCTCCCTCTGACTCTCACTTTCAAGGGGCCCTGCTCCCGACCTACCACCCCGGCATGATCACTCCCACCCGTGCCCCAAAAGCTTCCCGCCCACCCAAAATGCGCTACAGGCCCACCCCTCGCATCTCAAAGGACAAACATGTCTTTGGGCCCATAATGGTTTACCAGACACGCTCCCCTGTGCCCATGTTGTGTCCCAGCGTGTGCGTGTGCACGTCACAAAACCCGGACAGCGGATTGAACATCAATTGCCAAGAGCGGAAGTTGCATAACATCAGTGAGCTGAACCCCAAGCCCTCCTACCCAAAGAAACTCCACCTGACCGGTAACTACTTACAAGTGATTTACAGAACTGATCTTACTGAGTACAGCTCACTGGAGCTGCTTCATTTAGGAAATAACAGGATAGCAGTGATTCATGAAGGTGCATTTGAGAATCTAACAAACCTCAGACGGCTCTATCTGAATGGAAATTACATTGAATCGCTTTCTCAATCACTCTTCGCTGGCCTGCAGTCGCTCCAGTATCTGTATTTGGAATATAACATCATCAAAGACATTTTACCACAGACATTTAACTCTTTGCATAACCTACAGCTGCTTTTCCTGAACAACAACCTGTTAAGATCGCTCCCTGACAATGTTTTTGGTGGCACAATGCTTACAAGACTCAACTTGCGGAATAATCATTTCTCCTACCTTCCCGTTCGAGGTGTCCTAGACCAGCTTTCTGCATTTATCCAGATTGACCTGCAGGAAAACCCCTGGGACTGCACCTGTGATATTGTGGCACTCAAAAACTGGATGGAGCTGTCCAGTACCAGTGTTGTGGTCAACGAAATCACTTGTGATTCTCCCTCTAAACACGCAGGTCGCCTGCTGCGCTCGCTTCGAAATGAAGCCATCTGTCCTGAGCCCAGCGAGGTGCCCCCACCACAACATGCCCCCCCTACAAAAGCCCCTACATTAATAAGCCCTGGCACTGACGCTACCACCCCGTCCTCATCTTCTTCTTCTTTTACATCAGTCCGCCCCACTGAATCACGAATCCACACTCCTGAGTTACACCCTGAGGTCCCACTTTCAGTTCTGATTCTTGGGCTTCTTGTTGTTTTCATCCTTTCAGTCTGCTTTGGCGCAGGCCTCTTTGTTTTTGTTCTGAAGCGGCGCAAAGGAGTGGAACACGTCCCCACAGGTGCCAACAACTTAGATCTTAACTCTTTCCAAGTGCAATATGGCTCCTACACTCCTGAACCGACCCACGATAAAACCACTGAAAGCCATGTTTATAACTACATCCCCCCACCTGTGGGCTCCATGTGCCAAAACCCGATTTACATGCAGAAGGATGGCGAACAGGTGGCGTATTACCGTAACCTGAAGGAGCTCAGTTTTGGGCCCCTGGACGCAAAGAAGGATGATGTTCTCACCCGCAGCCCAGGGGCCTACACGATCAGCACAATGGATTTTATGGATAAATCTCCAACATCGTGCGGTTTGACCACCCCAGACCCTCCTGAGATGCTGTATCAAAACTTAAGGGAGAGGCCCAACAAAGAGCTTCCCACAGCTGCAGGTGCCCCTCCTTTCCATTACAACTTTTGCACTTTACCTAAGAGACCTTGTATCGTGCCCCCCTACGAGGCTGCTACAGCCCGGCGGCATGTCACCAATCAGGACAGGTTGAACAAAACTGTGCTGTACGGGACACCCAGGAAATACTACGGAGCCGAACACCCTCCCAAAAACAATGAGCACCCGCTTCTGCTCCCTGGGAAGCTAAAAACAGAACCAGACTACCTGGAGGTTTTGGAGAAACAGACTGCAATGAGCCAACTGTAAGATAGCAACAATGCCCCCCCCCTCCCCGGTTCTGTGCAGCATTCATAATAATCACGCAGTTACTGTAATAATAGCCCTCTCTATATATCTATCTTATCTATCTGTGCTCAATCCTCCATGATTGACTGGAAGCGAACAGAGGCTTTTGATGATCTTTTTTCTCTCTTCCTTTTATTCTCTTTTTTCTTTTTAAGATGTATAAAAGGAGTATAAGAAATATATTATTATGCAGTTCTATTTTTTCTCCTGCAAGGTATAAATTATTTGTTCTTGTTTAGAAAAATGAAATTCCAAAAGACTTTGATGATGGCAGGTACATAATGGGCAGGACTGTGTACAAACATGGCTTGTGCTTTTCATGAAACTGTATTTTATTTTCCCTGTGAAAAACAGAAAAAGTATGAAATAATTATTCTTTGTAGAAGAGGACATGCTACATATTGACATTCCTGTACATACTTAGCATACACAGATAAATGGTGAGTGTTAAACCATAAAAGAAAACCTTTTCAAAATCCAACAAGCGGCAAAATCTTACTATACTCCAGAAAGTGCCTTTGCACTCAACTATTTTATCAACAACGCTCTCTGCAAAATGGAAATGTTCCTTTTTTTGAAAGTGCTGTATTTTAAAGAATCAAACCTTTATGTAAAATAGAAGACTTATTTGTCTGTTTAAAAAGAAAAAAAAGAAAAAAAAAATGAGACTGGGTGTGAAATGATATAGTTCTTGGCAGGGGGAATCATGTTATTTTGCTTTCAATATGAAGTGTCAAGATGTACAACTTATAGAGAATATTGTATACTATAGGAGAGCAATACAGCGCGGCGAAATTGCGCCATTAAACTTTCACTGAAGCACTTTGTCAAGATCCTGAGCTTGAGGTAAATTTTGTTTAGACTGTGCATAATTATTTTTGGATGCTGCGGTGTGTGCTCTGGACTGCTCTAATGTGAGTGTGTGTGTGTGTGTGTGTGTGTGTGTGTGTGTGTGTGTGTTTTGTGTCTGTGTGGTAGGAGCCAGAGAAAATGAAAATAGAGCTTGCCTGCAGCTGCTCCTTCTCTCTTTCCACTGAATGTGATGGGTCCTCTAATGATTGACAAGGTGGATTTTTTTGGCTCCTTCTAAGTCGAATAATAGCCATTGCTTCCTTCGACCTGACACAGCATTTCAAGGTTTTCTCCAAACTCTTCCCCTCTGAAATCTCCACTCCGTCCATCTGATGGTGCACAGACAACACAAATGTTCGATGGTCAGCATTTTCTTCAGCAGAGAGAAGGATGTGTCAAAATATCACTGAGCGCTGTAAAGTTATTGTATTGTCTAAAAAATACTGTTTGGCCTCAAGAGAGATATGTAGATTTAAAAATGTGGCATTTTTTAACAACTGCTGTTTCTTGGGCATTGAAATCTTACATGACAGAAGAATCACAGTTGGTATAGAAGTTGACAGTCATGAATTTCTCTTGTGGATAAGCCGTAAAAGGAAATGTAGTCTGCAGCATAAAGAGTACGATCTAAGAACTGTGTTTCTGCGCAACCTGCCATTTGAAAATGACGGAGGTTTGTACATGTGTGCGTATTATCATCCCCTGTGCATTTCTAGGCCTGTCCTCCTCTCTTCCCCAGCCGTGTGACATGGGTGAACTGTGCTACCCGCTCTAATGCTAATTCTGTTTTCTGTCCTCCAACTCAAGTTGACATTGGCTCTTTGTGTCCTCTGTGAATGGCCTCCCAGCGGCCAAATTCTTCTCTTTCCCCCCCTTTTCCCTTTTGTGTGTCTCCGGCCCACTGCCCTCCTCCTCTGTCTTTTGTCCTCCTGTTTTTCCAATGCTGGATCTCTGCTGGCTATTGTGTAGCTGTCCAAGGTGCTGAAATGTTGCAGGCATCAGGGCCGCATTCCAATCTGACGGCTGGGACCTACTGAGAGCCCTGCGCGAAGGAGATGAGCAAGTTTTCCCTTTTTAGAGCTAGGGTTGCAAACTGGTGCGCTGTGGTGTTCTGTAGATTTACTGCAGTCTTTTGAGGGAATTGGGGGAGTCCCTGTATGCTGCATGTAAGCTTGTTGTATTTGCTCGTTATACAGTTTGTGTTGATCACTGCATGGTTTGGTTGCACTGAAGGAACATAGCATATTGGAAACAGTACCTTAACTTGAGCTCAGCTTTCAACCACTTCTCACTGTCTCCCGAAGACTTTTGAAAAATGGTCTTCTGAGGACTGTGGAATGCTGTTTAAAGCTCTGGAAAAGGCTGGTAAGTGGACCTTGACTCAAGATATATTTGCAGGTATGTGTGTTTGCCATCGATGCAAATTGATGCTTTTTTTTTTGTGAATTTGCTTTGTTGCTGTTCCACGCAAGCAAAATCTCGCTGTTTATGAGGCATGGAGTGCCTCTTTTTAGTTAACAGTTAAAGGATAATTCCGGAGTATTACTATTTCAGCCTTATTTTCATAATCTTCGCAATCTGTTCTAATGGTTCTGACATCTCTGTACTCACCAATTTGATTGCTGCGATCTGGGAACACGGTGATATCGCTACAGCAAAGTCTGACGGGGCAAGAAACACGAGAGGTCACATGATCAAACAGGTTGTAAACAAGCGAACAGTTTAGCAAAATTATATAAACCTCTTTATTTAAAATTGAAAGTGAGCCCCCCCCCCCCGAAATAATAATAATAATGTCTCATTGCACAGGAAAACTATCATGTCCCAATTCCTTACTCTGTACTAATTGTAAACAGTATTTAATATATACAAATGGTCGCAGTAAACTGTTTTTACAGGTAAGAAAGTGATGCAATGCGTGCACCAACGCATGTCAGTCAAACAGCGACTTATGAGTTTTTCCCCGCTGTGAGCACCTCCTCTACTTCCTTTGTGCAATGCATTGTGGGAAAATAATAATCATAACACATTCAAAAATCAAGCATTTTTTGCATACCTACTTTTTTGAGTACACTTTATTTTGCCACTTCTCCCATTTGAAAACTCTAAATACTCAAAACCTGCTTACATTTAGTGTGCTGTGTGGAATTGGGACACAGTTTGCTTTTGCACGACTACAAGCAAGTGCAGTAGGTCAAAGTGACGGCAAATCTCCCCTGGTTCATAATTTGTCCATGATAGATAGTTTCAATAAACTAGTATTACCTCAGTTTCACTCAGTAAGCAGTGTTTTGGGTAATATTGTTTGCAGCAAAACTGTGTTCCAGAGTGAACGAGCTGCAGCTCTGAACACCAGAAAAAAACCCTTTTCCTTTAATGTTGTTTTGCTGTTACTGCTGAATGAAACACTTCATTTATTCCAAATCCTGATATTTTATCTACCTGTTCCCTTTTTTCTTTTTCCCTTTATGCATTTCCTTGTGGCCCCTTAGTGCCTTAACTTTTTCTTTAGACGCCGTATCGAGTTGCTTTCATCCGTGGCTTCTGCTGCAAAGGCACACGGCGATCAGGGGAGATGCTGCGGTAAGCAAAGCTGTGAATGCTGTCATGTGGGCTTCCTTTTTAACAAGCTTCGCCATTTCAGCTGCTGTGTGAATGGGAGTGGAGAAGAAAGAGAGGGAGAGAGGGAGAGAGAGGTTGGGAGAGAGGAACGGAAGGAGAGCAAGAGAGAGAGCTGTTCATTCCTCTCCTTTTCTGAAAATGGAGTGATTTTCCTTCCTTGGGCACAATAGGTCCTCTGTGTCTTTTTAGTGGCAGCGAAGGAAAGAGAGGGAGTGCTCACACGCACACACACTCGCACACACACATACTCATATATACACACAGGGGATTCAAGGAAGGGTTGGAACATGTGCAGCCTTGCACACCAATGAGGAAGCTTTCTCCCCAGAACACTCTCCTCTCTTATCTTGCAGCACTGGGACTCGTGTGTGTGCGTGTGTGTGTGCGTGTGTGTGTGTGTGTGTGTGTGTGAGAGAGTGAGTGAGTGAGTGAGTGAGTGAGTGAGTGACTGAGTGTATTCATAATATTCATATACTGTATGTGTGGACTTCAATATCTCTGCAGAAGTGTTCTTTTTTTCTTTTTAAGATACGATTGAAATGTATAAATAGGTATTTTGTGGATAATGCTCTGCCTGTCTTCCACTCTCTGTCTACCTCTCTCACCCCTTCCCTCACTCTGTCTCCCCTCTTTCTGGCCCCTCTCTCTGAATGATATGATAGAGGACTATAAATTGGTATTCCTATAGTGTGGCTCAATGTGTGGATAAGCGATTCAGAGATGACTTTGAAGTATAAGGGCTGTCACTTTGAGTTGATTTATAATAGGCGTTTCCAGGGTCTTTTCTGTATGTGTGTATGTGTGTGTGTGTGTGTGTGTGTGTGTGTTGGCTCTGACTTTTATGCATTAGGTTGTGTGTGACACCAGCTTTTCACACATACAGTCATTTTGCCACAGGTGCCACATTGCTCGTTGCTGTGTGTGTGTGGGTGTGCTCCATGATGTGTGAATCCTTATTCCATCAGTCAAATTAGCTGTTCCCCTTAACTCATTTTCAATTATTTTCACATCATCCTGAGCTGTCATTTCTTATTCTGAGGTTTGGGTTTAATTTAAGGAACTGTTCATAGTGCTTCTATCTGAAAGCAATTCTTTCATTTAGTTTTGCGACATCCTCACAGCACCTTTTACCAAGGATACCTGGACATTACCAAAGTGTCATATTTAGCAGAGGTGGCTGGTGGTCATGTATTGCACATGCATTTATTTTAGTTTTCTTTTTGCCATCAATGACCTTAAAATGTGTAAAAGAGAAAAATGTGCTATCATTTCAAAACATTTAGAGCATCTAGTAGATCCAGATCTGCTCAGACGGGTCTCAGCTGTGTCTGCAAATGAGAGACACACTTACAGATGGCAGGAAGAGTCATTTTTCCTGCTGGTTCTTACAGCGTTTTTGGAATCTGTGTCTCTTTTGTGCTTTGTGAGAGCCTTGCTTTGAAGCACATCTTGTAGGGTTGCATTTGAGTCTATTTATGTTGTTAAATATTTGTGCTCGTCTTCAATTCAGCCTGTACGTAGGGCCGGACTAACCTCCTTGGGGGCCCTGGGGCAAAAATTAGCTGTGGGCCCCTGTTGAGCCCTCTCAAATACAAGTTCCCACAGCCCATTATGCTCAAAACCTCCAGAAACCAATCAGTGCTATATGCTTAATTTAACACAAATTTGTCGAGGAATGTGTATGATGTCAGTACAATCAACTACAATATTAAAACTAAAACTGGATTTTGACATGTTTTAAAAGACAGGGTCTCAAGATTACCAAAAATGTAGGAGCCACCCTTACCATTTCAGCTTTTTCAGCAGATAATTTGGGGATTTAGCAATGTCAGAACGGCCAATGTTTCGGGCCATCTGTAGCCAGCGGATATCTGGATAACGGCCAATGTGTTCTGCCTCTTTTGCTCTCCACATGGACTGTTTGCTGCATGCAACCAAAGCCCGCTCAAAGGTGATTGGTCAATACTACTCGGACTACAAACGGAAACGCTTCCGATACCAAAATCTTGTCCCTTGGGGTCAATTTGCAATCAATTGCAGCTATTCACAGATCACCAGGTTACATGCTGACATGGTCATTGACATGGAAAGAGTGAGTCAGGGCATGGTCAGGTCCAAAAAACATGTGCTTTTAAAAAAAATTACTGAGAGCAAGTGGTATGAGTACACATAAAGCTATTCGAGTGCAAATTATATCATAATTTTAAATAAAACATACAAAATAAAGCAGAATCTACATTGGCAGAATATACCCTTTGGTGCATAATGTCCACTGGAGTGGATAGATGTATTTCAGTCACAGAACAATATGTACAAGAAAAATATCATTTAATATAATCAAAAATTATTAAAAAGTATTTCTAACATCTTATTTAGTTGAAAAATAGTAATAGTAATAGTTTTTACCTGTCTGGTTTAACAGTTGCTTAACAGTTATTCCTGAGGTACTTGGTGCATCTCCTCTTCCCTCCGCTATTTTGAATTTATGATATCTCAAAATGACAAAGAGATACAAAGATAATCAAATGGAATTGTACACAATGCTTTGGCGGTCCGCCACATGGTGGTTGGGACATGGTACTTAAATGATTCAAAATGGCTTAAAAATATCTGTCCACTGTGGTGGATGTCATGCACGAAAGGGATTCTTGTACCTTTAGCAATGGTGGAAGAAGTTCTCAGATATTTCACTTAAGTAAAAGTAGAAATACCACAGTGCAGAAATACTCTGTTACAAGTAAAAGTCATGCATGCAAACTCTTACTGAAGTAAAAGTACAAAAGTATTAGCATCAAAATATACTTTAAGTACCACAAGTAGAAGTAATCTAAATTTGCAAAGTAAAGTGCGAAATGTAGTGGAGTAGAAGTAGAAAGTGGCATGAAAAGAAAAGACTCAAGTAAGGTACAAGTACCTCAAAATTGTACTTAAATACAGTACTAGAGTAAATGTACTTAGTTACATTCCACCACTGACCTTTAGAGACCTTAGGTGTGTGAGAGCATTCCACAGGGGTAGTTAATTATTTGTTAATTTTATGTACATTTGAAGTAGTGATTTTTTGCCACCCCAATAGAATCACTGGGTCTAACCTGGTCAACCAGGTAGGAAAGTTCTGGCTATGTCCCTGCTTATCAGGCCTGCAAATTCCTTTTTTTTTTTAAAAATGGCCCCTTCAGTGATTACGTTTGACACCCCTGGTCTAAGTATCTTCACCAGACACTCAGTGGTACATGCAATATCAGCAAAACGCTGATGATGAAGTCTGCTTCTGTCATTTAGAGAGTGAAAGGGTTAGTGTGTCATGCTTTCCCCCCTGCTCTACAGCAGACAGCGGAGCCGTCAAAGTCAACCAAGCACAGAGAGACATAACTCTGGATGCAAGGCATACTGCGGGAGGTGGTTACACGTAATTAAAATGTAATTAAGTCATTTGCATGTAATTACTGAGCCTGCTTAAATATTAATGTTACTGTGATCGCGCTTGATAGGCTTTTTGATTTACAGTTTTTCATGTACAGGCAGTTGCAGCCTGCTGTCTTGTTTAGTCTCTGTTAATGGTTACTGATGATCGCAAGGCAGAATATTTTTAAAATGTTACAGTTATAGCTTAAAGCTGCACTAATCATTTTTTTCTTCATATTAACAATAAATCTATTTGGGTTTGTCACTTCAAGCGACATCTTTCACATTACACATAATTTGATCTATCACCCGACTCTGCAGTTTCCTTCAGTTCTACACAGCTTTTTAGCCTCTTGTAGCTCATGTTTTTTTTGACAAACTCCACTCTCATCAACTTGGTTTCCAGCCTCAGCAGGCAGCTGTTGTCAGCAGGAAAGCTCTGTGGCACGCTTGCCAAGCACTGAACGGCAAACAGACAAAGTTAGCGACTAAGCTGGTGAACATAGTAGAGCATTTAGCAGTTAAAGAGCCAGATACTGTATTTCCCTCAGGAGTTGGTGGACATCAAAACAGAGCTAAAAAGAGAGTGAATGCTAGACTTGAAATTTGTCAGATGGACAGAATCAAGACTCTCAATGCATGCTAATGTTGTTCTGTGTCTGCTGTATTTGTAATTAGGCAAGAGTTTGCTAACATGTCCGCCGTAACTTTAAGGTAATATGTCAATGTTGTGTTCACGGCTTGTTGTGCTGTCCCCTAGTAGACACAAATCTATTGTTGCAGCTTTCGAAAAGAACACATTTTATATTTTATGAAAATTCTGTCCAAATTCTGTAGCACAGTTGAAACAGGGTACTATGTGCATTTTACAGCAATGTGCAGCTGAATAAGGTGCTTCTCAGTCCCCTTTTTTCCCAAAATAAAATGATTTGCAGCCTTTAATTGTATAAACAGTTTGTCTGTAGCACCTTTTGCCAAAACTATCTCTATCAATGACTAACACTGTGACGTGACTGCAGTTAGACCAAGTTTTTTTATTTTGGTGAGAAGGTGGAGTAGTTGCTATAAAGATGACCCTGCATCTGGCTAAATTCTAATATTAAACCCTTTCATATCATGAAATGCCCACATTTTCCCGGCTCCTCAAACGTTAGGATGTCTCTGTTTTACATCAATTTAAATTGAATATTTTTAGGTTTAGGAGTGTTGCTCCAACAAATTAGCAATAGGAAGGTGACAAACAAATGTATGTTCACATTCAGTGTTTCCTGACAAAACACAGTGTATATGTCCTTAAGGCCTAACAAGGACTCATAAAACATTTGCAAAGCCAATTTTGAAACCTGCATTGTTTCCATTCATGTTTGCTAGCTAGCGGCTTTTTCCCCCTGCTTTTTGTCGGCATATTGATACCTTTCTTGGTGCATTACCCCCATCGACTGTTGCTCAGTGGAGTAGCCTATCTGGCTTAAGTGTATTGAGTCTTTGTATATAATATTTTTTAGTTTTGACTACACACTACCTGAAAGCATGAAAAAGAGCAAGTGTTTGGTTTGTCTGTTCTGGGCTACTGTAGAAACATGGCGGTGCAACATAACAGGGGAACGGCTCCCCATGTAGATAAAAACAGCTTATTCTAAGGTAACGAAAACACAACAATTCATATTTTCAGGCGATTATACACTAATGAAAACATATTTTTGCCAATAGATCCTCCCTAAATGTTACATACTGGACCTTTAAGGGAGCTACAGTGTGCGGACCCTTTTTCATGTTTTCATTGCTGTCTTCTGTTGGTCCAGCACCTGCCTTACACAGAGTTTTGATGTGCGTGACTACTATACTATACATCATGCCATCACTGTATTGGTAGAAAGTTTGATTGTAATGTGTTGTATTGTTGGCACTGATCCCTACTGCAGCACAGAGTAAGACATTCACTCACCTCCAGGATGTCAAAGGGTGTATTAGACAGTTGTATTTGGCCGTGGGATCTATCAGCTGCCCTTTGTTCCTGGTATCTTCAGGCAGTGATGTCGTGTATATGACACTGACTGCAGCGGCTGATTTCCAGAGTGATAAGAAAGGTTTAGCTCGTCTCTGTAAGGGGTTGAATGTCAGAGGTGTTTGAAGCAGTCAGACAGATTCTGTTGCACTGCAGTCTCAGGTCTCTGTTTCCCTGAGGTTGTTAACTGATTGTGATCCTCCTGAAAAACTGCATTTGTAATTTGACTTTTAATGTTCTGTATCTGACAGCTCAATCTGTTAGGGCCAGGTCATCAATCATACAACATAAGTTGTTAAAATCACACATTTGCATATTATTCACATAAAATCTGTCAGTCTGCCAATGATTCAATAACTCAGCTGCCCTTTTGGAGATTAAAAGACTTCGTCAGGAAACAGACTCAAGCTCTTACATGCCGCTTTACACTGATCAAGATTCTTGTACTTTCCTCTATCAGTCTACAATATTGGATATCAGAGATGTTGAACCTGGTTGTATCTGTTTCAGGGCTTGATTCAATCAACAGAGTGATGCCACTTTGGTATTGGGTTGTCTTGCAAGTTATATCTGATTACATCTGCAGTGTTAGGTTTAAATTGCCTGGACTTTCATACGTTTTTCATAGGGTTTTAAAATGTGTGTCCTTCATGAATGAAAAGTTACATAACACAATATTGTGACATCGAAATAACATTGCGGGAAAATGGGTTGGAAAAAAGTTTTTTTTTCTTAAAAAGATCAATAAGTCTACTACTAGTGTCTGCATGCTTTAAGTCCTCAACTAGAAATCATCATAACTTCACTTTTTTTTCAAATTCAGTCTACATAGTTTTAGATTTTTGAATATGTTTTCCTACCATTCCAGACAGCCGTTGATTTCCATTAATGTCTGTATAGTAAGAAAATCCACAAGCAGACACTTGAAACTTACTTGAGTCGTGTAATAAATACACAATAAACATATCAACATGGATTTTGTATTTTCATACAGTAAAGAAATATATGGAAATCAATGGATGGCAGAAATGGTTGAATAAACTGTGAAAATTCTAAAAATGTCTAGCTGTTGTAGCTGAGGAGCAAACACACTTATATGATCCTGTAAGGATAGGACCATTTTGGTTAAGATTAATACTTTTTTTTTGTCATGTTTCAAAAGTCATCTCAATATCAACAGCATAGTTTGCAAAATCGTTGGCTCTGATGTCAAGTATATGTGATATTTGTAGTGAATGTGCTAATATATGCGAAACTAATGGTATAGCCCTTGAAATCCAAACCATAAAATCGATCACTTCTATTGGTTTTGATCATCACCAAAGTGATTGCTCAATGATGGGAAAATGGTGACTAGGCTAAAAAGAAGTCAAAAGGTGCAAGACACACAAATCAGATCCAGAATCAGAAATACTTTATTGATCCCCGTAGGGAAACTCTTTGTTACAGCAGCTCGCCTTTACGTCAGTGCACACAGGAGAAAGTACTAGCAAACGATATGATACACTATTAAAACAGGTCAGAAAATAAATTAAGTATCAGGTCGGTATAATTATAAGATAAAGTGTCAAGTACCAAGTGGGTTTACCGGTTGATGATGAAAGTACAGTATAATAATACAATGTAACAAAATAAGTAATAAGTAATAAGCAGAGGTGCATGTACTGTCGAGAGTAATAGAGGTATATAATATCAATAACAATAAATAAGAAAAACTAACATGGGAAAACTAATATTGCACGGGAGTAGTAAACAGAATATTGCACAATTATTATTAATTATGGCGGAGATGTAATGATCAATGTCCAGTTTAGTGACCTAGGGTCAAACAGACTAACCCTTAGAGGGAGGAGTTAAAGAGTTTGAAGGCCACAGGCAGGAATGACTTCCTGTGGCGCTCTGTGGTGCTTTTTGGTGGGATGAGTCTTCCGCTGAAGGTGCTACAAGAAAACAGATGAGCATGCTGGTTCTAAATTGTATTATTATTATTATTATTATTATTATTATTAATAATAATAACAACAATGATAACAATAATTTATTTAGAGGTATAACAGAACGTAAATGGACACAAAATGTTGTTTATCAACCCTGCACAGGACAACTGAGAGCACAATGATGCTAAATATTTAAGGTCAAAGTTGAACAGGAAGTGGGTCTGTAAACTGTGATGAATGTTTACAATGGACAATAAGTTTGTCTAACCAGGGCGTTTGTTTGTGTTCTTCTGATTGCTCATATTTCTTGCCCCATCAGACTTCCTTTTAGCGATGTAACCGTGTTCCCATATCTCAGTAATTAACTGAGAAAACAAGACCCAGATATTAATTAAGAAAAATGATCTTTTAAACATAACCAAAACTGTTTTGGTTTTTTTTTTTGGAGAAAAAAAAAAATTGCCCAAGCTTAATAATAAGTTTTTGTGAATCTTTCAACTGTATCTCATGGACTTCCTCAGTGGACTAAGTTTGCTCAGTGAGCAAACTGTAATATGAGGTTGAAATCACGTAATATTAAGTTTAGTTTTTTTATGTCAAAATACTGTAATATTAACCCTTAGCTAACCTTTTCACATGACAAGTGTCTGAAAATGATGTCTGCTTTCACAAACCCATTTATGGTGGAGAGGTCCTTAAGGTAATTGTACACTGTGCCTCCATCTGGATGGAGTATTACTGTAAGTAGTTCTTCAGATAGGTGAATGCGATCCATCTATATTATTGGGTATAATCCCTTAGACAGTTCTACAGCGGTGGTATCAGTCAAGAGCTCAGTTTTTTCCAGCTGGACAGAGGTGCTAAGGTGCTGGTGGGATTAAAGTTCTCTCTATCTTCAATCTTTGTTTCGTGTCGAGGTTGAAGGAGCTCGACCAGGAGGCACTTCCTGTGACAGGAGGATGTAGACAGAGGAGAATCAATTGCAGAGAGGGGGGGACTGGTAAAGATGTAAAAAGGGAAGGAAAAGAGAAATAAAGCCAGATGGTGGAGGCCAGGACAAGGGAAAGAAAAGAGAAGGAGAAGAGAATCAATAAACTTGGTTCAATAAGCTCACTGGACGTGGTTTTTCCAAGAAGGAATCCTATTTATGTGTGTGTAGCAATGTGTGAGTGCAGAAGTGTGTTTGGACTTGTCGCACTAACAGTGTGTGTGTGTTGCAGTGCTGCATAGCTCCAGGTTTCTTGATCTGGTCACTGTTGGTCAAATGGGATTTTCCTCAATTTTATGGTTAACAGAAAGTAATAGCATGGGACTTCTCTACAGCCCAGGGATGAGAGAGGGAGAAAGAGAGATTAGGGTTGGGGGGGTGGGCGAGCAAGGTAATGACACAATGAAAAAGAGAGAGAGAGAGGGAAAAGGAAATAAAAATTAAGAGAACCCTCCCTGAGGCCTGTTCAATCATTCAGAATTAATTTCCTCTAATGGAGCTGCCACACTTTAAATCACAGCAAAATCAATTCAGATCTACAGTAAGTCTTGTTGAGTGGCTTCTGACTGAAATGATATTTACACACAAATCAAAATGTCAGATTTGAACCTAATATGGTCCATATCTGACCTTTTTTTAAAGATATTTGGTGGATTAACATGGATCAAAGTTACTTAACCCTTTAAATTGACACAATGTCCTCAATGTGCTTTAAGGCCCTTTAGTAGGCATATTCCCATATGTAATTAATAAAATTACCATAAACTATTTGCGGCACACTAAACCTAGGGGCTTTGGGGCCCATGAGGGGCGGGGACCCTGGGGCATTTGCCCGCTTTGCCCAGTTGGTAACCCAGACTTGGACAGGCATTCTGCACATACTGTTGGAATCAGTGTCACTCTTTCCATTCTTTCTCTAGTGACCATTCTGGATAAACATCCATATATCTGTGTACAAATCACATCAAAAGGCACTCCTTATAACTCCTTAATAATCATCAAATGTAGACTTTTTGTTCATTATCAAAAGTAAGCCAGGCGTTATTGTCCACAGTGTAAACAGGAACTGCTGGTAGCTAATGTAGCATGACTTTTCATTGTGCACATTAGTTTGACAAAACACAAGTCCACTTACTGGAAAATTTGGCTTTTAGCCACATTTCATGGCCTTGATCAGCAAATGGAGTTTACTGGATGGATGTGTTTGGACAGAGCAAACCCCATCCGCTGATGACGGTCACGAGATGCGGCTGAAAATTGACCTTGTGCTGAGATTTGTTTGTACACTACCATTTGCAATGTGCTGTAAATAATGAACCTTCAAGCTATGGATGCAACAGATGGGATCATCCTGCAGACAGGCAGGTGTTGGCCACATGTGACTGACCACGCCGAAAAAAGTTTCTTTTGCAGTGTCATTATGAAATTCAGTGTTTTCACTTTCAGTTCATTCTGTTTTTAAGTACAACAGCAATCACTGACCTCCTGTTACTTTACATAAAACAACATTTGTTTATTTTGAGCGAGGGGTGGAAGGAAAAGAGGGAGGAAGAAAGAAGGAGAGGGGTGAAAGGGAAAGGAGAGGAAAGGAAGGAACAGTGCACAAGAAAAAGAATGATTAGAAGAAATTGCAGCGATGGGCGACATGAAGTAAACACAGGAAGCAAAATAAGAAATAAAGCAGGGAGAAAGGGAAGAAAAATAGTAATTAATAATCATATTAAAACAAAATGTAAAACTAAACGTCAGAAAAAACACAGAAGACAGAAGAAAGGAAAGAAACTAAGGAAGTAAAGAGGAAATTGAAAAAAATAGAGAGGGAGATAATGATGAAAGAAAGAAACAGATGAACATGGGAAGGCAGAAAAGATGTCTTCGTGGAATTAATGAACACTGGCATTTTTAATCCCACGTATTTAACTGTAACTCAATCCTGAGGCTACACAGTGAAATCAAGAAAAACATTTGTCACTGTGATCTTCATATCGCTACTAAGCCCATTTTTCATAAAGTACAGCTTTAATAGAATTATTACTGTGACTGACATGTACTATTTGCATGTATGAGCTTCATTATGTTTCAGGTTTGAGATGAAAAGAAGAATATATGGAGGAAAGGAGAAAGGGAAGCAGCAGCAAACAAAGTAGGAAGAAAGAAAAGTAGAGAAGGGGCTGTCATTTTTCACCAGTTCAAAATGTATAGTCCCGTTAAGGTTCTAAAATGCAGTTTGCAGACAAGGTTTACAGTAAAAACACATTTTAAAACTCACAATAATCATCACAATAAAACAGTAAAAGCCCATAACAACAATAAAATGCTAAACTTGCTCTTTGAATAGACTGTGGCTTCTCTGAATGGCTCAGCACAATGTGGAGAAACTCTTCCTCGCCTACTCAACACTCACTCACACTTTTCCCCACTCAAAGTAACGCACGAGTCTTCTGGGAAGCAGTGTGCTGCTATCGTTCACTCACTGATTGATTTGTACATTTGTTTAGTTTAGCAGTTTCCCTGCTTTAAATTGATTCTCTCTTCATTACTTTCTTCCTTGCTTTCTACTTTTTTGGTAGTTTTCTAAATCAAATACCATATGTGCATTTGCCCCACAACATTGGTTCTATCTTTTACCTTTTCCTTCCAGTTGATGTCTAAGGCGTCCCCTCAGGGTCATGTAGAAAAAACAATATTAATGTGGCAAACTAGAAATTTGTACACTCAGATTAATAAACAGTGCACACATAAATTGTGTGTATGCACTGCTAAGACACAGGCATTTTTTAAGCAAGACTCCCAGAATATCCATCTGATTAAAGCAGGAAATTATGACTATGCATATTTTGTATTTTTAGACCACATGAGGGCAGCAGAACAAACTGTGAAGAGAACATTGACATATTATGAGCTTATAAAGTCATTATAGTGAACAAGCTAGCAAACAGTTGCCTGCTTACAGACCCAGCAGACATGGAGCAACATCAGCATTTATTTGGACCAATAATCACTTTCCTTTCAGCTCTGTTTTGGTCTCCACCCGCTCTTGAGAAGAAGACATGGCTCTTTAGCTGCAAAATGCTCCACTATGTTCACTAGCTTGTCGCACACTTCTGGTTTATAAACCAGAAGTGTTTTGCTGAAAACAGCTTCCTGCTGCTGGAAGCGAGGTTGATGAGAGGAGTGAGAGAGAATTACAACAGTTACAGGCCATAAAAGCAAAACAATCAACTGAAAGATGCTAAAATAGTTTTTCTACCATATGACCCCTATATATTCCTCTGTACATTTCTGCAGTGCCTTAAAGCTCCAGTGTGTAACATTTAGGGGGAGCTATTGGCGAAATGAAACATGATATTTATAAGTATGTTTTCATGTATAATCATCTGAAAATAAGAGTTGTAGTCTTTCCATTACCTGAGAATAAGCCATTTTTGGGAGCGGGTCCCCATCCACGGAGGTCGCCATGTTGCACCGTCATGTTTCTACAATAGGCCACAATGAACAAACCAAACGCTGGTTTTAGATAGGGCAGTTCGCTTTTTTCGCTAGCTTCACCTTCGTATCTCCTACACGCTTGTAAGGGGAGGGTGAGACGAGCGGAATTCAAATAGTTGA
Source organism: Siniperca chuatsi (assembly GCF_020085105.1). NCBI lineage: Eukaryota > Metazoa > Chordata > Actinopteri > Centrarchiformes > Sinipercidae > Siniperca > Siniperca chuatsi. Next base: position 26,605,820 of record NC_058049.1, read on the forward strand.
AAACTACAATTTCACCGCTAGATGCCACTAAATCCTACATACTGGACCTTTAACATGCAATCCACATTGTGTTTAAATGTGATTACATATAGACCTAGCATTTGCACCTCCAATATACACATTAATATCAAATTTCTTCTTCCCTTTGCCTTGTTAAAATGAAATGAACTCAATACCTTGTCTCACCTTCACCCTTTTCCTCCACCACCCTGACAGCTGCACCTGTAGCCCGTTTGATTTCCTTTATTTCCATTTACACAGCTCTATAACACTGACTTGGACCACAATGCATTCACACGTTGCTGAGAATGTGGCCAAATTCATCTGCAGAGATCATTTACATGCAGATCTTAAATACATTTTGAGCCCATAAACAGTCAGATTGGATGTTTTTGCTCTTTCTGAAAACAATCCAAATACCCAGAATGCCAGTGATACAAGAAGTAGAGGAGGTCTCTGATGAACATTGTAATTTAGGGGAGAGGAAGGGTGACGATTACAAGGAGAGAAGAAAGTGTGGAAGGTGAGGACCAAAGGGGAGAGGAATATGGAATCAGATGGGTCTGCATAGGATTTACAAATGTATTCCTTGAGATATATATATATATATATATATATATATATTCTCTCTACAAAAAGATTTTTCAACGCACACACAATATTTATTGTTGTATATAAATGTAAAAAAATCCACATATAAAAAAGAAGGTTCACAAATGTATTTCTGATGCACACACAAATGTTTCTTGTTATAAATAAATGTAATAGAAATCCACAAATATATGTATTTAGAAGTACTTGCAATTTTCATCAAAAACATATTTGGATGTTGTTACATGTTATTGACTGTTGAACCTGCATTCACAAACTGCTTGTCACGTGTGAACTTGACTGCATTTGTGTGTGGGTTTTTAACGCTAGCGTTAAATGCCACGCCACTGACTTAGCAAGCATTCATAACTCAAACATATTTGATCATGCACAACAAGAGAGTTATCACCTGTGGAGAGCAGCTACCAGGCGCCACGCTGAGGTCGACCTCCGGGCAGCTGTTTGATGTCCATCCTCATGGTCATAATTGCAGACTGCGCAGATGTAACGCTATGTGATCACATTAAATCATAGTCTCAGAAAACGCACACACAAATGCAGTCACGTTCACACGTGACAAGCAGTTTGTGAATGCCGGTTCAACAGTCTGTATATAAATGTAACAACATCCAATATGTTTTTGATGAAACATTGCAAATCATTTTAAATACATATTTTTGTGGATTTCTATTACATTTATTTAAAACAAGAAATATTTGCGTGCACTTCAGAAATACATTTGTGAACCTTCTCTTTTTATATGTGGATTTTTTACATTTATATACAATGATAATGAACATTTTGTGTGCATTGAGAAAGATTTTTTGTGGAGTCATTTATATATAAATCACGAAATGCATTTGTGAATCTTTCTGTGCGCATTCATTAGTATCAAGAGTCTGATTCCATAGTGGAAAGATAGATTTAAGAGAGAGAACGTATTTCTCAGTTCATTTCTGCCACACACATCTCAATTGAACTCTATTTAGAGTCCATCAAAGCATCTCTCCATCTCATTGCCCCTTAATAAGCAGCCCTCTTTCAGGACTTTTCATGTATTTTCAAGTGTACAAAATGATTCCGCCGACATTAACTACAGGGCCAGGAGGAGAGGGAACAAGGGAAGAAGAGAAGAGAGAAAATTAAAGAGAGAGAGGGAGGGGATGAGAGATGCCTTAACACACACACTCTTTCACTATTTCTATTTTCCTTTCTGTGCCGCTCAGCTGAACTCTATTTGGATTCTATCATTGAATCTCTCCATTTAATTTCCCTCCTAATTAGCTGCCTTTCATTCCTGGGAATGTGCTGTCTGCTGCCCAGTCTAGCTGCTGCAGTCTGTTGACATGCCAGCACTCGGTGTGAGAGTGTGTGTGTAGCTGTGGGGTAGGCCAGTCAGTGCTGAAGTGTGTGTTTGTGTGTGTGTGTGTGTGTGTGTGTGTGTGTGTGTTTTTGAGAGACTCAATCAATACCCTGTTATCAGATTGGGCTGGTTAAGGGCCTTTCCCTCCAAGGAGGGAAGCGTTAAGGCCTCTTGGAAAAATGCTCAAGGCAAAGTTCATGTTTATTCACAAGCACACACACCCACATACACACAGATACATACAAACAGGCTGGGCACAGTTTAGAGATTCTGAAATGTAGCAAAGATCCCTGAGAGGCTCTGGCATGCTGTTTATTACAGTCAGTGTGTGTGTGTGTGCATGTGTGTGAGTGTGGGTCAGGCATTACTCTGGCTGTTCAGCTGAATGAGTGCACCTGTATGCAGTTCTATTCCTGTCTGACTGTGGTTAACAGCGAGCCTCTTCGACAACATGACACCGCGTGTGTTAGTGCGCGTTGCAACTGTGTTTGTGTGTGTGTGTGGGCCGCTGAAGTGTGTGACATGTAATACTTTTGACAACAAGTCGGTGCAGGCCGGACCTCTGGGAATATTTCCAGTCAATATTTCAATACAACACCCACAATCCCCCGCAGCCAAAGACAGGAAGTGTAAACAGGAGGCGTAATAAGCGAGGGATTTTGTCAGACTGAGGTGATATATGGAGGTTAACAAGGTGTGTGTGTCTCTGTGTGTGTATGTAAAATGTTCTTGAATGATTTTCTACTGTATAAATGCCTCTATTTTCCCTCACTCTCTGCTTTACTTGTGTGCGTATGCAATGGAGCCTGGTGTTCCGTACTGTGCTGTGGATGGTTACAACATTTTATTTCAATGCTGGGTAGCAACTCGGGCTGAAGCGACCATTGACAATAAAGAGGTCATGGCTGGGAATTTAGAGATTTTAACGACCTGAGGAGGCAGTCGAAGCCCACCATGGACCTTACAATTACCACACTATACACCATGCACCCAAATAGCCTTTTTAAGGCTGATTCTGATTTTCTTTAGAGCCAAGATCTTTAAATGGGGCAGTGTTTTAGGCAAAACAATTAAGTTAAATTAAAATAAAATGAAGGGGTTTAGTATTTCTTTGCTCCATTATATTCCTGGCAGTGTGGAGAATAGTTTAAAGCACCATTCAGACCATTTTTCAGGGAGATCACATTTACAGAAAATACAACAGAAAAACCAAAATGAATAGATGTCATGTGAAAAAAAAAGTAATTTACAGGTTTTTTTGGTGTCTAGTCAAACCTCTTAGGAGGGTGGGGTGGCATTGCCAGAATTTGGATTAATGACCTCAGTATTTCTATCCTGGCCACAGTTGTGGTTGCAACCCTGTCTAATACAAATTACATTCATATGGAGCTAAAATGCAAAAGTGTTTTATGTTCACTGGTAACATTCAGTACCAATGGAGGTCTTGTGTTGAAGTCTGTTCACCCTTCAAATAGTGTTTCCTGTATAGTACTGGATGAAATGGTTGGGCTAAGGGCTTTGGTTAGGTTAAGGTAAAGCATCAAATAACACTACTGGATGGGGTTAGGTATAAGGTTGGATTCAGATCAAGGTAAGGGTAATATACTGTATATACATATATAAATATATACACAGTATATATATATATATATATATATACTGGATATACGTACATACACAAAGATTTAAACAGAATAACATGAAATACATTTTAGTGTGCCAGTGTGGTGCAAGTAAAGTGACAGTGATGACAGCTTGCGACGCTGTCCCTGAACCTGGTGGTGCGGGACCGGATGCTGCAGTACCGTCTGCCAGACGGCAGCAGGCAGAACAGTTTGTAGCTGGGGTGGTTGGGGTCTCTGATGATCCTGTTGGCTTTCTTCCTACACCGCTGGGTGTAGAGGTCCTCTATGGATGGCAGCTCCACCCTAGTGATGTGCTGTGCAGTTTTCACCACCCTCTGTAAAGCCTTACAGTTGAGGCCGGTGCAGCTGCCATACCAGGCGGTGATGCAACCTGAAGCAGCTGACTCTCTGCACCGTAGTCCCATTGATGGTGATGCGGGCGTGTCCTTCTCTCACTTCCTGTAGTCCACAATCAGCTCCTTTGTTTTGCTGATGTTGAGATGGAGGTTGTCCTGGCACCAAGATGTCAGGGGTCTGACCTCCTCTCTGTAGGCCGTCTCATCGTTGTAGGTGATCAGGCCAAAGACAATCGTGTCGTCAACGAAATTGATGATAGTGTTCGAGCTGTGGGGTGCCACGCAGTCCTGAACAAGGAGTACAAGAGAGGACTGAGCATGCAGCCCTGAGGGGCACCGGTGTTGAGAGTCAGGGTGGAGGATGTGGTCGTATCTATCCGCTCAGCCTGGGGTCTGCCCGTCAGGAAGTTCAGGATCCAATCAGACAGGGCGGAGTTGAACCCTAGGTCTCTGAGCTTGATGACAAGCTTGGAGGGAACAATGGTATTGAATGCTGAACTATAGTCAATGCATTCTCACGTGTTCCTCTGGTCCAGGTGGGAGAGGGCCATGTAGAGGGCTAGGGTGATTGATAAGCTTGACTCTGACACTGTCTCACGCTGGATGCCACTGTTAACTTATGTAAAACTTAAACATAACCCCTGTGTTTCCAGAATCTTACATGAATACTTGAGCCTGCCCAATGTGGGCTTGAAAAGTGGTGTTACAGTGTATTGCAACAGTGACCCAGAGGCCAAAAAACACATCAATATCTACTTGAATCCATTTCTGTGCTGTTTATTTACTGAACATATGAATCAAAGCTAGAAAAGTGCATTATGCTGCAGGAGTGATTTGAGCTGGAAAAAAAAAAAAAAACTGCTGTCCTCCAGAACAAGGTACAAACCTTTCAAAGCCACCTTTAAATAACATGTGGGGTGAGTATTTGATACTTAAAATATCGATTTTCAATGAATTATTCTTTAACCAAGTAGTTTGAGTTGCCTAAACCTAACCATACCTTAACCACACTTTAGTTGTCATGAGTGGATATTGTAGGATTAAAACACTGAACATGTTTGAACATGGAAGTTCAATCTTGACTTTGGGAATAGGTTTCAGGTGCTTGCAAATACATCTCATCAGAAAATTGAAGCTGGCTCAGTTGTCATCATGTGACCTACAGTAAGTATGGAACTTCGTTTTCCAGAGAGAATGCTCAGGAAAATGCTTGTATTTAGGCCTTGTGTTAATAGTTGATAATTAGAAATCTCTGAACGTTTATTACTGTTTAGTAACTCATACCACCCAGCAAAAAAATCCGAACTGTCCCTTTAAATTTGAAACGTAAAGTTGCACTTCTATGCTAACTAGCAAGCCAATGTTCCTCAGATGTTACATTGCACTTAAGGCAAAAAGTATGTTTCACTGTGAAACTAAATCCCACTCGACATGTCCCAAATGACATGCAACAGCATTTCAAGGTTATAATTTAAAAGAGAAAAGCAATATGTGTCATTGTCTACTCCTGAGAATTCAGATATTTAAACATAACTTTGACAGAGGACAAGACAACGTAAATCTCAAAAGGTACAAATCCATGTTTCTTCCCGGGCTATTTCCCCAAACTGAACAACAGGAGGCATATGACTTTATACAGTATGTAATGCACCATTCAATAATAGTGAGGGTTAAGGTTAGCCTCAGGGAAAGGAGTTAACTGAAGGCCCTCAAAATTACAGCAAGGCAAATGTGTGTGTGTGTGTGTGTGTGTGTGTGTGTGTGTGTGTGTGTGTGTGTGTGTGTGTGTGTGTGACAGTTGCCCTGCAGAGGATTTCATCCCCTGACTGCAGGCATCATGTCATATATTGATGCACATCTTGATGCATTTTGGCAACTATAACTGTGAGAGCAACAGTAATGTGATATGATTGAAACAGACATTAAGGGCATGCTATAAGGAGAAGCTATGAATGAAAAAAAAAAAATCCTTCATATAGCTGTGAAGGTTATTTCTGGGGCGATGGCCTCAGATAACTGAATTCTGGAACTTTATTCTGATTGGCTGCGGTGTGTCAGCGTATTTCCTATTAATGTATGGTATCACCAAGCACCTATAACTCTGCTGGTTAATCATTGTCACGTGCCTCAGTGCTGGAGCATCTGCCACTGACATTATTTAATTATCCATTAATCCAACTGAAGTCATATTTCTGAATTATTGCTGTTATATAAGCCACTGCTCCTCAAATATGCATTAGGGGTATTTCTTTAGGGAAATGACACAGGCATAGGGTCAGGTCATAGGCATGGGCTCACATTCATATCAATAAGGGCAAGTTGTTCAAAACAATAACCCTTCAAAAGATATTTGGAACATTTCTGCAGGGAAAACAAAAAGCTCTGATGCAGATTATCTAAAAAGTGTTTATTAAAATTATTTATTAATTCATAAGGATATATTGTAGTGTTTACTCCACTACATTAATTTTACAGCTTTGTTAGCAGTTACTTTGCAGGATAAGATTAAAGAGAAAACATAAATCACCTCACAAAATATGATTTGTTGTTACAGATTAAACTACCCAATTTGCTAGTGCCTCTGTACTGCCACTTAAAGCTAAACTATGCAACTTTTGAAAGAAAAAACAACTAATTTTTCCTCTCACAAGTTAGATTTTTTTTTTTTTTTTTTTTTTTTTTTTTTTTTAAATTAGCATGTTGGCCATCTTGAAATAGACAATATCTTCACCGGTCAGTCAGACTCCTATTTGCGTTCAGACGTGCACACACCAGCACAAAGTCTGTACATCAGCCCGCTTTGAAATTATGAGCATTTCTATTTGTATTTTCAGTATTAATGCTTTCACACGTCCTATGCAGGCACACAGAAGACAACGAGCAGCTACATGTTGGATGCACAGTTTAATCACAGAACACACAGAGTACTTTGAGCTATAAGGGCCGTGCACCAAGGACAACGCAGGCCCGGCACACATGTGCGTTTCAGAGTTCCGCGAGCATGTGGCACTTCAACTACAGACCCGGGGTTCAAAAGGCAACTGAGTGAAACTCCGATCAGCCTCCAGCCTGTCACACTGACAAACACATGTCCAGATGTGTTAATCAAGAACAGTAACACACTGGTTTATATTAAACTTGTGTATCAGTGACACTGAAATTCAAACAGACAGTGTTTTACTTGTGTAGATTAGAGATCTGTGCATGGTGGACAGGTGACATGACCCCCCCGCCCTCCCCCCGTGATTATGTACCTGCCAGTAGTTTATGGTGGCTAATATTAGCTAGATAGATATTGCTGTGGAACACTGACTTTATGACTCTGCTTGTGCTGCTGTTACACTACATTTTAGCAGCTCGACAGACAAACATTTCAATCATTTTATTACAAAAGTAAAAAAAGATGTTTGGACACTTTGTGCGTCAGTAGGAGACACGTTTGTTGTTTCCTGCTCGTGCTCCTGTTCCACTCGCTCTCAGGCAGGCCACCTACTAATGATGTCTTTAAAGCAACTGACTCAAGAAAGTCTTGGAAAAGGAAGAAAAATTCTATGTACCTTATCTTGTAATTGCCTCATGTGGCTGCAGTTCAGCAAAAGCTAAACTTTGGGAAATTCCACTTACATACAACTTGGGTTTGCTGTGCAACACACCTGAGCTGTGTCACATTTCAGTTGATGTGCGTGAGTTCACGCCCGGAGCACATACCAGATATTCTATATATACAGAAGTAGCCGTGGCATAGTAGAAAGGATATGCTCATCCATGAAGCAAATGTGATGAGGTTTCTTCTTTTTTTGGAGAGTCGACGCACGTCGAGGCTGGGAAATAAGATGTGCACAAAGTGTTTCCTGTGGCGGTGATGCACGTCGAGATGCTGTCTCGGTGTGGGGCTTTTATACAAAATAATGGGTGCACGTGTTGTGACATGTGTCATAGGCTGCCAGTGTGTATTGGACTTTATTTTAGTAGGTATCTGTTATGACAACATTGCACTCACAAAATTATCTGCTGAGATCTGAGAATGCGACAAGGCAAGAAACACAAGCATTCATGATGACCAGAAACGTAAACAAACCTCAAGGTTAGCTTAAGTTATATGGAAGAGAAAACAAAGGCAAAGGATAAAATTATTACCCAACCTGTCCATCACAGTTTCTTTCTTTGACCTGTTGTAGCCTACTTGCTGCAATTGTGCATGCACACAGTTTCTCCTAGCTTTAGATAATCTTGCTATACTGTTGGCTTGTTTACCATCTGCCTGATCGTCTGGCTGCTTGTCTCCTGCCCTGTCACACTTGGAACACTGTCACCCTGTTCCCAGGTCTCAGCAATTGGTGAGTGCAATGTTATCAAAACTGATAGAAATGATGGCCAAAACTAGGAAAAGTTGTCATAAGCTTGAATTTTCCTCTTAGGAAAAAAAAGAAAAAAAAAGAAGCAGGACTTTCACATGTAATGTAGCATTTTAATGTGCTTTTCTACTTTCACAGAAGTAAAAGATCAGAATGCTTCTACCACCACTGTATTTCTAGGAATTCAAATGCACAATGAGGTCATTTGTGTGAGGAGAAAATCCCTGATAAAGGAAGGAAATTTGTGAAATTTATTCAAATCAACATAACTGTGATTGTCTTGCAAATCAATGAAATCCAATAAATCACAGTTTAACCTCAACTTTATTCACCGTGACATCACTCACAGCACGTCTCGTGTGCCTTGCTAAATGCCAGCCTGAAATTAAATCTTTTAATTCTTCTTTTAGGAGTGGGAGAGAAATCTGAACTCTGATCACGTGCAGCTGAGAATCTCATCACAAAGATCTGTCTGCTTCCAACTCAGTGGTCTGGTTGAATAGTGGCAAGTTATTATAAGAGGGTGTTGTTTCAGAAGATGTGATGATAATCTCAGCGTGTGTTTGCCTTGTTTGTGTGTGTGTGTGTGTGTGTGTGTGTGTGTGTGTGTGTGTGTGTGTGTGTGTGTGTGTGTGTGTGTGTGTGTGTACGTACGTACGTTGATGACTAATGCAGCTATTTGACTGCGAAGCTGATTCATTCGATCTTTACCACGCTCACTCACACACACACACATCAGAATACATGAAAGAAGCCAATGCATAGGTAATGCATGGTTAACATTGTAAGCAAGCCGCCTGCAATGTACAGCCGGCTGTCGCAGTGTGTATGTGTGTGTTTGAGTGTGCCGTCTAGCACACTGTGTGTTGTTTGTGTGTGTGTGTGTGTCGGAGTGCTCATGATTTATAGCAAATATTACCAGCACTCACAGAGGAGGAGGAGGAAGAGAAAGAGAGAAGAGAAACAGAGATGGAGGGATAGAAGCATTTGATGGAGGATGGGAGAGAGTGACGGAAGGTGGTGGGAGGGTAAGAAAGGGGCCAAAATAAAGAATAGAAAGCATGGGCGAGCGAGGTATGGCCATACAGAGGGAGAGAGAGAATGAGGCGGAGAGAGACAGAGATGAGGGATGAAGGCTTTGGCAATCTCACCCATGACTAAGATCAATGTAACCTTTCTGCCTGCCTCTGTGATTCAGTTTGTGGGTGTGTGTGTGTGTATGTGTGTGTGTATGTGTGTGAGATTAAATCTTCGAGCACACACTGTCAGTGTATCACAACGTGCAAACGTGATTGGTGTGTTTGTACGTGCCTGCGGGTTTTTTGCCGGAGTGTGTCTGCCTCTCTGTGCGGGGATGTGTGTGTGTGTGTGTGTGTGTGTGTGTGTGTGTGTGTGTGTGTGTGTAGAGAAGGGTACACCGAGCCATGACAGGAGGTTAAGCGGAGCAGCTCGTAACCCAGCGGACGTTCCCTCTCAGCCGAAACGCATTGATCTTAATACAGAGAACGACAGGGGAGCAGGAGAGGTTAGAGAGATGAAAGACAGGATGAAGGTGGGGGAGAAATGGAGAGGAACAGAAGTGAGCTGGGACATTAGTTGGATCTGAGAGGAAGCAGGACAGACCTAGCTCAGGATGGATTAACATGGAGGTGAGTATCACGGTGACTTGCACAAGGCTCAGACAGTCATGTACACCTGGAGTGATACTTTTAAACTAAAGATGCTAGTCTTTCTGTTAACATTTAACGTCTTCACGTGTTTTGAACAATTTCAAGCGGATAAATAATCCGTTTTAATTGCATTTGGTAATGCTAGCATGATACTATCATGCGGCGGCTGTGGCTAAGTGGTAGAGCGGGTCGTCCAGTTCAGTTCAGTTCGATCCCGGCTTCTCCCAGCCCACATGTCGATGTGTCCATTTACCATTTACTATAATGTAAATTCTCAAATGTAAGCCCCAAAAGCCCCATGGCCGCCCCCAAAGAAACGAAGCAGCAGTCCCCCTTAATAACCACATACTGTACATGAGCATTAAATTTAGTTAAATCAACAATTCCAAAAACTTAGCACATAAGGAGGAGCTGTGGCAGCAAATAGTGTTGGCTTGAGGCTTCAGGAGATGATGGCTGCACTGTATACCTGCGCGAATACGATTGGAGGTTACTAGCTGTGAATAAGCCAGTTGACTGCGAAGAATGAATAGAAGAACTAATGAATACAAGCACAACTTCAGTGCTCAGCCTAAACTAAGGCTATGCTTCATTATTCAAATAATAGGCCAGCATGAACAAATAAAGTCTGGTCATTAATAAGGCTGAGTAAAAAAAGAGGTGGAATTACCTGTATTTTAATGGCTTACATGGTAAATTCAGTTTAATCAGCAGGAGGGGAGACAAGGGGGGAAGCCATCCCCCCTTGTTAGCATAATGACCAAAATCCGTCCCCTTGTTAATCTGCTCAAAAGATGCTCTGTGCTTTGTCTCGTAGTGGCGCTTCACATTGCCGCTTTTAATAATCACCACAATCTCGGAACATATGAGAAACTGGTTTTGAACTGTCTGTGGGAAGATAGAACACGTGAGAGTCTGTCCATTCTGGATTGAAAGCTGTGTTTCCGCTGTCTACTTTTCTCTTTTTAGAGCGCGGCGTGTGGAGTTACTTCTGTGTGTACATCACTCACTGACTCAACTCGAGGGCCGCTTAACCAGTGCCATAAAGGCTAGAAAAGAAAATAGAAACGCTCCGTCAAAATTGAATAATTCTCAACAATTCATCTATATTCTCTACAGCAGACGGGGGAAAGAGAAAGTGTGACAGCAGCGTGACAGAGGCCTGGTCAGAAATGAACAGAGTGGACCAAAAGTGCCCTTGAATGCTCATGAACATTTTTTTGTTTTTTTACTATGTTATTTTTTCAAATACAACACATCGTTGTGCCACAATTGAGTGTTTATTTGACATTATAACGTAATAATTAATATTTCAGAGTTTAGTAAGTGGCCCTAAAAATCAGTTCAAGGGGCAAAAAATAGGCGGGGGGGGGGGGATCCCCCATATTAAAAAATAAACAAATTGCCTACTGAGTATAATGGTATAATGTACATTTCCACAGCACTAAGTCCATCAGTACAACAGCAGAATCATGTTATGCTCACCACTCTACCACTCTGAGATTCTATTTTTAACAGAAATACTGTTTTTATTCGCAAAGTAATTCAAATAGTTTTTACTTTTTTGGATTAGTGTTAAACTACTGTCAGTGAAATAAGTGTTTAGCTTAGTTTAAGTAAATTCACTCATTATTGATTTACTATTGGAAACTTTATTCTTAATAAAATGTCATGATATTTTACTTTAATAGCCTCTGATGAATGAATATATCTCAGGATTATTCATGATTGCATTGCTACTGCAATCATTCCACCAGTTTGGTGATTAGAGATTTACTGTGTGCGCACAGCATTCCTGCACCTAAAACTATTTGGGAAAAAGCATCTCTCAGTGGTTAGGTGGTTGTTTTTCCCCCTCACATAATGAGCAGGAGAAAGCGACAGAAACGAATGAGGGAATGACACATGCTATATGCCCAAAAGGCTGACTTGAACTAAATTGCTAAGTGCTAAGAATGTCACCATGTGAGTCATAAAGGATGCGCTGTATGCACTGTTTGTACTTCAGGAAAATATGAGGGATGCATTGATGCCATACGTGTTACTGCAACCATGAGGGGTTTCTCATTCTTTATAACATTATTATAACATCGTTACTCATTATAACAAGACACTACGATGTTGTAGCATCTGCATGGTAGAAACGTTTGTCTTTATTACAACATATCAGCTTATCTTGTACAGCAGGAAACCTCTTGCTAGTTAAGTTGGTATTTTGTTATAACAAGGAACATTTATATGTTATGATAAGCAAAGGATACAAACTAAAAGCCTAAAGTCGAGACATTTATAGAACAGAGCCTAAGCAGATACAACCTAGATATAAGGCCTAATTAAGCAGCTGAGTTTCTGCTCTTTGCTTGGGTGAGAGTAGGAGCCAAAGGCAGCTTAAAGGGTACGACAGGTCAGCGCTAGAGAATGGTCAGAGAGATTTATGACAGCCCACCCTAATGCCCCCTGCAGGGCCTAGTAATAGGTAAAAACATCATCTAACATGAATATTGCTCACCCAAGTTCTTGCACATTTCACCATGTGAATTGATAAAAAATATAAGAAAAGTGTATAGTGGCTAAGGATGGGACATGGTGAGATTCTGCTATTACTGAAATGCTTTAAGAGTCTAATGTAGACTTTCATCGTGTATCCTTCACTGTAGTGCCATAGAAAAGCTTGGGGAAGCGGCTGCTCGTTGTTCTTTATTGGAGGTGGGAAAGTTAACCAGACGTACATTTGCCAAAACAACCAGTTGGTCCTCATCCTTGAAGTCTTTTCTTGTGTAAAACCGAAAAGTACTGTTTGAAAATACTTCGGAGGAAGCATACATCTCAGCTATATAAGGATTAAGTATTTTGTGCAATTTATTTTTAGGTCTAATGACATTATTGTCAACAATATGATGTACTGTAATGTGCCTCCCACTGAGGCTATATGAACTCAATCACTGCTCAGTGAAACTCATTAACAGATGAAAAACTACATAGAACATCAACAGTATGACAAATATGGATTCATGAGCAACTTCCAACTACACACTCTCACTCACATATGTCTTCATATCCATAGCCTTTAATTTTTTCTCTTTAGACTTTGAATCTTTTTCTTATAAACAACTAATAAAAGGGTCTACATACCTTATAACCTTACTTGTACACTTGTTAAAGAGACATGTTTGTTGTTATAACAAGAAAATCTGACATGGTGATATGACTAGAAAAATGTTGTATAGCATGAAAGTAAGTGGAGAGGTGAGTCAGGAGTAGTTGACTGAGTTTCTCATTTTTGCACAATCACCACAGCTGGAAGCTGACAGAGCGACCACGGTTGAGTCATGCTTAAGTTTCTCACTCAACCCTCAATCGGCAGAAGTATTAAAAGAAGTGGTTTTTCTTCATTTCCCCTTGCTGAAATGTTTTCAGACAAACCAGAGATTTAAATAGGGGACCTTCATGCTCCGCTCAGGGCTGTGCAGTTCAGGTAATAATATGCAACGTTACAGTATAAATAATTGTTTCTGTTGCTACTCTCCGTCACAGTTACAACACAAAGCTGTGATGTATTTTACAGCCAGTGTTTGGCACATCTTTCCCAGAAAAGGTCATCGAGATGCCCCGTTGGCTGAACAGACAAAGAGTGACTGATACATAAAGTCAAACACAAACTCAAGGCAAAATGCCTTACAGTACCAAACATTCATAGTGTGAATGCAAATACTCCAAAACCACTGGCTGCAACAGTAATAAGCACCTTAAACTCTAGATGACTGTTTTATTCAGCAGCTTGTGTGCAAGGACGGTGAATAATGAATTAGAACAGAAAGAGAAAGGAATTAGTTAGGGTAGCTAGACTGCTTTTACTGTGATTAAAATGGATAATGATATCTGTACAGCAAGCCTTTTTTCCCCCCATTCAGTGTTGTACAGAGAAAGAAAGGGGGAAAAAGTGTACAAACATCCTGCAAGTATCCTGAGGGCATTGGTCAGCGGGCTATTTCTCAGCTCCTGTGGGTGCACACAGCATGTGTTGTTGAATGAAGTACAATGGCCCCACCAGGGCTTAATGTGCTTCAAGTTAGCTAGCCACCTCTGCTCTCCCTCTGCCACCTCAATGCTGCTAAATGAAAGGGGAAAACAATTCACGGGTTCAGCTTTCAGGATTGGTGCAGATCTAAGGCTCAGCTAATGTGGACAAGCACATGTGTGGATGAAAGAAGCGAAAGGGCACAGCCTGGACTCAGTATGAAGCCTGCTGTCTTCTACTGCAGAATCCATCTCTCACGGGGGGAAGTCATCTGTCTATCAGGAGGAGCGACTCCCAGAGGTGGAGATTTATTTCTCAGCTTACATGTAACATGACACACTGGTGATGAATGAAACACAAGGGCACAACCGGAGCTCGGATATTTACCTTGAAGTCGTGGACTGCGGGACAGGTCGTCTCTGGGTTTATGGAGCGTTTGTAGAGTGAAGGTCACCAGTCTGGGGCTGTGCGTATGTCCACATGTTTCACTCAACCTTGGAAATATGAGAACGATTCATCATTTCAGCTTCTCAAATTAAACATTCTTATATAGTGTATGAGCACAGGGGAGGCGTTGTCATTTCTCTGCTCCTGATTACAATATGTGAGTTTCATGCACAGCCTGGTGGTTTTGGGGCTCAGTTGCCTGCATCAACAGGAGGGTGTATTCCTGCTGTGAGCTGGAGACTGGAGAACAGCTGGTATTACATCTATAAGTGCTCATGAAGTCTGTCAAAAACACACTAGTACACATAAAAAGCCCTTAACTTCAAGCTGTTCTTCAGCAGGGAACCATGAACTTTGATCCCTACTAAGAAATACAAAGGACTCAGTATGGATTTCTATTAGATCATCAGAAACAGAAAACAAATGATAACATAGTGATCTTTACTTTGACAGCAGTTCCTCCACATGAGAGGTTTATTACTCATCAATGTATATTACAATCTTTAGGTCTAGTGATATTATTAATTGAAAGGTATACAGACAACCTATATGGGAAAGGAATAAGAGATGCAACAAGACATAATTCATCTATCGCAATCGGTGAAGCGACGGGGGGACGGAGCAGCATGGCCAACAGCTTAAAGTGCAGCAGGTGGAGATGTATCGAGACAGTTGATGTTTCACTAGAATACTGAGGTAAATGCTGTCAAATGCAATATACGTGCCGTGACGGGGTGATGTATGGAGGTATGTGGACCCAAAAGCAGATGACGAGGAAGCGGTCTCAGGGAAAAGTAGCCGGATGACTACCGGGTTTATTGTTGGGTGGTATGCAGGCAAGAACAGGCAGAGGTGAGCAGACAGGTAATGAGCAGACAAAAGGCAGATAAGTACCAGATAGCATGGGTGAAAGCAGGGGAGTGAGTCCAAGGTGGGAACACAGTTCACAGGGGAGCAGGCAAAATCCAAAAATCCAGAATCCAAAATCCAAACAAGGACCACAGGAGAACAAAGAATCCAATATAAACTCACTAGACACGCTTGGCAGCAACAACACCATGTGTACAACGATGATCCGACCCAGAACATAGAAAAGACCAAGACTAAATACCCTAGGGGAGGTGAGACAACGAGACACAGGTGCCAACAATCAAGGGAGGACCAACAATCAAAACTGGAGGGAAAACACAGACAGGAAGTAAAACCACAAGACACACAAGGGAAGAAGAATACTACCAAAATAAAACAGGAAGTGATAACACCAAAACTACCACAATATGGATGTTACAAGACAGAACTGTGTAGTTGTATCCTGTGTTCCCCCCGTTCGTTTGACACAAAATATATTGAATATAACTGCGCAGCTTTCGTTGAGAATTCTGTAGAATAAAGATAAATGTTTATTTCCCCCACCACAACCTTCTTCGTGATTGCTGTAAATCCCACTGTGTGTACTCCTGCTTTTCAGAGGTGGAGAGATTTCCCCGCAAAGCTGACCACTGCAAATTGTGTAACCTTAATAAATCCAGCGGAATACCTAATCAACCTTGTAATCAACCTCTGGTAACAATTTGGGGTTTTACAGGGAGATATGTTCTGGGATATTTCTTGGAGGGGTGCAGTAACTTCTTTGTATCTTTAGTTACTTTGACGGAGCTAGGCTAGCTGTTTCCCCCTGTTTCCAATGTTTATGCTAAGCTAAACTAACCAGCTGACGACGGTAGCTTCATCTTTTCTTGTCACAAACAACCTCTACCTTTTTTGGCTCTATAACAACAACATATTTAATTCCGTTAAAAGCTTTCAGTTTTATTACATGGGACTTGAAAAACAGTTGGGACGCTTCCTTGAATCCACCTAACTTATAATTCTTATGGCTCTTTTCTGTAGTGTGCATGGTGGATTTATAGGTTGATATGTGTTGTCCTATACCTCCACACATTCTATATTCTCTTCTTGCTCTTTCTCTGACTTGCCATGCCCTCTATCGAACAAAAGTCCTTTGCTGTCTACATATCCCTCCGTTTCACCCTGAACGTGTTCAAAATTCCTCTTGCCTCCTCATGCTCGGCTTCCTCTTTCTCTCTTCCTTCCTCACTCTTTTTTCCCCCCCATTACCCTCTTCTTCTTCCTGTCCCTTTGCCCTCTATTGAATATAAGTCCTCTGCTCTTCCTCTCTTAGATGTTGTCAATGATCATGCACTGTGGCTGAGGTGGGCCGTTAAATTGAATCAGAGGAATCATTAGTGCTCCTCTGAGGTGAGAAGGGGCACACAGACATTTGAATGATGCAGATTACATTGGGTATTAGCACATGCATGGGTATCTGCAGTATGCAGCATAACATAATGTATAATACACACACTCACAAATATATATTGATGAAAAGCTCACACTCTTGCTCTTATTCATCAAGCTATCGTACATTGAAATGTGATTTTGAAATAGGTTTACACTAATTTCACCGCAAAAGATTTATTGTATTTATCAATTCTGTCTTCGTTTTAGCCTCCAGATCAGTCTTAATTTTCTGTGAGAAAGTATATTGTTGCCTCAAGTGATGTCACTTGAGTCAGCGTTGGCTGGGGCTGAAGACTACACATTTGAAAATGAAACAAATGCGGGTGTGTGGAGTTAGAAATAAGTGAGCTTACCTGACCTCTCCAGCCTGCTCCTCATCTCTGCTTGAGGCTACGCTAGCCGCTACTTGCATAACCAACCCAAATATCCGATCGAACTGTCGTCAGTCGAGGTGCATTGTGGGTAATGTAGGCGCCAGGTTTAAACAAGGAAGAAGAATGTCTGGAATAAAGAAGACGATATCTCTGGTTCTGCTGCATCGGTTTTTATCCTCTTTTTTTATTTTAAACTGACCATCATGACTCCAACAATGTTATAGCAGTGCAATGATAAATGGATGGAGTACGGCTACTCTGTTTTCTTATCCATTATATTCACCACTGTTCTCTTCTAATGCAATTTTCTAACTTTTTAGCAGTTATATCGGGAGCCAGCTGTCCTGCTATGGTTACAGCCATGTCTGGACTAGCCACAGACACTTGACTGGCCTCTTCTGTGGAGCTGGTGATGTTGAACATTGTTGGCGGCAAAGATGCGCCATTCTCGCATTGGGGTGGAACTACTTTTAAGTGCTACTACTGTACATTTTTAGCAATTTGCTTTACAAATGTCAATGTGATTTTGAAACTGTCTTCATAAACCAATGCATCTTATTAATACAAATCATAAACATATCCTAAATTTCAGTGAGCGCAATGCACCTCCACATTCATTTCTGGCCACAGCTGTCTAATATGCAGTGAGCATTTCTTTTCACATTTGTTCTTTTATTGTTTCATCATGTGTTTAAAAAATTAGCTCTTTTGATGACCTGAATTATTCCACAATACTGGTGGAATCATAGGTGGTTAAAGAACTGTGTACACTATAGGAGCTTTGACTCAGTTTCAGTGCAGAGTTTTAATGTCCCATGATGGTTCAAATGATGTATTTTTCAGCATAAAAATGCTCAATTTGAAAGACTATAATCAACAGAAATATGAACAGCTTCAGTGAAAAAAAATATCATATCATCAGCAATCTAAAAACCCTTATCTGTTAAGCCCTGGTTCACTCACACAGAGCAGGCTGGGCTTCCTCCTGAAGGTTATCAGATGAGTGCTTAACAAGCTTGGGGTCAAACTGAAAATGCTTTACTGTGAAGGCCAGATGGGAAGGGGTTTGGGACTTTCTGTTGGAAGACAGAAACAGGTACTTTTTATTTGGCCCCATTTTACTGTTACACAAAATAAATATGCTAAATGAAAAAAGTGCCCCTGGCTTGGCAACAAAAAAGTGAGACAAAGAAAGCTTTTTGTTGCAAGAAGAAATAACCTTAAAGGGAAATAGTGATTTCAGCACAGACATATGTTATGGCTTAAACTAATTCATTAAATAAATCCCATTTAAGAAAATATAACTGATTAGTTTTTAGTCACTATTTCAATCACAGGCATGTGTTAAATCAATGCCACAGACTGACTGGTGAACACAAAGACCCATTCATGGTCAAGCAGACAGACCAGAACACCCACTCTTATATAAGGAGGAAGTGGAGGCCTTCCTTGCTGGGGAATGGAAAAAAGCTTTATTTATATCCACACTGGAATACCATGAAGATAAATCATAATCTTCACAAGTGCATTCATCTAGTAGGAAGTTTAAAATTTTAATCAGGGCCAACCTTGCTTATTTATGTGAAACCTTTCAAATTATCTATGCTTTCATCCACGGAGCATTCAATAACAGGTTTTTTTAATCTTTAAACCAGAGGCATTTTGCAACATTGTTGTTTATTGTGGTGCGTCCTGAAAACTTGTTGTTTTTTTGTTTTTTTAGCCAGAAATGTAATTTAGCATGTGAGATCAGACATTCTGACTGTTGTTCTACAATTCTTTTAACTCATGTATTCAACCAATCATTTTTATTTATTTTCTTTTTAATCTAAAGAGAGATTGTCATTCTCCATATTCCAAACACATGG
Source organism: Siniperca chuatsi (assembly GCF_020085105.1). Lineage (NCBI taxonomy): Eukaryota > Metazoa > Chordata > Actinopteri > Centrarchiformes > Sinipercidae > Siniperca > Siniperca chuatsi. The sequence continues at coordinate 26,624,788 of NC_058049.1, forward strand.
CTTCTGTCTCCACCATAAACATTAAATACATCACTTCCTGTGAAAAAGAGGCCAAACCCCCAAGCAAAAACCATGTATTAAAAAAGCAGATGAAAAATTGGTTAACCAATCAATGTAGTCTTAGAACTGATGGCCACAGGGAGTAGCAAAACAGACATTCATTCATTTGGAAGAGCTACAGATTGTTTCTATTAACATGCTAGTAACCATAGTGACATGACATGACAGCATCCAGTTGTCCTATTGGTTAGAGTGAATGTCCTGGGAGTGGAAAAAACATGTGTGATTTTAACACGTGGCTTTTCATGATATAGAGTATTAAACTTTGGGAGACGTATGTAACTTATTGGATATCGTTTTGATGTGATTAATATAGAGAGAGTAGAGGAGAGTGGCGTGCTACTTCAAACTCTTAGGGTAGGCCTACTGATACTGACACACATGACAATAACATTATCGTCTTTTGAAGGCCGTTTGCAGACCACTTTTAAGCTAGCACGAAGCCAGTAGTATCATATGAATCTTTAGATTCCAATGAATCCGTTGAACCAAACATGTCAAGCTAGCTTACTGTCGTGTAATGTCAAATGATTGCTTGTAATAACTTTTAGTAGCCACTTCATGAGCTCACCAGACAAACCCCAGGGGTGGACTAAACCATTTTGCGCCTTTTGTAAGGGGTGAGAGGGGCCTCAGAGAGCCTCCACTATTTTTTTTTTTTTGGATACAAAGTTCAGTCTCTCAACCGATTTATTCAGCCAGTTTAGTTATGACACTAATTCCTTAGAAATAAAAAATTGTAAACAAAAACAAACTTTTCATTCCAGGGTTTTCAAGGGCCCTCCCCCCACTGGGGCCCTGGGTAGTCAGTCCCACTTTTCGCTCCACTACGATGCCCCTTCTGTGTCTATTTGTTAACTTATGAACTGAAACCAACGTCAAGCTCTGTGGACAGCTGCTGCACCACTCCGGTGCTCTTCTTGTGTCAACCAGCCAATGGGCTTGCCCGACCAAATTTAGGACTGGAGCGACGGTGGAAAGCTAGCCAAGGTCACCTGGGTTTCAGGTAAGGTGTGCATCCTTTCTTGTATTGGCAACTATGTCATATAGGTGCTGCTACAGCCATAAGGCTCAGTGGTAATTAAATCCCCCAGTTTTACCAGTACTTCCTGTACCGTGACAACAGACCAAACGAAGAATCAATGAATCTAGAAAATAATCAGCAGATTAATCAATAATGAAAATGATTGTTATTTGTAGCCCTATTAATCTTTGTAGTGTGACAGGATCTGTTTGTAAGAGCCAAAAGTTCAGTGTTAACTGCTCAATAAAACACATGAACCTTAATGTTTCAGCCAAACCAATTTGCCAGCAGCAAATATTCAAATATTTTGACTCTGAGACCTAAGTTTATCTTAAAAAAAAAAAAAAAGCATATCTTTTGTGACCATCGATGGTCATCTCGGGAGTTAACAGGCCAGCTCTCCCAGGATGACCGACCAAATTTAGGTCCTCACATCTCTGTAAACTACAATACAAAATTTCAGGCGGAACTGTTTTTGATAATCAACCACATATTTAAAATCTCAGAACCTGGTGACATAACATGTAGAGCAAAGATTTAGTTGAGTCTGGCACATATTCCTGGTCCCTGCATTCTGGGATACTTACCTAACCCAAGTCAACACGAGTCTTCAAAGCATCCTCAATAAAATGGGCAGAAGAAGAACATTTTGGGAATTTGGACTGTACTTGGCTAAATGTGGACTTTGAATTAGATCATTACTTGGGCTGTGACAAACGTAGTTTCACAGGTCCGTGAGAACACAAGTAGGCTACAGGCAAGAACACAGGCTGAGAAAGGCCTGTAGTCTCTTGAGATTATGTTTATTAGATACTGAAATCTATGTTATTTTGTTGGTTTCTGATGTTTTTTTCATGATGCACCTACAAACAGGTCTTTTAAGCACACTGCTAGGGGGCCAGTCTGCTAGAAGACACATATGTAAACTGACAGCTGTTCCATGTGTTGTACTTTGAGGGTAAATGACTATTTCACAGCTAGGTTTTAATCCCGTGGTTTCATGAAAAGGTAAAGATTTTGCGGCAGTAGTAGCATTAATATATCTTTAATATTAATTTATATGTTTTCTAACCTTTCCTACCATGCCCTTACATATAGATGTAATATACATTGCATGTGTAAGTACATAACACTACTCCCTGTATTGGAACAAAACGTTGTTTACATATGTAGTATTATATTTCACTCTCAAATGCATTATCCCTTGCAATTTAGTGGTATATGAATGCAAATCGTTGCAGACAGGGCTGTATATTTTTATGTAATTCTACAGAATGAAAGTGTTTATTTAGCAGGATTAATTCCTTTTTGAAGAAGTAGCAATTCTGTAATAAAAGAAATGTAAGTATTGCTTAAAGAAAAGAGCTGCAGTTTATGAACTAGAGATGAAAGTGAACTCTTATTATTTGTTTGCAATTTTTTAAGTAACGAAAACCCCAGTGACCCTATTTTCAACAGATACACATAAAGGTAAATGGACTGTACATGTATAGCACCTTTCTAGTCTTTCCGACTACTCAAAGTGCTTCACACTACATATCACACACATTCATACACTGATGGCAGGTGCCAACTGCTCATCATTTCACACTCACACACCGAAGGCACAGCCCTCGGGTTCAGTGTCTTGCCCAAGGAAACTATGACATGTGGGCTGGGGGAAGCCGGGATCTAAAAGGGGGGTTCAGGGGGTGGTATGACATGCAATATGATATATAGTCTTAACCACTAGGCCATCAGACCAGCCCCGATGCCAGTCTATTGTTAACACTAGAGTGGTCACGACGATCATTTTGACTGAATCTGTAGCTCCCTTTGGCGAGAGTTTCAGCTCATTGTTTAGCTGTCCGGCCCAAAACCTTACTGTTTTGTTCACTCTCACCGCTCTCATTTTCTTTTCAGAGAAAAAGCTGTAAAAACCAACTATGCACAACCTGCTCAGCACCAAACAGTAGACAGACAAAGTTAGCGGGCTAGCTGGTCAACATAGTGGAGCATTTAGCATCCAAAGAGCCAGATATTTCCCTCAGGAATTGGTGCAGACCAAAACAGAGCTAAAAGTTTGCCATTTCAACTTAAAAGGTGATGATATGTCAATGTTGTGTTCACACCTTGTCTGCTGCCCCCAAGTGGCCGAAAAAATATCACTTATTGCAGTTTTAACATAACCATACAAGAGATTTTATAAAAACTTTTATTTAATAAACTCAGTACAGCTAATGAAGAATTATGCATATATCAGTGTGTGTGATCATTTAATGTATGCTACTGTATATACACCAATGAGAGGTGATGAATCATTTTGAAATGTCAGTGTAAACACAACTCTTATTTTTACAAGCAAGGACATATAGATTTAGCAAATAATTCAAATTCCATTCATTAAATCATACTTTGTTTCAATACATCCATCCATCCATCCATCTTCTTCCGCTTATCCGGGGCCGGGTCGCGGGGGCAGCAGTCTAAGCAGGGACTCCCAGACTTCCTTCGCCCCAGACACTTCCTCCAGCTCCTCCGGGGGGATCCCGAGGCGTTCCCAGGCCAGCCGAGAGACATAGTCCCTCCAGCGTGTCCTGGGTCTTCCCCGGGGCCGCCTCCCGGTGGGACATGCCCAGAACACCTCCCGAGGGAGGCGTCCAGGAGGCATCCGGATCAGATGCCCTAGCCACCTCAGCTGGCTCCTCTCGACGTGGAGGAGCAGCGGCTCTACTCCGAGCTCCCCGTGTGACTGAGCTCCTCACCCTATCTCTAAGGGAGCGCCCAGCCACTCGGCGGAGGAAGCCCATTTCGGCCGCTTGTATCCGCGATCTTGTCCTTTCGGTCACTACCCAAAGCTCATGACCATAGGTGAGGGCAGGAGCGTGGGATTGACCGATAAATCGAGAGCTTTGTCTTTCGACTCAGCTCCTTCTTTACCACAACGGTCCGATACAGCGCCCGCATCACTGCAGACGCTGCACCGATCCGCCTGTCAATCTCACGCTCCATCCGTCCCTCACTCGTGAACAAGACCCCGAGATATGTTTCAATACAGTATATATTTATTTGTGTATTTACAGTAACACCGCAAGAGACTGTAGATAAAACAAAATAAAATTCTTTCTTCTTCGGTGTGTGCACTGAAATACGAAGACATTCTGTCAGATACATGTAAATGCATTCTCTCTGATTCCTATTCATACATACACATCGATAATTCCTGAGAGAGATTCTGGCCTCTCTAACACTGATTTTCCCCCACTTTAGCTGAATAGTATCTTGTAAGAGGAAAACATGTATCCCCTTAGGAAACTTTTCCAACACTGTGATGAATTGATGATCTAGCCCCCGATGCTATCTGTATAATGGAGGTTGCCCATTTGATAACCCCTAACAGCAGAGCTGCACTTGACCCTTTATTCGTGGAACAGGTTTGTGAATAAGCACACATCTGCTCAGAGCTGTTTTGCATTAGTCCTTCAACAACTTAATATATCTGACTGTACCACGATTGAGGCATTTTGAAAAGCAGCCTGGTTGTCCTGAGGGAGCTGGCTTCAACAAAGCTCTGAATTATTAACTTCACCCTGTGTACCATCTCTCTCTCCCTCAGCTCACAGTTTTTTTTTTTTCTGTTTCCCTGTGCCCGATTCAAAGCTTTGAAAGAGTGAAAAGTGCCCCAGAGGAGAGGGTATGGAAGCAGGGATTTTAGAATCTTGCCTCTGGTGCTGTGTCTGTGGGAAGCTGCCTACTTGATTATGCCTCAGATGCACCTGCTCTTAACCTCATTTCCTTTAACATCTGTCTGAGGGGTTAAGTTAACTACACAATCATGTGTGATTATGGTCCCCTTTACACCTGGCTGTGCAGTCCCACTTGCAGATAAAAGATACAGTTCATTTGTGACGGATATCGCCACTGCGTCCAGGCTTTTGAAGCCAGTTGTGAATTCCTGAGCGAGGCTGTGAGGGGAGAGCAAACCTTGGCACTGTCGCTGTGATAACAGTGGCTCTCTTGATGGCTCAAACAGTCTAACAGGGTTCCTCAGTCACAGTGAACATTGTTCTAGATGGAGTTTTCTTGTATGAATACAGGAATACCTGCTCTCACTCATCTTTAATGTAAAATGTCCAAGTGCCTTGAAGGGACCGTTTTACTACGTTACATCCTATCCTTGGGTACTTTACCAATGTCATGTCTGACACAGATGCTCCTATACATATGTCAATCTTGCATAGCTATCTTAACTGAAATACTTATGACATCTGCAGCAAACTCTGCTTCGTTAGCCTCTTCAGTCATGTGAGGGCTTTGGTTTGCTACATAGAGATTTTGACAAATTGCCCAACAAGTTAAAAGACTGTTGGAAAACATAGGTTTTTAATAAAAAATATTTGAGCATTTGAAATTCCCCTCTGTCATATTACTCAAATACATATATACTTAAATACTATATAATGAAATAAGACAAATATTTTGGTGGGACATTTGTTTGTGATTAATGCCATAACAAATTTCACATATGACCAAATTATCTCTGTCCTCCATCCTCTCTCTCTCTCTCCCCTGCCTTTTCTGTCTCTCTCTACTGTGACAGAGCAGAAATGCCAGAAAAAAAAATCTTAAAAAAAAAAAAATAAAATCTCATACCTGTATAATCATACAGTAAACTCTCTTCATATATATAGCTCCGACCTTGTAAGATTTCCATCTTGAGTTTCAGTGACTCAGGTGCTCATTCAGACATGAACAACATGTTAAATTGCCATCAGATTAACAAAAAGGGTGCATGTGTAAAAGGGGCTTTATAAGCATTGGCTTAGAACCTGCTAATCCAAATGTCAGTTGTGCACTATAGTCCCGTCAACCTTCTTATGATGCTGCCGTGTTTTGCTCTCTATTGTAATTTGAATAATTTGAGGGGGAAAAAAGTGAGTTTAAACTGAGTAAAAATAAAATAACTTTCTTTTAGGGACAGTCAGTTGTGCAAATGTAAAAAATAAAATATAAATGGATATTGTACAAAAATAGAATGTTGTTTGTATGTTAGTACAGAATTTCTTAAACCACCATGCGCAAAATCTAAACAAAACATTGAAATAAATATATGCAAACACAATGGAGTTTGATGCTCCTAAACGTGACATAAGTATTAGAAGCTGAACCACACATTCAATCCTGGGTGCCGCCGAACACTAAAGTTAAACACAGAAATGCCAGGGGAGCCTCCCCTCGATTGTTTTCTGTTCTCTCACAGGCTGTGTCGCTGGATTTTAAAACTTATTTTGCCGTTTAAGTCTTAAATGATGACGATTGTGAGTGCGAGGGAAGCTCGCTCCCTGCTTCTCTCTCTCCACTGATACATTTTCATCAATTTCATCATTTAACATTTTACTTCTGATAGCACAGAAGCATTAAATGACAGGATGTTAAGTTGGGAAAATTGTCTTGTGCCATGTTGATAGTGATACATAAATGTTACATGTTCGACCTAGTAAGATTTCCATCTTGACTTTTAGTGATTTGGGTGCTTTATTCAGACATGAGACATGTTAACCCTTTGAACTCTGCAATAGAAATGGTCTGACAGTGTCTACATTGGTATTTTTGCTTATTGTGATGTCATTTCTTGGAGTAATTTCAAATGCTTCATATCTCTAAGATATGTACAACCTAAGCTAAAATGATGTAAGTCAATAAACCATAATAATAAAAGTATTGAAATTGTGTCAAATAAAAAAAAAGTCTGCCATGTTTCTTCTAATTTTACTAAAACACAAAACATATTGATCCAAAAGATTTCTAAATGAAGAAACATGAACAAAATGCTTCTTAACACTCCACAGAGTGCAAAGGCGTTTTCCTCCGCTTTGCCACCGCTGTTTTGCATCGCACGTAATGTAACGTAATGACGTCATCACAAGCGTATGACGCGAAAGACAGAGGCCTTAGCTTTCCGCTGCAAAAAGAATGAATGCTCTTGGTATTATGCATGATGAGGCCAAATTGAAATGTGGTGAGGGGTACGCCAAAAACAAAATCTGATATCTCGCCGCAAAAACACGCTAAAGCCTGCCTCGATTTTAGAAAACAAACCACAAGCCAGTGAACAACAAAACTTTTTTTTTACTGAATGTTCAAGCTTCACATTTTTCTTTATTTTCTAACCACTCTCAGCCAAGGTAGGACATACCAGGAGCTGCTAAGTGATTTTCCTACTGTCGACTTGATATGGACTTTAACAGAGTCCCTGTGTGTTTGAAAGTGCTTACATTTATCAGCTCAGCCTTCAGCCTGAAACATCAGAACCCCATCAGGATTTCCCCCGGATCCTCCAGATTACCCCTCCAGTACAGAATGGAACCCTCTTCATCCTGCAGAAGAAAATGAGCCAAACTGATACGTTTAGACTGTAATCAACTATGGGATATTTGGCATACATGGGGGAAATAGTTGTTTTGCTGCCATTTTGGAGCCGCCAGTGTGCAGTTTACTGTAGCTAATGCAGCTTTAACAACCTTAGCCATCGACTATCAGCCCTTCTCTCCAGTGAGATATCTGAGTCACATTGTGAGAATCTTCCCAGAGGTTCAATGATTTTAGAATTGAGCCTCTCTTGTGTTTCCTTCATAATGGAAAGCACCTAGTTGATAAACCCACTGGCACACCTGCTGTTAACTGTTTAACAATTATGTCTGTGTGTCACTCACTGGCTTAGCTGATTGCCAAGGGGAGTCTACAGGCACCCTGTCGAGTATTTGACAGTCACCCATAACTGAATACATTTGACTCTACCTGATTCCCGGCTTTTTCAAATGTAGCCAAACAATCCTGAAGGAGACAGTTTAACAAAGCAGTGAATTATTAACCTCACCCCCAAACCAGCCATGTATTCCATGACTGATTACCTCTTTTAAACGTACACCTGAACAGAGAAGAGAGGAAGCCATGTGTCCTGAAGGAAAGCCCTTGCAACAAAGCAATGAATTGATAATCTCGCCCGCAGCAGTGTTTCTGTAGTGCCATATGTGCTCTAACAGCCTGTGGGAAGCGACACGGGGCCTCTGAAGCCTAAAATAGGGTAGGCCTCGTCTGATAACAGAAGCCAGAAACTGGAGTTGGATAACAGAGAGAGAAAAAAAGGAGCTATGCTCAGATTTACACCGGCAGAACATATGAGATTTTTTGCATTTAATGTCATTGTACAAGTTCTACTGTTTACACTTTGCTTTGCTGCCCTTGCCCTGTTGCCATCACAGAGAGGAAGTGCTGTGTCATTCTGATAACACAACCTAAGATCCGGGCTCCAATAATATTGTACAGCTTCTGCAGCTGTTACATGAGAGAAATTCCTCTCTTAAAACTTGCTTTTAGCTTTAGAGAAAAACAAGAAGCTCAGTTTTCTACACTTCAAACCTAGGCTATTTACCTTTTAGCACTCCTGGACTAGATGATTTTTTTTCTCTATAATGATGGGACTTAGCTATTTCTGTGGAATAACAAACTGAATTACCAATATGGTGGCTCAGCTAAATTGGTATTTTTTTGGTATTATTCATCAGAAAGCTTGAACTTGATATAGCTAGCTTACTTTAGCTGTCTAGTTGGCAGGCTCACTGAGGCCAGAGTGCAGTCAGTGGGATGGCAGACATTAACAGTACACAGCGCAGTTACAGTAGTTTTTCGTGGAAATAATACACTTTGGCATAATCATTTCTTAACAGATGTCAGAGTCAGATTTAGATCTTACTGTAATTCAACTTTGACTTTTGGCTTTGTAGGCAAGTATTATTATGTACTGAGATCTAAAATTGTTTACTATATAGGCTCAATGTCCATACAAATGTACAAAATATTCAATGCTGTAAAAAGGGGACACCTGGAATTAATTGAAAGAAAACAGAGAGAATATGTTTTCCTGCCAAATATAGCAAACGATGTTAATTCAACACTGAATATGGTTATGCTAAATGGTTGATGTTGAAAAATCTTCTTAAAATCAACATTTTACAGCAGTCACAGTTTAAATGTTGAAAAAACACCATTGAGTCAACATGGTATTTGGGTTTCAACACTGAAATACTAACATTGAATCAATATTGTCTTAATGTGCCTATTGCCAACCTCCCCGCCAAAATATTTTAAATTAGTTAAGGACAAACATTTTTGGGGGGTGTGAGGCACATTTATTTAAATAAAGCACTTCTGCACTGTGATGTATGCAACGTGTCTGGTTTTAGATGACAAACAAAAATCAATTTCTATGTAATGAGGAAAACATCTAAAAGTTTTTTTTAAAGGGAAATGGCAAAGAGGAGGCAGAGTCAAGCCCTCCCCTAGACAAAAAATGCCTGTGGAGAAAGAGGTTAAGAAGAATGTTCGGTCAACTCATAGCTTCATTATTGTCTTGGCAAACTGGCCCATAGATTGAAATAGCAGTAATATCTGATGGTGATGTGTCAGGAGCAAGCACAAAATAGGCTAGTTTGCTCAGTAAAGACAAAAACCAAATGCATGTAAGCAGACCGGAATTCTTTGACAATGTCATGATAGATTTGTTTTAGCAAACACTTGAACCAGTGCCATTATCTTGCTGTTTTTACAGGTGGTCTAATGTTGTAATGGTTAGTAAATTAACTATTGTAACGCGGTTGTATTTGCTGCTAAAGAAATTAGCATAAAGCTACCATTATGGTAATGTTAGCCATTAGCATGTCTGATGTTAAAATAGGGTCTCATCTTCCCCCTCATTGGCACCAGCAATCACCAGGTTTCTGTTTAAATAACAACCAAGCAATGTAACGTTTAACACAGCCTCTTTTATTCTGAGCAATTTGGTGAAAATAGATATGGTTCCTAGGTTAGCAGCAAACTTTTTTTTTTATTTTTTTTTTTACTTGAACTCAAACTTACTGTGGTTACTGCGATTAAATGTCCTCTTTGCTTTTTGTGTTTAGACTCGTAAAATTACATACATACATTTTGGTGGTTGCTGGTATGTTTTAATGGGATTGTATTACACTGTAAGTTATTTTGTCCACAAGCACATACTGTACATTAAAATCTACTCCAATACACCTGCAATCTAAATGCATTATTTAGTGGACAGATGTTACTTTCTTAGCTCCTTTGTTATTCCAACCAACCACTCTCTCTCTAATCTGTAAAGTTTGGCCTTCAAAGATGACCTACAGAAAATTGTCTTCCACCGCTCCAAACGGTCGACCGTGAGCGTCAGGTGGGAATGCAGACAAGAGGCCCTTCAAGGAGACAGTGAAGAAAGACTGCATGTTATGTACGTTTGCACCACAATAAACATCTCTCTGACTCTGAAATTGTGGCCTCATTGCCAGTAAACTATAATCTATAAACAGTGTTGTTTCAATAAAAAAAAAAATTGTAACACTGCACTATATGCTACACCAAAAGGACACTATGAGGCTTCCTTTGTGTAATGTTGGAAGTGCAGACTTGTCACAGAACCAGACCAAAACAGACAGAAGTATATGGACAAATATGTTTAACCAAATGATGTATAATATTGCTTTTAATGGCTCTTCTACATAATTGTTAAATGTTCGACAGCCAGACAAGGAGAAACATAATTACAAAGGAAGACATGGCATTTTATATTTTGACAGGAAATTTTGATAGTGTGCTCTCGCTATTCTGTTGGCTAATGTTTTGGTTGAACAAGGTGACAGTTTAGTTTTTGATTCTGCCTGAAAATCAGGCAGCAGCACTGATCAGTTTTTGTTCTTCCCTTAGATTCACTTGCAACAGGGTGTCTAATAAAAAATCGTTCTGTCTTTTGAAGCAAAGGCAGCAGCACTCTGGATCTAGGACATTTGGTCTCCAATGCCAAATTCTATGGAAGCTATAAGACCCCAAGAACACTTGCAACTGCTAACTTGGATTCTGTTGTAATGACAAATTAGCTTTTTGCAAGATTGTGTGAAAGGTCAGTGTTTTGTGACTAAACTCAAACTTCAAACAATCTTTATGAGCACAGGAGGGGAACTGGGAACAACTGAAGTCAAAAAGCCTTTTTAAATTATATGTGTGGTGCCTTCAGGTGCACTGGGAACGTCTTACAGGATCAAGACAGATAAGACACTTTAGACTCTAAATTTCATTCTTCTCATTCATTCAGTGAAGTGAATGAAAGAAATGGAGCAGCAGGCAGATAAAAAAAAATGTATATCGGCTGATCAGCACCAGCTGACTCATAAAGAGAAACTCTTACACATTAAAATTTGTTTACAGGTGTTGGGGAGTACCACTGCATATCGGATAAAAGTTGTCTAAAGACTTTTGTTGAGGAAGCTGTGTGCTGAGTCTGATAAACTGCCTCAAGTGATGTCACTTGAGTCAGCGTCAGTTGAAGCTGAAGACTGCATGTTAGAAAATTCTAAAAAATCTGGGGATGTGCAGTTAGAAAGAAGTGAGCTTACCAGACCTCTGTAGCCCGTTCCTCGGCTCTACTTGAGGTTAGCGGCTCAAGGCTGCATGAGCCACTACTAGTGGCATAACACACCCAAATCTCTGACCGAACTGTAGGCGCCAGGTTTTGACAAAGAAGAAGATTGTGTGGAATAACAAAGGCAATATCACCGCTTTTGCTGCATCAATTGTAGTACTTTAAACTGTCCATCGTGAGTCGGACAATGTAATAAGAATGAAATGCTAAATCGGTGTAGTACTCTTTTACCAATCATTAGTTTTACATGCAACACTTGATTCTTTTTAAAGAATAAGGCTGATGTTATTCTACATTTTTTATCAATAAATCAGGTGAAATGTATCTCACAACGTTACAACTTCCCTACTTGTGATGGCATCTCATGTCTTGTGCATTATGTATATTCCACATCACAATGACATGTTCTCAAGGTTCTATTCTGTTGACCTCTGGTGGTTTTTTTTTACTGCGAGCATCTGCAAGTGCAGAGTCCTCTCTACCAGAAACAACAACATAACCACAGCTGTTCAAATGGTGCAATTTACTTTGATGTGTTTGAACAGAAACACTATAAACCTAAATGCATTCAGCTGGCAAAACAAATCAAAGTCAAATGTCTAATGTAGCTTTGAAAGTTAAAGTCTCAAGGGATTTTTTTTGTTTTACAAAATTACATTAAGGTTTTTTTAAGCCAAAACATTATAATATTTATGGTCATATTTCCTTTTCCATTTCCTGTACCATTCTGGGCCTCAAAGAGTACCTACATACTGTTCAATTACAAGGGCAACCTAAACATCTTACATAATCTGTGCATTACGAGCTAATTCATTTGGGTCTCTTAAAGTACATTTACTTATAAAGTAAGTTGTAAAGTAAAATATGTAATCAAGGACCATGAACAGCAGCAGGATTTTTCCACTCCATTATTATTATTATTTATAATTTCAGGCAATTTTCTCAATTTCACCGGTGCCTTGTTGTTACTGCTATTTTTGTCGTATTTAAGCGTAAACCTGCAAATGTTAAAAACATGTCATGTCCACACTGATGATGCAATTACTTCAGTCAAAAAAAAAGAAAAGCATGATTTATATAAATGAGGAAAACTCATTTGCATAGGGAATGACGGTAGGAAGTATACTCAACCATTGAACTCAAGCAGAGTGCATTCTGCCTGCAGCAGACTCTCTCAGCCCCAATCTCTGCATCTGAATAAATCATACAAGGAACACATCTGGTTCCTTAGAGAGAGAAGTAAAGAAAGCAAGATGGAGAGCAATGATGAAAAATATGAGAAAACAGTAACAATAGCGGGAGATAAAAGTTGGAGATAAAAAGGCGAGTGGAGAAGGGAGCAAGTGAATGAATAAGAGATGTGAATGATAGGGAAAGAAAAGGCGATAACAGGAGGAGAAAATAAGTGAGTGTGGTGTGTGGCAAGGATGCTCTGTTCTCAGATCGACATTTTTAAGCAGCTGAAGGTGTGTTTGGTGGGATTTTTTAAATTGCTTCCTCCAGAACACACAGCTGGGAGACAAACCTGACATAATGTGTCTGGTGTGTGCACCAGCCATGCTCAGACCACAGCCAGTCTGTTTTCTCTACCAAATGACCTGCCTGTCGCCATTTTGTAAGAGGCCCAATTTAATGAATGTATGATGGTGAAAATGATGCTGAGCTGCAGCGTCATTTTCACAACCCTCTCCTCACATGTGTGGAAAGGTCCTCCTCTATCTGTGTCTCAGCTGAATTGAATAGAACTCGAGTGGGTGAACAAAATACTGGAACCATCACATGAATAAGAACTTTTAATGTTGATGTAACACTTAAAGGCCAGTCATACTTCATTGTTCAGAGAAATGTAAAATAGCAGAAGAGTCAAAAGAGTCAATTTGGGAGCACTGAACAGTTCTTTATATGGCAAGGGGAGCAAGCCAGAAAATAATTTTGCTCACAAATACAGGTTGAAGGCTATGCGCTCAAAATTTGTAGAGCCTGGCCAATACCAATTCTGATATTTGAGAGTTTAAAGCTGCACTAATCACTTTTGTACACTTAGAAAATAAAGCACCAAATTGTACCTTTAGGGGTACAATGGCTTGTCACTGGGGCAGTACCCTCTAAGGTACAGCTGTTGTACCCTTGACATTGGGTACTTATTTGTACCCCTGTGGTTTGTACCTTATAAAGACCAGTCTTGTACCTCTGAATTTTGTACCTTAATTTAACAGTACAAAAATGGACCTTAAAACAAGGTACAAAATTGGCTTTTATGTATTATTTATTTATTAATATATAATTTAATAACACACTGTATGCATGAAAGTGACAGTCATATGACAGAGGAACCAACATTTTACCACAAAGGATCCACATGTACATGATTTGCCAATAGTGGAATTATCTCTTAATGCAGTACATCTATGACAAATACATCTCTGACGGCATACTTGACATTGTTGACTTCAGACACACATTGGATAACTTTGTCTGTAAAATCTACATTACAGAGGTTGTGATTACCTGTCAGGGCTCTCTGCAGTTCCACAGGTAAGGATAAAAATGGAGTGGTCACACCTTTTCCAGGCACCTTTTCAAATGCATCCAGCATACTCTGAAGAAAACTACCAGCTCTGTCTGAACTAGTGTCTGTTGCTCAGAGTTGTAGCTATGTTAACAAAATTTCGGCAGTTATGGGCAACCATTTTAAAATAATGGTGCTTGCCCTCAAATCTCATGCACCATAACAAATGCAGAGTCCCATACATTTCTTGCATAATGGATTAAGTAAGACACTTGGGTGTAATAACATCCCCAAATACATCCTTCATTTCTGTCAGGAACTCTTGAACAAGTACATTTAACAACAAAAGATTATCTCTTCTCACCTTTTATTGTTATGTGTTTCTCAGTATGAGATTTGCTGATAACTCGTTTCTTAACTAGTGGAATTATTCCCTCTAATAAATCGTGTATTATGTCTGGAGGTAAAGCTTTTGTTACATCAAAATAATACAATTCCTCAAAAGACGAAGGACTGTTTACACCATAAGTCGCATCATCATCAGGAAATTGTTGAATGCGGGCAAGATGACACTGATGAACCTCCGATGTTCTTAAAACAAAGCTGTCTTCCTTGAACAAGTGTTTTATATTTCCATAAGTAGCCATGCAATAGCGACAAATTCTACCAGAGTTAAATGACATGGTAACTCCACCAATCGTGAGCTGATAAGTTGTCATCAGATAAAGTTGCAAGAGCAGCACGAACTGTATGCTCATTTTAATCAATGGCTACTGTAAAAAACATCACTAGCAAGTTTTTTAAGATCATCTAGCATAGGTTTTAAGAAGACATTCAAACCACACTGTTTAATATATGAATAGCTCACCATCAACGGTAAATAAATATGTCTCTGCTGCTCTATACTTTTTGTTTAAATTGCCTACAGTGTAATACAATGCACACAGCTTGTGTTTGGTTCTTCAAATTTGTCTTCATAAAAATGCAGCTGCAGCGCATTTGGGTGATCTTTAAAAAAACTGGTGTTGTTTGAAAATGTGTCTATTACAGTAGTCTGTTAGAAATTCTGTCTCTGGATTATTCTCATACAGGATTTGATCCTGGATGTCCTCATGAGAACAGTCATTTTTCAGCACCTTATCAATGGGTACATATGAATAGGAGCCCACTGTATGTCCTACAGAGTCCCTTAACTTATAATGGACAGGTTCTGTCATATTAAGCTGGGCTTTACAATGGTCTAATATCATATATGGAGATCGAATAGCCTTTGATGCCTCAGCAAAAAAATCATTAGACTGTATGACCTTTTTCAGCTCTGAACTTTCTGATATATCAAAACCACTTTTCTGCAGGTGGTAAGCTATAAAATTATCATAGTTCTGTGAGAAAGTAACATCCTTAACAATTTCTTGTTGAACAGAGACTGGTAGGTGATTTTTCTCTCTACATTTCAGAATGAACTTGAAAAGAGTTTCTCTGAAATTGAGTAACAGTTCATCCATAGATGGAGGATTTTCATTAACTGTGTCTGTCCTAGGCTCATCAGAATCTGCATAGGCTACCTCATTATCATTTCCATCGTAGACTTTGTCAGGACATAAAACATTGTCTCTATGTTTCCGATACCCATGTCATCTAAAAGACTCATATTTAGCAAATGTTGACTGGCAGTCATTAAGTCCACATGTAATATTAAAATTGGCTTCATGGGCATGAATTAGTTTCATCAAGGTGAATGTTCTACTAGAGCATTTGGAGCACTGGTATGGACGAGGCACTGTGGAGCCAATAGAGGAGATTTATTTGCCTAGTGACCATTATTGGCAATGTTAGTATCTTTAGAATTATGTCAAAGAATACATTGTTTAGCCACAGTGATGTTTCTTAATTTGGACTGATTTATATCTGAGGGAAGTATAAATTCATGTTTTTAACAGTGGATTGCATTTGCCCATTTCCATGGTAAATTCCAAAATTCTGAAATTGTGGACTGGCCTAGACTGGCTTTATGATTTTGGAATCACAGGAATTTACTACAAGGATAAGGCCACCATGCAGGAAAATGGTTCTTATATGAAAAATTGAATGTAAGACATTTAAGACTTAAAGGACCTGGAAACACTGTGGTATGGGCAAAAACATTTAATCAGTACCTGGTAGATCCTCAGTGTAGAGAGAGAAGAATGCTCACAAACACATATCTGAACCCAAAACTGCTCATGTTTAAACTCGGTGGCCCCCTCCCGGTCATATTTGCTATTATTTATCGCCCTCCTAAACCAGCTGGCTCCTTTTTATTGGAACTCCCTGAGTTTTTATCCAGTCTTGTTTTAAATTATGATAGAATTGTAGTTTGTGGTGATTTTAATATTCATGTTGATGACTACCACTGCTGATTTTTTAAATATCACTAACTCTTTTAACTTTCAACAACATGTGTCTGGCCAAACTCATTCCCGTGGCCACAGCTCAGACCTAGTCTTTACTTTGGGTCTGAAAACTCCATCTGTGGAAATTAGGGACATGTTTGTATCCGATCACCTATGCATTGTTTTTAACTGTTAATTACAGGCTTCTAGTACTGTCTTATACCGCTCTAAGTACACACGTGTCGTTAATGAGCATAGTGCCTCTAAATTCTGTAGACTGTTAAATTATCCTGGCAATGTGTTTCCCGATTCGTCCAACACCGACGAGTTGGTTGATTATTTTAACTACCTGTGTTCTTCAACCTTAGATCTCATAGCTCCTCTGAAAAATAGACCAAACCCAAAGACTAGAAAACAGCCATGGTAAAACAGTATTCGAAGCTGTAAAAGGAAATGCAGAAGAGCAGAACACAGATGGACGAAAGAAGAAGGTCTCCAGGTCCACTTTGTGGCCAGGAAAGAGTTATTACTACTTTATAATAGGATGGTGAAGGATGCACGAACATGTCTTTCTCTGCACTTATTTCTGCCCATCAGCACAACCCCAGATTGCTATTTAAGACTGTGGATCAGTTAGTTAACCCTGTCTCTCCTTGTGCCCCTGCTGATTGTGATGCTGATTGTGAAAAGTTTCTTTTGCACTTTGCTGGTAAAGTGGAGTTAATAAGATCTGATATCACCCCCAATCCTGCCTTTTTAGATGGCAGGATTGGGATTCTTTGAGCAATTTTTCTGCTGTTACTCTCCCTGAACTCACAGATATCATGTCTCTTATGAGAGTATCCTCCAGCCCTCTGGACAAAATCCCAACTAGGTTTTTATTGGAAGTTATGAATTGTATTGCGCCCCTTTTGCTAATTATTTTTAACAGCTCGCTGTCTACTGGCTGTGTCCCAGATTACTTTAAAACTGCTTGTGTCCAGCCAGTCCTAAAAAAACCTGGGCTTGATCCCACCCTCCTGGATAACTATCGCCCAAGCTCCAAACTGCCTTTTATTTCCAAGATTCTCGAAAAACAGCTTCTTGCTGCTGTGGAAAACAATAATACCTTTCAAAAGTTCCAATCTGGCTTTCGTCATCACCACAGCACTGAGACAGCCCTTCTCAAAGACACTAATGACCTTGTAATGAATGCAGACGCAGGCATGTGTTCAGTTCTTGTGCTGCTGGACTTAAGTGCTGCCTTTGACACAATTGATCATGGCATTCTTTTAGATAGACTGAGGCACTGGGTGGGCATATCTGGCACTGTACCAGACTGGTTCTCATCTTATCTGTCCAATAGGAAATTCTGTTTCAGCATTAATAACTTCATGTCATCCTTTTCCCATATAAAGTATGGTGTGCCGCAAGGTTCAATTCTGGGACCAATATTGTTCTCCTTATACATGCATCCTTTGGGTGATGTCATCCACAGACATGGTATTTCTTTTCATTGTTATGTGGATGACACTCAGTTGTACCTCCTTGTCAAGCCCACTGATCTTAGAATGCTGAGTTCTCTGCAGGACTGCCTGTCTGACATAAAGAGTTTGGATGTCGATAAATTTTCTTCAGCTCAACTCAAATAAAACTGAAATCCTTGTTATTGGGCCCCAACACATCATTAAACAAATACTGCCATCTACTGGTAACCTGTCACAACATATCAAGCCTGTTGCAAGAAATCTTGGTGTCCTGTTTCACTGTATCACTAAGTTTGTCCAATCAGGTTTTTATCACCTCAGAAACATTGCAAAAATCCAATCTATTTTAAATTTTAGTGATGCAGAAACTGTTGCACATGCTTTTATCTCCTCACACCTCGATTATTGTGACAGCCTGTTCACTTGTCTTAATCAAAAAACTTTGACACTACTGCAGACTGTACAGAACTCAGCTGCTAGGCTTTTAACCAGGACCAAGAAGTACGACCACATCACACCTGTTTTAGCCTCTTTACATTGGTTCCCTGTTTGTTTTAGGATCTTCATGGCCTGGCTCCAGACTATATTTTAGACCATGTTTTAGGATCTTCATGGCCTGGCTCCAGACTATATTTTAGACCTTGTAATCCAGATCTTTGGGCTTCTGTCTGTTCCTGAGTCCAGTATGAAAACTAAGGGGGACAGAGCTTTTGCTATCAGGGCCCCGAGGCTCTGGAACAACTTGCACGAAGAAATTAGGTTGTCTGAGTCAGTGTCTTCATTTAAGTCTCTTCTCAAAACACATTTTTATCGGAAAGCATATCCTGATTTTACCTGAACTGGCTATTTTATTGCTTTTGTGTATTTTATTTCTTATATTTCATCATTCACTGTGGTATTTTATTTCTCTTGTTGTGAAGCACTTTGTACTTTGTTTTGATAAGTGCTCTATAAATAAAGTTTTATTATTATTATTATTATTATTTTTTTTTTTATACTACATCTCACTTCATTGTTGTCAAAGAAAACTATGAATGTCTTTGCAGCTTGCACGTATTCTGAATTTGTAGGATACCACTGACAGGAAAAGAAATGTAAATCAATTGACTTGAATATCTGCCCTGAAAGAGTCAAGCACCAGGACAAATACTATCAATTGTCATAGGGGTAAATATTGTTTTCAAAGACTTTAACATAAAAAATCTTCTAATTAAGACCTCTGGGTAATTGCTATTTTCTGTTGTTTCATAGAATCAGATGAACTCATAGATGCAATTTGAACAGATGGAAAGGTTAACTTAGCCGTTGCTCAACTGCTGCAAGTCTAGGTGACATCTCCTTCCACAAGTAGATGAACTTAGCTTTTCTTAAAACAACTTAAAATACACAATTTACATTGCTATGGCCATACCAGTTAGTAGGTTACCTAACAAAAGTAAAAAGCATTTACAGTTTTGTTTACAGAAAGTATTCCATAAATATTAACTGCTATCTAGGCAATAATAACTAGAACAAAAGTTATGGTAACAGTACTCTTAAGCTTTAAGCTGGTCACTCATGCTAAGATGAAACAAAACTCAGGAAGATGCTCTGAAAACATTATACACACACTTACCTTGATGTAGCTGTAGCTTGTGTTATTGCTGGCTCTTTCAGCTTGCACACAAACTGAATTTTACCTGCTTCTTGAAAGACCCTTGAAACAAGTATGCAACCATACTCTCTGTGAGGCCACAATGAACCGTTTCACCATCCACATCATTATCTGAAAAAAAAGTAAACAGAGGGAGATGAAGTAGCTGCACACTTAACCAGAAAGTAGTCAAGATATACTCAGCTAATTTAACTAGGGAGATAACATTAGCTTTATGCCCACCCCCCAAGGGATGCCTAGCCATACAAAATTAAAATTCAGTAACATTCATGTTTGCTCCACCATATAATCTAGATCAGGGCTATTCAATTACAAATTAAATTGGGCCAGACATTAAAACCAGGAAATGTAGATCTGCCAGACATTTTCAGCAGCCTATTTTAAAAAAAAATAGTTTTTGGTAATGACAAATTTTAAAGTAATGCAAATGAATGTAACAAAAAATAGAAGGCGTTTGGAGATGGCAGTAAATAAACAAATACTTGCCAGTCCAGGCAGGGTTAAACTGACGGTTTTCATTGTTAATTTTACGTTTCAGGGTTAACAGAGACATATTTTCAGTAGAACACTTCCCTACTTGTGAATGTTGATAGCCAGATGTTTTGAAAAGCCAATAAGCGCGGTCGGAACTCACATGAGAAAATGTTGATTTGTGAAAGATATGATTCGGTCGCTACATCCGTAAACATCATGCCCAATCAGTACTGCGCATGTGGAACTCTCAACAAAGATGAGAAGGAAAAGAGATGGCTTACTTGTTAGCCACTTCCATACACTATATATGTAGTTTACTTATTTTGTCATATATCAGATATATGTATGCTGGGCCACTCAGAGGTTGCTTCTGGGCCGGATGTGGCCTGCGGGCTGCCAACTGAATATCTAATTGCTGATCTAGATCAACAATTTAAGCAACCCACAACCCACAAATGCAACAGTTATATTACCACCACTAACCCCTTTTCAGTTACTTAACTTTCCAGGAAAAGCAAACAGTAACTTTACTCCATTTTTTGTATTACTTTGCAGGATACGATGTTAACTAGCAAAACTACATGTATCATTTCACAGTAGCAATTTGCGCCGTTTAAGATAGCTAGTAGGTGGGGGGAAAATTAACTAACGTTAGCAAAGTTAGCCAGCGAGCTACAAGCAGCATTTTACATCAGCCGAACTTAGCGAGCGTGTGTGTGCAATTATACATTGGCTATCAAAATTAGACAAAAACGTTAGCCGGTGAGCTACAGATGCCATTTTACACCTATGTTAGCAACTTGGTGAGCTGTATGTGCGATTTTATATTAGCTAGTACTTTAGCTGCCAATCTACAGGCGCCATTTTACAATAGCTAGCGTGTTGACGTTAATGTTTTGGGGCTGCTGGATTCACAGTAGCCTAAGGTTAACTGTTATCCAGTTTAAATTAAATTTACCTCTGAATCTCTGGTCTTCGAATTCGGTCACATGTATGCCTGCTTTAGTTATATTTTTTAAGAGGTCCTCAGTTGAAAAGCCTGTGAGTGCCATGACGGTGAGATGCAGCACAGAGCAAAAGAAAGACAAAACGCGTCTCGGCTCGACTTGTCCAACGGCCAATCATTGCTGGCTCTACACGTTTGACAAATATATGCGATTTCCTACACTCTCTCCAATAATAAGAAAATGGAATACATGGGCATTCACGGCTTTTTCCTGCCTTGCAATGCCTCTGCAGCAGGCAGGGCTGACAGAAAGCCACTATCTGAGACACAAACGGTGTGAACAAACTCACTTTCTCCTGATTTGTTAGTCTGAAAAAAATACCATTTTATTTTCATTTTAATCAGTCATATATCCATCCCACCCAGAGAGATTGTGTGATGTTGGTCCGTCCGGGAATCGAACCCACAAACCCACGATCTCCTTATTGGGAGGCAGGAGCTGTAGCCGCTCTGCCACCGTGCACCCCCAGTCATATATCTTAACATTTAAAATAAACTGTACATATATGTACCTTTTACTGCTTGGGAACATATATGTACCTTTCTGGCTCTCAAAAGGGTACACATTTTTACCTTGAGGTTCAATAATTAGCCCTAGGGGGTACATTCGTGTAGATTGTACCTTGGGGGACAGAAATGGACTTCTACCATACCCCTATTTCTGACATTTGATCCATTAATGAAATTACTATGTGTGATTTGAAAGGAGTTGATTGTAGTGATGAACCTAAAGAGAATTATCACCTTAATCTGCAGCTCCCCTCAACTTTACGGAACTTAGAGCTTTTATGAAGATGGCAAAAGAAACAGAGCCTTATGACCTATGGTCTCACTTTTATCTTTTCTTAATTCTGGAAAGGTTTATGTTTAGAAAATGTATACTGTTTATAGCCAAAATTCTAAGCCAGCGTTCTGGTGGCTCGCATGATATTGATGCCATGCTATGGTTACTGCAGATTGATTCTCTTCATGATTCTATAAAAACCAAGCAAAAGTAGGCCAGCTACATGTTGCAAACATTGTTCCACTGCACCATCTTTCAAAATGCCATCCATAGCCTCTCAAACTGCAAAATGCTGAAGCATCAAGCTCAGTGTATTTCCACTTCCTCCACTGCTCAAAGATCTAGAGGACTTTCAAGAAAGGCCAAACATCCTGCTCATGTCCATGATACTGTGAGTTGTTCTTCGGGTTATTTTATTCATATTGTGTATTTTATTAAATAAATAAAACTGACTTGTTTTGTGACTGTTAGTTTAATTGTTTAAAAAATAATTTCCTTTGGGATCAGACTTTTAATGGTAGAGGCCTGGTTTAGAAAGTAGCATGAATAAAAACAAAAAATGTAAGGAGTCAGCAAACATCAGTGTGCAGAAGTAAACTGCAATCAGAGCAAAGTCAAATTGTGCTGCAGCAGGGAGAATTCCAAAACCATACCAGGCAGCTCATGGGCCAAGTCTGCTACAAGATCATTCATTAACAGATTTAACACAAAAGCACACTGGATTTGAATCATTTTGCAGGAAGCTCCATGAAGAGGAAACCCTTTTAGCTGATTTAAAGGCAGAATGAGTAGGATTTGCCTAAAAAAAAATATATATATATATACTCATACAAAATAATCCTTCTCAATCCCACTAGAAGTGTGTGGCGGTGTCTGTATCTGCAGAGACCCTTGCTGTGTTTGGGATGTTGCTGGGTGTCAACTTTTGGGCAGTGGGTGTGTAGCCTCCAGCCACAGCATGCACACAGGGTGGGAGGGCGGCCAGGTGCCAGATCGTAAGCATGCATCCAAGAGGAAGCTACGAAAATTGCGGACACATCACCAAAAAAACGCTAATATAGCGAGGCGAAATGCCAAGTGGACAAAGCTTGTTCCAAAACGAGAGTGAATCTGGGGTTGGCTTCACCTGATGGCGAGCACTGAAGGAGAGGATGGGGATGAAGAGGGACGCAGAGTTGGCGGGTGTACGTACAAGCAGTGTATGTACACATTAAGTCCTACTATCAACCAATGCAAATAACTTTAAGTTTTGAGAAAATAACCCTTGAGGTCTGTAGTTCTGAGTTTGATCTTAGAATCATTTTCTGAGTCTGTTGCCAGTTCGTCTTAGGTTTTCATAGTTACTTGTTCCTTGTATTCCTAGTGTTAATTACAACGTGTTTCCGTGTACTTTGACTCAGCCTTTGCCTAGCGTTTTTGGATACCTTTGCCTTCTTGGATTGAATACCTGTGTACTGAACCCTGTTTTGCAAGTAAAGACCTTTAATTCTATCTGCCCTGTGTTTTGGAGTCTTGCTATTGAGTCCTTTGAGTGCTTTGAGTGATGCAGCACGTTGCTGTTTCATGTGTTTATTTATTCTCTCGGTGTCATAGAATTCACAAAAAACAATTGATTTTTACTGTTGAAGACTGCAACTAGATAACATACATTATAAATAATAATGAAGAGATAAAAGCAGGAACTAAAAGAGGTGAAAGAAAGATGATGTGTGGCTGCTAAGTTTCACCCACTTTTTAATAAATAACCAAAGAGTCAGAAACCTTTCCGTTTAATAATATATCTTGAAAAATGTCCTGAACTCATATGGTGATGCGTGTACGTGTTACCATGGTTACTAAATACTGTATGTATCGGGGGATTCTTTCTTAACACTTCAAGATCAACAGATGTTGTGAATTCATACTAAAACCACATGTACTATCACATAGTTCTGTGGTTGGTTTGCTGTGCTTTCATACCACAGATGAACTGTCCCGTTGGAACCAGACGGAGACCAGCCTTTTCAAGCTTTCTGTTCGTTTGGTGCACACCAGAACAGGCAAACACATCAGAGTTCATTTGAACCCCACCAAACAGATAGATTCACACCTAACAGGCTCGGTGTGAAAGCACCCTGCTCTCAGAGCCTTTAAAGTTTGTATAACTGTCATAGTCAGCCACCATATCCTCCCCATCCCTGCGTGCCCTTGTGTGCTTCCCTTCCTTGTGTTTCTTGTGTGTCCTCGGCTCGTCTCTAGATGTGTGTCTGTGTGTGTGTATGGCTTCTGGTCTGGCTTCTTGGTTTCCTGCCTGCTGCTGTTCACCGGCTCACCTGACTTCAATTACCCATCAGTCTCCATAGCTCAAATACCAGGCTCACCCACATCTCACAGCGCCAGATCGTCCCCGTACACTTAAATATCCTGTGCCGGTGATCGCTGCTCCTGTCTCCTTCCGGATTCTTACCTGCCTGTCTACCTGCCTCGCCAGCCACACACCGCCTTGCCAGCCGACTTCCTGACTTCAGTAAGCTACAACCCTGAACCGGACCTCTCAGACCCAGCCACTTCCACGCCACGGGTCCGCCGTCTGTCCGTATAAATACATTGCCGCCCACGCCACACGTTGTCGCGTTGGATGTCTGTCCGTGTCTACACATCGCCACTAATTCCACACTACGGACCCACTGCCAGTCCAAGCCAACACATCACCGCCTCCCTCACGCCTTGGAGTCGCTGCCTGTCGAGTGGCCACATCACCGTTGGCTCCACGCTACGGGTCCACTTCCTGTCCAGATCCACACAGCACCCTACCCGAGTAGGGCCAGGATATGCTTCTCCAGCCTCTGCTCCTGGATCTTCACGGCCTCTCCAGAGCCGTGGAGGACCCCACCAGAATACCCCACAGGAGAGAAACCCATTCCCAGTGAGTCCGTGTTATTATAATAAAGATTGATTTTGTCATTTGATGCACTGCTACCTGTATTTTGCATTCTTGGGTTCGGAGATCGTACATTACGACAATGACAACTATAAACCATAGTATTATCCTCATACAGACACAGAACATTTCATACATTTGAATCTAAAATATTAACATAAATTGAACAGATGGCCAAGAAATTATTTGTTAGGATACCTGGAATGATTTCCCTTCAAAAATGTCATCTGTCTTTTAAAGCAGAGGGATTTATTATTAAATGATTGCCTTCCTTTAAGCAGCACATCAGCAATCATTTTAAAAAGACTGCAAAGACTAATGTTGGGGCTTTACTGTGTAGAAAATATTTTCCTTGATGTAGACATATATAGACAATCAAGTTCAATAATCATTCAGGCTGTGTTCTTCAGTGAAAGCACCGGCCTGCTTGTACTGCACCTACATTCCTGTGGAAGGGTCCCCATTGTATGAAGAAACTCTCTGCATCTCCCATGCAATGGCACTCCTAATTGCGTATACGCTCTGGAGAGACACAGGGCAGAGTGACCTTCCCCTTCCCTGTGTTCCTAGTGCATGAATTAGCTCACTCTTTGGTCGCAAGTAATATGTAGTAGTATTTTGACTCTTCATGCTCGCCAACCATCTTCTGCTAATTGCGCTAGCAAGGTTAGCTTGGCCATTGCTAATGCCTGAAAGGAGAGTAAGACAGGATGTTTGGGGAAAGTTCATCTTTGAATTCTCACAGAGCCTCTTTATGAGTCAGAGGCAGGCTGTTTAGGAGAGGGCATTATGTTTCTGTGGAATAGTTAAATTGTTCATCATCATAATCCTACACAGGTAACTACCTAATATTATGACTCACCTTTGCTTCTCCTGTTAGGCTTCATGTTGACCTGTCCAGCAGCATGTTTTGTGCTGACTGGTTCCATCTGGCACCCAATGTCTCTGGTCAGTTTAGGCTGAAACATAATTCTGTTTCACAAGTTTATCCACATTCATTTTTACAAAAATAACTGTGTTCATAGGTGTTAAACATGCAATCATATCGTCAAAAGCGACATTCTAACCAATTGAACAAATGACAACTGCAAATCCAGCTCACCTCATTTCTAGGTCTGCTGGAAAGCTGTGCAGTCTGGAGATGTTTTTGCAGCTGGGAAAGCAATAGTTCCGACCCATTCTGGCCACCAATTTAGCTATCAAATACTAAAACTAACTAACTAATGCTAAATCTAACAGCTATTAAACAAACAAAGTTGAACTACAAACTAAAGCTAACCTACAACTACTAAGTTAATGTTAAAATTT
Organism: Siniperca chuatsi; assembly: GCF_020085105.1. Taxonomy (NCBI): domain Eukaryota; kingdom Metazoa; phylum Chordata; class Actinopteri; order Centrarchiformes; family Sinipercidae; genus Siniperca; species Siniperca chuatsi. The sequence continues at coordinate 26,650,827 of NC_058049.1, forward strand.
GAAAAAATATAACAACCACTCACAAAAATGTGAGGGATAACTTCAGTACGTAGCTCTTCATCAGTGAGCACATTTGTTTCACTTTTCTTCTTGGTAATGTCTGAGTTGCATGGTGAAGTACAACCTGTGTTGTTTTCTTTATAAATATTGTAATGATAATAGTCCAAAATTATGTGACAATTCATTGTTTTTAGTCAAATAACTTTAGTCAAATAAATACATTTTCTTGTGGGAGGCCTCCCACAACGCCCCTGGGCCGACGACCCCATGGCAACCACAGTACCTAAGCCCTCCAGAAACCTAGGGAAAACCTTGGATTTGTATCAGTGCTGTTTCTAATATTGTGTTCCTCCATATAAGTTTCATATAACTCTCACAACCTCAGAGCCTGCCTTTTACATATGTAGATGTTAACTCCATTAAGAAAATATGGTGGCAGGGTGCGACCCGGTGGCTCACCTGGTGGAGCATGTGCGGTGTATGGCAGCCCAGGTTCGGGTTGAGCCTATGGCCCTTTGCTGCATATCATCCCCTGACATGTTTTGCTGTCATTTCTGGTCATGCTGCTTCTGTCCTCTCGTCGCCTCCTCTCTGTGTCTGAGTTTTGCAAGGGGCGGGGCTCAGGCAGCTTAAAAGTTCATTGGTCTTTGAAAGGGTGTACTTGCATTATTATTCTATTATATTATCATTATATCAGTGGCATAAAATGGTCTTAAAATGACAATAATGTCTTTTATCACAAATTATTCTGTGACAATATTATCATCCAACAAAAGTAATTATCGTGACAGGCCTACTTCCAATCCATAAATGTGATTATATGCATCATAAAGCTGAAAAAACCTGCAGGCGCTTCATAGGCATGAACGCTCAGAGAGACAAAAATGTCAAAAGGAAAAGTGACATATAAAATCACAGGGCGACGTGTACATGGAAACGGGTTGCAGTGAATCTGGATGTCTCCACTCTATTTTGCAAACGGATGGACGACCAGTGGAAGTTCTAAAATGGTAAGAAGCACACACACACACACACACACAATGCCAAGATGTCTGTCTTTCTCTGTCTCTCTCTGTGTGTTTCTCTCTTGCTCTCTTTTGGGTGATTTAATATATTGTCCTCTTTGTTCTTTCAATATTTCTAGCCACTGTAGGACCCTCTGAGTCAGGATCTGGACCTGAAGTACTCTCCATTTCATCCTTTTCTTGTTCAGAAGTTTAAGAGGGTCTTGCTGTTGGATTTGGCCATGTTGACCAGTTCATGAAGTGCTGAAGTATGCCTGTGTGTGTTTTTTGTTTCATGACCATGTAGGTCAACATATGTAGTTAAAAAAGCATATGCACTTGAAAATTGACAGTTATTGTACCACGTACATTTCCGTATCTACAGTACTGAATTCTATTAAAAAACTATTTCAAGTTTATATCAAATTTCATGTCTGTCAGGGCATAATATTTTATGAAATTTTAATAGAGCGTTTGTTCAACCAAAGAAAACCTTCTGTTTTCATTCCTTTAAGGGTCATTGTAACTGATAATAATAGGCCTAATTGTGTAATACCGTATACCGTGATATTTTCTGAGACGGTTACAAAATGAACGTTGTATTGTTTTTAAGACCGTGTTCTCAAATGGTGTCGTGATCTTTCTTTACTTCGGTGGCAGGGGACCAGGCATTTATTTGGGGTTATTTTAGAGACATGCCTTTATTTCTACATGTATCATATGAGCTTTGGTTGGTTACAAGTAATTCCAATCCACTCAGTGTTTTTTTAACCTGCTTATTTGAAACCATTAGCCTATTTGAATATTGACTTTTATCTGGGAATATACAGTATGTGAATTTTTAAAAGATCCTTTATGCACCTGAATGACTTGAAAGACCATTTTGAACAGTTGTGAGTTATATTTTAAATACACTTTTACCAGTTTTTAAGATATCCAGATATTGCAAATGATTTGTAAATACATGTTAAGTGGAATAATAGCTGAATTGACTTACATGCATTATACAACCTACATGGCAAACCTTATTCAGTTACAAGTAGTTCATTTAAAATGCCTGTTTAAGCCTTGACCCAAGGCGTAAATGGGAAACAAAGGCCAGACAGTGAAACGGCACCAGGTCTCCGCCAGCTGTTAATTCACACTGAGGCTCCATAAAGTCGCTGCTCAACGTCTTTTCATTGTGACCTCGGTCGCTGCAGGAGACACTCAACGTTGAACTTTTATTTTCCTAGGAAGGTCACAACTCTCTGGACGAGCGACAGACTGTTTGTGTTTGCTGAAACACTTTTGAATCCTGATTATTATACTCCACATAACAATCTTTGCCTGCAGAAGGAAGACACGGATTTACCGTTTTCTTCATGGAGAGAAAGGCCGCTGCTTAGCCTCTCTCTCTCCCCACTAAAAGTCGACTGCTGCTTCCCTCCACTGACCCTGAAGGAACAGTTTCAGTCAGAGGTAATAGTAAGAGGCTTGTGTCTGGGCAGAGATAGATTTTATAACTGTGTGTTACTTCATCTAAGCTTCAGTGTTGTGAATGGCGCTTAGCTTATTGTGGGAAGTAACGGACCGCCTTGTCCTGTTTTGCTGTGTGTTTTCGTGCTTAGCACGTTCCATTGTGTATCGGTACCACACTGCTGGACCGTTTAACTGTGTTAGGTTTAGCCACTGTGGAAGCTAAATAACGGTGCTTTATCAGACCAAAGTCCAGTAACACAGCTGTTGACTGAAAGTTTGCTGCCGAGTTCCTGTGTGATAAAGGGACAGCTATTGTGGTTTACCACAGCATTTGAGATTTCTTGTGCCTTACTCTGTGTGCTTTCTTTCTCCTTCCTCTCCACTAACCCACACACCTTTACGCATACATATACACTTACACACACATCTCAAACGACCCAGGGAGCGTGGTAGCATAACCAGTTAAGCTGCACGCTATCCTAAGGACAAATAGAATGTGTTCTCCATTTTGTGTGACAGTGTGTGACAAAGACCCACATGGTCACGTCCGCTGTCTTCCTACCACTCCCCTCCCTATTGTCCCACACACACACAGACACAGATACAATATGCTTGCCGATTGTTGTATGCAATATAAATAAACGCTATTTAAAGAGCTGTTGCCTGTGGTTATTTTGTGTGTGTGTTAATAATATCAGCTGGTTGTGATGGTCAGTGCTCAGATTCATCCTTCACTGTCACCATTATTAATGTAAGATAGTACCTTAAATATCAGCATTTTTAGGGGGACATTTTTGGTTATTGGTCCCTGATCCCAGGGTGCTGCCCTGTAATTATTAATCCATATTAATAATTGTGATAATATTAATACTTTTAATAATATTCATAAATATCTTTGATATGGTGCAATACCACTGGATGTATGGTACAATACCACAGAATGTATGGTACAGCAGAGCCTGAGGTACAATCCTCTGGTAAACATCCCAAAATACCATCCAAACCTCTTGAGTACCACGGGAATTTACTACAGGAGCATGTGGTACAGTGCCACAGGAGCATTAGTAAATGTTAGCATGCTAATGGTGAACATGGCAAACATTATCTGATAAACATCAGTATGTCATTATTATGACTGGTTTCTTCCTGGGGCACTGAGGTTATTTCCTCGACTCACTGTGCGCCCTAGTCAGAGGTGAGCAATCCAGAGTATTCCCAAACTGTCAGTGTGTCATGACAGGGAGAGCCCTGTGTTTAAAGGGCATGAAAGTAACAAATGTGCTTGACCATGATTGTCACAGCCTCTAACAAGCCCACCTAAAATGTATGATAATGTATATTTCTTATCCCACCTCGTATCCAAGTGCACCACAGGTGCACCAGGTGCACTTGACTGCAGTCTGCACCGTGCCACAGGGTTCATGAGAATGAAACCCTTACACTTTTTGATTTTCTGGTAGCTTCCATGTCCACTGGTGTGAAAATCTAAGTCTATCATTGGTTTTGTGAAGGTAAAATGAATAAACAAACACAAGTAAATAAACCACTTTTCTTACACTAACCCATTTCTGAACTGCAAGATGATTTGTGTTGCTGAAGCAGTGGCATCCACTGTTTATGTCTTGATACAACACACTCATTTTCACAGTATGACAGTATTGTGACATGAACCCTGTGTTAAAATTGGTTATGACAGTCAAACAAAAAGACACATATAATATATAAAGTATACTGTAGTTTAGCAACCATCTGCAGCACAAGTGATTCCACAGCTAAAATCATGTAAACATACACTGAAGATCTCTGTTAAGATTTAATTGACGTCACTCCCTATATGACAAATTCAGGGATCAGCTCAACAGTTCAGACCCAGTATCATTAGTGTCCCACATGCAAGAACCTCTAACTGCGATATTTGTTTTCCTGATATTGACAATCTCAAAGTTTTTGATAATCCTGGGAATTATTTATGCTATTGATAACGTTACACATTGTCAATAATTGAGCATTATCCTGGAAAATGAAGCATGTTAACTTTACAGGAACCTGTTTGTTTCTACAGGACCCCAAATTTCCTCTCATTCTGTTAGCTATGAACAATCATGCACTTTTCAAATGATCCTGTAAATGCTACCAAACATAGAGGATTATGCATGGTTAAAAATTAGCCTGTGAATACTAAATGTGTGTGTGTGACATTATCATTTGAACACTAATCAAGCAGTCTTCATCTCTCTCTCTGTCTCTCTGTGAAATACAAGCACAAAGATGTGTTGCCGATTTCAGTCAGTAGATTTAATTAAGTATTAGAGTGTAAATGAGGAATGTGTGTTTGGACGTCCTTGTATACAGACTGGCTTGTATATGTTGTTTCTGTATAGCACATTGTGTGTTGTGCTGGGCGTACTGAGCAACATTGTTAGGTGCCAGAGTTGAGTGCAATCTGGATTAGACCCCATGCTCAGAGGTAGTGAGGTGTTGCTTTTCTATGAGTCTTGTGAACTGAGTGTTGGTCTGTGCCTTTAGCTGTGTTTTACCTTTTAACATACAACCTTGGTAAGTAGCACTCATTTCCTCATTGTGTGATTGTGTCACAAACTATTGATTAATTGTTTTAAGGGTGGGGGTGTTACGATTGTATGTTTCCCTGTGCTGTTTGTCCCTTTTCCTCTTCTGTCCTCTCTTGTTCCACCCAGGCGTGCTACATCTGATTGCTCAATGAGGTGCACTTGGCCTGTGAATGAAGTGCTTAAAAGCTCCCGTGCCAGCAGCCGAAGAGAGGCTTCTGGTGTGGTGACTGCTGGTCTTGATACCTCTCAGCCTGGGATTTTACATTGCTGTGTTTTGATTTTGTGTCTGTTGATAGTGTTGTTTTAGTTCCTTGGTTGTTTGTATGTCTTAATGTTAAGAAATCCCATGGATTTGGTTGTTCTAAAGGTGTTTTTCTGTGGTTGATTTGGGTCAATGGTGGAGTGTTGTTCAGGGCACACACTCACAATGCCAATAACATGCTGATGTTTACTATGTATAATGTTTACCATGTTCACCATCTTAGTTTAGCATGTTAGCATGCTAGCATTTGCTAATTAGCAGTAAACACAGAGTACAGCTGAGGCTCATGGGAATGTCATGGTGTTAGACGAAAAGTCAGAGGATCATTAAAGCTATTACAATTCATCCTGAGGGAATGTCTGAACCTAATTTCATGGCAATCCATCCAATAGTTGTCAAGATATTTCAGTAAAAACCACAAATGTGAACCTCAAGGTGGTGATAAAGAAAAAATCAGGAGACCACTACAGTCAGTCGTATTCATCATCGGGAAACCATAAATGTCTGTACTAAATTTCCCTCAAATAGATATTGAGATATTTCCGTCTAGACCAAAGTAGTGGACTGACAAGCAGACCAACATTGTCTATACATTAGACATGTTAGAGCCACGCCGCTAGCATAATTCGGTGTAATCCATCATACTTCTTTCTTATACTTATTCTTCCATATATTAATTCTTCCTTATCTTAATTCTTCTGTATCTTATACTTATTCTTCTTCCGCAAAATACTAGTCTTGCACCATTGCTAGCACATACGCAAAGAATACCTGCGTATTGATAGGGAATGGTGTGCTCTGATGTTTCTCAGAGATTCGCCTAACCGTTGCTGCGAAAATCGCAAAAAACTTTCAGATTTTATAATGGGTGTGTATCAGACTGTATATAAATATAGACAACGCATCTCCACTTCCTCCCACTGTACAAAAATGAAGATATATCCCAGATACGGGCGCTGCCATCGACGCAAAGGCATTACTAAGAAGCTTTAGCATGTGGCATGCACCCAGGATCACATGTACTTATGTGTGGGGTTCTCAGGATGCAAGAAGTAGGGCGTCATGGTCAGTGCCAAGTTCCCTTATCATAGCCAAGGAGCTTGTAGGGGCATCACACGTAAGCGAGACAACTTTAACACCAACCTCATGAAGCCTGCTCTCCTTTATGATGTTGGCCTTTTCTGATCCATCCATACCTGTGATGAGAAAGTATGCAATGGGAATTTTCCATGACTCACTGACAACCACAACCATGAGGACCGAGGCCTGAGTGGCAAAAGTGTTGTCAGTTTCACCTGTGCCTATGTCCACATAGCCATGGAACTGGTCTGCTGCAAATTCAGTCATCTTGTGAATGTAAATTTCATCCATCGTTAGGGCACAGACCATTTCTTTTCTCTTCTCTCTGTTTGCCTCTACATGGCTTTTTAGTGCTGTGAAAGATGCCACAGTAAATCCTGGATCCGATTTCCCTTGCTGTATCTTCCGCAACATGTGTTTTGGCACTTAATCAATTGACTCAAGCAAAGAGGCAATTGATATCAACAACTTCTTCTTGAGTTCTTTGGTGATGTCCTTTTAAAGTGCAGACTTTTTCTTTAAACACACTGGACTTTTGGCATTGCCTTCTCAGCTTTTTCCTTTACTTTTTTATGATCTCTTCTGTGGCCTCATTTTTCCATTTCACAGACCTCAAAGACTCTAGGTTGTACCAGTTATCGTCTTGAATGCAACTAACTTTTACATATGTAGCTGTTGATGCTGCACAACTATGATCCTCATTATCAATATCCACTGTTACAGCAGTGTCAGCCTGACAGATGTCATTGCTAAGTCGGAAGTTCCCATTGGCATTTTCAGTCAAGATGGCATTGCTGTAATCGGCAGCAGATGTCACGCTATGGTGGTATTTGTCAACAAGTGAATCCTCTTTATTGTCCCCTGACGCTTTGCAAGATAAAAGTGAAGAACCACTTACCTCTGTGTCATTACTTATCAAAATCTTGCGTCTTACCCCTGTCAGAGGACATCACCTAATGACTTAGAAAAATGGTTGGGACTTCTGTGCTCTTAAGGCGACAAATTCCCTAAAGACACAAAGGAGGAAAGAAGGAAAATATGGAGATAAGGAAAGTCAGCAAGAAGTAAAGGAAGAAAGAAAAATGTAATTGTATGTTTTTTGCAGTATCGTACTCTAGATGCCATTGAAACCTGTTCTCAGTCTTCTAAGAATGTTAAGAAAGGATATGGATTGTAAATAAAATTACTTTGACATGTCCACTTACATACCGTAGACAGCAGTGATGATGAAAAAACACTGTCCATTATCCAGAACAGAATTTTTTTCCTTTGAGTCCATGGTAAAGGTATGCTCTTCGAAATGAGCACTGCAAAGACAAGATGGTGGTGCAGGTTTCCAGTCCATCCGTCTCATGTTCACCACCCACTGTTTCAGTCTTGCTGCTTCATGGTCACCCACAGGAAAACTGTGCAAAAATATATGTTGTTATTCTCACCAGTGTTTTGATCAGCTGCCTGAACAATGAACAATGCAATATTAATGCTTCAAATTATTTTCACTCACAGGTGGTAGGGTATGCATAGTAAATGTATGTACATTTTTTAACCATAATTTGTTAACAATAATTCAGACTGTTTTGAAAATACAAACTCTCAATACAAACTTGAATGTATTAAAATATTTGGTGCTGAAACAAAATATTTACTTAATCGACAAAGAAAAACAAAAACATCTAAATGTTTGTTTTTAGAGCTACAATAGTAATGTAACAGCAAAGTCACTTTATAAACTCAATAATATCTCACTGTAAATTAATCTGAAATCTATATAACATAAATAATATTCCTGACATCAAAATACTTACCTGCCTACAGGTACCTCTAGGGAGGAAGGGCCGGTTTGTTTCACACTGTAGCTAAGTTTACAAGACTTACTTACTTTGACTATATTTAATAGCCTATATATGTAAAATGAAGATAAACAGTTCAGCTACATACAGACAGCTGTTACGGACAGAACAACCGGAGACAATGGTAAGGAGACTGAGAGAGTTTATTACAACACAGAGGTAATATGGAATGGTATTGATACTGTCCTTTATCTCACTGCTGGTGGAAGAGTGTGGGCACTGGGGCGACACGCTCAGGAGCCTGGAGACACACAGGAGCCGGAGGTTAGAGCGACACACTCAGGAGACTGGAGACAGACGGGAGCCGAGGGCTGGAGCGACACACTCAGGAGACTGGAGACAGACGGGAGCCGAGGGCTGGAGCGACACACTCAGGAGACTGGAGACAGACGGGAGCCGGGGTTCGGGGTTCCAAGTGGTAGTTTTCTCAACGTAGCGTAGTGGGTGAGTCCGTGTAGCATTCGAAGGTAGACTGCGATGCTCTGTCCTTCGTATGAACGAGACCGGACACTGACTGAGGTGAGGAGTGGGAATTTATGGAGGAGTAGAGTGGCTGATTAGGTTCAGGTGTGTGAAGGGTGACAGGTGCTGGGGATTAGTATTCAGGTGAGGAGGTGCGGTGTGGCTGTGATGTGGTGGAGCCTGGCGTGTCTGTGACAACAGCTTTGTTTAAATTAAATTAATTACAATTAAAAAGCTAAACTAATGAATTGTGTTGTCTTATATTTTGTTTCTTCAATTTTGCAGACATCAGGCATATTATCATAGATCAAAGCAGAGAATTTCAGCCCAGTTGCTGAATTATGATTAGCATCAACAAACTGACAATATTTTCTGCTAGAAACTGGTGAATAGATATTGCTGTGTTACTGTGTTCTACCACTGGCAGTTATGGATTAAGATTTTTTACTTTAGTGTTACTGCCTATACATATTTGATATCAGACAGAACACTCCATTTCTAGTCAACTCTGTGGAGTGGGTGGATTTGAAGGTTAGGAACATAGACTGTAGAGCACCCAGGCAAATACATATCTGGAGACAGGCAGAACTATAAGGTTACTGCTTTCTTCAAGATATTCAATAAGCATTTCAGCTGAAGAAAAGTTGAGCCTTTTGCTCTTTACAGTATAACCCCCAGTAATCAGACTACAGTAACGTTAATGTTACTTATTGGGCAGGCCAGATGACCTTTCTTTGACTATTTCTCATCAAAACAGTTTCACATCTTAAGTGCTGCACATCTTCAAATCCTTCTGGCAAGTTCGGCCAGGCTGTTAGACTGCTTGTTGTCTTAGCTAGCTAGCTAGCTAATAACATTAACTTACTAATTAGCTTACAAAATACAAATTTAACTTACCGAAAAAACTGCATATTCCTCAGATCGGTTAGCACAGTTCACTGCAGAACAACTCATTATGAAGGTTAGAAAAAGACAATCTTGGTTATGGAAAGTTAACGGAAAGTTACATCTACTCTTGATGGTTCTACTCTACGTACAATTCCCATAAAAAATAATGTACAATACGTACAATTCCCATAAATATTTTTGTTATACAACTAGGAGAGTTATTCTTCACATATCCCACTTTTTAACCATCAATATGACATGATATGAGAATCTTGCATATTTATGTCTTGCAACAAATAAGAATGTATTTAGGCAGTGACCAGCAGAAGTGATACTAAATGAAGAGCCGTTTCGGAGCAGGAAGAGTCGGCTCTCGGAAAGGAACGGAGCCATAAGATCCGGCTCCCTTTAAAGAGCCGTAATTCCCATCACTAGACAGAGTACTTTGAGTTTTTAGTTTGACCCTTGTCCCATGTGCTTTATGACCTATACTGCAGCCAGCCACAAGGGGGCAATTGAGGTGTTTTGGCTTCACTTCTGGGGAGCTGTCATGTCAATTTTCAGAGCCAGAATGGGTGACATCATCGTGTGCAGAGTGCGGAGGAGCTGTAAAATTTTTCTTAAACTTGCTCTCACTCCCACAAATTTCACTCTTCATACATTATTTTTACATCAAAACATAGGAAAATGTGTGCCGGTCACAGACATGTACCTACTGAAGCAAATGGACTTAGACGGTTGGCCCCATGAGCCTCCAAGCGACAGGAGTGCCAACTAACTGCCGTATTCCCATATTAACTGAGAGCACAAATTTCAGAAAGGAAGAGGACAGTGCCATTTTTTAAACTTGCTTTTATTGTCACATTTTTGACACCACAAAAATAACATCTACATGAACGCGTGGTAACATGGTTTCCTGTCTCTCATGATGGCTTAGTGGCGATAGAAGTTACGGTCTTTGGGCTAGAAGCATGAGTTTGACTGGCATTTTTGTATTACATGAACTGTCTGAGATGAGTGATGCATGTCTATCTGTCCTCACTATCCCTCCCTCTCCTTCCTCCACTCCCTCAAAGTGCCTCAATCACCATAGCAACCGACATCCCAGACGAAAGGAAAATTCAAAAATAAGATCTCTTCTTTGTCAAGCCTATTTCTCCTAGATATAACGAAGATTTTGACAATTTTCTCACACTTCTTAAATTCAGCTCCTGAGAAACAGCCTTACTCTTGTCTCAGCCTGATCCTAATTTAAGTTCTTAAAATGCTCTTTTTGCCCCTCACTTCTGGGACAACAGTAAGATCCAAAAGAAAACTTGATTGGCTTACAAAGGAGACTGCACAATATTAAAAATTTGTCTGTGATCAAATTGAAGTCTCAACAGTATATTTTATCTGTTCTCAGAGTTGTCTCACTTCTGTCAAAAGAGTCAAAACAACATATACATATAAATATACAACATATAAACTCCAGTTTCACTGATTTGTCACAAAACCACCCACCAGAGGTAGAAAAACCAAGGAGGAAGTTGCTAGACGCAGGGGGAGCGGGACATTTGAATTTAACTGCTTAACAGACACGCAGGAATATTTTCAACCAACTGTTTCACATCCTTGATGTCAAGGGTAAGTCAATTTGAATATATCTACATGAATGTGTTTATTCCAGTATGATGAGTGATACAAATTAGTTACACCGTTTAGCCTTTTCTCAGTAGACTAGGTTACCCTAAAACATCAGTTTTTTCACTCACTATTCTCACAGGTAGCATAGCTAAGGTTAGCTTAGTTAATTAGCTAATATTCTGGTGCTTAGGTTTGTTTGTTTAACGCTACACACCGGGTAACATTACATTATCTGTGAAATAGTTTTTTTGCACACCATTAAACCACTGTAGTTAACTCTGTAACAGTTAAGCACGGACACAGAAAATAAACTGCAACCGGCAGTTTCGATCAGTGTTGGCAACTTGGCGACGTTGCCACTAGGTTTAGTGACTTTTCAGACCCTCTTAGCGACTTTATTTCTAAAAAGCGACTAGCGACACATTTAGCGACTTATTCAGACCATCAGGGAAAAGGCGAGAAATATATTCAAATATATTATGTTGTAATTAATTCCCATGCACGCTGCAGCTCTTCTGTCAATAGTGTCTCTCTGCCTCTCCTCTTGCGCTATGTGCAGACAGTACGTGTGTGGCGTGTGGGGCAGCTTCACTGTTTTTCTCCAGTCTCTGGATCAGGATGTTATAGCTTGTAAATATGTAAACAGTTCGTTTGTGCTCCTCTCTCACTCTGTCTCTCTGGATTAAGATGTTACTATAGGTTGTAAATATTTAAATTGTTTGTTTGACCTTCTCCCTCCTCCCCTCCCTTTGTGATTATTTGGCCAAGGAGTTCTCTATATATGTTTTATGTCTTAAATTAAGGTGATCTCTCCCTAACTGCACTAAGCTTTATGAAAAAGAATGCGTGATGACATCATTAACATGCAAATTTGTGTATGATGTCATATGGCGACTTTTAGCAACTTTTGAAGCTAGTGCTAGCTACTTTTATTGGAAAAGAGTTGGCAACACTGGTTTCAGTCTTTTATTCATTTAGCTTAAAAAAAAAGAGGCAACATTCAAGCACTGCTGCTGGTTAAAAAGATATTTAAGCCTCAGTATTTTGTTCATGTGGAAGAGTGTTTGCTACAGGTTGAGCCTTCCCCTTTTAGACGAAGGAGTGCTGGGTACCGGTGCTGTAGTCAAGAGTGTGTGTGTGGAACTGTAGTGCCAGCTGAAGTCGTACTCACGGTAAAATACATGCTGATTAAAATGTTACGTTACTGCTATATCTATAGGATCTCGCAATGTAGCGCAGCTGCTATCAGTGGGCCAATGTGTTGTGTTTGCTGCCACAGAGAAGTGAACTCTTGTTCATGTTAAGACTCCCGTTAGTCACCGCGGAGTTAATAGACGTGGACAGATGTGGTTGTTATCAGCTGAGAGTCCAGCTAAAAAACTTCAAACTAAGTCTGAGAACCACGGTTCAGAGCAGCAGTGTGTGTCTGTGTGTGTGTGTGTGTGTGTGTGTGTGTGTGTGCTGCCACGCAGACACTCCTGCCTCAACAGGTATAATACAGATATAGAAAATATCGCACTATACCAAATATTATACAGAAAACCATCAAAGGATGTTTTGCATTTCTTAATGCAGACATATTAGGCGTTCAATTGAACTGAACTGTAAGCTGTTCACTGGGCAGCCGTAATTAATGTAATAATTTACGGCTGCCCAGTGTAATTTGAAAAAGTGCTTTCAGTCTAATGTCAGATTATTCTCTGTAGGGTCTCTAGGTTAAGTCATGGAAATTATACTGTCTCTTTCATATTATTCTTCCTATAGGTGTCATTCCTATTATTACTAATGTATTAATATTAACACTATAATTACTATTCTACTATATAAAAAAATAAAATTCTACGTGGTCTTTGCATTGTGCCTCCCTAACCCTATCCCCTTCCCCCAAACCCCTCCCTCTCTCTCTCTCTCTCAAAACCTAACACGGCAGCGGCGGATGGCCGCCCACCATTGAGTCTGGTTCTGTCCAAGGTTTCTGCCTCTTAAAGGAAGTTTTTCCTTGCCACTGTCGCCAAGTGCTTGCTCATGGTGGGATTTGTTGGGTCTCTGTAAATAATATTATAAAGAGTACGGTCTAGACCTGCTCTATAGGAAAAGCACAATGAGATAACTTCTGTTATGATTTGGTGCTATATAAATAAAATTGAATTGAATTGAATATTGAGATCTGGATCTTTTTAATCAGGTGGAGTTTTGCATATTTTCTGCTCTTTGGGCATATACTGTAAGTAAGGGTTAAACAATCATGAGAGTCCTCACATTTTAGTGTGTTAATACTCTTTCACTGTGCAAATATTAGTTCATTAAGTTTCGAAAACAATTTCTTTTTACTAGAAATACATGACAACATACAAGCATCATCCCTGTGCACCGAGGTTTGTCTGCACTGCCTCTATAACACAAGGTAAGTTTTGCCATTTTACTGCTGAACTCTTATGCCAGCAGTAATGTCAAGTGTGTTATGTACAGTCCGTAAGTTTAAGGGTGGGAAACTGTTAGTGTAGTCCTTTATAGATATTGACTTTCACGTTAACATTTCCCACTGCCTTTTTATTAGGATATTGTTTTTTATTGTTTTAGATGTTGTTTTATATTGTTTATATATATATATATATATATATATATATATATATATATTTTATATTGTTGTGATGTTCTGATATAAGGTGAGTAACAAGTTGTTGTTGTTGTTTGTATTTTTGATGTTTCCTCAGATCAGTAAGGAGTCCATGCACAACATCGACTTTACCTACGCTATCTACATTTTTCCTGAGCTTGACGGGTTCTGGCTATGCATACTCACTCTACTGAATAGTAGGTAAACATGCTACAGAGTGTAAAGAGAATGCATATGATCACCCAAACCGATTACCTCAGCTTCAGACAGAAATGAGGGTGTAATCAGTGAAATCTTTTGGTCAGAATGAAAACCAGTATATGGTTGTGTCATTTCTGGTCTAATTTTGGGGGAAATATCATACATATCTTAAGACAAGTGTCCAAATATTGAACCATCTGGTTTTTAGCCTTCCTGGCCCAACAATAACAATATGGCATAGCCGCATTGAACAAAAAGTGCATCCACATCATGATGCCTCAACTGCCATACTTGACAGTACATAGTGTTCTTTAGGAAGTATTATATTAGCAACACACACTGCTTTGATTTTTGATTTATGATTTCAAAACCTTGTCAAACATCTTGGATGTCACTCAATTCCTCTCTGGAAAACTTGAGGCCACTTTTAACATGGTTCTTCTTAGGTGATGGTAATCTCTATAAACAGATATCTGCATATGAATGCAGAATCTGTAGGCAAGGGACCAAGATTTGGCAGTGATGGTACTTGTGTAGCCACACTCCCATAGGCCGGTTTTCTGCAGAGGGATGTCCAATCACTTTTATTTAAGTATTTATATATTTTCCTCGATCTGGATGGACAGGATGGATGACATCAAAGGGACAATTCCTGAAAAACAAGCTGCTGTCGTGAGTTTGAAAAAGTATTTGTCTGTATCCCTGACAGGTTGTGTTTTTTCACTGCACAAAGTTTAAAACTTTGAAACAGCAGGGAAAAGTTGTAAAGATATCCCAAAGTACTATTTGAAAATGTTCTATCCTACACATTTGTGTGGATGGTGCAGTCACACTTTTAACACAGTACATAAGTGTTTTCACAATGGACATCTTCACCTGGAGCAGTCACAATACCACACACAAAGAATGTTTTTGCTGCAACAGTTAAAGAGAATAATTCACCACTGATAGTGTGGTTAGAGCTCCTCTGGGATATAAATGTTGTTTTTAGGACAATTGTTTGACATGTCAACAACACAGCAAAAAATGTGCAAGCAGTGTTGCAGTAATGCTTGACTATTCTGGATTTTTTCTGATGCAGGTGTGTATATTTCATTTGCTTTTGATTGTTTTTTCTTCAATCTTAAAAGCATTGAAAAAGCTTTGTTCTTGTGATTGTGCACACATCCTGCAGAATTATGCAGGCTCAGTTTTCTTAATGAGCCAATATTATTTTAAGATCTCCTACGTGCATATACTCTACACTCTGTGTCCAATTTATTAAGCCCACCTAGCTAAAACAAATGCACCACCCTGTAATAAATTTTACCTTTATGAAGGCTATAGTGTTGTTTTTATTGCTACTGTTTTAGAGAGGTGTTTGACATAAAAGATTGAAAAGAATTTCGTGTTACATGTAGTATGTTAAAAAGAAAGCTCTGAAGAACAGGAATGTTTGTATCTGTTGTTAATGCCAGATGTGAGATTTTTCTTGATTTGTTTAGATGGAATATAGGTGGTGTTATGAAGTTATGTTCATCCAATGATTTATTTTTTGGGGTGTAACATTTTCCAGTAATTAAAGAAACTCACGCCTATGAGCACAGCAAAAGAAATGCTGCTTTTCTTGTGTTTACTGTTATTCTCAAACTGGACTTTGATAGATTTATTCTTTTGCTCCTTATTTCTCTGGGGGTTAGGGAGAAATAGGTCAGAATTCTGTAATCTAGCAAACCTTTCCTCTGGGGTTTCTCAAATCCAAGAATGCAAAGAATATTAGTTACCTCACCTCGATCCAGACAATCGGCTCCCAAAATTTTTTTATTTTCTTCAGCTATTAAAGGAGCCAGTGAGGGCCAATACTTAGAGAGCTGCGCCTATATGCATAGACTCTGGTGTAATGGTACGTAACTAACATTCTATTTCGCATAGGCTTTGCCCCCCTCCGCCAATGGGTTAAGGGTGAAGCAGGATATGAGTCCATCCGTTACCACAAACACATCCTACTTCAAGAGACGAAACAATAAAAATCCATGCCCAGCCATCACATCATACGAAATGACGCATCACAGAACTCCAAATGCACTCCAGTGGCACAGCATAGTAGAATATCCAATATTCTCTATAAGGGGATGAGGGCTGGGAACAAATAAAGCCTAGTACTGTGAGAAAGTGGAGATAAAGGTTACACACTGTAACAGTCCAGCAAGGAGCAGAGTAGGCAGAAAAAGGCCGCTCTCCATGTGCCGACGGACAGGAAGGAGAGCGCATAACTGAATCCCCCAAAAACACTGATAAAACACTCAGTACAGAGTGAGTCATAGAAAAACAGGAGACATCCAGCAGGTAAAAAAGAATGGAAGAACAGAGGGAAGACCAAGAAGTGATTTCTCAGTGCAAAGCCATGGAAGATGAAATTCCTCTGGTGGAGTGCGCTCTGATGCTCTCTGGGGAGGATCCAACCCAGAGGAGAGATACGCCTGTAAAACAGCCTCACACAGCCAGTGCAGACAGAGGAAGCCCCTGAGATTGCTCTCCGTAGTGCACAAACAGACGCTGGAAATGGCACAAGGCAGCCATGCGCGTAATGTAGCAGGACAGCGGAGATGATACGTGGCTTCCTCCTCCGATCTGTGAGGAGGAGGAAAGAAACTATCCAAGGTTATCACTCTTGATCTGAAGGAGATAGTGATGTTTTTAGGCGGAAAAGCTGGGTTGGGGTGCAAAATAGCCAAGCTGCCATCTCCTTGGATCCTGAGACATGACGGAGCCACAGAGAGCGCAATTTAATCACTGACTCTTTTTGCAGATGTCAGAGTAAAAAGCAGAGTTGTTTTGGCTGATAGAAATTTAAGTGGAACCTGATCCAGAGGTTCAAAGGGGGCTTTAACCAGCGCAATCCCACTGAGGAGATAGGGAGCGTAACACTGGCCTGTGTCTCCTTGCACTTCTCAGGAAGCATTTCGTCCAAGGGTGTCTAAACACCGATCTGTCACCAAAACCCTCATGACAGGATGAAATACCAGCAGCATAAGTTTTAATCGTGCTGAAGGCTAAATTCCTGTAATTGAAGGAATGTGTCTTACACAGCCAAGACACTCTGTTCGACGTGGCTCTTGCGCCCTGACTGAAAAGTGCACACAACATCTCGAGAGAGCCTCTCTAAGCGTTCCTGTTCAGCAGCCAGATCCACAAATGCTGGCCTATCGTCGGGTAATTCCTGATCACTCCCTCTGCCTGAGAGAGACCGTCCAAGCGTCACAGGAGTTACCACGGCCAGCCTGACAGCAGCCGCTGCAGGCACGGAAACCATGACCCGCCTGTGTGTTCCTGGGCTATCAGGTTTGCTGACAAGCGCTCTTCCTGCACTCGGTTCAAGAACCGAGGGATCAGCGGGACTGGTGGAAAGGCTTACAGGAGCATCCTGGGCCACGGTGCAAATGCGTCCACCCGCAGTGGATTGTCTTGCATGCTCAGGGAGAACCAAAGAGCACACTGCGCATTTCCACATGCTGCAAACAGATCCACCTTCACTCTGCCGAACCTGCTCCAAATCACAATCAGCTCGGGATGGAGCAACCAGTCCCCTTGACAAGGACCCCTCGACATGATTTCCGCCCCTCTGTTCAATTCGCCAGGAATATACACTGCTCTGATGGAGAGTAAGTGTGTGTGTGGCCAGCGCAGCAGCCATCTGGCTATGTTCAGAAGATGTGCTGAATGCACTCCTCCCTGGCGATTTATGTAGGCTGCAGTCGGTTTGTTCTCTATGCGAATCAGCACGTGCTGATTCTGCAGCAGTGGAGCGCAGGCGAATGAACCATCTATGTAGCCATCTCATGTGGAGGAGCTGTCACAATATTGTGAGGCGCGACACGGCGGAGAAGAGCTCTCAGTGCCTCCACTCTCTGCTGCGAGAGCTGCGCTCTCATGCTGGCTGAATTCAATTCCAATCCCAGATAAATGACGAGCTGGGAGGGGAGAGGAGAGCACTTATTCCAGTTCATTGTGAAGCCCAACCTCGACAGATGCATTACCAGTTTCATCGTCAGCATGTTAAAAGGTCTGCCCATTATCAATTTGTTGAACGGTGACAAATCGAGAATGGATCTCATTGTTTCCAGTATCCCGTTGAACTTCGATGGGAGGGGAGCGGACTGCAGTGTGTAGCCTCTGCTGATCAGCCTGCTCATCTAGCTGTCCATTAAACATACGCTCTGCCACTCTGAGTAATGCTCTGAAAGCGGGCGTACATGCATTTGATGCACTGCAGTTGTCATGGAGACGAGCCAAGCCAGTGCCCTTGCCCCCGTTGCATATGTTGGAGTGCTCTCTGGTGCAACCCATGGGGTCTCATATAACAGACTTAACAAACACAGTCAATTTGCTGATTTATTTGCCAAATTGTATACATATATACACACATATAGATTGTAATTTAAAAAAATCTTTACTAATTGGTGTGTAAGTTTAAGTGGAGTGTAATATTAATGTTAAATGTTTTCATCACACAGAGATACAGACTGAGAATATTGTCCTGGTGTGTAATGTTGCAGATGATGACAACTTGTCATTTCATCATAAATAAAGACAGGTGTATTTTCACTTCTTTACCCTTACCTGACACCATCTGTGGTTGAAATAATTCCAGTCATATCCACATCAAATAAAAGACGTGGGGCGAAAAGACTTTGTGTGTTTTTTATTTATTTTTTATTTCCTAAATTACTTGCTATTCAAGTAATTTTTTCAGTAAATTTGTTTGTACTCTAACTCAAGAAATAATTTTGATGACTACTTTTAATTGTTTTTGCAAAGTAACAGTACTTTTATTTGAGTGCAGGTTTTGGCTATCCTTACCCACCTCTGCTGGTGATGGTCATGGTGGTCCCGCCACTGACCGGAGGAGCACTAAGGGCGCACAGCAGGCTGAGCCCAGCCAACATGTCACTTGATGTTGTAAGGTTCCTCCAATGCTGACTTTGCAGTGTCCACCATGGAGCAAAAATGCGGCCCAAACAGTCCGGACTGATGGGAGCCTCCAGAAGATCCCTCCTCGACGCCTTGGGGATGGAGGACTACTGCAGCCAGAGGTGCCGATGAATCTGCCTCTGCCAAGCTGCAAACCTGGCTTGGGAGGTGCCGATTGAGGCACACAAGGTGAGCGACGCGCTTGCAGCCTTGCTGACCTCCGACTCTTCCTCTAGGGACATTGTGGACTCAGCGGTCAGCTTCGTCGGGGAAAACATCAGCATGGATATGTTGTTGGCCGCCCCTGATGACTGGAATGTGCACTGATGAGCACAGTCCAACAGACAAGCAGTCAGCTGATCTCTGGTGGAGGACTGCCATCCAGCCATCGTGCTGGCCTGCTTCACCCCGAAGAAAGCTGTTAGGTTGGGCTCCAGAAGAGAAACAGGACCACGGTCCATAAAACCATCGACCTTGGTGATGCGAGAGTAGGTCGAAACCGGAGCCCTAAGGCTCTTGTCTGGTCTGCTGCCACCCCCTCTTGGTATTTCCTGATGGCAGAGCAATATCCCCAGACATCTCATCCTGGGGAGCCGGCAGGACGGTAAGGTCTCTATAGGTGGCTACCTTCCAGATGATCTCTGGAGAAGACCACCTATCTCCAGAATGGCAGTGAAGGTGAAGAAAGGGGCCCCAGGGTCCACTGGAAGTGCACCCAGTGAGCCACAGCCGAGCTCCATCTCCTCCATGGGGGGTAGGGGAGCAAGGGGCAACCCACATGGCAATCCCTGGATGGAGGTGGCAGAGTCGTCCAACTCCGGCCCACTGAGCGGATCCAGGATATCCAGAGCCTTGTCGATGGAGTAATCCGATACTTGCCACACATCCTTGGCCGCAGCAGCAAAAGCTTCCGCTCTCTGCTGCTTCTCGGCCTGAGGAAGGTGAGCGTGGTATGGGCATGATGCCTGAGGAGTGAGAGCCAGGCCAGCGTGCTCCGTCCCAGGCATGACTTGCAGCGGCCGTGCAGGTTGAAGTTCATAATGTAGCCTGTCTGGCAGGCTGGACACACAAATCATGCTGTCCGTTGAAGACATTCTTCTCACTCTTTAGATTTGTTTCTCAAGTGCTTGCAGCGATAGCTGAAGAAAAATACGAGCCTATTGTCCGGTCACATTTATACACAGGGTGAGACCGAGGTGAGGCCCACACCACACATGGACAAAGTTTTTTAGTAATGCGTGAGAGGGATAAACCCACTAGTGATAGCCTTAGAGGTCGAAGCCTATAAGCAATAGAACGGACTTGTTTTCTTGGGGAGAACGTTCTTGCTAGTCGTTCTTCCAAGAATGAACTTGCAAGGTCATGAGCACACAGAACGCTGTTGACAGTTTGACGATGCGTTCACACACAAAACAATTGGTGTTGTGCTATAGCCTACCATAAGTTCAGAATTTGGTTTATTGCCAAGTAGGTTTTCACATACAAGGAATTTGCTTTGGAATATTGGTGCATAAATATGAATTGTAGAGAAAAATTAAAAATATATAAAATAAAAACAAATAAAAAGCAAGTGTAACCACAACTGTACATTAAGAATGTAATATCTATTTATAATAATAACGCAACGACAGTCCTCTTTCATGCTGCTTCTGTTGTTTGTTTTTATCCAGTGTTTGCAAGTTTCATGAGCCAAGAATTTTCTGTACATCACAAGCCAGATGTGTCTTGATTTAAGTTAAAATGTCACAACATTGCTCAGAATGTAATGACAGAATAACAGTGAAAATAAAAAAATATCTTACAGTTGTGGACCTGACTTTCCTCTACCCTTTTTGCTGAATTCATCTGCTGCACTGGTTGCAGTGGTCTGTGTGACTGTGGGGCAAGAGGGGCTTGTGGAGCTTCTCAACTCCGAAAACGTTGGAGCACATTTTCGATTCGCCATCAATTTTTGGAAAACTGCCAATATTTGAAATCTACACAGTTGATTTCTCACCTCAAAAATTCTCAGAAGTGAATTTAGGTATGAAATAGCATATGAGAATTACACTTTCTGCTCTTGGCCTCTTTCTCTGCTGCTTTCCGATGGGATATTTGCGCTGTCAAGTTCATACACGTTACCAACCAATGAATCCTCGGTAAAATGGCCGTGTCAAGAACGCTTCCTGAATTTTAACTGTTCTTGGTGAAAAGCAAACTTGTGTATTGGGACAGTACTTGGGCTGCAAAAGATGATGTTTCACAAGGACACAAGAACACAAGTACAGACAAGAACGCAAATTGAGAAAGGCCCACTGACACACTATGAGCCTCAGTGATACAGCTACTGCTATTACAGTGCCATTTTTTCAAGCGTGGTCTCCTGTCTCTCATGATGTGTTAGTTTTGGCAATAGCAGTTATGGTCTTTGAGCTAGAAGCAGAAGTTTGAGAAGTATTTTAGTATTAATAAACTGTCTGAGCTGTCTACAGAGTGACGCCAGTGTATCTGTCCTCACTGCCCCTCCCTTCTCCACTCCCTCAAGGTGCCTCAATCACCATAGAAACCAGTGACTCAGCAGTTGCGGGGCAGAAATGGACAAAGCTGACTCTGATTGGCTTAACTGAAGGCTTGAGTCTCATATACTGTGTCCGAAAATCATCACTCATTCACTCCTCCCTACTCACTATCTAGGGAGTTCTACTGTATGTAGAGGACTATATAGTGAGCTCGTCTGCAAAAGGAAAATAACACTTATATTATATTTATAAAACAGCTTTTAGAGCTCTGTGGAAATGCCACAGAATATCAATTTTTCTTTGTTCTCACGATCATTCAAATATTTTATGTATTTTTGATAAGGAGAAGAAAGAGAATTACACTTATAAGACAGAGAAAACTGAGATGTGCTGTTCTTGCTACACTAGCAAGACAATGATGAAGATGACATTTATATTTACAGTTTTTCTCAATTGCTAAAACACTAAACCCTATTGTCTGAACCAAATGCTCAGTTGCCTGAACCCACTGATTGAATCAATCACTCTTTTGGCAAAACCATAAGCACTTTTCACCTGTTTAGACACAACTTGCCAACACATTTTCATTGTGATGCACCCGTGCTGCATAATGGTGAGCACAGGTGACAAAAGTCAAACACAATTAAAGCACAGATGTCACCACTTGAACACAACAACTCAAAATTGATCCCACTTGTGGCTAATGATGTGAGGGAACATATAAAGTAAGCCAGTTCAGAGAGAACTGGTTTGTGAGGCCCTACAATGGATAGAAATCTGAGAGGAAGAGTTCGTGTGAGAGGAGGTCGAGGTGGTCAGCGAAGACCAAGAACAGTAATATCTGATGAAATCAGAGCTACTGTGCATGACCATGTTCTTGTCCGTGGTATGAGCATGAGGGAGGCTGGACAAAGGGTACAACCAAACATCAGTAGAATCACTGTGTCTACCATAATCCGAAGATTTAGAGAAGAGAACAGGAAATTACCTTTTTTTGACATTATAGTACAGTATGTAAATGTTGACAGCAATTACTGTATGACATACTATATACTGTACCACAGTATACTGTAAGTAAATATATGTTTCAGTACATCACTGTACCAATATACTGCAGTATTGTAATGGAGGGTTGGTCTAACTGTTTGTAGGCCTAGTATTCCATGTATATTTTTGTACTTCATTTTTACATGGGCTTACTGTACACCAGTGGCAAACGCATAAGATTTCTGTTTTGTCTTTTTGTACAAGTGCTAAATGCACAGGGTTTTTTTTTTGTTTTGCAACATGCATTTAGCCTACAGTGAACAATAAACATTTATTTCTCCAGCTTCATGTCCTGAGCATTGTGTTTTCTATTTTTCTACGTAGTGTTTAGTGACTGTTCAGAAGTGTTTTTAATTTTGATTGACTCGGGGCACGATTTGACAACATAGTTCAGTTTTGAGCACAGATTGAACTGTTTTGAGGTGAAAGTTTGGTTTTGCAAGAAGAGTCTGAGGTTTTGTGAACGTAGCTTGAAAATTGTGTTTTGTGTTCACAGTTTAGAGAAAAGCAGAGCAGCTTTCAAGAAATGTGTCTTAGCAATCGAGAAAAACTGTGATAGATACTGTATACACACACACACACACACACATAATTTCTGAATTCTCAGTGTGAACAATTAACTCTCATAGTCAGACTCCACCCCCTCCTGGGGAAACTACATTACGCTATTGTAAGAGGGTGTGATTGAAATGTCACATAGCTTTTAGTCATGACACCATGTCATCAGTTTTAATATCTTTATTTACAGCGTGAACAATCATCTCAGTATTGTGCACTGAACTGCCAAGTTCCTGTCTTGGCCTATACTTTGATGACCAAAGTGACCTACGACCAGATTTCCGCCTCTCCAGACCCACAGTAGCCCATTTCGTTTGCATCCTCTGTTCTCCATTTGACCATGGCTGGGGTCATGATCTAGAGGTTCTAGTGTTCCTGGCATCATTCACGTTTCATGGCTCTGGATGTGCGCTCTGCTTTGGCAGTGAAGGTCATTGCTTGCTGTGCCATTTTGCACAACTTCTGCCTCAGAGATGGAGACACATTTGAGCCTGTGGAAGAGGCACTGGGGCCAGATGACGGAGGTGGTCAGCTTCAGCCAGAAATGCAGTGTGAGGAACAGATGTATGCTGCTGCTCTTTCAGCAACAAACACCACTCCTCCAGCTCTTCATGACCATGACTGTTAAGGAGACGTGTTAAAGTCAAAACTTCACACAAGTCTTTTGGTTCAAGTTTCATTCATGTAAATAGTTGCAACTGCTATTGCTAATGGTGTCAACAGTTATTAACAATATATAGCCTTTTATCTGTAACATTGTTAAACCCATTGGAAAGTTGATCTCTTTTGGCAAAACCATAAGCACTTTTCACCTGTTTAGACACAACTTGCCAACACATTTTCATTGTGATGCACCCGTGCTGCATAATGGTGAGCACAGGTGACAAAAGTCAAACACAATTAAAGCACAGATGTCACCACTTGAACACAACAACTCAAAATTGATCCCACTTGTGGCTAATGATGTGAGGGAACATATAAAGTAAGCCAGTTCAGAGAGAACTGGTTTGTGAGGCCCTACAATGGATAGAAATCTGAGAGGAAGAGTTCGTGTGAGAGGAGGTCGAGGTGGTCAGCGTAGACCAAGAACAGTAATATCTGATGAAATCAGAGCTACTGTGCATGACCATGTTCTTGTCCGTGGTATGAGCATGAGGGAGGCTGGACAAAGGGTACAACCAAACATCAGTAGAATCACTGTGTCTACCATAATCCGAAGATTTAGAGAAGAGAACAGGAAATTACCTTTTTTTGACATTATAGTACAGTATGTAAATGTTGACAGCAATTACTGTATGACATACTATATACTGTACCACAGTATACTGTAAGTAAATATATGTTTCAGTACATCACTGTACCAATATACTGCAGTATTGTAATGGAGGGTTGGTCTAACTGTTTGTAGGCCTAGTATTCCATGTATATTTTTGTACTTCATTTTTACATGGGCTTACTGTACACCAGTGGCAAACGCATAAGATTTCTGTTTTGTCTTTTTGTACAAGTGCTAAATGCACAGGGTTTTTTTTTTGTTTTGCAACATGCATTTAGCCTACAGTGAACAATAAACATTTATTTCTCCAGCTTCATGTCCTGAGCATTGTGTTTTCTATTTTTCTACGTAGTGTTTAGTGACTGTTCAGAAGTGTTTTTAATTTTGATTGACTCGGGGCACGATTTGACAACATAGTTCAGTTTTGAGCACAGATTGAACTGTTTTGAGGTGAAAGTTTGGTTTTGCAAGAAGAGTCTGAGGTTTTGTGAACGTAGCTTGAAAATTGTGTTTTGTGTTCACAGTTTAGAGAAAAGCAGAGCAGCTTTCAAGAAATGTGTCTTAGCAATCGAGAAAAACTGTGATAGATACTGTATACACACACACACACACACACATAATTTCTGAATTCTCAGTGTGAACAATTAACTCTCATAGTCAGACTCCACCCCCTCCTGGGGAAACTACATTACGCTATTGTAAGAGGGTGTGATTGAAATGTCACATAGCTTTTAGTCATGACACCATGTCATCAGTTTTAATATCTTTATTTACAGCGTGAACAATCATCTCAGTATTGTGCACTGAACTGCCAAGTTCCTGTCTTGGCCTATACTTTGATGACCAAAGTGACCTACGACCAGATTTCCGCCTCTCAGACCCACAGTAGCCCATTTCGTTTGCATCCTCTGTTCTCCATTTGACCATGGCTGGGGTCATGATCTAGAGGTTCTAGTGTTCCTGGCATCATTCACGTTTCATGGCTCTGGATGTGCGCTCTGCTTTGGCAGTGAAGGTCATTGCTTGCTGTGCCATTTTGCACAACTTCTGCCTCAGAGATGGAGACACATTTGAGCCTGTGGAAGAGGCACTGGGGCCAGATGACGGAGGTGGTCAGCTTCAGCCAGAAATGCAGTGTGAGGAACAGATGTATGCTGCTGCTCTTTCAGCAACAAACACCACTCCTCCAGCTCTTCATGACCATGACTGTTAAGGAGACGTGTTAAAGTCAAAACTTCACACAAGTCTTTTGGTTCAAGTTTCATTCATGTAAATAGTTGCAACTGCTATTGCTAATGGTGTCAACAGTTATTAACAATATATAGCCTTTTATCTGTAACATTGTTAAACCCATTGGAAAGTTGATCTGTCAGAATTTGCTTACATTTTTTCAACTATCTTTTCTAATACATTTAACAGCCTCTCCTCCCTGGCCTCGTCTCGCCTGGCCCTCTCTTCTGCCCTCTCCAGCAGCTCCAGGATGGCATCAAGCTGTTGCCGTTTTGGTGGCCCTGGCTCCTCTGACCCTGACACACTCCCTGGCTCTGGAGCCTGACTCTCTGGCTCAGATGGCACTGAATCAGGGGACTCTGATTCAGAAATGGAAAGGTTCTCTCCTCAGGCTGAGGCAATGAGGCATGGAGGCTGAATAGATGGCCTGCCACCTATTGCCTCATCCATGAGAGAGAACGACTTCTATGTTCCAGCAGTGGGCTCTTCTGATTCAGTGCCACTCCCTGTCGGTGGCCTCCTGAGCTCCTGCACTCATGTTGCAATTTATATAAAATATTTGAAGTGCATAATTCATGTAGTGTTCATTTGAAATGCTGAATACAGAAAAGAAAATACTCTGAAATGTAACTGATCTTTTATCTATGCTTTCATTGTGTAGGGCTATAGGTAAATACAATGAATCCAAACCGTTGTTTTTTTTTCATTGCTCTAAATATACTTACACAGGAATAGACATAGACACTAAGAAAGAGGACAACAAGTAATAAGTACATTAAAAAACAACAAACAAATCTATCAGTACTAGTGATGGGAATTACGGCTCTTTGAAGGGAGCCGGATCTTATGGCTCTGTTCCTTTCCGAGAGCCGGATCCATCTGGTCACTGCCTAAATACATTCTTTTTTGTTGCAAGAAATAAATATGCAAGATTCTTCATCTGCAATTATATTGAAATATTCTGTCATATTGATGGTTAAAAAGCGGGATATGTCAAGAACAACTATCCTAGTTGTATAACAAAATTAACACCCTACTAATGAAATAGTAATAAATAATTCCACAACTCTAAACAGAAACATACAGTATATTTCAATTTAATTTCTATGATATAATATGAAACAAAAAATATTTCTGCTCTGTTCAAAAGTGTTATTTGTTGTCTTCACTTAAAGGAGCTGGCTCATAGAGCTGACTCGTACGTTAATGCTAGTTAATGTTACCTAGCATTAGCTAGCCATGATTTGTGCCATAATGGCATAATGCATACACAATTTATTACATGGCATTCAAGTCTAAATTACGAGGCAAGCAATATACATGCAGCACCCATGACTAGTGTTGCACTTAAAGTAGCACTTGAAGCAATTCAGCATATTTGATGAAGTTGATGTACTTGCATGATTCTTGCAATTTTTGGATAAAAGCATCAGCTAAATAAATGTAATGTAAAGTTAATAGTGCAGTACCGTCTCACGAGAAGTGACATAGTGGTGTGATTTGTAGCAGCAAAGTCAGCAAAGTATAAAAGTAATACGATACCATCTACTATAACAGCATACACCTGAATAGTATAATAATATAATAGTATAATATATAGAGACATGTTATACTGTATTTTTACATTCTACTATATATGTACATATTGTACATACAGGTTTGATGACAACTGACAAATTAACACTAGGACGGCCACGACAGTCATTTTGACCGTTTTGAAATTTATATGTGCAATAACTTGTTGAATAAAAAATACAATCTTGCTGGTACCTGACTTTTCCTAAAAGTATTTGTATTTTTATTTACAATAGGTTTTATATAAATTAAACAAAAGGCAAAGAAAATATGATCATTTTACCTATTTCAGCCATACACGGTCATATTGACCGCAGTGACTTTTGCGCTATTCTTTTGTTCTATTGTGCTGACCTACAGCACACACGGCTCACGGCCTTCTTGTGTGTGTTTGACGATGGCGTGCTGAAGCACATCAGGGACTGCACTGTGGCTGAGGCACATCAGCACCGTGGTGACAGCTCATGACCTGACAATTTCACTTCTCTCAAACTGGCCACCGCCTTACAGGCCAAGAAGACCAGCCTGGTCGGCACCCTGGGGGAAACTAAGCGTGAATCGCTCCCCTCCGCAAAAGAGCAAGCGGAGCTGTTCAGCACAAAAGGTGTTAAATGTGTAGATGCGACGCTCATCATCTACCAGGGAAAGCCGAGGAAGAATGTATGTTTGCTGAGCTCCGTGCAAACAAGCGTGGGCATCAGCGACGGGCTGAAGGCAAAGCGGGAGTCGGTGACACTGGTGTGAATATAGCGTATGCAATAATTACGGTTTACTATATGCGATGATATGAATATTGATAAATGTATAATTAAACTTTATTAAATGTATGTTTTGGTGTTATTGTTTTTTAAAAGATATCCTAACAATAAATGCATTAATTACCCATTTAGGTAATTTATCATTAGAGATTATAGAGTTTGGAATCTAGCGGTCAAATTGACCGCTTACAGCAATTCTAGTAAGTTTGGAATTCTGGCACTTCTAGTGTTAACTAAGAATTTCTGATTTAGTCTGAAGATAAAAGAGAGCATGGGGAAGGATAGAATGAGAAACAGGCAGAATGAGAGTAAGACAGTAAATATTAGTCTATTTTCTTGCAAAAACAGAGTGAGGCAGAGAAAGTGAAAGGAAGAGACAGCAAGAATGAGAGTGCAGATATTAGTACATTTATTGTGAGTCATAGAAAGAAGAAGCTGTCTCTTTGACTTAATGTTATCTCATCTGCTGCTGTGCCGCGAGGTCCTTGTGTGTGTGTGTCTGTACTGTATGTGTGTTCATACATTTTTGTCTGTCTATCTGTGTAGATGTGTTTGTGTTTACATGTCTGTGTGTGGATGTGTAATGTTTTACTAGCTGACTATTTTTCACCCGAATTTTACAGCACTTCCGTTTTCAGCATTCAGATGGTAGCCATGTGCCACAAATATGTTGATTTGGTTGTTGGCTTTGCCATGGTGCTTTTGCATAGTCCTACTTATGAAGTGGCTACTGCCTAAAATACAATTTGCATTCAAGGATTACATGCAGTCATGGCCTTGCATAGATCCCGCTGTTGTAAGGGAGTCTCTTCGGTTTTTCCCTCTAAATGCACAAAAATCTGCTTTTGAACAGGACTGACGTGGCCTAGAAAAGGCATGATACTAGATAGATACTCATTCCATTTGTTTGGTTTTTGTTTTTTATTGGGCAAAAACCTGTACAGAATCAAAGGCTGTGTCTGCCTAACACCGCAGTTTCACCTGAGAAAATTCAGACAAATTTGAAAACATTTGGACTGAAGTGTCTTACAGAGGCTGTAGCAACTGTTTTCAGTAACTGCCTCAGTAAAAGAAGTATAAAGGACAACAAAGGATGGGTCGCCTTTGCAGCTATGTGTAACTATAATGCGTGGACAAACTTGTACTGAAACATGTTTAGAAAGACAGTTGTAAATGTGTTTGTTGCAGGGGGGCTGAAGGAATGTCCTGAGTTGAGATAAGAGGATCTGCAGCTGCACAGTCAGGGAGCAGGATGACCACAGCATCACTACGGGAGGCATGTGAGGGAAAAGAGGGATTTTAATTCAACAGCTCAGATCATACATCACTAAGCTGCTGGAGCATCTACACAGAAACATGTATAGCACCAGTTCCTCCTGACTCACAGTATGCATTTACCTGGGACAGGGAGGGGGCTTCTCAGCTAATCAACTTTACAGATAGTCTAACTTCTACAATCTGACTTGTTTTTTATTTCAGTCTGTACAGCGGCTGCATCTGCAAGTGTTTATGAAGTATGGACACACCTTGCATAACAAGGCTAATGTTAGCTACATAGGCTAGCATATTTACCTTTTTCATCCTGGGAAATACGGAAAAAAATCACTATATATGGCTCTCAAGCTATATCCAATTTTCTATTTTTCAGTTTTTATATGGAAAATTTAACTGAACGTTATATGAACTTAAGACAATCATTTTAAAAACAATGTATATTGAAAGGGAAGGTTACAAAAAACTAGAAGAAAATAAAGGCTAGAAGAAAATAAAGGCTAGAAGAAAATAAAAGACCTTCCTAAAGACCACTCCTCTGCTCACCCAAAACATTTAGACTATCCTCCCTTCTACCTCCTAATTCAAGAATATACCCCTACATCTCTGCATTGTGCGCCTAAATATGCATTTTTCTCTGGCCTCCTAGAAATATTTTGATTATTATTTATTGTGTGACATGTTATAGCCTACGTCTGGCTTCATGCAATGCTTCTGACACTGTGTACTAAGCGTTTTACCATACGATACTCAAAAGAAAAAAAAAACTGGTCATGTTCTTAAAGTGAAAGAAACAAGTAAATAAATTAAATACATGAATAAAAAAGCAATTTAGTACGTATGCTGACATTTTTCAGTATTCATCATTTTGAGTTATGTTCGTTGTGTGAACATAACTCAAAACATGGTTAAAATTAGTACACTGTGTGCAATTGGATCAGGTAAAAACAGAAAAGAGCATAGAAAGAATTTCTTCCATATTGTTTTTAACCATAAAGCTGCTGTGGAACTGTCAGCTTTACGCCAGGGACACACAGGAGGCGGAAGCACCGCGCTGGTCAACAAGGAATTCTGCTCTTCTGCTCTTTTCTAATCATAATAAAGAGCTGATCTTTATAATAACCTCATGAATTCATAACTTAAAGCTTTTTATGTGTTTCTGCAGGTGTCGCTTCTTCTGCAACAATGAAGTTAAAAGGATCACCTTATGCGTTCAATATCTATTTCAGCAACCAGAATATGAGATCTGAACATTACAACATATGGAAGGTATCACCAGCTGTTAACAATATATGCCACAGTGTTCTCCACAAACCTTGACATTTCAAAAGCATCGAAGCTCAGCTATCACTATTTCATGTCTGCCATGGCTATATAAAAGCTCAACACTTTCCACAACAGCTGGAACACTTAAATTTATCCCACTCCCTGATAAAGACTCCAACCCTAAAAGTGTAGGTGCCAACCATGCTTTAATAGAGGTTGTATTAACTTTTAGTCCTTTGTATGCATATGCTTGTACAAGGTACAAGGTAATTTATTTATCATTATACAGCACAAGGTTGTACAATGAAATCATGTCCCTTCATGCTACACACATACAATATATATATCCTACAGTTATTTAGACATATACATAGGCTACACGTATACACCCAGTAAATAATTCAGTGCATTTTTTGAATTTGCATCTGGGGGAATGCAAGACAGCATTAACAAGCTACTTAAAATGTTGGACATCTGGAAACAGTGTCCATCCACTTTGACTGCGTTTGAGCACCAAGGTCTGTTGTCTCTTTAATCCAAACCCAGGCTTCTTTTTCAGATGAATAGGTAATACGTGTTTCAGCAGTAAAGCTGGAAAAAAAACAACAACAAAATAATTAACACATTTAATAACTTAATCATTATAAAAGAAGAACATTAGGCTTAGTAAAAGTTAGCTCAGCTCAGCTCAGCTTCCTACACTCTGGAATCTCTGCTCGCCTCCTGCTCTGCACAGCCGGCCATCAACGCATCTAGTCTTCTACTCTGTCCCACTCTTCCCGGCTCAAAATCCCATCCATTCAACCCTGCAATAAATAATCATCTTTATCTAACTCCAGTCTCCTCTCTTTTCTGTGTCTTACACTGGGGCTCTCTCTCTCTCTCTCTCTCTCTCTCTCTCTCTCTCACACACACACACACACAGTGACTCACATTCAATTCAATTGGCTTTATTGGCATTACATTTGACATGTGTTGCCAAAGCACAATTACGATTATGATGTTAAAAAAAAGGAGAGGTGGCGGAGATGGCAAGTACAAGTATAATTATTTTATCTGTCTATATATTTCTGTCCTACTGGTTGTATCTTTTGTTGTGGCAGGAACTGACATTTAGCAACCAACACAGCACATTCTTTTTTTAATTTCTCCCTTTCTGTCAGACATCTGAATTCAGGTTTTTATAAAATTTTGGAAATAATGGCTCCCTAATATTTCTGTATTTTGTTAGAAAATGTAATTCTATCTCTACAGCTCCCTCATCACAATGACAGTACAGCCTGTCCTCTCTGGGCAGTCACGTCTGCCTGTGTCTGCCCTTCACTACTGCCAGACTATGGTGTCTCAGTCTGTACACTGTCAATGTCTTTCTCAGGTTCTTATCAGTTACTGTGGTTAGGTAGTCTGCCACAGTATACTGTCTGTTTAGGGCCAAATATGTTTCTAGTCTGTGTTGTGAGTGTATGATATCCTTCCAATAGATGATGTATTTAGTTAGATGTAATAATTTAGTTAGGTCTAATCTTCTGAGTGATCGTGTAACTGCCCTGAGGCTGGCTGGAGTTTGTGATGTCAGAAGGTGAAAGGTAAGCCAGCCTCAGGACCAGTTTGCTGAGGGGATTCCTTTCTATGTTCAACTCATGGTAGGCAAGGGCTTTATACTGGTAACAGGCAGGGTTACTCTTTTTAATATTGCTCCAGAATTTGATAGATCTTTTTTGAATACTTAGAAGTAAAGGATATTGGACTAATTCAGCCCTGCATGCAGTTTGGGGTTTTCATTTGTACCCAGAGAATACTATTGCAGAACTCTGTATGCAGGGTTTCAATTGGATTTTTGTCCCATTTTGCCCAATCATTTTATAGTAAGGGGCCCCATACCTCACTGCCATACAATGCCATCAACAGATTTAAATATTTTGAGCCATGTCCCAATTGGAATTTGGCCTTTGTGTTCCTTCACAGCAGAACAGAAGTTTCCTGTGGAACTAATTTGTAAACCTAGGTACAGCAGGTAAAATAAGTATTGAACATGTCACCATTTTTCTCGGTAAATATATTTCTAAAGGTGCTATTGACATGAAATTTTCACCAGATGTTGGAAGCAACCCATGCAGTCCACACATGCAAAGAAATCTAACCATAGATGTCCATAAATTATGTATAATAACGTTAAATGACACAGGGAAAAAGTATTGAACACACTTAACTGAAATTCATTTAATACTTCGTACAAAAGCCTTTTTGGTAATGACTGCTTCAAGACTCCACCTGTATGGAGAAACAAGTTGCATGCATTGCTGAAGTGTGATTTTGGCCCATTCTTCCACACAAATAGTCTTCAAATCTTGAAGGTTCCGTGGGCCTCTTCTATGAACTCTGACCTTTAGATCTTTCCATAGATTTTCAATTGGATTCAAGTCAGGTGATTGGCTGGGTGATTCCAGCAGCTTTATTTTCTTTCTCTGAAACCAATTGAGAGTTTCCTTGGCTGTGTGTTTGGGATCATTGTCTTGCTGAAATGTCCACCCTTGTTTCATCTTCATCATCCTGGTAGATGGCAGCAGATGTTTATCAAGAATGTCTTACATTTTTCCAATCATCCTTCCTTCAATTATATGAAGTTTGCCAGTACCGTATGCTGAAAAACAGCCCCACACCATGATGTTTCCACCTCCAAACTTCACTCTTGGTATGGTGTTTTGGGGGTGATGTGCAGTGCCATTTCTCCTCCTTGGTCTCATCTGACCAGACTATATTCTCCCAGTATGTCACAGGCTTGTCCAAATGTTGTGCAGCAAACTTTAACCAGCTCCGACATGCTTTTTCTTCAATAAAGTAGTCTTGTGTGGTGAGCTTGCATACAGGCCATGGCGGTTTCGTGCATTACTTATCGTTTTCTTTGACACAATTGTACCTGCTAATTCCAGGTCACCTGAAGCTGTCCACAAATGGTCCTTGGCTCTTGAACAACTCTTCTGATAATTATTTTCACTCATCACCAGGAGCACCTGGTCGTGGCCGGTTTATGGTAAAATGATGTTCTTTCCACTTCTGGATTTGAAATCATTCTGTAACCAATGCCATCAATAGGTTTTGCAACAATGAGGTTGCAAAGGTCTTGAGCGAGCTCTTTGCTTTTACCCATCATGAGATGTTTCTTCTGTGACACCTTGGTAATGAGACACCTTTTTATAGGCCATCAGTTGGGACTGAACCAGCTGATATTAATTTGCACTGACAAGGGGCAGGATTGCTTTCTAATTACTGATTGTCTTGGCTTTCCATGCCTTTTTGCACCTCCCTTTCTTCATGTATTCAATATTTTTTCCCTGTATCATTTAACATTATAACACATAACTTAATTTATGGACATCTATGGTTTGATTTCTGTGATGTGTGGATTTCATGAGTTGTTACCAACATCTGGTGAAAATTTCATTTCAATAGCACCTTTACTGAGAAAATTGGTGACATGTTCAATACTTATTTTGATCTGCTGTAAGTATAGGTATTTGTGTGTTCTAGTTGTGTCCCACCTATTTTAAATGTTAATGTGAAATATGTGAATGGTCATTTCTCTCTAATTTTGATCTTTTTTGGAAGGTGATAATTTCAGACGGAGCAACCAACACAATAATTTTGGGGCGATTTACACTGGGACGTCAGCACCCCCTGTCATCCAGCTCCAGCAATCCCAACAGCCAGCCTTAGCAGGTGAATGCCCCTGCTGCCCACTTCCAGCAACCGCAGCAGCTCCCTCTAGCTGGGGTTCCTGGCACCGGGATGCCAGGACTATCTGGAAGTCATCGTCAGAAACATCATCATCTATCATGGGTGAACTTCAACTAATCAGATCAACGAACCGTAACGTAGACAAACTCTTACCGAAGCCAGCCGGGAGAAAACAAAAACATCTTTTCTATCGAGAACACCTTCAGTGCCATTCTTTGCTATTCTTTCAATGAAGAAATATTCTCCACCTCTGATATAAGTGATGCTAGCAGTGTAATATGTTCATTATTTATAATATAATTACACAAAATTGTTCTTTTATTTGTCACTGTTTCATACCTGGCTTTTGATTTGCTGTGCTGCTTTGGTCCTCCAGCCCCTTCTTCTGTATTTTTATTTAATTTCTTCTTCGTGTGTCCCCCGGCTGCACCTGTATAAATACGAGGGTCGCGACTTCCTCTTCCCTTTTTGTAAATCCCGTGTTGGGAAGAGGTAAGTCATCTTGTGTAATCCCCTGTTTTAAGTGTCTTTCTGTTATTATTTTGTCCTAATTTATCATTACTACACTGTTATACTGCCATTTAAGTTTATATTGAGCACCGATGTCGCTCCGTCATCGTGCTTTATTGATTGGAAGAAGGTATGCGTGGAATGCTAACTATGTCAATTGTGTTTCCTGTAGTTTTGGGCTGGATCGACACTTAAGCACATGTTAATCATATCATATCATATCATTATTGTCAACCAGATTAAACGGAGAGCGCCTCCGAACGTTCCACTGTGTTACGTGCTCCTTGTGCACCACACCGCAAGATCTACACAACGCAGAAGTACGACGGTTACAGCAGCATATATGCTAACCTTTTTAGCATTGTTGTTTTCGACAGTCACTTCTCACACACGTCGTCATGCACACCTAGCATTGCCCGTAGCTCATGTTGCAGCTGCCAATACTTCCTTGTAGGACACCTAGCACCGGGATGCCAGCGCCCCCAGCCATGTACTTCCAGCAACCACAGCAGCCAGCTGTAGCCTACGTCCAGCAATTCCAGTTATTCCGTCGGGCCACAAATGGTCCCGCAAGTCCATCCTCATATACTTCGACAACCTTGCAGAAG
The DNA here is from genome assembly GCF_020085105.1 of Siniperca chuatsi. Taxonomy (NCBI): domain Eukaryota; kingdom Metazoa; phylum Chordata; class Actinopteri; order Centrarchiformes; family Sinipercidae; genus Siniperca; species Siniperca chuatsi. Next base: position 26,686,131 of record NC_058049.1, read on the forward strand.
TATACATAATCAACAAAGTTCGCTCCAGTGCTCCATCCATCAAACTGTTCATACAAGCCTAACATGGCACACCATTACACACCTATTTGTTGTCAGCGCAACTCATGTTGCGCTGACAACAAGTCAGCGATGTCATTCCGATGCCATCGCTGACTCTCTTTCCTGTTTCTCATTTCAGGAGTTCAGAGGCTCTGCCCCTCTGAGGGATATCATCAACAGCATATCACCCTCAACCATCTCGTCTTACTTGTCAGCTTGGAAGAGTTTCTAGTACCTTCACGACCACTACACCATAACTACCCATTCTTTTGCTCTCGTAACCATGACCTGTTTTGTTACAGGACCAAAGACCATCCAAACACATACGATCAAAAGTTTACCCTAGCGGCTTTAGCTTGTTTAAACTCTTAACTGGCAGCCCAGATCTGGCCTCCAGCCATCCTCAGATAACTTCACTTGTCAGAGGGCTTCTTTTATCAAGAGCCAGCTCAAGTCCTCACCGCCTTCCTCTTACCGCAGACTTTCTGTCAGTCTGCATCCACACCATCCACTCTGGATACAGCATCCCCCATTTTTCTCAAACTGTAGTTCTTGCTTGCTTTTTCGGGATTCCTCAGACGCTACGCATTCACCGCCTCTACCCTTCGCTTCAACCCACGCCATCACGCCTGCATTTCTCATCTAATTTTTCAGAAAACACCATGTACACCAACACCAGGTATTTACTTAAAGCAAACCAAAACCAATCAATCTGTCAGCAAAGTCCAGTCACCTCTGAATCATTGCAAGACCCTTGCAAACTTCTTGCAATTCCGTAAATCCCAGAATAACCATGATAGATCCTCTATTTATCTCTTGAGTCCGGAAAAGTGGATACTCGATTCTGTTTCCACTAGCACTTCCGCCACATACTCTCCTTGTCCATTTCACCCATCCAGAACACTGGTCACTCCTTCAGAAACGTAGCTGCCACCTCGGCTCCCACAATGGCATGCCCGAGCACTTAATACAAATCATGGGCCGTTGGTCCCCTCAAGCATATCGATGCAGTAACAGACTGAAGAAGTACAAGAGTTCAAGCTTTGCTCAGTTCAATTCAATTTATTTATATAGCGCCAATTCATAAAAGAAGTTATAAAATAATCATTTCATTTTTGTTAATAATTTAAACCCATCTGTTGATGGTGTGGTCCTTGCTAGTGAACTGTCTTCCTAATGTTTTGCAGTTTGAATCAAAATGCAAAACAAAACAACCAAAGAAAATGAACAGGTAAAAGTGGTTTAAGTTTGATAGTAAGGCCAAATGATCAAATATGGGGGTCAAATCAGGACCTCACCTACAGTGGACACTTTTATAACTTATGTGAAAACCCATTTTTATTCTTTGGCTTTTAAATCAGAGTATTGACATTTTGGATTCTGTTTGTGTTGTTTTTTATATATATATTTTCTATTTATTTTGTGAATTATGTATATTTTATTTTATTGTTTTTCTGTGTTTTCTGTTTCTTTTAATTTGTGCAGCACTTTGGTCAACATCTGTTGTTTTTAAACATGCTTATAAATAAATTTGACTTGACTAACCAAGATGTTGTTTGTGCCTAAACCTAACCAAACTTAAACAGTTGAATTGTTGAATCTTAAATAATAAGCTGTTGAAATACTCTATAAACTATCTGTAGGCGCACTATACAAATAAAGTGTAACCAATTTGATTGATTATATACTATCTGTGATAAATACCAATAGACTAATCAATTTTCTAATCTGTGTTCTATTAGCTGCGGTACCAGCAGTGTAAAACAGATTTGGCAGCAAATCAGTACCAAGCATAAAAACCTAATCCAAAGTGGTATGTAGTTGCTGTGCCTATATCATTCTTTTAACATATGGATGATGCAGCATACAAACTATACATCCTTATTATTTTCTTAATCAATTAATTGATGTGAATGGTTTGTTCTTCTGTACTCTCATGTTGAGACAAAAGTAGATGCCCTGATTAAGGCAGTTGAGCATGCATGAATGTGCTACACACTTTTTTCTTGTTCAAAAAACTAAAATATTCTGTTCACAAACCACCTTTAGTAACTGTAAAACTACCACTGCCCCATTGTTTATATAACAGAGAAATATGGGGCATGAAACAACAGATAAACAGCCCTGTGTGTTTTTGCTGTTTTCTAGTTATTATGGCATTCACCAGAAGGCATCAAGGTAAAGGACTTAATGAATTATTGGATGTTAAGCAGAGAGATGACAAGATGGGAAGAGAAAGAGCTCTGCAGATTTGTCAGTAAGGTTGTCAGCTGAGAAGTCTACTCTTTGCATTGGGAAAGTAATCAATTTCTGCCTGATCTGCTAGAAAACAGCTTCACACTTTTTCTACTGCAAATTTATTGACAATCTCGGCCATACTTTAAGCAGTTCGGCCCCATATGAACATGATTTATATTAAACTGGGTTATATTTTTCTTAGTGGAGTTATAGATGGTCAGTTGAACCTACTGTAAGTTTTATGAAAATCCAGTTTTTCCTTCATTCGTCGATCCCTCCCTACCTCCTTCCTTCCTTCCTCCCCTCCTTCATTCATCCATACCTTTCTCCCCTCATTCACCCCTTCTTTCTCTCTCCATGCCTCATTCATACCTGTGATCAACTCAGGGTCTCCTGACATATGGCCAAAACGATTTATTCCCACATGTAGAGCATCCACCAGAGGCTCGCAGTACTTCACTGGCAACTTGATTTGGTCAAGTTTGACAGTCAACAGGTTGATCGTTGGAAGTAGCAATCCCATCCCATCATTTGCTTCTGCTTGCAAGATGTTGGTTGCCTGGGCGACTGGGCTCATGGCAGCAGCATACTCTGTGAGGAATGCAAGTTCAGCTGGATTTAACCTGTGATGAAAACACTATATAACCATTTTATTGGATTCAACAAAAAATTGCTAAATGACTAATTAACTAAAATGGACCAATGATAAGTGGAAGTTGGGATACAATGTGAAACAGGTATTAGTGACTAAGAATGGGTGGGCAAACACGACAATTCTAGAGACAGTACAGATACTTCCAAAAAATAGTTAATTACTGTAACAAAATTCACCACTGGTCAACTATAGAAATAACTAACAACTTTCGTTGTGACAAATAACTACTACTAGCAACCGCAGCTTCCATATTGAGTTAGAAAGAAGTGACCGGACCTCTGTAGCCTGTTCCTCATCTCTGCTTGAGGCTAGTGGCTCCAGGCTACATTAGCTGCTATTAGTATAACACATCTGGATCTCCAGACTAAACTGTCTGCGGTCGAGTTTCATTGTGGGCAATGTAAGGGCCAGGTTTTGACATTGAAGGAGAATGCATGAAATATAAGAGATGATATCTCTGGTTCTGCTGTATTGATTTTGGTACTGTTTTTAAATTGTCCATCGTCAGTCTCACAATGTAATAAGAGTGCAATGCTAAATCAGTGGAGTACTCTTAAGATGTCCCTCTGCCCAGCTCTCCTGCTCTGCCAATGCTGACCTTATGTGTAATAAAATGCTAGATTTAGTCAACAGGGCTGGGTGTGACACAAGTGTTCCGAAGCAAACAATGGATGGAAAAGAGTTGTGGAGACATTTCTTTTTTTTAGTAGTGCAGAAACAAAACAGTAGTGATTTTACAGATGCAGCAATGATTGAAATGGGGATAAAATACACAGGGGCAGAGAGAGAGAGAGAGAGAGAGAGAGAGAGAGAGACCACCAAAATCAAAGTCAAAGTAAAATTCATCCTCTGGGGACCACAAATGTCTTAAAAATTTCATGGCAATCCATCTAGTTGATAGTGCTGCCGGCTCACTGCAAACGACACTCGATTCTATCGCCCCTCTAAAAAAGAAGATAATAAAACAAAGAAGGTTAGCTCCATGGTATAACCCCCAAACCCGCAAAATAAAGCAAACATCACGAAAACGTGAAAGTAAATGGCTTTCCAACAACGTGGAAGAATCCCGTTTAGTCTGGCAAGAAAACATACAGGAAAGCCCTCTGTAATGCCAGAGCAGCTTACTACTCATCACTAATAGAGGAAAATAATAACAACTCCAGGTTTCTTTTCAGCACTGTAGCCAGGCTGACAGAGAATCATAGCTCTATTGAACCATGTATTCCTATAGCTCTCAGTAGTAACGACGTCATGACGTCACAACGTCACATCAAGTCCTGCCTTTAACCGGTGCCGACTTGTCTTCAAACACAGGAACCTTGGAAACAGCTGTAGAGCCTGATGTGTGTTTTGACTACTTTGCTCCTGTCAACCTTCTTCAGCTGACTTCGACGATTAATTAATCTAAGCCATCAACCTGTCTCTTAGACCCCATTCCATTGTGTTTTACATGCATTTGACCAAGTAATTGACAAGAGAATAGTAAAAGAAGAAATGCTTAAAATCTTGGCAAATCATTTAGTTATAATTACCATGTATTCAGAAGTACCCTAATAAATCATGATGCACAATAGTACATTAGCCGAAACTAAATATTGTGCTATCACTCAGCCCTACTATTACTTTTACCCTCGCTACATAAAGGGCACACTGCCTCCTGTATTGGCACTGAACGCTGCCAGTGGATGTAAGTTGTGCATTGCATAATTGTGAAAAAATGCATCTCAAGCGCATTAAACCTGGATACATTTCTGCTTATTGTAAATACAATCTGATTACACAGGATGCATTTTAACTGTGAGGTTGCCTATATTAAATAGTGAAGTATGCCTCTCTACCCTGCAGGGTTCTCTGCAGTTAATCTCTTAACTGGTTGATAACCAGTCTCTGGTCAGAGGCCGAAATTCGGTCCTCTCTGTGCCTCAGGTCTGTCCTTCTGTGCTACTTCTTAACACTCAACCCACCCATTCTCCATTTCAGAAAAGATTTCTAAAATGACACATCTCCTATTCTGACCAGTATATAACATGTCTAAGTGCTTGAGCATGAGAATGTTTACTCTAGAACTGTGATTTATATTTTGGATCATATAGTTTCTTTCCCTGGCTACATATATATCCAAAAGTTGAAAAGGTTTTTATCTCGGAGAGCTCAAGTTCATTTGAGAGAAGGGACAGTGCAAATTAATAAAAACACATGGTAAGAAAAAGACCATAATTAGCCAAGAGGCTATTTTTTATCTGTAGTCTCTGGCCAAGGTGTTAAAAAGGCTTCCATCAAATACATCAAAGCAAAAACAAAACAGGGCATGCACTTCAAAGATTGGTAAAGGACACACAGTTGTTAAAAACAGTGAAAGCAGTACTGACATATATACATATACAATTTTGAATGCGTACAATTTCAAATGTTCCTTCTTCAATAAAACTACTGAATGAAAAGATGGACAAGTCAGAGAACTAAAAATGCCAAGGGGAAGTAAATGGCCCAATACAGAGAAAATAGAAACAAACTCAGGAAGCTATTGTGACTGGCTAGCACTAACATCTTAATGGTTAGCCCGTCAACTATAGTAGTTCACCTGCTAGCCTTGTGAGTAATCACTACATCACCAAGCTTCTAGAACCACATAGATCGAGAAGACGCATGGATGAAGTTCGCTGTGACACTTTCTGGTGTGACCATGCCTTGACTTGCTTGTTTGTAAGCTTTCAACCATATCAAATGGTCCTCCTCAGCAGATTTAATTTGCTCTGTTGCCATGGAACTGTAGATATTCAAACTTTCCATGATTGTGAGCACCTCTAGGACCTCATTCTTGACCTTAGAAACAGCTGACAAAACAAACTCAGCTCAGAGAATTTAACATCAAGCTAAATTATATGAGATGATTGACCTGATTTTACTTGGTTATGAGACCATGAAATGTATTCAAGTCAAGGGCAATAATATAAGCACTACATTGATGCCTATACTTAGCAGAAATTCATGAATTAGGGGACCAGCAATTATTTTTCAGTGATGTTTTTTTAAGACAACAGAAGAAACTTTCTAAATTTCTATTCTGCATCACATGGAGCAAGGTCTACTTTCAGGTGGAAGACAGCAACCATAACATTTCATGCATCACATTGCACATTTCAAATATAATTGGAGACTTCATTGTGGGTGACTAAAGTGCATTCTTTTAACTCTCTGGAAAATAATCTGTTTTTCTTCTTCTCCAAGGCGACTTTCTTTCTTTCTCACCTCTAATTATTGCCCTTCCTTCTTCCTCCCTGCAGCGCATCCTTTCTGTCACCTTACTTCCCTTTCCTGCCTCAGTCTCACACTTTGTTTCTGCTGTTCTTTTCAAAGTCATCTAACCAGTGTATTCACATAGTAATATGGCAACATTGCCCTGTGCATCCTCTATTTCTGGCACTTTTTGGAACAGAATAATACACTTTTATAAAACCTTTCCACAGCCTGGAAGATGTACCTTCCTGTTCTAACCTTAAAAGAGGCAAGGGGAAGAGAAATACTTGTTCTGGTGGAGGATGTGGGCAGAAAAGGCATTCAAAAGAATTTTTTTTTTTCAACATCTTGCTATACCACATTACAAGCTACGATACACAATTCTCTTACTTTCCAAAGACCAACCCAAATACTGCTGAAATTCAACATGTCTGCTGGACTGAAAAACCCCACAATAGTTGAAGAACCCTGTACTTTAACTCAGTGTGTCACTGACACAACATGCTCACTTCAGCCACCTTTGGAGTAAAACAGACAACAGTATTAGGCTTGAAATGGCAGTCAAAGTAACAGGAGAGGTGCAAGTGTACCAACCAGTGTAGAAGAGGCGGGTGGAATGGAAGTAGGTGGCAGGAGAAAGAGAGAGTGGGATGCAGAGTAGGATAATTAAAGAAATAGCAGGAGGGAAGATGGGAGTGGAGAGGTACAGCAAGAGAGAAACTGGAATAATAAAAGGACAAAAGGACAGGAGTGCAAGACAGGCTGAATAAAAATATGTCACTGCTGCAGTTTAGCCAATTTATGGCACATGGTGCTGATGCTTGAGAATCTCTTCCTGTTGTTGTGATTCATTTGGTGCGCAGGATTCATTTAATTTTAGTGCTTTGTTTAGATTGGGCCTACTTTTCTCCACTGTTTCTGTGCAGTTGTCTTTGGCTTCAGGTCCACAGTGTTTTTATTTTGGTAATTTGTCCCTTTTATGTTGATTGTGGATAGCAGAAAAGAGACTGGTCACTGCAACAAAAGTCCTAGGCCTTTGGCGGACAGGTTGGGATTGCATGGTCAGCACTAAACCCCTGGGCCATCAGGATGCCATAATACAGGGATAGTTTTAGAATGTAGTATTGATGACATCATCCTCCTTATGGATCTAATCGCCTGGCAGAGATGCTTAATGAAAGCAGCTTGTTTTTTTGTTTGTTTTTTTTGTTTTTTACAAACAAGTATATGGTAGCATTGTTGATATACTTGACTGCATTCTTTGTACCTACAGGATTCAAACTATATCCACGCAGCAGCAGACCAGAAATGAATCATCGCTGGCCAACACCAGAATATCTTCTGTAAGAACTTCTGATTTTAACATAAACATAACTGAACATTGCAACACCTGAGGAGGTCAGTGTACTGTTAATGTTAAAATCACAGTAGAAAACGCGGCAGTAGAGACAGGCTCTACTAGTTTCTCTTCAAAGCTTTGTTGTTGTAGTTTGTTCAGTTTGCTGCTGACCTTACTTCATATCCTGATATACTCCCCCTGACATTCATGTGCTTAATTGCATCTTGCAATGTTGTGTTAGCTTCTGATGACACGCACAACCAACGCTCAGGATAATTGGTACCATCCCACTGTTCCGACTGCCTATTATTCCGAAACCCCAATATTCCTAAAAATGTCCCATTGCACCAAAAGCCCATTATCCCGAAAACAAACACCCATTGCTCCGAAAATATACACTTTCCCTGCAGTTGTTAGTTCAATCAATCAAAGGAACTGCTGGAAGGGAGCCTGGCACTCTACTGCTCTTCCCCAAATAACAGAGGAAACCTATTCTACAGAGCCAAAGGAACCCCCATCAAATTTAACTGAAGCGGGGACAGAAAAAAACCCATGGCCACATTTACAGGAGCATTCTTCAAGTCAGAAAAAAACAAACAATGCAATGGCAACTGTGTTTGCCCAGAAATGTTAAGATAATGGCCTATAAAAACTCAGCATCCAATCTGCGGAAGCAGGTGGAGGTAAGTTAATTAGTGGGCAGCCCATACTGACCTTGTTGCAGCACGGAAGCAGACAGTGGAAAAGGACCCTGGACATGCAAAAATTCCAAGCAAGCAGGGAGACATATCTGTTATGATGAACATAAGTCGAGCTAGATGAGTTTCGCACACAACAGTTGACAAGCTCATCATTAACTTTATTGATGATGGTCTTCATCCATTTGCTCTTGTTGAGGAACCTGCATTCAGGGAAATTTTGTCAGCCCTGAATCCACAATGCAAGGTCATTTTCAGACCCACTCTCTGGGAAAAAATACAAGAAGCTGCAACTAGAATGAAGGACAATTTGATATTATATTATTTCCAAGTAAGGAATTTGCTTTGGTGCATAACACCGTGTCCTAACTGAATGTGATGCGAGCGTCAGCGACAAAATCAGTTAAATTACATTGTTTTCTATTCAATGTCCTAACTTCCCGCGAGTGATGCAACGATGCAGTGCAATGCTGCACACACTTTTGAACTGAACTTTTGCCAGACGCCCTGTTTCTATTGATTCCTGTCACTTGCAACATAGACCAGGAACAATTAATTCATGAAGTTTAAATGAGGAGTTAACCTAAATATGGTGGTAGCTGGCTGGAGGGAGATCGCCATGGAGCTGGAAGTTTCTAGTAAGAAGATTTATTTTTGTGTGTTTTCTGTCAGGATGCTTAGCAGAGCATGCTAGCTTGCAGTAAAGAAACATCTAAATATAATATAAAACATGTTTTCTGTTTAAAAAGCAAGCCTACAAACATAACTAGTTAGCAAGTACTCACCCATCTTTTACTTGAGTGGTTAACATCTCCAGTCTGATCTCGAGCACACAGCTAATAGGTACATAGTTTGTTTACATGACAACAGATGTGCATATTTAATGAATTCAGTGTGGACAGAGAGCATCCGAAGTTACGCGATAGTCGGACACTTGTATTCAGTTAGGACACGGTGTAACAATAAACATAGTAAGTAGAAAATATAAAGAAAGATAAAACAAATACTGTAAGTCAAGAAGCATAAATAGAAAATTGACAATAAGATATGAAAACATTATAAAAAATAATAAATATGTACAATATGACTATTATTTAAATGAAAGAGCTGTAGAGTTTGTGCAGGGAGGGGAAAAAATACCAGGGCATGTGCAAAAGTTCACAGTATTAAGTTGAAAGAATTGTTGCAATGGATATTAATGATTTTACTTTTACTTAAAGTAAAATTTACTTGAGTAAAGAATTTCAGTACTCTTTCCACCCCTGTCGGTTTGTCAGTACTTTTAGGAAGAAAAGGTAATCAGTCAATGAAGAAAGCAAGCATGCAAGAGAAAGGCTGTTATTAAGTATATATTTTGGGTAATGAAAGGTAATAAGGTGAAAACCAGGGTTACCTGCGATAGCGAAGTTATGATTCACCATTCTGAGTGGCTCTGCTCGAGGTTTCTGCCTCCTAAAAGGAAGTTTTTCCTTGCCACTGTCGTCAAATTACTTGCTCTTGTTGGGAATTGTTGGGTCTCTGTAAGTAACGGAGTCAAGACCCAGGAAAAGTGCAATGAGATAACTTCTATTATGAATTGGTGCTATATAAATAAAATTTAATTGAATTTGAACATAAATTAGTCAAATGCAGGTTGCTTCATCAGCCAAATAACACATGGACAACTGGCAGGGAGGATGGCAAGGACAAGAATATCAGTTTCACATGGTTTAAGCTGCCTTTGTGTTGTTGCTAGAAGTAAAACACTGACTGCTGTTACAGAGAGACTAATTATTAATGAGGTGCAGCTGGTGAGACAGGCAGCAGAGAACAAGGGCTGATGAAGTAATGGGCCTCAGGTGTGCATAACAGGGAAACACACATCCGCTGAGGACATCTAGTGGACAGGTACAGAAAGACTGGGACTGCAAAAAAAAGACAAGCGCTCCAAGCCCTGCAACTTGGCTATTGTGACTCGATGGGTCATGCTAACTTTGCACTCGCCAAAGTTAGAGATTCAGAGAAACAACTCAAGCAAAACAACATTTATTGGGGCAAGCTGCCACACCTCATATAGCTTTCCTAATAAACATGATTTTTACATGAATCTTTTGAAATGCTTTTCTCTGAGCCTGACCAAAAGTAAACACCAAAAGTAGCCGCCTGGAGTGGTCATCATTGCTAACAGTCCCCCAACCCCCTACTGCTACTGTGGTCTTGCTAAAACTGAGCTAAGCAAACTATAACGTAAATTATAGGCTGATGCCACACGTGAAGATTATAAGATAGCAGTGTTATTTTGACCAGCTCTAAGTTTCAGCAGTTTGGTCAAATATTTTGAATTCTTGCCCTGCTGTTAGTTAGTAGTTGGCTTTTATTAATAACTGATGACTGTAAACTGAGATTGTATGGACCTAGTAGCAGATCAACTGAAAAAATGTCAATTGATTCACCATATTGTAACCACTTGGCATTACTGTTAAGATTGGAAGTTCGGAAAGTTTGCCATACATTTTAAAGGGCATTGCAAGGTTTATTACACAAGTCAGAATCAGAATCAGAATCAGAAATACTTTATTGATCCCCGTAGGGAAACTCTTTGTTCCAGTAGCTCTTCTTTACGTCAGTGCAGGAGAAAACGATATTATACACTATAAACAGGTCAGAAATAAATTAAGTAACATGTTGGTATAAGTATAAGATAAACTAAGTGTCGAGTACCAAGTGGGTTTACTGGTAGATGGTGAAGTACAGTATAAATACAATGTCACTAATTATGTAATAAATAATAGTAAAAGCGGAGGTGCATGTACTGTCGAGAGTAATTGAGGTATATCCGTAACAGTAATAAGAAAGACTAACAAGGGAAAACTAATATTGCACTTGAGTAGTAAACAGAATATTGCACAATTATTATTAATTATGGCGGAGATGTAATGCTCAATGTCCAGTTTAGTGACCTAGGGTCAAACAGACTAATCCTTACAGGGAGGAGTTAAATAGTTTGATGGCCACAGGCAGGAATGACTTCCTGTGGCGCTCTGTGGTGCTCTTTGGTGGGATGAGTCTTCCGCTGAAGGTGCTCCTTTGTTTAGCCAGCACGTCATGGAGCGGGTGGGAGACACTGTCCAAGATGGCATGTAGTTTGGCCAGCATCCTCCTCTCTGACACCACCGCCAGAGAGTCCAGCTCCACCCCCACAATGTTACTGGCCTTACGGATCAGTTTGTTCAGTCTGTTTGCGTCCGCTACCTTTAACCTGCTGCCCCAGCATGCAACAGCATACAGGATAGCACTGGCCACCACAGACTCATAGAACATCTTCAGCATTGTCCGGCAGATGTTGAAGGACCTCAGCCTCCTCAGGAAATAGAGGCGGCTCTGGCCCTTCCTGTAAACAGCCTGAGTGTTCTTGGTCCAGTCCAGTTTATTATCCAAGTGTACTCCCAGGTACTTGTAGTCCTCCACAATGTCCACACTGACCCCTGGATGGAAACCGGGGTCACTGGTGCCTTGGCCCTCCGTAAATCCACAATCAGCTCCTTTGACTTTGTCGCATTGAGCTGCAGATGGTTCTGCTCGCACCATGAAACAAAGTTACCCACCACAGCCCTGTACTCCGTCTCATCACCACCGCTGATACATCCCACCACAGCAGAGTCATCAGAAAACTTCTGAAGGTGGCAGGACTCTGTGTGGTAGCTGAAGTCTGTGGTGTAGATGGTGAAGAGGAAGGGAGAGAGGACAGTCCCCTGAGGGGCCCCAGTGTTGCTGACCACGCTGTCTGACACACAGTGCTGCAGCCGCACATGCTGTGGTCTGCCAGTCAGGTAGTCCACAATCCAGGACACAAGGGGGGCGTCCACCTGCATCGCTGCCAGCTTCTCTCCCAGCAGGGCAGGCCGGATGGTGTTAAAAGCACTGGAGAAGTCAAAAAACATGATCCTCACCGTGCTTGCCGGCCTGTCCAGGTGGGTGTGGATGCGGTTAAGCAGGTAGATGATGGCGTCCTCAACTCCCAGTCGGGGCTGGTAGGCGAACTGAAGGGGGTCCAGGAGGGGTCTGACGATGGGCCGCAGCTGTTCCAGCACTAGTCTCTCCAGGGTCTTCATTATGTGGGAGGTCAGTGCCACCGGTCTGTAGTCCTTGGAGCCACTGGGACGTGGCGTCTTCGGCACAGGAACGAGGCAAGATGTCTTCCACAGAATGGGGACCCTTTGAAGACTCAGGCTCAGGTTAAAGACGTGTTGAAGGACTCCACAAAGCTGGGGGGCACAGGCTTTTAGCACCCCGGGGCTAACGCCATCGGGGCCTGCAGCCTTGTTCGAGTGGAGCCTCATCAGCTGTCCTCTCACCTGGTCAGCAGTCAGGCACACAGCAGAAGTTACAGGTGGGGAGGGGGAGTCGTCGGTCTGGAGAGGGCCGTTAGCCTGATGGGGAGGGGGAGCAGAGTACTCAGAGGGAGATTGAGGGCCGACAGCAGCTGAGTTAGAGGGGGGATGACCAGGAGCCGGTGTGTCGAATCTGTTAAAGAACAGATTCAGTTCGTTGGCCCTGTCCAAGCTGCCTTCAATCCCTCTGCTGCCAGTCGGCCTGAAGCCAGTGATGGTCTTCATGCCGCTCCAGACCTCCCTCATATTGTTCTGCTGGAGTTTCCACTCCAGCTTCCTCATGTACTTCCCCTTGGCCTCCCTGATCTTCACCTTCAGGTCGGCTTAGATAGCCCTCACCTCCACCCTACTACCATCAGTAAACGCCCTCCTCTTGGCATTCAGGATGTCTTTGATGTCCTTTGTTACCCACAGTTTGTTATTTGTGTTGAAACACTGACATGGTTGAAGTCACCTGAGATTAATGTGAGTGCACTCAGGTGTTGAGTTGCACGCCGATGCCGGGTTAGCAGAGGGGGGGATGTAAACAGCCACAACAATGGGCAGCATGCAGGCTGGCGCATGCGCACTACATGCAGGCTGGATTGAAGTTTGTTTGGAAACCTCTGACAGTGGGCGATTTCTACATTTTCCTGGCCATTCTCATCTTCTCAGGGCTTGTAAAAGTGCATGACATAGGGGACTACTGGAAAAAGGAATGGCCATACAACTTCCGATTCCCTGATGATGACACTTGATCGCTTTGAATCCATCTTATGGTCCCTGCATTTGAGCAACCCAGCAGAAGACGAAGCCAATGACCGCAAGAGGAACATGCACAGTATGACAGACTGTTCAAGATCAAGCCCTTGTACACCGAGATCGTGAATGCCTGCAAAGTACATTTCCAGCCTTATCAGAACATTGCCATAGATGAAAGGATGGTGGCATCTAAGGCTTGCATAAGTATGAGGCAGTATATGAAGATGAAGCCCACAAGGTGGGGGTACAAAATATTTGTGGTTGTTGACTCAACAGCCTACACATGGATTTTTTTGTCTATGAGGGGAAGAGTGTACACGTTCCAGGCCAGGGTTTGAGCTACACTTCAGCAATGGACCTTATGGCATTCCCTCTCCTTGGTCTACACACTATTCGTTGATAATTTCTATTCCAGCCTTGCCCTCTTTGAGGAATTGTCCAGACAAAACACTGGTGCATGTGGGACAATCAGAAAAAAAATAAAAACAGAATGACCTACCAAAAAATGCAGAAAGGGGAGATATGCGTTGGATAAGAAAAATTAACTCCTTTTTGTAAATTGGATGAAGTGAACATTTGCTCTACTGTGCGTGAAGCATTCAGCAGACAGACTGTGAAGAGGAGAGTCAAAGAGGCTAGTGTGTGGCCATTCACCCAGAAGCGCTTCAGGGAGAAGCTAGCTGCAGAAATACTGGAGTTTGCCAAAGCTTCAGCACCACCTCCACCACCATGGTACCCAATCCAGGAAGTACTGCAAGAGATGCCAGGATGCTGGCATCAAAAGGGTGAAGACTGCTGTGTACTGCATGAGGTGCCAGGTCCCTTTGTGCTTCGCTCCTAAAAGGAACTGCTTCACTGATTGGCACAAAAAATAAACCTAAATGACAGCATGTTTAATCTTTTCAAATGTGTGCTACAGCTGCAATATAAATCTGCTCCTGTCTGGGCCTGAGCCAGAGGCCTAATGATTAAGAGGTTAAAACACAATACTTGTGTTTAGAAAGTATGCTATTCAATAGGGAAACAGACAATGCACAAACATTTTACCATGTTATGGTGGTGCACGTTTCATGTTTTCATTGATCTCTTTTAATGTGTCGTTAATTGCTAGAAGTGTGTGATTAATCAACGCCATTAACCAACATATTTCGGGTCAGTCTGGGTCACTGTCAGGCTGGACTCCAGCTGGCCACCAGATGGCGTGTTGCTGCGCCTAAGGGCAGTGCATTGAGCTCTATCAGCAACTGCACAGAGATGGAGATGGCATTGGCATAACAGCAAGTAGGTTACATTTTCAATTAGGTCTATATGGATAAATAAGAAAAAGAGGTAAAAAAAAAAGGTAGAAAAGGAGAGGGAGCAAGGACAAATTAGGAGAAAGAGAACTACAGGGAGAAATGGACTGAGATGTGGGACAGAAATAGAAGAAAGAGACAAACAGGACATACTAGCTACGGAAATACAAAAATGAAACAAATAAATTTGTATTAGCACATATATAACATATAAATCCTCACTTTCTGTATCTATGCCATTTTATCCTTCTACACAGGACATAAATAAATAAAACGAAACACTGTTACATTGATTTGAATATTACATTGTTGCTGATAACACTGATATTACATTTTCTTATCGCCAGTCAACTGGTAATTGGTGTTAGATTACCTTAGTTAATGCACTATATTGCTTGGCAACAAGTCTCTCATTTAATAAATATTTGGATTTCAGATAAGATATGGATAGAGCGAGAAAGAGGAGAAAGGCAAAGATAAAAATTTGATGATGGGAGACTGACAAACGTAAAGAGAAAGAATGAAAGGTGGACATAGGAAACTGGGAATGAGATGGGTAGAAACCAACAGATGTAGAGAGGAGAGGAATTGAGGAAGCTAGAGAAAGTTCAGAGATCCAGGGATAGAGGACAGAGAGAAAACATGAATAAACATACGCAGAGGGAAATGAAAAAAAAAAACATTTCATATTTTCTCTTTCTTCATTCCCCAACAGTATTCCCAGACCCAAACTAAATTACAAGCATGGGTACACAGTTCCATTTTAAAGTAGCCAAACCTCCAGCGGCAACTTCAAATCCTACTCAGCTACTGAACCGAAAGATCAAATAGCTAACCGCTCCACTGTCTTATTATGCTGTTAAAAAGAGAGATTTATTTAGCTCTGCTTGCTAGGTTGTTTCCAAGAAATTACATTCTGCAAACAACATATTTCCTTTATTTCACCTCAACTTTCCATTTGAAGTTTTAAAAAATCTATTAAAGGTAGCTTGCAGACAGAAACTACTGCTTTAAAAATACATAATCTATCATTTTGAAATGAGATGTCTCCAGTAGATTTCAGGCCATACACACCCACACAGGTGCTTTTAGTCTCTCTGGCTGATTAGACCTGCTCAGGTTGAAGTTGGAGTTATCCTGGGTTTTACATGCAGGGTTGGAAGAAGTACTCAGATATTTTACTTTAGTATAAGTAGCAATACCACTGTTAAAAGTAAATTTTACTTAAGTAAAACTAGAAAAGTATTAACATCAAAATATACTCAAAGTACCAAAAGTAAAAGTATGTTGAGCTACATATAGAAACAAACAACCATTCATGGTCACAGTCACACCTATGGGCAATTTAGAGTTGCCAGTTAACTTACATGTCTTTGGACTGTGGGAGGACGCTGTTGTATTGTATTATAATTATGGATGCATCTATGTATAAGTATCACTTTAATGTTGCAGCTGGTAAAGGTGGGGCTAATTTTCTTTTCTTTATATACTGCTCTGGCTTGTGAATTTACCCCCAGGAAACAAAGTCTTATCTTACCCTATTATAATACACCATGATATTAGTTGATATTAGTTTGTATTATTAATCTGAATCTGCAAAGCAACTAATAACTAATGTTATCAAATAAATGTAGTGGAGTAAAAAGTACAATATTTACCTCTGAATTGTAGTGGAGTAGAAGGATTAAGTAGCCAAAAATGGAGTAAGTACCTCAAAATTGTACTTAAGTATGGTACTTGAGTAAACGTACTATGTTACTTTCCTCTACTGATTACATGATATCACTGAAGTTAATGTACCAATATGAATGATAAAGGTGTAAATTGTCCCTAACAGGTGTTCCAAAACTCAATTAAAAAAAACACAAACACAAACAGTACACATCCACACAGTCCTGAGGAGAGGTCTAATTAGTCAAATAAGTGAAAACGCATGTGTGGGTCAAGTCAAGTTTATTTATATAGCACATTTCATATGACAAATATAGACTCAATGTGCTGGGTGAACCACAAGTGTGCTTCCCCTTTGAGGGAGTTGTGTGTAGCTTTTGTCTTGACGTACCTTTGTTTGCTGTGCAGCAGAAGATAGCTGTTGTTTTTTACCTCTATTCTTGTTAGCATGATGTGACCCAAGTAAAGGATTCTGTTCTAATGATAAATAGTGGTAGTATGTTGGGGGAACACACTGTAAAAAACATACTGTGAAATTCAAAGTAATTAACTGGCAGCAATTGACAGTTAGCTTACTGTAAAAAAGAAATCACAGTCATTTTTACTGTTTTTATTTACAGTAACAATCATGTAACCATAAAATAAAACAGTAATTACTATGTACTGTATTTTTGGTCACAGTAGTAATGTTCTAAATTTAAAATAAAACACAGTAATTTCCAAGTACAATATTTTTGGTTACAGTACACAGCAGCCAATTATGCACCGTAGGAAATCACATTACACTTGCAGCAGGGTTGCCAGCCAATTACTGTAATTTTACATTGACCTCATTGTAATTCAATTAGTTATTTACTGTGATTAGAGAATACAGGAAGATACTGTACTTAATACTTAATAATACGCTAATTTACCAGATACACATTTGGCAGTATAATGCTATAATTGCTAGAGTTAATTACCCAATTTTATGAATTTCTTGTATTTGGAGGAAATATGTAAAATACTGTATATCCGATATATTTAGCTGATTTAACAGTAAACAGTTAATTACAAGCATTTTAAATATGCTACTTTAACTGAATAAGGTTTGTCATCTGTGTTGTATAATGCATATAAGTCAATTCAGCTAGTATTTCACTTAACATATATTAACAAATAATTTGCAATATCTGGATATCTTGAAAAAACTGGTGAGGTTATGTGACATATAACTTACATTCACAACTGTTCAAAATGGTCTTACAAAGTCCTTGAAGTGCATAAAGGATCTTTTAAAAATGTACATACTGTATATTCCCATATAAAAGTCAATATTAAAATAATGGTCTCAAATAAGTCAGGTTAAAAAAAACTCAAACGCTTCACACTACATATCACATTCACCCCATTCACACACATTCATACACTTGATGGCAGGCTAACTGCTCATCAGTTCAAAGAAACTAACTAATCATTCACACACTCACACACCAAAGGCACAGCCCTCGGGAGCAATTTGAGGTTCAGTGTCTTGCCCAAGGATACTTCGACATGTGAGCTGGGGGAAGCCGGGATCAAACCACTCTAAAATAACCCCAAATAAAGGACTGGTCCCCTGCCACTGAGGTAAGGAAAGGTCACAAACACACACCATTTAAGAACATGGTCTTTAAAACAATACAAAGTTCATTTTGTACTTTTTTTAAACTTCACAATACAGAAGGATACAGAGTGCATATGCTTTTTTAAAAAGCCACAGAGGCACTTAAGATATTTCAACACTTCATGAACTGGCCAACAAAGAAACAAGGCCCCAAGTGAGTCTCTGTTAAAGGGACAGTTCACCCCAAAATCAAAAATACAATTTTTTTCCTGTTACCTGTAGTGCTATTTATCCATCTAGATTGTTTTGGTGTGAGTTGCAGAGGTTTGGCGATATCGGCTGTAGCGATATGTCTGCATCTTTTTGAATATAATGGGATTATATGGAAATCAACTTGTGATGCTCAGAGCGCCAAAAAATACACTTGAAAAACTCAACATCAATGTCTCTTTCCAGAATCATGACAATGTTGAAATTATTATACACACAGACACATACAAGCAGGCCATGAAGCTTAACACTTTAAGGCATTGTCCTTAAACTGTCTACATGAAAGAATTTGCATATTTGTTGCAACAGACTTATACTTACACCTTTTTACACAAAAAAACAGGAATATCAGAAAGAACATCATGTACTGAGGACATTACGTACTTATGACCACAAGGAGAAGTAGCAGTTATGGGGAGCGGCGCAGAGTCAGTAACAACTCACTAACAGAGGAAGTGTAGAGCACTCTTTTCTAGGATGTTGGCTACAGACTAACAGCTTGCTGACTGTGGTTTACTGAATAGAAAAGATCCTTGTACAAGATGTTTTTGATCCTCCAATGCTTTAATAAATGCCAAACTAAGAAATAGATTTTCTCCAATTGTTCTTCCACAAATAAACGAATGCGCTGACACCAGACATTGCTTTGATTTTCCCACTCATCACAGACACATAAATACTATGCTCAATTTAATATTCACCAGTAATGCATAAAGCTTTACAGTAAATCTAAATAGGACCGTGTAGGACATCCAAATATAGCTATTACTTATTGCCATGCCTTTTCACAGATAACTGCTCAGCATATGCAAACCTCATATCTTACATCTAAACAACACACTTAAATAAGTTTTCCATGCTAATTGGCATTGGACCACGAGCTACAAAGAGCAGGTGTCAAAACACATGGCCTTACTAGAATAAAAGTGCACACAGACGAATCCTTGTCTAAACACACATGCATAATTTAACTGTACAAGGCAGACTATGCATCAAAGAGAGATGTGAAAGTGTTGACAAATTACTGGTAACAGACGTAAGCTAACGTTAATTCAATAAATCCTCGTCTGGCTCTGTTAACCGCTTAAGAGAGCATCTTAATGTTAGCTAACTTGTATGAACCGTGAATGTAGACAGCCTCTGTCAGAAACTTAGTAATAATGTTACCTTGATAATAGGACTAATACATCTTAAAGTTAACTTCTGAATGAAACAGGTTTAAAAACCTAATATTGCTACTGCTCACATCAATCTACTGTATTATGGAGAAGCAGCCAGTTTACTGTAAAATCATGATGTACTTTTTACAGCAATTCATTAAGGTATAACTAGTACATAATGGGTTACTGTAATTTTCTACAGTACAGAAGATGTTACTGTGATTTTTACAGGACATTGTTGGCTACTCAAATTTTCTACAGTATATAATTTGTTACCGTGATTTTCTACAGTACAGGATGTGTTACTGTGATTTTTACAGGACATTGTTGGCTACTCAAATTTTCTACAGTATATAATTTGTTACCGTGATTTTCTACAGTACAGGATGTGTTACTGTGATTTTTACAGGACATTGTTGGCTACTCAAATTTTCTACAGTATATAATTTGTTACCGTGATTTTCTACAGTACAGGATGTGTTACTGTGATTTTTACAGGACATTGTTGGCTACTCAAATTTTCTGCAGTATATAATTTGTTACCGTGATTTTCTACAGTAGTGACTTGATTACGGTGATTTTCACAGTAGAACTTTGATTACTGTAATTTTCAATCAAATACACAGTATTCTGCTGTGAAATAGTAATTACTGTGGATTTCACAGACATTTTTTTTACAGTGCATGGTAACCCCTGTCACTGTTCAAAGATGGTCTCTGGTGTCAGATGTGGATGTCCTTCTTGATCTTTCTCTGGCCGTCCACTGACTACTGTTTGATGGGGGAAGGGGTTAAAGTGATTTCACTGGTAAGACTGGTAAGTGTTTAATACCCACATACACAAATCAAACAAATATCAGCAATGCTCTCTGCATTTGTATCCAGAGCATTAATGTCTGTGCAGATATGTATGTGTGTGTGCGCACGCGTATCCTCGAGGGTAAAAAATCAATCTGAACCAATTAACCTGTCCAAACATTACCCATGGCAGAGTGACAGTGAGAATGACAAAATGCACCGTAGAAATGTCTGCCATAGCATTACCCAGGCAAAAGACCTTTAGTCTGTGTTTAATAAGAGCGGGGAGACACTGATATAAGCCTTTGTACTGACAGACTCCCAATGTGACTAATAAAGTGTCTCATTAAAAAGGTTTACTCATTTATATTCAAATTGTGTCACCCTAAGCTTTTTAAAATAAGATGTTTTGATGTTATACTCAAATTATCTCTGAATCCTTTTGTTTTCTTATCAGATGTAAAATTCTACCAATGTCACATTTGGCGACAAGGATCATCTCATTATACTACAGTTTCTGGTTTTTCCCTATATACTTTCTTACCCAGCCACTAGTATCCTTTAACTATTCATAATATACTGGGCAGGCAGCGTATAATTAGCTTTGTGTGGTCTTGTGTGGGAACAGTGACTGCTTTTATTTTTACACTGTGGTGTCAGTGAGAGCAGTGAGTTCTATTTTGTATAGAAATGTCACATTTACAAGCCCTCTCCTCCTAAACTCCTCCTATGCACCTCCTCTCCGGCAGCGCCCGGCTGCAAGCTTGTGCGTAATGCAGTCCCCGGAGGCTTCCACTCAGGCCCCCATGGGTTGCACCAAAGAGCGCTCCGTCACATGCAGCGGCAGCTCTGGCTCTGGCTTGGATCGTCTCCATGACAACTGCAGCACATCAAGTAAGCTAAATGTTCGTCCGCTTTCAGAGGATTGGCAGCGAGTATGTTCAATGGACAGCTGGATGAGCAGGCTTATCAGTAGAGGTTACATTCTGCAGTTTGCCTTGGCCCCCCCTACAGTTCAACAGGATACTGGAAACAATCCTGTCGTACCAGGAACACCGCCTCACTGCCATTTCCAGGATTCCTCAGGGGGAGGAAAATCAGGGTATTATTTCTGGTTCTGAAAAAGACAGGGCGGATGAGACCCATTTTCGATTTGTTACTATTCAACAAATCAATAATGGACAGACCTGTTCACATGCCAACAATCAAACAGGTGCTGGAATGTGACTTCCATAGATCTGAAAGACCCCTATCTCCACATCTCCATCATCCCGAAACACAGGAAATTCCTGCATTTTTCATTCTAGGGAATGCAGTATCAGTACAACCGTCTGCCATTCGGTTATTCTCTGGCTCCATGCACATTTTCCAGATGTGTGGAGACGGCTCTGGACCCACGCAACGGCGGCCTACATAAATTGCCAGGGAGGAGTGCATTCAGGGCACCTTCTGAACATAGCCAGATGGCTGCTGCGCTGGGCGCACACACACTCTCATCAGAGCAGTGTATAATCCTGGTGAATTGAACAGAGGGGGACAATCCTCCACTGTGAGTGGATGCGTTTGCGAATCGGCCATGGCCCAGGATGCTCCTATATGCTTTCCCACTGGTCCCGCTGATCCCTCAGTTCTTGGACCGAGTGCAGGAGGAGCAGCTATCAGCGATCCTGATAGCTCTGGAGCGCACAGGCGTGTCATGGTTTTCGTGCCTGCAGCGGCGGCTGATATTGTGGGGGGGTGCTCTCTCCCAGGCAGTGGGAGCAATCAGGAAATACCCAATGATAGGCCAGCATCTGTGGGTCTGGCCGCTGAACAGGAATGCTTAGAGAGGCTGGGCCTCTCTGGGGATGTTGTACGTACTATACAGGGCGCGAGGGCCACATCTACCAGAACGTAATACTGTCGTGTGGTTGTCATGCAGGGGAGCAGGGAACACAAGGAATAGGACTCAAATGCAGGCAATGGAGGCAGGCTGGTAAAGTGCAAAGATTTAATAAAGAATAAAGGCTTACACGGGTCGAGGGCCAAGCGGTAGAGCTCAGGCGGACAGCCCGGGGGCTGGACATGTGAGGTCCGCATCGAAGACCAAAACCATCTGGAGGCCTGGTGGAATGTTGGTGGCACAGGCCGAAGGTCACTGGAGGCCGGAAGCAAAGGTGGAACCCTTCTGGAGGCCAGTGGTGTGGCCGGAGAACCAGATTGGGGCCAGGCAACGGGGAGACTGGTAGAGGAGCCGGTGGAACCAGTGATGCCAAGGAACCCAGAGACGGCTGCGATCCAACCAGGGAAGGAGGCGGTTGCGATCCAGCGGCGACTGGAGATGGCTGGTGCTGCGATCCAACAGAGAGTCCAGGGAGCTGTTGCTATCCAACAGAGAGTCCAGGGGGCTGTTGCGATCCAAGAGAGAGTCTAGGGGGCTGTTGTGATCCAACAGAGAGCCCTGGGGTCAGCCAGGCTGCCGACTGGGGACCAGGCAGGACTGCTGACAGCTCTTAGGTGCTGGGCAGCAGAGGTTCTGGGGCGCTGGCAGCTGAGTCTCTGAAAACGAGTGAAGAACCACATCGGGCCATGATTTCTCACAGGGGGTTTCCCAGAAGGCGCCAAGACAGCAACGGGCTGAGGTGCCAGCAGGGTGCAGGCTGATGACTGGCAGGCTATTTAACCATTGCTGCTTTCTAGTCTTTGAGTTTGGTCTATTTTTCAGAGGAGCTATGAGATCTAAGGTTGAAGAACACAGGCAATTAAAAGAATCAACCAAATCGTTTATGTTGGAGGAGTCAGGAAACACATTGCCAGAAGAATTGAACAGTGTACAGAATCTTGAGGCACTTTGCTCATTAAGGGCACTTCTGTACTTAGAGTGGGATAATTCAGTACTGTAATTCACAGTTAAAAGCAATGCATAGGTGATCAGATACAAACATGTCCCTGATTTCCACAGATGGTATTCTCAGACCCAGACTAAAGACTAGGTCTAAAGTTTGGCCACGGGAATGAGTTTGGCAAGACACATGTTGTTGAAAGTTAAAAGAGTTAGTGATATTATTATAAAAATAAAATCAGCAGCAAGGGCATTAGAAGACTCATCAACATGAATATTAAAATCAGGGAGTTCCAACAGGAAGGAGCCAGCTGGTTTAGGGGGGCGATAAATAATAACAAATATGACCGGGAGTGGGCCACCAAGTTTAAACATCAAAGGAGGAAAAATCATTGCAAGCTATGAGGTTACATTGTAAATGCTTCCTATAGACAGTAACAAGGCCGCCACCACGACCACAATCCCTAGGGCAGCTAAAGCATAGAATAGACGTGTATGCTAAATGAATGCAATAGTCACCTTCATTACAGGGAGCTCTTGAAACAAGTTTGGTAAGATACAACACTAAAATGTTAATGTGTTAGTGCTCTCACACACACACACACCTTCCAAATATGTTTCGGTACTGCTCACTTCCAGGTTCTCATAACGAAGATTTTCAGAAGACAAGGACCTTTTCCGTGTTTAAGGTCACATATTATGCAAAATGCACTTTTTCATGGCTTTTCAACTCAAATATGTGTCCCAAACTATGGGAAAAGACCATCCTCTCTTTTTTCCTTGTTCCAAAAAGCCAGTCAGATTTGCCTCCCTGTGTGACATCTCACGGGCCCTTGTTGAAGATAGCACCACCTCCAGCTATGTGACCATCCCCGTCCATGGAATACCTATTCACGCCGACTCAAGTAACACAAAGAGGTGGAAGGTATGAGCAAAGCATATATCTTGTTCTGTTGGCTGGCTGCAAGAACCAACACACAGGTCTCCATCTACCACCACCATCTGGGTATGTGAAGTGGATTAACTTTATTTTTGATGGAAAACTCCTTTATGTGTATGCAAACCATTTTATTTCGGTCTGCTTTCTCAATGAGGGCCAGTACAAAGCAGGATTCGCTTCGAAACGAATCTCAAGGATAGATCAATACCGACTGACCCGACTTCAAACTTGGTAGCTGTAGCCTAAATTTTGCTTGTTTTATGTTGTTTAACTTTATATATTTTGCAGGTTAGCCTGTTGAACTTAGCGTTAGCATGTTGTGTGGCTAATGTGGCTATCTTATAGCCACAGACTGTGTGAATCCTTAATTTAATTAATTATAATATGTAATAATAATAATATCACTGCCCCATCATTAGGGCACGACATCTGACTATAATTACATTTATAATAATAATAATAATAATAAAGTTTATTTGTATAGCACTTATCAAAACCAGCGTTACAAAGTGCTTTACACATAAAACACAACAATAAAATACACAGGAATGTATGAATAAACAGGCAGGCATAGGGAATAAAAGAGGAATAAAACTTAATGGATGATTAAAAACCATAAATAAAACGATAAAATGTAAAGACAATGGGTGAATTAAAACTTAAAATAGAGCAGTGCAAGACTTAAGTGCAGTGTCAAGAATAAAGTATAATGCAACTCAATAGGTCTACTTCAGAGTTAAAATAAACCTAAAAATTGTAATAAGAAAATATAGGAAGGTAGGATGATTTGTGTATCCCATTAAATTAATGTGTTGCTTAGATGTATTCTTATGGCATGTATGATCATTTTAGCCATATTCTTTGAGCTGCAACCCGAGCGGTGTGAAAGGGACTTATATAAAAGCAAATAAAAGATAAATATAAAAACATATTTCAAAGCAATAAGTAGGCTTACTTCCATATCGATATCAGTAATGCACAAGGGTTTCACGATCCACGCACCAAGATTTTATTTTTTAATTCTTTTTCATTCCGTGCATCGATCGCCACAGGATCTGCAATGATGCCATTTACCAAGAGAATTGATTGGTCAGTAGCCAATTTAGGCGGTGCTTTTATTGTCGATCTGTTATCTCCAACATAAACTGCTCCGGAGCAGGTTAGGTGTTCCGCATAAGTTACTATGGTGATCTACCCCGGTAAGAAGTGAACCAGCTTCATAGGACTGAATACCCAGGATTATACCTGAGTTTACCTCTCTAACCCCAAATCCTGCTTCGTAGTACCTTCAGATGCTGCAAGGAGTTAATGAAGTGAAGAAGCTTTTCATACAGTATAAAGCATCATCAATACAAAAATGAGTTCCTCCATGTTGGTTTGGGTTCACGTTGCATGTAGTCTTCATGGCATGCCAGTTCAATCGGGTTCAGATCAGGCGACCTACAGTATTAAATGGAAAAGTCAAACATATGTGCCTCGGCACAGAATAAAACAAGATGCATCCAGCTGTAATTGCAGATGTAGTGATGTAGTCAAAACGATATACGGAAATGAAAAAATGCTTAAACTTTTTATTTAAGCACACTGTTACAGTACCGGATGTTTTTAAATGTGCTAGGCCTATAAAGGCTAAATGCAGATTATTACTGCTAAATCATTAGGCCCATTGCCATGAAAAGACACACACACACTCTTCCTGGAATGTTTTGCTCTTAATATCTTAGTGTATGTTGACGTGCAAATGCAAAGATACCGTTTACAAAATTCTTGCTTTTGTGTGATAAATTGGGCAATCCCTGTACACACAGGTAGGCTACACATAAATAAACATGAATGCACACAGATACAAGTATCTGCTTACCATTCATCCGGTTCCACAGTGGGGAAACAGCTGAATAAATGTCAGGAACAAACTTAATGAAGACCAGCAGATGAATATCAGCTTGAATAAAGAAAAAAAAAGACTTGTGAGTTTCTTCCACTACATAACAAGACACAAATATATCATATGTTGGCTGAAGTTTTCAGCAAAGTTACACTTTGAAACGTTGCTTCTGCAGTTGCTCCACTTCCTGTGGAGTAAACGAGTGGAAATACGGACAGCGCCACTCTGCCATTACAACACACATTGTGGTCGGAGGTGTATTATCCTTAAGATTCAAGCACTCTGATGCCACCTAGCATCTACAGTTAATAAGTGCAGCCCCCCCCACTGCAACAGCATTACTGCAGTAACGCAGCAGGAAGTGTGCCAAATGAAACAAGGAACATCTGTAGCTATGACAGCATGCTCATGTTTTCTTGGTTATAAAAAGGTATAAACGAAGAGAGCACGCCAGTCTTTACCACCCCTGCTGCCACCATGTTCTTAGACGTACATTGGGAGATGGAACTTGAGGTCAAGCAGGCCTCATGCTACAATTACATAATATATGAACAACTAAGCCATTCCATAATTTGAACTGTAATTGATGTGCTACTGTATCTTTTAATTTGACTTCATTGTAGACTAAACTTTTTTTTTTTACAAATGCAATAATTTGAGGATTGACTTGATATAGATTTATATCATTTTCCACTTTAATGTAGAAATTAACTTGTTGTGGCACGGTCCTCAGTAATAAAATGGGAAGTTGTGTATTAAATCAAATCAAATTATATTTAAATTAGGTCCCGTTAGCCATGTTTACTCAGTTCTTCAAGTCTCCAGTTAGCATGGTCAAATCATCAATTCAGAGATTTGAAGTGGTGTATAAACTAAGCAAGCAATGGCAAGTGTACTTTTTCATACCTCTAGAACATTTAAAAAGGGCATTCCCCACAGGTGATGATCAAAGACGTGGTCCCCATTTAAAATAAAAACCAGTAATTGTGTGTGGTGCTGATTTGTCTTCTTACTACCAGTATGTGTACATGTAACCTATATGCTTTTTGCCAATTGACTGGTCTCTAACTAGCAGGTGGCATCTTCCTACTGACAGCTTGGATCACTGCTGCTGACCAGCAATTTTAATACTGTGCGTGTGTGTGTGTGTGTGTGTGTGTGTGTGAGAGAGAGAGAGAGAGAGAGAGAGAGAGAGAGAGAGAGAGAGAGAGAGAGAGAGAGAGAGAGATCAGAGTTTTTCTCTCTGTTGCATACATGATCTCTGTGCACAACTTCAGTGACGCAATTACTATTGAAACACAGTGATTTGTGTGTGTGTGTGTATGAGTGTTTTCGCATTATGAAGAGTGTTTTGATTTAAACAAAATATAGGTGTTTAAATCAATATGAAAGATGAAGCCTATCAAGATGAAATACAAAAGTAATTAAAGGCTTAAAAGTTTAACACAGAAGAGTTTTGTCTGATGTAATGCATAACAGTGGAACACAGCTCTGAACTGACCTTCAATTTAATTTAATATTACATTCATGTTAGCATTAGAGTTCCTATTGATGAACAGTCCATCCATGTTTTTATTCATCTTATCTAGAGACAAAAAAGCCTACATTACTTTATTAATCCAGGCACATATTTGTTGTAATTTGTACTTCATGGAAAATGTGTGGAATGCAATTCACTGCAGCACTAAATATACTTTATATTCTTGTATACGAATGTACCTACACTAAGTGTGTTCTCTAACAATATGTATTCAACTGGTGGGACATCTTTCTCCACCACTGCCTTTGTGATTTCTCCTGGAAACACAGACGTCTTTAGCAATGCCAAGCTGCCTAATCACCATGCGGTGGATCACCCTGCCAATTACTGCGACACAAAGTGACTTTCACGACCCAGTGGGCGCAGCATGTAGCCAGCTAAGTAGGAATTATTCACCGTGCATGTATAGAAAGCCCTCATCATCAGCACAACCCTTGGCAGTCCCACTGATGGACTGACAGACTCACATACACAAATTAACTCACACTGTCCTGGAGGGAAATCTGCACAAGTAGGCTGTATGTATGATACAAAGGCACCTACATGTGTATATGTACAGTTATAAGAAATGTTGTATATGCTTGATAACACTCCAAACGTATCTTATCTCTACATTGTTTATAAGCAGATGGCGAATTAATTTTATCCATGCTGTGTTGATTTCACATCACAATTCCTACATGACCACTCACACATCAAATGCTCCAATTTAGATTAATATAATAATCATAGTCACACATAAAAGCATTTACACACACATACAGTCACAATGTCTTAAGCACAATGAAAGATAAGCCTTTACATGGGCACAGAACAGAACACACAGGCATAAAATGCATGCTATATGAACACTGGCCTTTTTACATGGAAAAATACATGCATTAATAGTGAGCCATGTATGCCTAAACATATCATCACACACTGCAAATGGTTTGTACATCCTCTAGTTCCTGTATCCTGTACATTTAAACCATAAGGCTAATGACTGGCCTCCTCTGTAAATCATCTTGAATATTGACAGGCAGCACATTCACAAAGCAGTGATAATAATGGTAAGTGATCGTGGATGAAGCCAAAGAGGACTGTGAACCCCTCTGGAGGCTGGTGGTGAAAGCGGAAGGCGGCGAAGGCAGGACCTGTCAGGTGGTCGAACTCGTGGCCAGCAACATGGCTGGCAGGACTGAAGGCCGCCGACAGAGGGACTGCCAGAGGAGCCGACGGAGCCAGGGATGCCAGGAACCCAGAAGGCTGATGCTGAACAGGAACTGGATGTTGCTGCAGCTCGTGGGGATCAGGAGACTGCTGAGGCTCCGCAGGAACTGGTGATTGCATCAGCTCAGGAACAGGACGCAGCTGCACCACAGGAACTAGTGATTCCAGCAACTCAGAAACAGGAGTCAGCTGCAGCTTAGAAGGATCAGGAGGCTGCTGCAGCACATGGACAGTGGATTGCAGCATCTCAGGAACATAATTCTGTGGTATCTCCGGAGGAACATGAGTCTGCTGCAGCTCTGGAACTGGTGATGATAATAATAATAAAACTTTATTTATAGAGCACTTATCAAAACAAAGTACAAAGTGTTTCACAACAAGAGAAATAAAATACCACAGCGAATGATGAAATATAAAGAAATAAAATACATAAAATACACAAAAGCAATAAAATAAACAGCCAGTTCAGGTAAAATCAGGATATGCTTTCCGATAAAAATGTGTTTTGAGAAGAGACTTCAATGAAGACACTGACTCAGACAACCTAATTTCTTCAGGCAAGTTGTTCCAGAGCCTCGGGGCCCTGACGGCAAAAGCTCTGTCCCCCTTTGTTCCTGAGTCCAGGATGAAAACTGACAGGAGACCCCTGCCCGAAGATCTCAAACTACGTAAAGATGCATAAGGAATTAAAACGTCTAAAATATAATCTGGAGCCAGGCCATGAAGAGCCTTAAAAGTAATCAATAAGATCTTAAAATCAATCCTAAAACAAACAGGGAGCCAATGTAAAGAGGCTAAAACAGGTGTGATGTGATCGACCCTCTTGGTCCTGGTTAACAGCCTAGCAGATGAGTTCTGTACAGTCTGCAGTCATTTCAAAGTTTTTTGATTAAGACAAGTGAACAGGCTGTTACAATAATCGAGGCGTGAGGAGATAAAAGCATGTACAACAGTTTCTGCATCACTAAGATTTAAAATAGATCATATTTTTGCAATATATAAGGGAGCAAGGAGAACAGTATTGGCCCAGAATTGAACCTTGAGGCACACCATAATTGATTTGGAAAGTTATTAATTCCTATTGGACAAATAGGATGAGAACCAGTTAAGTGCAGTGCCAGATATGCCTCAGTCTATCTAGAAGAATCCCATGATCAGTTGTATCAAAGGCAGCACTTAAGTCCAGCAGCACAACAGCTAAAACCTGTTGTCTAGACTGAGACAAGTATGATATGTTGAAGTGGAAATGAAAAATAAAGTTAGAGACAGAATCTAATAATAATAATTCTTTGTTTAGATTGGTAGCTCAATTCCCTGATTGTGTATATTTTTTGCACTCTTCACAGATTTCTATTATGTGCAATGTGCATATATTAACTTTTAATTCTAATTTATTACTTTATATATGGCTCAATTTGTTTGTGAATTGAAGGCATTATTTTATTTTCCTGAGTTTGTTTTTTTAAATCATTGTATCCTTCATGTTATTTAAAATGTAAATTTTACTGTTTCTATAATAGCATTATAAAATAAAATATATAAAAATAAAAATATATAAATCAATTACCTTTGTTTTATGATAATAGAAATGATGGTTCACAGATACATGTGTGAATTAATGAAAGTTTATGTGCTAAAATTAGCCAAAACTATGCATAATATTAATGCTTAAGGAAAGCGACTCTGGTATTGTTGAAGGACACAACACAATTAATAAAACTGCATTACTCCTTTGAATTTTTTTTTGTTTTGTTTTTTCAGACAGAGCTAAAGACACTGTGGAGCAGGCAGAGGTAATTAAGATTGTATGTCTACATTCATTTATGGCTAATTGTGGGAGTGGAAATCATTAGAATAAATAACAGTAGAACTGAGTGGATAGCATTAGTCTCCACCATAAGAAAAGAGAAAATCTACAGAATAGGGCTATCATTATTCTATATTTTCCTTATTGTTAACAAATTCCCCAAAAGACCAAAACAACAATGTGATAGTTCATCTTCAATACTTTCTAACGTCTCTACCCTGTATATGGCACTCAGCCCCAAGCCCATTGGTTCCCACTGAGAACATAAAGGTGGGGTATGCGATTCTGGAGAAATCCAAAACCATGACAAATACTATGATATAGAGTGACCAACAACACAGCAAGTAACTAACGTTAGGTTAGATTGTGGGTTAGCAATCTGTTTCTACAGTTGCTGCTGCAAAACTAACAGCCAGAGAGGTCAAGACTTTTTCCCAGAGCTAGCACACCAGCTCCAGACAGCGATACTCACAACTCTCCTGCTACTATAGTAACCATCACAATAACAACATATCTTGGCAAACTAGAAAGTAAGCTAAATGTCCTCGGGCAAGTCATTTAACGTTACCTGACACACAAATCATGGCTGGAATAGTGTTGCGTGAGCCACTTTGTTTATTTCCCATTTACAGAGCCAGGGCTGTATACAAACACCAGATTTTTTTCCATGCACACACTGAAGGGACAGAGGAGATATTTGCTGAATTTGACAAAAAGATGTATATTGGATTAGAATCGCATACCCCACCTTTAAAATCTTTAAATACTGCTCACAAATACATATGGTTTTATTTTATTACACACACACATAGATGTATCTATGCATACACACACATTGCAGAGCAGTGCTGCTGTTTTCCAAGGTTCAGTATTTTAATATTATTAGGTGATTAGGCAAAATAGAACATTAACAGACAGACGCAAATGCATATACGTATATACACACAGTTTGCCATGGTTAATTAATTTCACATTATCAGGTAATTACGAGTTGTGATTAAGAAACTGGTAGGAACAATGAGATAAACATTGAGTTCTGTATGAGTTTAAAAGAAAATCAGGAATCAATGATCTGTGAAAATATTTACAATTGCATTGTACTATAAACAATGCAATACAAAACCCATGATGGATACATTTTTTATGAGCAGCAGAAAAGTAAAATGGTGTTTTAAAAACTGAAATTTAAATCCTCTCCTCCTGTTTTGTATAAACTATAATGATGATGCAGCTATTGTACATACTTTTCCATTTTTCAAACGAAGATAAAGCAGCTTTGGGTATTTGTGGAAAATGCATCTAAGCTTCTAGTCTCTGGGTGAGAACACTCAAAATGAAGGTGCAGCTGTGCAAAAAGCCCCATGATGAGTGTCTGTCTGTTTGGAACATTGTAGTGTTTCTGTACATCACTGCTCCTCGTTTTGATCTTAACACATCCATGTTTGGTCACATTAAAAACTGAATCAGTGCTGATCCTGAACGTGACTAACATTTCAACTAAAGCTATAATAATTAATGTATGAGGGGTCAGACTTGAAGCTGCTTTACTAGTGAAAACATATGCATTACTTTACTTCCTGCTGTCTTACAGTGCAGATGCTTTGCTACTTGCGCTCTGCTTTGCTTATATTCTTTTGCTGATATCTGCTATAAGCTAAGGAAAGTTGATCCAGGATACTTATAAATCACTGGGACGTTAATTTCTGAGACACAGAAGGATACCACCATTCTTTTTATTTATTTTTTATCACTTATCAGTACAGTGCAAGGGCAACCTACAAACAGCAAAAGCCGTTTGCTGTGTCTGTGACTGGAAACCTGGGATTACTAGAAGGACAAGATGGCAAAATCTGTGAGCTGCACGGAGTGTGAGCGACTGACTGAGAGGATAACACAGCTTGAAAAGAAGATTGAAATGCTGCATCAACTATGTGAGAGTGAGCAATTCATTGACTTTGTAGCAGCTATTGTACAAGGTGCAGAGCCACCAGATGCTAACGGACAGACTTTTATACATGGGATTACATCTGCAGAGCATCCCGTCACAGACTTGGCTGACACGCTCTCTTGGATGTGCCTTAACGTCACTGGATTAGCTTCGGAGGCTCCCAAACCAGCCTTCCCTAATGACGCCTCTTACTGGCACAGCACCGGTGCTAGACTAAAAGCACCAACTCCATCAAGGACTTGACTGATGTCGTCTGCCACAAAAGCAAATCCAGTAAGAAATAAAAGAGGCCACCAACACTCACTCCACCACTCAAACTCTCACTGCAAAACAGCTATGACCTACTGACTCTGAATGAAATGTATGATAATACTAACTATGTTAAACACAGGGAAGCTAATTACACCACCAACATTAAGGCTCACCAAAACCCAAGAAATAGTCCCAAAACCACTGTGAGGCCAAGGGCCAGAAGAAACATTGGGAATTCCACACCTGAGAAGCCAGACACTATTTCGAATGGCAAAGACTGAAAATCTAACTATGGATGACACATCTGTCAGGGAGCTAACAGAGCTGTTGCCAGTTATCCTCTCTACACATCCAAGTAACATGAGGATTATTATCCACACTGGGTCTTTTGACATTCTGCGAAGGAAGACTGGCTCTGAGATCCTAAAAAAAGACTTTTGCATGCTACTAGAGAAACTGAGCGACTGCAAAATGTATTTATTTCAGGCCCCATTTCAACCTTGGGGAAAGGATTCAAATCTTTTAGCAGACTCCTTGCCCTGAACACATGGCTGACATTGGTGTGCCTCACCCATGGGATAAAGTTTATTGACAATTTCAATATCTTTTGGAACTGTGAAGACCGCTTTAAACCTGATGGGTTTCATCCAAACGTCACTGGCTCCAGACTAGTCGGTGCCTCACCTGACCTTCTGCTCCACATCACCCAAGGCATTCAGCGGATGTCTCTGCCCCAGTCAGGGAGCCAACACTCCCCCTTCCCCTCTCCACCACATTCACCAAAGACCCAACGCTCCCAATCCCACCCTCCACCACACTCACCAGTCAAGGAGTCAGTTAAAGCTGCCACGCTGAAGCTCAGTCAAATTGATGAACTATTAAACAACAATACCCACAGACATTATCACTCAGGTGTCTATCAGAAATGAGACAGACCCCATGCCGCTTCCTTCAACATACTGGTGAATGTAAACAGCTGGTGGCATGGTCAATCGTAACAATCACAGACCATCTGGTACCTGTCTCAGTAATCTTAAATTTGTCAATGTTCAGCCACAGCCAGTCTCCTTTCCCGTCAAAGAATCCCTACAGTTGAAATTAGCTCTTTTTAATGTCAGATCATTGGTTAACAAATCCTTCTTTATCAATGATCTGATAATTGAAATTAATTTGCATTTAATGTTTTTAGTTGAGACCTGGCTAAACAGCACTGATGGTGTAGCAATACTGATAGAGGCTTGTCCTCCAAACTAAAATTTTAATAGACAAAACAGGAAAGGAGGAGGGATTGCAGCTATTTTCTCTATACAGTTTTTGTGTAATGATATTGACCTGGGTGAATTTACATTTACATTCGAATATCTTGCTCCTGAGCTAAAAGCAGAACTATTAGTGCTCATCATTACATTATATCGGCCACCAAGATATTCATTGCTGTTTCTGCAGCAATTTTCAGAGCTGATCTCACTTGGTATCACTAAATATGATAGATTAATCCTGAAAGGAGACCTACAAAAAGAATGACTCCAAAGCTACAGCTTTGATCTTACCCAACATGTAAATGAAGCCACTTGTTAGCATGGTAACATTCTAGACTCGGTAATAACAATAGGGTTAAACATTGACAATGTTTCAGTATTTGAATTACCTATTTTCTTGAAGTATTTGAATTGACCATTTCTGTGTGTTTTTTTGATGCCAACCTAATCTGAACTAAGAATAAAAGGAATTTTTGGTTTAAAAGTGATTCCTAGATGGCAAGGCTGAAGCAAAGTTCTCTATTATGAGGTAATTTGAGCCATACAGTTATTACTGTTCTTTAAATGACATGGTTGACATTTCAACAATACCTTGTCATCTGCTTTAAATACTGCTGCTCCACTAAAGCTTAAAAAGAGGTCGATTGACAGAATCTCCCCATGGTTAAACAACAACTGTGTTAATGAGATTAAGAGAATCTGTCCAGCAGATGAAAGAAAATGGAGGAAAACTCGGCTCACAGTTCACTGTAATATATACAAAGAAGCCATGACTGTCTATAACAAAGCAATACGTCTGGCAGGAAAGGATTACTTATCCAAGATTATTACAGAATACTGGAAACCCCCATCCGTTTGCTACTGATGTAAACACACATGACCTCAGCAAACCCTGTAAAAAAGATGTAACAATGGGAACATTCACCTGTATTACATTAACTGAGCTTTGCAAGACTGTCACTGAGTGTAACTAACCCCTTACTAAAGAAACCCAACTTAGACGGTAATACACTGACTAGCTATAGGCCGATATCCAACCTTCAATTCATTCAAAGTAGTATCGGTGTAAATATACCCCTTTCTTATAGAAAATAATATCCTGGAGGAACTTCAGTCAGGCTTTAGAACATACCACAGCACTGAAACTGCTTTTACTAAAATAATCAGTGTCCTCACACTAAATTCTGATGAAAATAAGGTCGTAGTTCTTGTCCTCTTAGACCTAAGCGCAGCGTTTGATACAACTGACCAGGACATCTTAATCAATCGTCTTGAAAAGTTGATTGGTCTTTCTGACTGTGTGTTAAACTGGTTCAAACATCAAACATCAAAGGGAGGAAGTTTTACTTCAGTCTTGAAGATCATGGGTCTTAGAAACTTGAGATCTGTTTTGGGTTGCACAAGGGAGCTGCCTTGGTCCATTACAATTCTCACTATACATGCTGCCACTTGGTGACATCATTAGAGATCACAATGTATTCCATAGTTATGTGGATGACACACAACTATACATCTCTGCTGAACCAAATTATGCTGCAGCTATAAACTCCAGTACTACCTGTCTTTTGGCACTAAATAAATGGATGAGCAAAAATGTCTTAAAGTTAAACAAGGACAAAACTGAAATCCTTCTAGTCCTAAAACAAGGGGAAACAAGGGAAATTAACTCCCTGGATTATGTCTGAGGTTACAAGTCTTATTTTAGATTCAGATCTAAGCTTCAAGTCCCACATTAACAAGGTGACAAAAACATAATTTTTCCGCCTTAGAAACATCGCCAAAGTATGACCATTTATAAATAAAAAAGATGCTGAAAAAAAACCCACTGTTTTAGTTATTTTTATCACAAATTCCTCACACAGTAGGTAGTCACCCCTCCAATGTCTGCTTCCAATAATTAATATAATATGCATAATGTATAAAAGCAGGAACTAGCACATAAATAAGTGATATGTGGATTAGAATTATTTTCATGGCTGCAGGGAGGAAGGCAGGTGATATGCTGCATAGGAGGGGAAGCTATTAAGCTACATATTTCTGTGTTTGAAAGGCTAATGTCTTTTTTCCATTTTATTCTGCTGCCAGCAGCTGCAACTGAAAGTGTGCATTGGGTAATGGTGACTTTGCACATATCCTGGTTATGTTATTTATTATTTATGACAGTACCAACATCGCCAGTTTGTACCAAAAATGCACACTCCCCTGGAGAACACTATGCAAGAGCATGGTCATTCCAGAAAAATAGATACAATTTAATTTTTCTTTTTGGTTATTACAATTTTGACCAAAAATCAAAACAAATAGCAAGGATATAAATAACATTTTCAGAGATAGTAGACATGCAAACAGAAAATGCAGGGAGAGAGAGGGGGATACATACAACAAAGTAGTCGAACTGGGGACGCCACTTCGCATACATCCCAAACACTCACCCACCAGACGCCTCATAAATACTGACATTTTTACACCTGCTGCATTTAAAATCTTGTAGAAAAGAGAAAAAAAAAATAAACTCAACACATTTCATGTGACAAGTAAAGCATTCTAGCCCCAAGGATGCTGCAGGGATGATGCATTTATGTCCACCAAGTGAGGATTTTACTCATAGACACTAGAATACATGCACATTTGTTCCTTCATTCAACTCAAACAACTTACATACAACACATAAAATCTACCCTGTCACTCAGTGGTTCTCATACGGGGGGTAGTTTGCTGATGCTATCGTGCTGAGCTGAATGATTTATTTTATTTCAATCAAATTAAACTTGGCTCATTTTTTATTTGTTGCCCCAATATTGTTAATGGGGGATAAGAATAAAATCAGCTTTTGTGTGGTGGTGGGGCATGAACTTTTTTTGGCTTCTGAAGGGGGGCATGACAGAAAAAGTTTGAGAACCACTGCTGTAGATCATTGTGTAGTTAGTTTACAGACTGAAGACCATTTTTCAGTTAACATACCCCAACGAGCATTAAGTGTACGACTGATGAATCATTCATGCAGGTTAAATGATACAAGTCAAACATGAGAGGTATTAGCAGTTTTGTCAGGGGCTTTCATGAACAATCATTAATCTTTTATGAAAGTAAACAGGAGCGAGTGGTCACTGAGGTGGGAAGAGCAGTGAGAGAGAAAGAGAGATAGAAAAGAAAAGGAGAGGGAGAGAGGTAAAATGGCTGTAGACCTAAACAGAGGAACAAATAGCATAAAAAGTATTTAAAAAACACTTTTACTGGAACTAGAGGGAATTACAATGCAAATTCCATGCATTAATGGGATAAAAATTCATAAAGATAGAGAGGGAGAGGAGGAGAGAGGATCTCATGGGAAGTCTCCCGGCAGTCTAGGCCTATAGCAGCATAACTAGGGGATGGTTCAGGACTCACCCAAGCCAGCCCTAGCTTTATCATCGAGGAAAGTCTCAAGCCTGCTCTTAAATGTGGAGATGGTGTCTGCCTCCCAAACCCAAACTGGGACCTGATTCCACAGGAGAGTAGGTTGATAACTGAAGGCCCTGGCTCCCATTCTACTTTTGGAGACTCTAGGGACAAAAAATAACCCTGCATTCTGGGAGAGCAGTGTTCTAATGGGGTAATAAGGTATTATGAGCTCTTTAAGATATGATGGTGCCTGATCTTTAAGAGCTTTGTAGGTGAGTAGAAGGATTTTAAATTCTATTCTGGATTTTACAGGGAGCCAGTGCAGAGAAGCTAATATTGGAGAAATATGATCTCTTTTCCTAGTTCTTGTCAGTACATGTGCTGCAGTATTCTGGATCTGCTGGAGAGTCTTAAGTGACTTATTCGGGCAGCCTGATAATAAGGAATTGCAATAATCCAGCCTAGAAGTAACAAATGCATGCCCTAGTTTTTTGGCATGATTTTGAGACAGGATGTCCCAGATTTTTGCAATGTTATGTAGGTGAAAGAACGCAGTCCTTGAAGTCCTTACGGTGGTGCTGGAGGCCAGGGCAATGTCATCTAGAGTAATTATATCTTCAGATAGTGTGTGCAATAATGCTTGAAGTTTAGTTTCACCTGGCTTGATCGTTAGATATAATTGGGTATCATCCACATAACAATGAAAGTTTATGGAGTGTTTCCTAATAATATTGTCTAAAGGAAGCATATATTAGGTGAATAGAATCGGTCCAAGCACAAAACAAGTACAGAGACAAGTCCATTGTCTGATGCAATTAAAAGGTAATTTGTAATTTTCACCAGTGCTGTCTCTGTGCTATGATGCACTCTAAATGATGACTGAAAACTATTGTTATTTAGAAATTCACACAACTGATTAGCGACTGCTTTCTCAAGGATCTTAGAGAGAAAGGGAAGGTTAGATATAATCAGAATCAGAAATACTTCATTGATCCCAGAGGGGAAACTCTTTTGTTACAGCAGCTCACTATCACGTCAGTGCACACAGGAAATTAAAAATTAAAATAAGTGTGAAGTACAAAGTGGGTTTACCGGTTGATAATACTGTATAAAGTAATAGTGCATGAACTGTCAAGTTAAGTGTAGCTTATTAAGATCATAAGGTCTATATATATATATATATGTATGTCTATTGTTGGCTAATACCCCTGGATGAAGAGTGGGCTTTTTAAGAGGTTTAATTACAGCTAGTTTAAAAGACTGTGGGACATAGCCTGTTAATAAAGACAGAGTGATCATATCCAGTTAAGAAGTGCCAACTAAGGGTAAACTTTTTTAAGCAGCCTTGCTGGAATGGGGTCTAAGAGACAGGTTGATGGCTTATATGAAGAAATCGTTAAAGTTAGTTGAAGGTTGATAGGAGAAAAGCAGTCTAAATCAGGTTTTACAGCTGTTTCTAAGGGTCCTGTGTTTGAAGATACATTGGTACTGGTTGAGGGTAGGACGTGATTAATTTTTTTCTCTAATAAAACATTTTTATCATTAAAGAAGCTCATGAAGTCATTACTACTGATGGCTATAGGAATACATAGCTCAATAGAGCTGTGACTCTCTGTCAGCCTGGCTACAGTGCTGAAAAGAAACCTGGGGTTGTTTTTATTTTCCTCTATTAGTGATGAGTAGTAGGCTGCTCTGGCATTACGGAGGGCTTTCCTTTATGTTTTAAAACTAGCTTGCCAGGCTAAACGAGATTCTTCCAAATTGTTGGAACGCCATTCCCTTTCGCAATGTTTGCTTTAATTTGCAGATTTGGGGGTTATACAATTGAGCTAAGCTTCTTTGTTTTTTTACCTTCTTTTTTAGAATCGAGTGTCATTCGCAGTGAGCCTGCAGCACTATCAACAAGACGGTCAATTTGGGAGTGGCTGAAATTAGCATAGGAGTCTTCTGTTATATTGAGACATAGCATTGAATTAAATTCAGATGGAATCGCTTCCTTAAATGTAGCTACAGCACAATCAGATAGACATTGAAAAGAAGACTATTAAATGTTCAATTTCAATACCATATACCAGAACAAGGTCGAGGGTGTGGTTTAAACAGTGAGTGGGTTTATGTACACTCTGACAGAAGCCAATCAAATCTAATAATTAGATAGATGCCTACACCTACAATAATTACTTTCTCTGATTTAAGGACTAAACTTGATAAAAACTCTGAGAATTCAGATACAAATTCAGAATAAGGACCAGGTGCGCGGTACACTATAACAAGTAGAATTGGCTGTCATGTTTTCCAGGTTGGGTGTGAGTCAAAGATGGCTGCAACTCTACCTCCTCGGCCGGTGCCTCGAGGAATATGAGTATTAATATAGCTGGGCGGAGTGGATTCATTTAGGCTAACATATTCTTCATGACCCAGCCAGATTTCAGTAAGACAAAATAAGTCAATATGATACTCTGATAATAAATCGTTCACTAATACAGCTTTAGTTGACAGAGATCTGATGTTTAAGAGTCCACATTTAATTCTCCTATTTTGTTGTGCTATTTCAGCTGTGGTAATTTTGTTTAGGTTTAGGTATAACTCCTCTTCTGTTAACTTTTGATTTTATTAATTTAAGTGGTTGGGGGACAGACACCATCACTAAGGAGTTCTGGGTGGTAACTGCTCTAATGGAAGCGCAGAGAAGTGTATAGGACTGCAACTCTGCCTCCTGGTCTCAACTCTGAGTTGTCATGGGTTTTGGTCCACTAATAAACTCGGCCAGATTTCTAGACATGAGAGCTGCTCCATCCAAAGTGGGATGTATGCCGTCTCTCCTAATCAGACCAGGTCTTCCCCAGAAAGTCTGCCAATTATCTACAAAACCCACATTGTTTGCTGGACACCACCTCCTCAGCCAGCGACGGAATGAAGACATGCGGCTAAACATGTCATCACTGGTCAGATTTGGCAGGGGCCCAGAGAAAACTACGGAGTCCGACATTGTCTTTGCATATGTACACTCTGACTCAACAGACTTTAGTGACCTCTGTTTGGCGTAATCGGGAATCGTAACCGCTGACGTAAATAACACTCTTACTGTATTCACGCTTGTCCTTAGCCAAGGCAGTTTTAAATAAGATTCAACATCGCCCACTCTGGCCACAGGAATACATTTGTCAGAGCCAGTCTCAAGTAGTTATGTTTCAAAACACATGAGCCTTGTTGAGCTGCCTTTGACAGGAAACAGATGATCAGACATTTTGTAAACAAGTAAACAGTTTAGCCTAAGTATCTAAACCATATTATTTGGAAATATGCATAAATATTAGTAGTCTCTGAATGCACATGTTACAGGTCCCAGGCATGGCGACCACAATAACAAAAAGAAAAGTCTGTAAAATAAAAGTAGAGTGTGGAAGAAAGAACGACAGGTACACTCTTGTCTTTTCCCAAATTGCGTCTCTTATTTCTTATCAAAACACATGTAATTTACAATTTACAAAAGTGCATTTACTTGTCTCTTTTACAAAAATAGCTTTGAAAGTCTAAAAGTCCATTTCGCTTCAATATGTATCTGTATTTACTCAAAACCTCCTACTGCTGCTTATTGCACTGTTACTTGACCTTTTTACAGTTGCAGTACAGACTACATACTGGACCTTTAATATTACATTGAC
Source organism: Siniperca chuatsi (assembly GCF_020085105.1). NCBI lineage: Eukaryota > Metazoa > Chordata > Actinopteri > Centrarchiformes > Sinipercidae > Siniperca > Siniperca chuatsi. Next base: position 26,726,936 of record NC_058049.1, read on the forward strand.
TTCTATTGACAAAGTGCAAAACTCAAGATTAATTATCCCGGACTAGTATTAGTGCATAAATCTTACTTAAATTTGGACAAAGCACCTTAGAATGTACATTAGTTAGCTTAGATCACAGTATAAAACAAAGTTACAATATAGTAAACCAAAACATTTACTATATGGCTTTTCTTTACAGTTTCTACATTAAATGAACAAATAGTACACAATGGGTCTTTTAACTCTAATAAAGTCACATCAGGAGGCTTAACCATTAAACTGGAGCACTATACATAAAGTACATAAACCCAAAATCCAATCTCTCGCGGGACTATTGGCGCAACGCGGCTAGCTTTACGGCCTTGACCTTGCTGCGGTCCAGTAAACTTTTCTCAAACTGAGCCAAAAGTTACACAAATCATCACAATATTACTTTTCAGCGAGTACACAATGAATACGAAGCTTAAGACTTTCATTTATGGCAATTTTAACCAAGTACTGACCTGTAAAATAAAAGTAGAGTGTGGAAGAAAGAACGACAGGTACACTCGTGTCTTTTCCCAAAAGGGGAACAGGAAGTTGGCCCGCTATAGGCAACTGGGGGTGCGCGACCACAGTGTCAAAGGTTCTGTTTACTTTGTTCCACTCTTTTACTCACCAATATTAACATAGGAGCTCTTAATTACCAGAGTATATTTGCACAAATTAAAATAACGTATTGTCTTTTTACTCAATAATAACAAATGTGGAAAACTGTTCACACACACAAATGAAGAAAAGCCTGCTTTCATATGACAAACACTTCTCACTTCAACATACTGTATATCCAACAGATCCTTTGCATTGTGGTGGTGTACTTAAGTTGTCAGTGCTCTGCTTAATCTTTTGCTGCTTCTCACCTGCTATGCTGTCATTTTCTGCTACTCACTAGAATTCCTATAGTTCACTTCCTATAAATGAATCATAGCATTAGTTCAGGCAGACCACTGTGGTCGTGCTTGTATTAGCTTTTTTGGCATCAGCTGTTCTATCAGCCACTTTACAACGACTGGCTCATCCACAGCTGCGTGGCTAGTAACGTCCAATCATATTTATACAGGTGTATTAGGTATAACTCTGCTACCTTCATGCCAATGCCGTTTGCTGCCGTAGCTCCCTTCACAGCCCCAACTTCCTTCTTATGTGGTATTTTGGATTCAAGATTTCATGTTCAGGTATGTTTATTAAGGGGGATTAGCTCACTCAGCAGAATCGTTGTTGCTGCTCGGATTCTTTGAGCGCTTACTCGAACAGCAGAGTCTTTCCACCAACCCTAGCTGTATAATAATTTGCTGTGAATAATCAATGCCTTGACGTGTCTCTGACTGAAATACAGGTTCTGTGTGATTGGCTATACTGACTTTAAAATGAGTGATCACAGAGAAAGTTAGAGACAACAAGGAATTGTCTTAACTTTATTGCCACACATCCACTAAAATGCCATTGGTTTTCTGAGTTTTGTAAAAGCTCTGATTTGAATGAGAAAAACATTGGCTTGGTGTGGACAGAGGGATGAAACAGAGAAAAATATGCATTTTTAAATTTATAAATAAATTTTCTTTATAGAGCACTTATCAAAACAAAGTACAAAGTGTCACAGAGAGAGAAATAAAATACCACAGTGAATGATAATATACATAAAAACCAATAAAATAAACTGTAAACTATGCTTTCTGATAAGAATGCCTTTTGGGAAGAGACACTGATTCAGACCACCAAATTTCTTCGGGCAAGTTGTTCCAGAGCCTCGGGCCCTGATGGCAAAAGCTCTGCCCCCCTTTGTTTTCATCCTGGACTCAGGAACAGACAGAAGAGCCCTGTCTGAAGCTATCAAACTACGTAAAGATGCATAAGGAATTAAAAGGTCTAAAACATAATCTGGAGCCAGGCCATGAAGAGCCTTAAAAGTAATCAATACGATCTTAAAATCAATCCTAAAACAAACAGGGAGCCAATGTAAAGAGGCTAAAACAGGTGTGATGTGATCATACCTCTTGGTCCTGGTTAACAGCCTAGCAGATGAGTTCTGTACAGTCTGCAGTCATTTCAAAGTTTTTTGATTATGTCAAGTGAACAAGCTGTTACAATAATCGAGGCGTGAGGAGATAAAGGCATGTACAACAGTTTCTGCATCACTAAGATTTAAAATAGATCATATTTTTGCAATATATAAGGGAGCAAGGAGAACAGTATTGGCCCAGAATTGAACCTTGAGGCACACCATAATTGATTTGGAAAGTTATTAATTCCTATTGGACAAATAGGATGAGAACCAGTTAAGTGCAGTGCCAGATATGCCTCAGTCTATCTAGAAGAATCCCATGATCAATTGTATCAAAGGCAGCACTTAAGTCCAGCAGCACAAGAATTGAATACATGCCTGCGTCAGCATTCATTAAAAGGTCATTAGTGACTTTGAGAAGGGCTGACTCAGTGCTGTGGTGCTCATGAAAACCAGATTGGAACTTTTCAAAGGTACTATTATTTTCCACAGCATCAAAAAGCTGCTTAGAAACAATTTTATCGAGAACCTTGGAAATAAAAACGCAGTTTGGAGATCGGACAATAATTATCCAGGAGGGTAGGATCAAGAACATTTTTTTTTAGGACTAGTTGGAAACTCATTTAACCATGACTGTTTTCTAGTCTTTGAGTTTGATCTATTTTTCAGAGGAGCTATGAGATCTAAGGCTGAGGAACACATGTAGTTATAAGAATCAACCGAATCATTGATGTTGGAGGAATCAGGAAACACATTACCAGGAGAATTGAACAGTGTACAAAATTTAGAGGCACTATGCTCATTAAGGACACATGTGTACTTAGAGCGGGATAATACAGTACTAGAAGCCTGTACTTCACAGTTAAAAACAATACATAGGTGATCAGACACAAACATGTCCCTAATTTCCACAGATGGTATTCTCAGACCCAGACTAAAGACTAGGTCAAAAGTGTGGCCACAGTTTAGCAAGTTAAAAGAGTTAGTGATATTTAAAAAATCTGAAGTAAGGGCATTAGAACACTCATCAACATGAATATTAAAATCACCACAAAGAACAATTCTATCATAATTTAAAACAAGACTGGATAAAAATTCAGGGAGTTCCAATAAGAAGGAGCCAGCTGGTATAGAGGGGCGATAAATAATAGCAAAACTCATTGCAAGCTATGAGGTTACATATTTAAATGCTTCCTATAGATAATAACAAGGCCACTACCACGACCACAATCCCTAGGGTGACTAAAGCAGTCATAATTTAGCAAACTGACTATGATCACCAGGACGTAACCAGGATTCTGTTAAAAACATGAAATCTAAATCAGTAGAAGAGATCAAATCATTTAAAATAAAATTAGTTTTGTTAGAGAGGGATCTTACATTGAGAAGAGTCATCTTAAAAAGTCTGTGCTGGGTTAGAACTGAAGTTGAGACTGGAGGTAGGGTTCTAGCCTGGATCTTTATTAAATTATTATTATTACTGTCAGCTGTGTCTGTTTCGGATTAAAGACCTATGCAAAATTACCATAGGAATTTTAAAAGTAGTGCTAGAAACATCCAACCTCCAAATAGCAGCACTATGATCAGTCCACAAGGGGGGGTTAGTGACAGCAGAAGGTGCATGGCTGTTATTGGTGGACAGAGAAGAGAAAGAAGAAGAGGGAGGGGAGACAGGTAATGTAAATAGTCAATTACATGAGGAGAACAGTACAGCATGCAGCAGGATAGGCGCGAGCATGCGACTAACGGCCGATTCCATGACCCAGTGTAGGAATTGGACTCGAAATGAAAGCATGCTTTCCACTGCTGTTGAGCAGGTCAAAGAGGCGGATAAAGTCTGCTTTCGTCAGCTTAGATTGCTGACATGCGGAGTCATTTTTGCCGACATGTACTATGATTTTCGTGATAGTCATCGGGAGTGAAGCCAAAAGTCTGGGGAGCTTTTCCAGGATGTCGGGGGTCGTAGCTCCGGGAAAGCAGTGTGTGACTGCATTAAATAAGCGGACAGTGAGAGGAGGACTTGACCGCTGGAAAATGGGAACGTCCCTCCAGTGGAGGAAAGTCCTGTGTATCCAGTATGTCATACCTGTTGGCCAGTGGGAGGTCCCGATGTGAATGAGGGGGAGGCGGGCGCTTTGCATCATGTCTATCCTTGCAAGCAACAGTCAAGTGCTCCGATTGACGTGGAGTCGAACTCACTGGAGCCTTCTCACCACCCCTGCTGACAAGTGACTGTGCATCCACTGAGGCTTGGCAAGGAGTAGAAATGGCCATTGCTTTGGGCTTTGCACCCATGAGGAGCCACGGATCTTCAGGTTTAGCTGAAACGGCTTCATGCTCCAGGGCGCCAATGATGATGGAGCCGAGCCACGGAAGAGTGGGATCATTGTCCAGTACTGGAGTGGAGCAGTCAGGGGAGTGAGAAGGGATGGTTGCATACCGGTTGCTGCAGCCAGAGGAGCTGAGGACTGCAAGGTGTTTTGCCTAGACTGAGGCTACAGTGGAGAACTCCAGGATGACCTTGTCTTTTTCCCTGAGCTCAGCTTCCAGACAAGTGATCCTTTTCTTCAGCTTTGAGACAATAAGGTGGTAAAATCCACTCAGCCATCACACTTGCAGTTAGTCTGTAAAAGTGCTGAAAGCTTAAAATCCACAATAAAGTCCATAAAAGTGCTAAAAGCTTAAAATCTTTAATAAATGCGACTGGCTAGCCTAGCCGCCGGGCTAAAAACAAACCTAGCTGAGCTAGCAGCAGTGGAGGCAGTCTGGTGAACCATGTCGAGTTGACAGCTAGCTTAAAATCACTTAAGATCCACGCATCTGATGACTAAAAACTTTTAACCATGTTAAAACATATGGGTAAACAATAGCCAGGATAAAAGTGTAGCATAGAAACGTGGCTTAAAAACTAGATAAAATGTCAATTTATGATGGTTTAAGACAAAGCTTCTGGCGGGCACACACAACGGCGACATCAGTCTACAATAATACTGTTATGGTCAAGAAATTATTGTCACTCCAGAGTTCCCAGTTCTCTGCAATGAACTTTGGTCTACATTGTTATTATTACTGATAGGAAGGATGGCTAAAACTTATTTCTTCTTTTAAAAGACAGGATGACAAGACATCAAAGGAGGAAAGAAAAAGTAAGGGGAGAGGCAAGCCTTTTAGATAAGAAAGAACTGGAAAGCTACACAGTAGCAAGAAAATGTGTTTATGCAAAGTGAGAAAGATTGAAGTGAGAAAAGATTAGACAAAGGCAAAAAGAAAAGACAGACTGTGAAAAATACAAAGACAGACATCCAGAGAGCATTACAAGCCTTGCAGTCAGGCAGGAAGACAGGGCAGAAAGTGTTCAAGACCAGTTCCAGTCCATTCCTACCCCCCGGCCTGCATTAAAGGAAGGTCATAAATGAGTCTTGGGCCTGCTGCCCTACAATGTATCCCTCTGGGACTACACTCCACATAGACCAGACTCTTTCTTATGTTGAGTGATATGGAAGAGGAAAGGTGGCTGCTGTCTGTTCATTCAGCCAGAAATGCAGCTTTTTCACTCCCTTGTTCTTTTTTGTTCACAGCTGTCACTAACAAACAGTTTTAGAGTCGATCATATGGAGCAAGAAAAGAGCTGGCAAAACACCACAAGATCTAATTAACTAATTGACTAAGTTAATATATCATCATTTAGAGATTTGGCATATGTACTAGGGAAAACATGGGCAAAAATAGTCAAGTAGAAAATGTACCTAAGGCGAATGTGAAGTGAAAAAGGAATGACCCAAATTGCGAAGTCCTAAAGCCTCTCCCCAGCAATGTTTTTCTGCTCCTCCTGGAGGATCCCGAGGAGTTCCCAAGCCAGATGAGATAGATATAATATAATCTCTCCAGTGTGTGGGGTCTCCTACCAGTTGGACGTGCCTGGAAAACCTCCAAAGCAAGGTGCCCAGGGGGCATCCTGATCAGATGCCTGAACCTCAACCTCAACTAGCTCCTTTCAGAACGAAGAAGCAGCGGCTCCACTCCAAGCTCGCTCCAGATGTTTGAGCTCCTTACCCTATATCTGAGAGTGAGCCCAGCCACCCTAAGGAGGAAACTCATCTAATACTTCTATTTCTTCTATTCTCAAGTGTGCACCGACGTGATAGTGAGCAGCTGTAATGACAGAGTTTCCCCTCTGGGATCAATAAAGTATTTCTGATTCTGGTTTCTGATTTAGGCCCGCTTGTATCCACGATCTCATTCTTTCGATCACTACCCAAAGCTCATGACCATAGGTGAGGGTTGGAACGTAGATCGACTGGTAAATCGAAAGCTCCCTCTTCACCACACCACTCTGGTACAATACCTGCATTTCTGCTGATGCTGCATCAATCCGCCTGTCGATCTCAGGCTCCATTTTACCCTCACTCAACAAGTCCAGAGATACTTGAACTCCTTTACTTGGGGCAGCAACTCACTCCCAACCCAGAGGAAGCAATTGTGTGATGTTGGTCATGTGAGGATTAAAATACAGTGATTAGATGGTATAACATCATATCCATTAAATTTGGCTGATGTGTAGGTTTGGTTTCAGACAGGACAAAGTAAAAAATAATGATTTATTATATATATAATATATTTATGAATGTATTGATTTATATAGTAGTCTGTTTATCAAATGACAAATTATGTATATAGAGGCTTAATGAGCAGCACTCACTCTCTGAGTTCACGGTAATAACTGAAGGTGAGTCAGATAATTTTGGCAGTTGGGACAGTCACAGAACAATAAATGTTGACGTAAACACACATTCATTCACCAAATGCTTGCTCATGGTGGGATGTGTTGGGTCTCTGTAAATAATATTATAAAGAGTACGGTCTAAACCTGCTCTATAGGAAAAAAAATGAATGAAATAACTTCTGTTATGAATTGGCGCTATATAAATAAAACTAAATTCAATTGAATTCACACACTGATAGCAGCAGAGTTGCCAATGCGCTGGCCTGCCCATCAGGAGAAACTTGGTGTTCAGTTTCTTGTCCAAGGACACTTCAACATGTGGACAGGATGAGCCAGGGATCAAACCGCTAACCCTGTCATTAGTGTATGAACCACTCTACACTTCTGAGCCCCATTTCCCCATATGACATAAACACAGCATTTTATAAAAATGTGACACATGCCTACTTTATAAAACATGATGCGCCCAGAGCATGTGAGTGCAAAAAGCTTGTGGCTCCAGAAGAATGTGTGGATAAAACTAGATGATATCTCAATTACGATGCTTTTTTTTAAACTGTCCTTTGTGACTCTGACAGTGTTATAAGAGTACAATGCTAAATCAGAGGAGTATTCCTATAAGCAACTCTGAATGGTTAGTACCAGACACACTGCTTCCACCATCCCAGCACTAGACTGTGCAACATTTAAAGGCTAACGAGTCAGAAAGTGTCGGCTTGTAGATCGGCTATTGAGGCAGATGACCAAAACTGACAATACAATGACTTGTGTGATGAATCCTGATTTCAGTTGGATGGCAAGTTAAGAGCATGAATCCATGGATCCTTCCTATGTAGTGCCAACAGAAAAGCTGGCTGGTGGTGAAACGGTATAGGAAATGTTTGTTGTGCTCACATTGGCTCCTTAGAACCAACAGAGTACTCAAACACTATGAAACACTATAAAGTATGTTATGAAGGATAACATTATGAAGTCAAACAGATTACCGCTGTTCTTCATCCAGTGATTACAATCTGCATTTCCTAAAAATGTGTGTTAACACCAAATATCACAATCATCCATGTCTCACAATGTGGCGAGGACAGCCACAGTGTTGAACCTTCAGTTTACCTTTGTCCCATTAATAGGATGTGTTGCTGAAAAAGGTCAAATTTAATTCAATACTCACTACTGTGAGAGTGGAGAGCAGGTGTATCATCCTCTAATCTGTGATGTCGTACAGCTCTGAAGAAAATTAACTGGAAACTATGCTAAGTGACTCTGACAGTATCCAGGCTGACTCTGTGTTTAATGGTGCATTTTCTAGTTAAGAATCCATAGCACTGTAATGGCATATTAAAACTCACAGAGAAATATTGTTAAGGTCTGTGTCCATTTATTATCATGACACAGCTTCAAGCTGTGAGATAGTATGACTGATGAACCCTTGTTCTGTGATCTCTACTATTTGATATTGGAGTTCATGCTCACAAATGCCTATTTGAATCCAAACCAAATCCAAAACCACTCATTCAACTCATTCAGGGGATTTACATAACATATTCTGTTTCAGTGAAGAAAAAGACAAAGGCTTTCATCCATGGGTTAACTAACATTTCAAACATGTGTTCTCTAAAGTGCTAACTCTGACATAACACTTTACCCTGCACATACTGTTGTCAAGCAAAACTAAAGTGTTTCAAGGTTTAGCCAAATGAATGACATGTGATCTGAAAACTGAAGTCTTTCCACCCCACTACAAATATGAGTGTAAGTCATGTGTCAGCTTTACAAACGCCCAAACTGGGTTTTCTCACAATTGCCAAGTGACCATAACTTTTTTGTAAGGATCGTAACACTCATGGTTAGGTCTCAATAGATACAGCAGGAATCACTACTGTGTGACTAGGAAGATCAAATACCACATTAATACACGAAAGGCTGATGGATGTGGGTGGTCTAAGACAAAGGTAATAAATTATCAGTTGAGGGAGGCAAACAGAACTGAAATTACTATTGTGAGATTTTGACAGTAAAGTGTAGAAAATGGGTTGAATACAAGTGACATTTTGAAAGGAGTGATAATTCCCTTTTTAATTAAAAACAGCAGTCATTGCACTGCAGCTGGGACGCTATAGTTTTCACAAAGGAAAGATCCTGTTAGAATTTAATACCCGCAAAATGACTGCAGTTCTTATCAACATATACAAACTTTGCCTGAGCACTTTGAACCCAGACTCAATCAACTCATCTATCAGTCAGCTTACTAAAGCCCCTTTTACACTGGACAAAAAACCCACTAACACCGCTAACATCTGTTTTTTGTCTTCAGTGTGAAAGGATACAATCATCACTCCCGGGTCTAATGACTGCAGTAGTCACGGTTATTTATCGGCTCCAGCTCCAATCGGCAATAATAAAAACATGACACCCTGGTGGACACAATAATTTTCGCCCCTTTCCCTGGGCATCTGTTTCTATCTGTGGATGTCTATAAATGTCTATGTATATGTTTCTGTAGTATTAGCATGCTAGACTAACAGTCTGTCTGACTTTATATCCGCTCGATGACGTCTTTCAGAGCACACAAACACCGTAAACACACCTGTCAACACACCTGTCACATGCCCAGCACGGTGCTGTTAACCAGAAACACCTTTTTTTATACAGTCTATGGGCTACACACAGCAACCACCGCAACATTGTCACTAGCCTCCATGCTGCTTTCTGCTGTTTACATACCCTGTTTTCTGGCATGTTTGTGACGTCGAAAGCGACACATCAGAAAAAAAAACAGAAAAGGCAAACTCGTCTACTGACAATGTGAAATGAGTCAGTTGCCTATTTATGGTGGGTTTACCCACGTTTTAAAAAAAGTGCATACATTTGCTAATTTTAGTGTGAAAAGGGTAAAACAAACCCACTGTCTAACATTCAATTAACCAGTTCAATTAATCAGTGAACCACTGAAGCAATTTAGAATCTGTCAATCAATCAAGCAGCCAACTGGTGAATTTGCACATACAGTACTGGGTCTACTGTACAATGTGCCTGTCATTTACCCTTGCCCACACCAATGGCCTAACCATCAAGAGCAGGTGTCTTGGATGACCTACTCTACCTCCTGAGCCATAGCCTCCTTACCAAATATGGGCTAAGAATGTACTAAGTGTTACTAATTGCTCGAAGAGGGGAGAGTTGGAGAAAGTCTAATGAAATCTTTCATCCATATTTTTAAATTAACAATGAATCAAATGACTGATGACATTATCCCTTCCATGACATTATACCTCTGTGGCTTTATAGAGCATTTTACCCAGTTTAGCTTATTGTTTTGGTTTTATGACACATTCTCTGTATGGTTCAGTCTCACTGCTCATCAAGCAGCAGTGGGCAGCTATTTTCAGTAAAGAAAAGCTGTAATAAACTTCATGATACATGCTCAGCACCAAACAGCTGAACTTTGTTGAGCGTGTAGCAGCTAATAACCCAGATATTTCTCTCCAGTGTTGGAAAGCATGGAGGTGGGTCTGTCCTCTTGTGGGGGTGTTCAGTTGGAAAAGAAGGAGAGTGAATACTGGAGTGAATAGTGGCCAGAAACATGACTCCAAATGAATGCTAAAGTTGATCTGTGCCTTGATGAAACACATTCTAGTCATGTGAATAAAATTCAATGAAAACATATCAACTAAGACCTTAGTAAACAGTTAAAGAAAGTTTATTAATACATATTTGAGTGAGTTTTGAGAACATAATGTTCAGCTTACTAGCCTTACTAATAGTACTAAAGATAAATCATTTTTTTTCCAAAAAGGCCCATAAGCAAAATGATTCAACCCCAAATATTTTGTCGAGCATCCTTTGACCTTCATAACCTCCACTAAAAATGTCCAGTACTTTCTCACAAGCTTCTGACACCTCTCTTTTAGACTTTTAGCCCAGTATTCATGTGCAAAAGCTTCCAGCTCACTAATAGTCTTTCCGTGCTGCCACTGCTTTCTTTAAATCCCACCAAAGACTTTCAGTGGGATTCAAATCCAGGTATTGAGATAGCCAGTCAAGGACACTCCAGAAATGATTCCTGAAACAAGCTTTGCTTGACTTGAATGCATGCTTAGGGATCATTGTCTTGCTGGAAAGTCTAATGATTACCAAGCTTCAATTTATGCACTGAGGGCATCACATTCTTCTTCAAAATAGCCTGGTATTTCAAAGAATCCATGATGCCAATCACACAGTCAAGTTTACCAGTTCCCGCAGCAGCCAAACACCCCCACAAGAGGACAGACCCACCCCCATGCTTGACTGTTGGAATGGTGTTCTTCTGTCATAGGCCTTGCCCTTCTTACATGAGACATCCTATTGATCCATGGGTCCAAACAGTTCCAGTTTAGTCTCATCACTCCATAAAACAGATTCCCAGAACTCTACAGGCCTATCCACATTTTTGAGAATGGAATGTGGTGTGGTTTCCGGGCATGAAGACCTTGCTTGTTTAGTGTTCTTCTTATAGTCTGTACTAATACTTTTGCTCCTGCCTTCATCAGGCACTCCTGCAAGTGCTTGGCAGTAATACGAGGGTTTTTCTCAGCTGTTGTTTTCAAATGTCTGATTCCCCTTGGAGAAATTTTGCTCTTTCTTCCACACCCAGGAAGGTTTGTTGCTGTACCAGGAGTTTTAAACTTGTGTATGATGCTGCCAACTGTGTCTCTTGGAACTTGTGTCTTGGAAATTTTCTTGGAATCATTGCCTTTTTGGTGTAATGAAATAATTTCTTCTCTTATCTTTTGAGACAGTTCCTTCTTCTTTGCAACTCACCGGCATCCAGGATTTATATCTGTATCACAATTCAGTTTTGTTACAGAGTTGCAACAATTTGGTAGCTTTACATACTAGTAAGTGATTAAAAAACAGCAATATTAAATAAGGATTTAGTAATTATGACAGGCCTGTATTACAAAAAAAATCCTGCTACTCAGAAAGATTACATTACACATCTTCATTATTATCAATTTGATTACATCACTCAACTCAACGCATACAAATGTTATTTATAAAAATTCTGGATTATCAGAAAACCTTTAACTTAGCAGGGTAGAATAATTTTGATTGCAAGTGTATGCAAGAGTTTGCAAAATAGTTAACCTAAACAACTTTAAAAGGTGACATGTCAGAGTTGTCTGTTTTTTCTGCCTCCAAGTGTCTAAAAAACTAAAACTAATGAGGTAGTGCAGTTAACACGATCCTTTAATAGCCTGCTAAGTCTCCAAGCTATCAAATAAAATAATTTGGGGACAGAGTGAGAGAGCTAAAGAAACAGTGCTAAGTTGTGTCCAGACAGAACGCAAAGTGAATTTATAGGCAGTGTGACTGCATACAATGTCCATGGAGAGACACAACCACAAATCCGCCTTGGACGTCTTGGAGCAAAGACACGTCTGCTTGAGAGGTCTGGAGGAAAACAAGTTTTGAAATCAGAGACTGAGCTGTCACAAACAGTACAAACACACTACACGCTTGGCGGTCAGTGCGTACGTCGCTAGCTATCCTACAGTACTGATAAATGTTAGGTTCGGGGCAAATAAATACGAAAACGCTTCAGCAGTCAAATTTGCAGAATTAATGCAAGGCGGACATTTGAACAAATGCTACTGAAGAAGTTGTTTTTTGGGGTGAAGTTTTTTGGGGAAGTGCACTTCTGCAATGATGACAAGCAACCGTGTGCACACACTCAGTGTATGATATATAAGGGCACACACACAAATCAGCATAATATGATAAGACCTTGACAAAAATAGATTTGATGACAGACACTGTAAAAACCTAGACATCTGTAACAGAAACTGTAGCTGCAACATAAACACATGACATTCTCTTTGTTTAACCAAATTCATTTCTGGTGGTGGTTACGGGCATGGTGGAAAGTCTTCTGTTTGGATTTGCTCTGAAGTTTCAATTCATCTATTTTTGTTTGCTGTCTCCTCAGCAGCAGTGTGTCCACAGAAAGCTGGACTCTGTGTTCCTTTGGTACAAAGCCCGACAGCTGGGTTGTTAACCATGATGCTGTGTTGTTTTCACTGAGAAGCAAAGATTGTGAAATCTGTGATTTTCAGTCAGTTGGTAAGATGTGAAGATACAATTTCAGATGTTTTTCGAAGGTGTTGTTCAGTAAATGTTGCATTGAAATAGGCACAGTGAAACTAACTTGTAAATAACACTGGACATTTTTACTTGATCATAGTAACAAATCAGTTTTTAAGCTGAAGGGCACTCAGCTACGGACTCTCAAATTGTTCTGAGAGGGTACTCCAGTGACTTTACTGTGTGGAGAGTCTCATTGATGGAACATTTATGAATGAAGGGCTTATTGAACTGTAAGTGGTGGTATTTGCTACCTTGGTTTAAGTTTCAGTCTACCAAAATAACCTGTCACTGCGGCACCACAAAGCACTTCATAATCATAATCTGCTTCATAACCTGATATCTCAGAGCACAAAACCTCTACACATTCCAAGATAACAGCTATTGTCATGGCCAAAGTGATCCCTGTCCAAAATCTCTCTCCATGTGTAATCAGGCATTTTTATCTGCAATAGGCATTCAATATATTTACATTAAGAAATTTCCTCTCTAATAGTATCGTAGAAAAGGTTTCAGTCGTAGTCATCTGGACACTGTTTTCAGAATCAAGACATTTCGGCTTCCCATCTGGAAGTCATTCTCAATGTTTATTGAGACTGAATGACTACGACTGAACCTTTTCTACGATAGAACACTCCTAGACGAATGAGGGACTAAACCGTCCTCTCTAATAGTAGTTTTCATTGTTAGTGGCGGAGTCCACCATTTCCGCACTGGATTCAAATTACCTACACATGCACCGCAGATTAACTGAAAACAATGCGCACACATACTTTAGCGTAACTAGTTGATAGAAACCTTTCTCTACAGACAGCTCTCTACGTCATATCAGAGTTGTATTTAGTTACTGTTAATGATACTGCTGCTGGTTCACATAAATAGCGTTCAACTTGTGAACCACAGAGTGGCTTTTATTGTGAAGCAGCCACAGTTTGTTTGACTGCACTGTAAACAAACTGTGGCTGCTCTTCTTTGAGCAGAGCTCCGGGACATGTAGTAGTAAACTCACTACCAGTAACTGTGGTGATTTCAGTGACAGAAATATGAAGTATTATTAATTATTGCTATTATTAAAGAACAATTTAACACCCCGTTTTAGCTTCAACACGCCCCCTTCACAAAAAAACAAATGCATTTGATGCCTGACACAGACCCTCAGATCAATAGTGTAATGAAGTGACAGTACATGTAATTTACTAACTCATTAAAAAGTGGATTTAGTGTTAAGTTACTCTTTAAATGAATCTGTTCCGTAGGGGAAAAAAACAATAAAAACTGAAAAGGATTAATCCAAATGAATGTGCTACATTAACTTTGGGGAGATGGCATTACAATGTGTTATGAATTGGGAGTAATCTTAATATTCATTGCCTTGCTCACAATATATATATATATATATATATATATATATATATATATATTTTACCACTGCTCCAAATCCTTCTGTATTGCACATTGTTAGTGACTAGCTTGGCTTTCCCGGCTTTTATTCTGCTTTTACAGTGGTACAGCATTCCTCTGGAATCTAGGGCTCATTTTTACATTTGATCCCTGTTATGTAGCAAACAAGCACAATTGCATAGCAAAATACAAAAGCTGCCTCTGATCAAACAGAATTTCTAATATTACTGAGCTGTGCAGCTTAACTGTTAGAGACAAATCTATAAATTTTTACTTTATTACTAGATTTTAGACAAAATTATTGAAGTAAGGCCTCTGATATTATGATCTATACTCCTTCTACAGAAAGTGTAAAAAGACTAAAGTCATTTATTTCCAACTTTCCACTCTGCACAGCATGCAGTACTTTGACCAATGTTTGAAATTCTCATTTGTAATTCAGGATTCAGGTTTCTCAGGGTTATAAAATATGAGCTTTTGATTCAGATAATTAGCTGCTGCTGTGATAAAAACCAGCAGTGAAGCAGACTCAGGAGTGAGTAGTTGCATTTTAATTTAAAAGCCACTGCATCTCTTGTTGATAATGTGACATCCCGAGAGGCTTTATAACCATCTGCTGTGGAACTGAACCACTTCTCTCCAGCTAGTCATCATGCTGCCTACTGTTTCTCCTCTCTCTCTCTCCCATCTCTCTCTTTCTCTTCACCTCACTGACTCTGTCTTTGCTTAAGGCCTCTAAAGTGTGGACTCCACTCATGTGAAATCAAGCTGAGTACATTTACAAGATTCTTTTTTCTTCCGTCTGTCAAAAGTAGGGGTGTAGCCCTCTCAGGCAATCTGATACATTTCTCGATACACGGTCCACGATCTGGTACAAAAATAGTACAGTTGAATTTATGATGATATATTACACTGCGATTCAAAGCAGATTCAATATGATTACATTCAGCTAAGATTTTAGATTAAGTTCATTAAGATTTTATATTTTTACTTGTTCATTAATGAAAGTGTATACATTTCTAGTTTCTAGTTTGTTTGTTTTTTAAATTAAACTTCCTGCTTCTGTGTAGCCATGCATGTCCACATGACATACATTAAGGGTCTGTTGTCCATATTGCTTGATGTGTGCTGCTTATGACCATGCCTCTGACTTTTCTTTAAGTGTAGGAACTTTTTCAGAAAGAGGATAGCTCGCAGTAGGCAGTGTCACAGAACAGGGAGTACTGGAGAAATCATTAGTTCTTACATCTAGGGGAATACATTAATTAATTAACACTTAGCTTTGAAGCTATATCAGCTAATTACAGCCCACAACATACAGTATACTGAGTGCCATTGGTTGTGGATGCCAAAGAAAGGATGTGGGCCTTACCTGAACCCTGATGAGTTTGACTCGTCTCCCACGGTGTCGCTTTCCTCGAGCTGGGTGGTGGGAGCTGGGCCTGGCATGCTCTTACACGTTGCCAACTTTGCTCTGACGGCTCACAGCTTGATGTTGGTTTCAGTTCATTTAGGTTACCATATACACCCAGAAAGAAAATAAACCAAAATTGCTATATCAGCAATAGTTACTCATTATTGTGCAGCACACATCTTTCCTGCCTTTGTGTTTTTTCTCTCAGCATCTGTTTCTGACAGGATCATATTACAAAAGACCCGCCTTCTTGACGTTCGGCAACCAGTCAATATGAAAATGACGACCATGTGACTGTGACAGTAGTGACTGGGTAAGTTAATTGGCGTTCAGAGGATAAACAGTGGTTTTAAAAAATTAAAAGAACTGCATTTATGGAGCCTGTCAGTACAGGTAAACAGTACACTTACACAATTCACATTACAAAGTTTTCTACTAATTTGTGCCTGCACATATTTGATTAGTCAGCAAAGCGTCCTGGGGTATAAAGTTGCATTCCATTGCGGCAAAAGTTGAGCCAAATTCAGTGTTTTGAAGTATGCATGCACTACTAACGTTTGTCTGAAGACAGCCTTAGCTAGCTCACAAGAGAGGGACACAAACGCATGCATTCTAAAAGGTACAGGAGAACAAACAGATACTTGGAAAGATGGGTTTTTGACAGACATATTGTATCACACAGCATTTCATATGGTTTGGAGGTTTGTATCAATGTAATTATATCTCTCATCCATCATCCTTTACACCTAGTCAAAAGTGACCTTAAACACCCATAGACCAAAGCTGGAGCTTAAAGGTAATCACTGCAGAAGACACATTTTGAAACTAACCATTACTCCTGTAGAAGCGATGGTCACTGCTTTATCCATCGATTTAACCCAGTATCTCATATCTCATGGCAGAGTGTACTGGCAGAGGAAAGTTTGCAGTGTGTCCAGCCTCAGTGTGCCGCATCCTGCTCGCTAATATGAGACCCACAGTGAGTCTTTAAGCCATCTGCTCTGAGACCTGACCATCTAAACGCCAGGCCAACCCTGTTAAAATGTTGGCTGAAGGACCCACTCCCCCAGCCCCCTCTGCTCCCTCTCCCTTTCTCACTTGTTTCTCTGCTCATCCATCCTTCCCTTCCCCTGCTCGTCCTCGCCTGTCTAACCCTCCCCATCTTCATGGTATGTATGTCTCTTTCTCTGCCCTCACCCCCTTGAAGCCTTTCTCTCCCCCTGAGGTAGAACTAGCAATTATGATAAACAGAACTGTGACAGCCTGGACATCTGCTGAAGAGTGGACTCTACTGAGGGGATTCATTCTGTTCACTGCTGAAATACAGAGAGAGCAGCAGAATGACAAACTGAGATGGCCAGGATGAATCCTCACAGAAGTCAAATGTGAAAGATGGATATGGAAATATCAAAAATGTATGCTGCCTTCAAAACTGTATAATGTACTGATGAACATGGTAAATGCTAATAACAAAGAAGGACTTCTAGAATACCTCTACTACTGATTAAAAGAGATGTACATTAAACTATTTCAACTATTCCATCCTTGTCTCCTACAATACAGTATATGTTTGTATCTACTACATGAGCTCAGCCAGATACGTTTTGGAGGAATTGTAATTGCCAGTATGTTTGCTGGCAAAGTGTTCGAAATGAAGTTTAAGGAAAGAGGTTGGGGTGGATGGTTGGGAATGAAGTGAAAGACTGCAACCAGAGACAGGGGGGGATATAATGTGTCCCATTTCCCATTAGCTGTAGCCTCAGCATGTGTTATATGGTTAATGCACTCCAAAGACAAATGCCTATTTACACATCCAGCAGATGTAGTTTTGTGCTTTCTCGTTTCTCTCCTCTCTCCTTCTGTCACTTTCAGCAGGTATTTCTGCCTCCGGAGCTGCAGAGACTGGATCTGTGGTTGTGGGCCACCTGCTGCCCCTGTGTTCCTGCTCGACAACTGCTACTACAGGTGTTGTTATTGGCTTTGTTATTACTATTGTCATTATTATTCTTATGACTATCATTCCTATTATTATTACTTTATTAATATTAACCACTATTACCACTACAATTACATTATTATTATTTTAATTTTAATTTGCATCGTGCACGCCCCAACTCAACACGGCAGCGCCACCCACCATTGAGTCTGGTTCTGCTCGAGGTTTCTGCCTCTTAAAAGGAAGTTTTTTCTTGCCACTGTCGCCAAATGCTTGCTCGTGGTGGGATCTGTTGGGTCTCTGTAAATAATATTATAAAGAGTACGGTCTAGACGTTCTCTATAGGAAAAGTGCAATGAGATAACTTCTGTTAGGAATTGGCGCTATATAAATACATTTGAATTGAATTGTAGCTACATTATCTGTAGCTACAATTTCCATCCACCTGAAGTCCAACATTACTCTGCTACATAGCTCTGTTTTGGTCTCCATAAACTTAATTTCATCAAAAATCTCTGTCTCTTTAGCTGCTAAATGCTCCACTATGTTCAACAGCTAGTCTCTAACTGTGTCTGTCTGCTTTTTGGTGCTGGGCAGGTAGTGCACAGAGGGTTTATCAGAGCTTTTTCACTGACAACAGCTGTCTGCTGCTGCTGGAAAACGTTCTATGAGAGCAGTGGGAGTGAACCAAAACAGTCAAGTTTTGCAACACCTGCAACACCAGCAGGATGAGTTGAGTGCTCTGTAGAGCTAAGGGGAAACTGCAGAGTTAGTGATAATTTTCTGTGGGTTCATGTCAACAGGTGGCCCTGATCATGTTACATATAGTCATTTGATTAATTGCTAATACAAAAATATTGATTAGTGCGGCTTTAACCAAGCCCACCAGCTTTCCTAACCTTAACCAAGTGCCCTGAGTTGCCTAAACGTTCCCATACAAATGTTAATCATGCTTTATTTGCCACTTATTGTAGGAAAACAAATTAAACATGTTCATAGAGAACATTCAGAATGAAACATTAAAAATCACGGGATTTGATTACATAGTATGTTAGATAAGACACTATTGATCCTCAGGGGGAAATTCATGTTACAAGAAACAGTGTGTGATGTTATGTGCAGGTGCATGCATCGAATCACAGAGTGGCTTAGTGGTAGAGCGGGTTTGTCCACCAATCAGGAGGTCGGGCTTCGATCCCGGCTTCCCCCAGCCCACATGTCAACGTGTCCTTGGGCAAGACACTGGGCCATGTGCCATATGTGAATGTGATATGTAGTGTGTGAAGTGCTTTGAGTAGTCGGATGACTAGAATGATGCTATTCAAGTACAGTCCATTTACATAAGATTTTTTAATAAAAAGTCTGATTCTCCATGAAGTACATATCATCTCAGTATAATAAAGCTACTCATGACTGTAGATTAATAAGTTATGATTAAGTTATGATTTATTATTAATTATATCAAGAATTCTTTTAGAAAATTAAAAATGTCACAGATTCAACTGGCACCTCAGTAATAACACTAGAACATAAGAAAACCAAAATGCATTTATTAAAAACAAATCCAGTACATGAAACTTGCAGGACATATTCATGCATGTCAAGCTTTTAACATATGACACTATAAAGGGAACTACAGTATTATAACTTCTAACATATGTAGAATTATATTGTAAAACCTGTAAACCTTGGCCTTTACAGAGTTTGGACAGTTTATTATTCTCTCTCTCTTACACACTCACATCTCTTTTCACTTTAATATCTTTTAAATAATTGAGCTTGCTTACTTCTGTTTTAAGTTAATTCTTTTGAACTAGTTTCAGCTGAGTTGAGATTCAATGTCATTTATCTTCTCAGCTCACTTCATCTTTGTCACTGTTTGTCATCTTGATGTTTTTATATTTTATTTACTCATCCCCTTGTGAGAAGGATATTTATATCAACCACTTGGGATTTCACTGTCCTGCCTCTATACTTTGTATTTCTCTTCTTCATTTTTACTGGCAAACAGGAGCAAGCTAAACCCAATTATTGGTTTGATAACAGTTCAAAAATACAGTACATGCAAAAAATCTTCAATCAGAAGACTGAATTGACACGTTTAGATCAAAGAGTATTTCCCTGTGAGCTTTGCTACAGTTATACTCAGCACTGCAATTCAGTGATAATAATAATAAAAGATACAATCATATTATCATACCCACATCATCATAGAATTCCATCTAAAATGCGATTTCACCTGTTATCTAACCAGATAGCCAGTGAGTGCTTTGGTGCCATTTATTTTGAACATTAGGTTTAATGTCTGTGTCCTTCTGGGATACTTCCATGCTTCATTTCTAGAAGTTCGGCCATTGACCAATCTTCTCCAATGTCTGCTTCTTCTTCTTCTCTTACCAGAGTGTCAATGTTTCTGTGACTGGCTTAACATGAAGTGCAACCATATATCTTTAATACATTTTTAGTTGGCACACCTGTCATGCATTTTCAAGCAACCTTTGAGAAAACCACTTTTTGTGTGTATTGTCGGTCAACAATCTTGACTACAAGATTTTTTAATTTTCTAGCATGTATTAGCCCCGTTTGAGACTGTCTCATCCAATTATGTGGGAGAGAGTCCTGGATGCTTCCCATAGAAAAGCTTAGGGAGGCTGTTGGGTGCTACAACTGCGGCTCTCACCAACCATAGTTGCAGAGTGTATTCTGCCCTCCAGCCTCAGGGGACAGAAATGAGCCCATAATGGCTTGGCACACCAGAATGAGTTGAAGAAGACGCTCGAAAACTTACTTGGACAACCAGCATAAAGATGTGATTTATGCTTTGTCAGAAATGTTTTTAAACGGTTTTTGTTTTGGTCTAACAAGAGAATAGATTTCAGGGATGAAGACTGGTTTGGCAAATGTACTTCTGGTTAACTTCCCCACCTCCAATAAAGAGCAGCACACAAGTTTTTCTTTGGGAAGTATCTAGGACTTGGAGACGGGGATAGGCTTTCACTAAAGAAGAACCATTTTTAAATGACCTTTACAGAATCACATTAAATTGCGATACAATGCATATCAGAAAACAAATACAATAGGCAGGGATATGACTATATTGATACACAACCATGAGCCTACCCAAATTTTGTGTGAAATTCATCAAAATATCAAATTAAGGGGGCGCCCCAGTAGCTCATGGTCCTTACCACAGTGGCCAGGGTTCGAATCCAGCCCCTGGCCCTTTGCTGTATGTCAACCCCCTCCCTCTCTCCCTCCTTTCCCCTTTCCTGTATATCTTCGACTGCACTATCAAATAAAGGCAAAAAACAAATTAAGATGGATGACAGTAATTTGGAAACTGAGGTAAACAATACTCATTCAACAGCATTTAATTCATCTTCCCTGGGAACTGGGCATAAAAAGTTACTTACCGCTCCCCTGCCCATGATTACAGTTAGAGTGTTAAACATAATGTTCTGGGCTATTTCTGATTCAGAACTTGTTTACTTTAATTACTTTAAATAATACACTTTCATTTGTGAACAACTAAAAATAATAAATATGATTGAATATGGGATGAAATTAAATCAAATCACAGCTGAATTAAACCGTATTGTCTTTGAGTTGCATGATAATGGACTATTTGTCTAGATATTAAATCATCTAAGAGGGAGCGATATTCATCTCTAATCACAATGTACTGGACCAAGTTTCACCAAGTTGCTGTTGACAGAGATACATTCACAAACTGAGTGTTTGAGAGTAATTATTTTCTTCCTGGTCCAGTTGTTCTGTCGACATCAGCGTCAGGTGTGAAAAGTAAGAAAAAAAGGATTAAAAAAACAATGAGCAAATGGAAAAAATAATGTATTGTTTCAGAGTTAAAGTGGTGTTATTATTATATAATGCAGTCAAGGCTTCAGTGCAGTGACACAGCTCAGCTGAAACTCACCTTGCTCTTACTAAGTTCAATCACCTCCAATACATAAGTATTCATCCTCTTGTGCAATTCAGGGGGTTGCCTAGTGACAGACTTGCATCATTTGAAGAATGTCTAGTCTTCATAGGTTTCAATAATATGTAAGCTACAAAAATATAAGCTAATACGTAGATCTATAGACTTATAGTAGAGAAGAGCTATTTTAGTGCAACAAAAACGGACCAAACTGAATACAGTATAAGCTTTTTTTCTGAAAGACATCGAATAAGGGTTGGAGAGAGTGTTGGCAACATGGTACTGAGTGGAAGAAGAGTAGTCACACCCAGTAGCAAAGGAAACTATATTATTCCTAATATTGGAAATTTTATATTTACAGAATGAGGCAAATTCATTACATTTCTCTGAAGAGTGGAGCTCAGCAGGTATTGGTCTGAGGGGATTAACCAATTTATCAATTGTGCTAAACAGAAACTTCTCATTTGAGAGAAGTAAAGCTGTCTGTATTTTTTTCATTTCTGTGTTATATTTACTGAGCAGGTCCCTACAGATATTATAATCAACCTGCAATTTGGTCTTACACCACTTGTGCTCAGATTTTCGGCAGGTTCTTTTTAGTGCCCTCACTCTTTTCACATTCTTTTTGTTTTACCAGACATTAACTTGTCACAATGGCATCCATAATTTGATTCACAGAAGGAAAACAAATTAAAATCAGAATGTGACAGAGTTAGTATATCTAGCAATAAACCTGTCAGATGTGTCGGCACAAATGGAGCGTCTTTTGACAAATTTTAAACCAGGTACTTGTTTGGTCATCCAAGCAACATTGAAAAAAACAAAAAACCTTTAGCCTTTAGAAATCACCAGGTCAAGCGCGTGACCATGATTATGAGTAGGCCCTGTAGTGTGCTGTATGAACTCAAAGGTTGCTAACATGACAGTAAACTGGTTAACGAAAAGGTTGGTTTTGTTTTCAATATGAATGTTAAAATCACCAGAGATAAGGACTGAGTCAAATTCAGCAGTAAGTTTAGATAAAAGCTCACCAAATGCAGATAAAAAGCCTTTTTTAAGTCTTGGAGGGTGGTAAACTGTGAACACAGGGATATGCAGATATGATTAGCTGAGCTAAACACTCAAAAGTAGAGTAAGAACCAAGTGAGACATTTTTACATGATAAAATATCTTTAAAAAATAGCGGCAACACCGCCACCCTTATTGTTAGAACTAGTACAATGTGAAAATTAAAAATTTGATGGTGAAGCTTAAATAAGTTCTTTGCTACCAGTTTCATCAAGTAGAATTGTTAACTGCGGCAGAGTCAGGTCCAGGATGGCTAAGGTTTTTTACAAACTGTGTTTGTTCATTGTTCATTCTGTGCTGTTGTGTCTATCTCATACATATGGATTTAAAATACCAAACAACCAAAATCTAGACTAAATGTTGAAGAAAATATTTTCCTTTCGTGCAGTCCTAGAAAATGAGAACATCAAGCACAAAAAGAAGCCTTCATTGCCAGTCAAACGTACATAATCCCCCACATTTCATACAGAGGGCCAGTGAACATGTGTGTGTCCCAAAGCCCTAGAGATGAATGTAAAGCAGTGTTAATAGATCGCACAGAGAGCAGGGTGGCTCACATTCATCAAACACCTTTTCTCATTAAGTATTAAAGGCAGGCCGATAGAGGCTGAGGGACAGATCGATCTGCCAGCGATCTTTAACCTAGATTGTTAGCTGCTGGCTCGACTGGGGAGACAGAGTGTAAACACACACACACACACACACACATACAAACACACGTTTGTTTCATTATCCCCATGGGTGACAGTCATTGACATAATGCTTTCCCTAGCCCCTTACCCTAACAACTCACAACTGCCTAACCTTGTCCCTTACCCTTCCCCTAACCTACGTGTAACCTGTACCCTAAAACCAAGTCTTAACCCTCAAAAAGCAGTCTCTACCCGTGGGGACCTCAATTCCCCACGGTGAATTTCTGTATTACAGTTATATAATTACAAAAATCTTCAGTTCAATTATTTAATGTGTGGGTCTGTTACCCAGCAAAAGACTTCTACATGCTCTGTTCACAGTTTATGCTGGAAAAATATCAGATAATGAAAACGGGACAGGTCACTGCCATTGTAATAATAGACAACAAACATCATTATTTTTAGTAATGAATTCCGACTGAAAGGTGCCCATAGTAACCTTTTTTCAATACAAACTCACAAAACAACATTGTCAAACCCACAGGTAGTGAGTGTGGTCTATAAGATAAAACTGTAATTACAGCTCGCACAGTCAATACTTGGTCTGCCAGCATTAAACATGCTAGAGGATTATCCTGCTAGCGGTCATGCTAGGTCGACACTCGCCTTACAGGTTGTAGCGGTTTGTTGAGAGCCTCCCATCACATGTCATTTAAATTGATCTTGTTGACGGTCCTGACGAGACAAGCTTCTGCTTGTTGTAATGGCGTGCTCTGGCTACAACCCTGTATAAACCCATAAAAACACACACAGAACTCATTCACCCGCAGTATGCTCATACCAATACACAGACACACACACACACACACACACACACACACACACACACACACACACACACACACACACACACAGGAGGGAGATTGATGGAGGTGACTTGTTGTCTTTGACATTTTCTGCACTTTTTCAGTAGTTTTTCTACCAGATTTTTTTATCTATTTGTATTCTGTTTTATGTCTGTTTGATATTGTTAGTTTTATTGTATATACATATTTCATAGAAATGCTGCAGATTGTTTTGTTTCATTTATATTCCATTCTTTTCTTCTCACTGCCTTGACCCCCCACTATTATTTTGTCCTTTCATCTCCTCCAATTTCCTCCTCAATTTTCCTTGTCAGACACCTGTTCTTTATAGAATAATTCTGGTTATTCTCTTTCCTGGGCCTTATATTCCTACGAGCTGCCATCATGATGATGGATTTTTTTTCAGAATTTCATCACTTACTTACTACAGTGTGGAGCTTTATAGCTTTAGTTGACTTGAGGCGCTATGGTCCAATACGCAAACACACAGCGAACTCCAAAAAAATGCATCCTTTCAAATTAATAACCCTCTGTCTGCACTGAGACCATCTTACATTCAATTTCTCATCTGACTGAAAGTGTGTCTATGGTGGTCCTAGATATGGAATTCTAACTAGTTTGAGTTACATCACCCCAGAACTCTTCAGGCTGTGTTCGGTGCATATTGGATAAAAACACGAAACGTCAACTGAGAAAAACCTTTTTACATCAGCCTCCTAGTGGTATCTTATGCAGGCTTGAAGTGTTAAAGAAGTAGATTCCTATTTTTTACAGGCTTCAAGCATGAGTTATCTGTGAACAGGTGAGGTGTCCTGTTTCATACAGGAAAAGCAGAGAGAGGAGGTGTTACTTGTGTTCGTTCATTAGGCTGTTCTCTGTCTTTATTAAGCAGGATTTATCTCTTTCTTTTTCTCTTCATTTCAACCAAAGTTGTCTCTTGTTCACAGTAATTTTCCTTGTAACACGTTTCACAATTTACCATTCACATTACAACACATGAGCGTTCATATATTAAACCACTGGAATAACTGAAGACTTATAGTTTATGAATGTACAAATCAGCTGTAAATTAAAACAGAAATAGTTAACCTCCCAAATACTGCTGTAAAGTATTAATGTGTACTACGACTCAGATTCAGTTAATGCTTACCAGCTTCCAAAATATACTGCACCAGTAGCTTTAACACTGTTATTAAGCCTGTTAAATTATTTCGCTGTTTTACTGCATGCATAAACACATTTACAAATCTATAAACAACAATACATACATTATATAAATTCCTATGGCCATTTACAACATTACTATAGTTCCATGACCTGAATGAGCGACTAGAAACATTGATATAACTTAACACTAACCATAAATCTGTAAGTTCACCATGGCATTTGAGATTTCTTGTACTTGACCTTGTGTGCCTTTTTCTCTATCTCTCCTTTTACTAACCCCCCCCCACACACACACACACACACTTAGACACCTCATGTACACCTGTACCCACCTACATCTCAACCAACCCAGATAGTGTGGTAGCCTAGCCTAGCTACGTTCCACGCCATCTTGAGGACAAGCAGCGTGTGTCCTCCATTTTGGTTCTTACTTCTTTGTGTGAGTAACACGGGCCTGCCCGCCATTTTGGCTCCGTGCGTGACGACCACTCACATGATCACGTCCGCCATCTTCCTCGCTTCCCCTCTCTATTGTCTATTGGTGGCAGATTGGCCCACTCTGACCTCTCACAAGCAGCTGCAGCACATCTTGGAAATTACAGTAAGGCCCAGGATAATAATTGGAATCATAGTTTAACAACTTGATAATTACAATGCGAGCGAATATGAAAAAGACTTTATTGTCTAACATGCAGATGGACAACAGAGATGTTTGCAAACTTTCTATTGACATTTTGATGCCTTTTGTTCACTATGAAAATCTGTCACTTCTGGACTCCACTATAAAAGTCATGAATCCAAGCCTACTACTCCTGCTGTTCTCTGGGAAGGAGAAAACAAAGCTTTTACAGCCACTTTCAAGTCTGCAGGGGGTGATGGTTTGATACCCAAAAGACAGATTTTGAATCTAACTTTATTTAACCATAGGTAGAGTGTCAGTGAGATGCAACAGGGCTTCAGTCCATAGAAAGGTTTACCACAAAAATATTAGACCATCAGCATGCACCATGTGTGGTCCAAAATCTTCAAAAGCTTCCAGATTTAGCTGGATATAATTTTCCTGTTGATACAGTGGTAGCAGTCTGCTGTCTCTCAATATACAGTATGTGCATGCATAGAGGACTAGAGCCATGATCTACTGGAAGCACATAGTTGATCTTGGCACTGACCAAAGTGACAATCTCTCACAAACATGATCTAACATTTGGAAGCAAATAGTCAATAGAAAGTTTCCAATAACATAAACGATGAGAGAGAATTTGCCAGGGGCTGACAGTGGCAACCTAGGAGGGGCACAAAGCCTCATTATTGCCAGTCTGATTCTTGATGTCTCTGGAGACTGTGTAGATGTGCCTGTGGGGCAACAGGAGCTGAGGTAAGTCAATTCTAATTCAAAGTTAGTAAGGGTAGACAAAGTAATTGAGACACACTGAAAAGGTACCTAAAACTCAGTGTTTTAGGTAGGCTGAAGTGTTATTTAAGAGCTTCAGCCTGTGCTTAGGCATTTTCCACATCCAAATATCACTTAATAAAAAGGTGGTTTCTTTGACATTTAAAGATGCTACAGTCTGTCAGTGTCTTTGCAGGAGGTGTCGACAGAATGGGAACACAAAAACCTCCTGTTATTCCAACTTGGAATCGTTCACACAGTATTCCATGGTTCCCCACTGCTAGTCTTGTAGTTTCATTATTTCGGTAGCCCAATTAGCTACTTTTGTGCTGTTACGTATTTGGAGCGATTTGTTAACAAATTTGTTTGCTCGTAATTACGGTCCAAGCCATATGATGTGAATGCCAAATCCACAATCCACAAATGTGATTACGCACATTACTTAACAAAAATAGGCTCGGATGCTTCGGGTCAGAGTTCGGGGGCAAAGGAAGCACAAGCCGCTACACTCAGTGTAGGCAGAATTGACTGAATTGAAAGCATTTTCTGAACCACGAGACACGCTTGAGATGAACGACTGAAAAATGTGGCAGTGTAGAAAGGGTGCTACACTGTCTATAGTAGATGTACTGCAAGTACAGCCGTTTAAAAGAATAGTTCATCAACAGGGGAAATGTATTCTTTTCTCTAGAGTGAAATGAGAAGGTCAATATCAATCCCATGTCTGTGTGTCTAATACGGGGCTAGAGTTAGAACACGGTCAGCCTTGCTTAGCATGCAGACTGGTAAACAGGGATAAACAGCTAGCCTGGCTCTCATCAATGTGAAACATACAGTGGTGTGAAAAAGTGTTTGCCCCCTTCCTGATTTCTTATTTTTTTCAAACACTGTATACCCACCAACATATCTTAAAGCTCACTAATAAACATGTTTGTTAAATCTGTACACAAACAGAAATATAAAAATAGCCATTTGTGGTTTTTGGGGGAGTTACGTGCTGCAACAATTTATTGACAAACAACAATGTATCCAACCATCCAGCACTTCTGTGAAGCATCACAGCACAGTTTTCCATATACAGTTAGTGAGCACAAGTTGTGGTCAGTTTCTAATAGCACGTGCTGTGGTGTATGCCGATTTGTCTTAGAATATGGAAAATAAACCCCTTGAACATGCTTCATTTTTTCAGAATGGCAGATGAAAGAAGTGCTGAATGAGAGATTGCATTGAGTGACTTCAGCTCCCTATAGATATCTGTTCAGCCAAAATGGTACCAACACCTAGCAAACTCACTGTGCCAAAAAGACTCCGGGGAGTCTCTGCACTTGGCTGTTTTTCGCCAAGAAATAGTTCCAGCAAGCAACTTCCCCTAAAATCTTGCATTTCTGCTTTTGTACAGATTGAATAAATGAGATACATGTTAATTAGTAAGCTTTCGGGAGGTGTTGGTAGGTGGTTTATTTTTGTGGTTGTTTTGTTTTCATTGTTTTCAATTTCGACAGAGTCAGACTTTCTACTGTTTCCACTTTTAATGCTAAGCTAGGATTATCCACGTCCTGACTCTAGCTCCATACTTAATGATATTTATATCAATCTTCTAATTTTACTTTCGTTTTGTTAAAATGTTTAACTACTCCTTTAAAGAACAACTAGAAATTTACTGTACGGGTAGAACTACACAGCATCAGTGTGACTAGAAATGAAGAGCAAACATTTACATAAGTAAAAAAGCAATTACTTCCTATAAACTCTGTTCTGTATAGTCCCATGGTGTGTTTGTATCACTGCGCCTGTCATTCCTTTTCACTTTATTTGAATGGGAGTTTGCCTCTCTCGCTCTTTAACTGATCAGCAGCCTTAACCTTTTTTTATGCAGAATACTGTCATGCCAGTCTACTTCAAATAAAGTAATTAATTTTGACTGAAGCAATAGCCAACAAAGCTTAGAGTATAATCCATCTGTGCAAATTAGTATACAAAGAACTTTATCAGTGCAGGCTATGGTAGATGAAGAACCAAAAATAAAATTCTTCTGACATCTGACATCATTGACAGAATTTTCTCTGGTTGAATCTTGCACAGATTCTGGCACAGAGCTGTGGTGACCAACACCATTTCATGGAACAGGACACCGATGGGCGAAGTCTTTTCATGCACAGTCTCATCCCCTCTTACTCTCCTTACTCTGCATCAGTGTTGGATGTGACATTTTGAAGGCAAAATGTCAAAACCTTAAAGATACACCATACAGTGCTAGTTACAAGCATTTCAGTATATTCCATTTGACTTTGCAGACTTCTCCTGTTGTAAGTCTTTTTATTAAAAGCCACCAGGTTTTTTACAAAGTTGACTTCTCAACAATATGACATTTTCCCTGCTAGTAGAAAAAACTTGTTGTTTTGTACAGTTTATAAGAGAGCAAATCGCTTGTCTTCATTTCAACAAGAAATGCTCCAGCAGCGTGGCCTTTGGAGGAAGACAGATGCTATATAATCTGTACACACGCAAGCAAACATGCAGCCAGGTGCAATAAAAGCATACACACACACACACAGTCTGGGTGCTGTATCGCTCCATCTGGTTGTGAACACAGCCGGCGAATGAAACCAACCTTGAAACACATTGAGCCGCCATCCTTCTGCTCTCTGTCTGACTGTCTCTTTGGCTCCCCCACCCCCCTTTCTTTCTTTTCTTTTCTTTTTTTTGTTTTCGTCAATATATTTATTGAACTTCCTGATATACAAAACAGACAACAGACCAATCAGTATCAAAGATGAAGGCTATGTCACACACTAAAGAAACATAGGGGGAAATCACATCCCTATCAAAGACAGTGTCATAGTTTTGAACTTCCCTATATGCAGTACAGCATCAGAAACACTTAAACACAAACACATACACAGACCAGTACAAACAAATACAAAGATAAACCGACAAATTAAACAGTGGTTTCCTAACTATGATCCCCCAGACCCTTCAACACAGTGGCTGCCAGTCTAGTACCAATATATTCTAAAAACGGGGACCAAATCTTATAGAATACCTTAATCATACACTTCTGTCATACCACCTGTAGGTCAAGTATTTCATAGGCATAATCTAAAAATAATCTTGTGCCACCCAGCTATTGTTGGAGGTTTGCAATCTATCCATTTAAGCAATTAATTTTTTCTAACACAGAAAGTAAGGGTACATACAAGTCTTCTGGAATATATACTTTTAAGTTGTGTGTCTGGTAGCCCAAACAATAGACACGTGGGGTCCTTCTTCAATGTAATGCCAAGAATAGGCATAGTCTATCCGTTATGTTTTTCCAGTCCAAACACAATGAATAAAGCTTTAACCTTCACCGTGATCCTGAGTGAAGCTGGGTATAGCATAGCATAGCGGGCTCCATAATACCTTAACTAGGTTGTTAAAAATAATGATGTAACATTATAAAATAATACGGTGTGCCGGAGCTCCAGCAACGTGTGGCTACTTGGTCGCTCACATCACCGGCCCCCACCCCCTTTCTTGGTTAGTTTATCTCCGTCCTTTTTCCTGTATCTTTCCCTCCATTTGTTCCATATTTCTTATCTACTTTGCATTTTTTGTGAGCCAAATGTGTTACTGACCTAAAGTGGTGCAAATACCTGTGGATGTGATGTTTGTCTCACATTTCATCTTTGTGCTGTCCAGCAGTCTTTGCAGCAAGTGTAAGAAAAGAATAAGTAGAAACTTATGTACTATAATCTTGCAGTGAGCCTATTGAACTGCTTGGCAGCAAGACAATGAAAAATAAGCGTGAGCTCAAAAATGTTCACTCTTAATTTGAGCCAATACAGCATGACTAAGGGTCATATAAAGGAGTTAAATCTATAGCATTCTGATACACTGTAACTTTAACTTTTTCATCTACAGAGCCACTCAAAACAGAATATTTTCTGATGTGAAATCTCATTCATTCTGCCATTCAAACCTACTTAAGTGTCTGAAAATGCAGTTTTGGCACTTTTGTCTTTTGGTCTCTTAATGTTAGAAATGAGAGTTATGACTGACAAGCCATCATAAACAAAAACCTCTAGATCACTTCGAATACAAGGACATTATGATCTAACTTATTTGCACAGCTGTGAGCAGTGAAATAAAACTCAATTTGGTCAGTTCCATGTAAAATCACTTGATTATGTGGTATTTTAGGAGACAGAAGCTCAGATGAGCAAATACCAATGTATGACCCACTTCACAGTATGGCACCCTATGTTGAAAAACTGTTGTTCTTTTACAGCTCTGTTTACATTGGGATTATTTTAAAGCTACATTAAGCAACTTTTGACCACTGTACAACTGGCTAATGATTTTCTGTGGTCAGTGAAAAGAGCAATATGTTTAACCCACTGGAGTCATATTTCTGGCCACCTGACATATAGCAGTCCATTATTTACTAGTGCTCTGAGAAAAATATCTGAGTCTTTGGCTGGTGAAGAAAGTTGAGTATGAAGACACTATATATTTACTTTGGCCCTCCACCATTTTATGCATGGTGTGCTGTGAGTTGCTGCCCACTGTTTTATATCAGGGGATTACACCATTCTGACTCAACCCTTCTGACTCAAACCTACTGACTGGCACACTAATGAGCTGAAGTGGCAGAAACCTCCAAATAGCTGTGGACTAGACTGTTGATTCTCAGTGGGCTTAACGCAAGGAGCAAGTTATTTATATTATAGTCCTATGCTAAAATTGCAAGCTGAAACTTTTTTGGCATTTTTGTAGTTTCACAGTGAAATCAACAGCATCAGGGTCACACTCAGTACATACACTCAGCGCGTATTCCAATGTTTTCAATGAGAAAAGGAGTCTGGTGGCTTTGACGAGATCATAGATGGGTATACGGCTTCAGTTCCCAGTTGGAAAGGGCTGTCTGATGGCAAGGTAAAGCGATGAAAATATTCTATATATAGCGTACACTTAAACTGATATGGATTGTTTTAGGTGGGCCTTTTTTTAAGGTTGCTAAAATCTAAACTAACCCTTTAAGAGGCCTGGTGCTGGCAAATTACCATTACAAAAAAAGCACATGTGACTAATCACATGTGAAACAGCATTTCACATAAATAATGTATAATAAGCATGTGGTTTAGGACATTTTGCATGTGATGCATTCATAGGCACATGTGGTTTTCTTATTTTTGACATATAATCCATTCACAAACACATGGAAATGTCTCATGTGATGAAGTCTGGATAAACATTCACAAATCCACTTAGAAATCATACAACCTTAGATCTTAGATATGACCTTAGAGCTTTCCTGATAATCATCAATTTTCTTCAGTATCAAAAGTAATCCAGTGGTTTTTATCTGTACATCCATGACTACTGTGAGCACAGGAACTTTGGCATAACCCTTCTAGGATACAAGATCGACAGATGTAAACAAATACAGGCAGAGGAAAAAAACATGTGGCACAATTCGAAGCTCACAGCTGGCTCACTGACTCCATGGCAACATTATACTTTCTGCTTGCATGCCCCACAGCATAGTGAAGAACTGTAGTTTCTAAACTCAGAAAATGAAAGCGTAACAACAGGTGTGATAAAAATCCTTTAAAACTGCTTACAATGCCCCATCAATATTGTTTTTATATGAAGTGCCAATCTATTGAATTCAATTCTGTGTTCACACCTTCGGTGTTTATCTTGGGGGATTATAACAGTTGCAGACTGGACAATGTTCTGCCATCATTTCAACAGTATGTACCAGAAAGGAAAGCATTCCCACTAGAATGGAAAACATCTTGGATTTGTGCTATGGTAACATTACTGACGCATTTCATGTCAGTTCAACGGCGCAGATGTGCTGACCATACCCTCTGACTTTTTTAATCCTTTTTAAAACTTCATTATCAATACAGTAATATTCAAACAGAAACGTAAACGTCACAAGCCACAATCCTACATCGCCCCACGATGTAACAAAGAGTTTCCCTACGGGGATCAATAAAGTATTTCTGATTCTGATTCTGAATGGTCGGAGGACACCATCACACAACTCCAAGGCTCCCTGGCATGCTGCATTTGAGCAGTTGTATTGTTTTATACTGGAATTTGTATTCCTGACCAATTTGTTGCTACATTTAAAAGGTTTACACTTGAATTGTAAATACTGTTTATATTAAAGATTTTTTACCAAGTTTCTGGTGCACGATTATTATTTTAATAATAAATAACAATTCAGTAAATGTATATTATATATATATATATAAATGGATTTCTTTGTTTCATTTTGTTTACAAAGTTAGGAAAGCAATGTTTAAGTCAAGCCTGATGTTGCCTTACACATAAAAGAATGATCCCAGTCTCTTTCACACAGTGAGGCATACAGCTTATAAATTAACGCTAAACACTGGTATTGGATTGGTACTCGGTATTGACAGATATCCAAAATTCAGGTACTCATATCGGATTTGAACTGAAAAATGGTAGATCGGTGCATGCGTAGTAAATACTGTATGTAATTTAACCTAGATCACAGAAGGATCTACTGCAATTAATAAGGCAGGCATAAACTCCACTGTTGCTCTAACAGCCTGAACATGTTGTTCACTACAGTGAATCAATGATAAGTGTGAGATGATTTATCAATAACCTGCGTTGTCTGCCAGTTGTCCAATATGTGTTAAAGGCAGAATGAGAAGGATTTTCCAGAAAAACAATGTATAGACTCATACAGAAATAATCCCTCTCAATCATCACTTATGACCCACTAGAAGTGTGTAGCGGTGTCTGTATCTGCAGAGACGCTGCCCTCTGACTGTATTTTCTTATTTTCTTTTATTTTGCTGTGTTCTGTGTCTAAAACAAAGTGTGCAGGTACGGACAGGATGAAGCTTTGCTACGGACACAAAATCTGGCTGAATATCTGCTTTGGCCCATCCACGCAGGGAACAGAGTGCTCCAAAAACAGAATATTTCAGTAATTACAGTGATGACTTTAATTAATGCTTGTTAAAAAAAAAATTAAACACAAGTATGCTATACATTTTCAGATCTCATTCATTTTGTGAATGACTGAACAAATCAAACTTTAAAATTGTGCACATTTACCTGGCATAGGCAAGGATGATACAAACCTTGTGGGGGGAAAATAAATTAAAAAAAAACTGATACAGTGCATCATAGAAATTAAGGAGTCTGATATCAATATATATCACAGTATGGAAAATGTGTAAAATATGTAAAATAATGAAACTGATCGCTATAAATAAGTGTGTTCCACTTTTATGCATTACATCACACAAAATTATGCACTTGTGTAATGAAAAACAACTCCATTGCAAGTTTTTAGTTATAGGGCCTTATTTTAGTGGCCCAGGCTCAACAATCTGCACACACAGAGGCAGGTCTTAGGTGCATTGACTGTGTGGTCATCTCAGAGCGCACCTGCTATTTCAGTTCATTTAGTGGCGTCCTGGTCCCAAACCTTATCAAATTACTGCTAAACAGTACACTAAAATGTGTTTCTGAAAACATTTTAGGCGGGAAATTGGCAATGCAGTAACAGAATCTTGATTCATATTTGATCAGCACTGCCTAGCTTAACAGTTTGATCTGAATTTCGTGTGCCTAGTCCTTGCAACCAATTAGAGCAGCGAAACGTGTCTAGACATGTAACGCTACTCTGTCAGCTGTGATTGGCCCGACCGAATCCAGTACGGGTGGAAATCTGTTTGAATGGGAGATGGGCCAGATGTACCTGCCAGAGCAAATGAAACATGAGCTCGGCATTAAACTTAACTTTTTTGATGCCCATTTAAACACATCTACTGGTTGGAGAGTATTTAATTGAAATTGCTTATTTACATTTTAACTATCCTTTTTGGAGTAAGCCTTTCTTTGAGGTTAAAATCCTCTTATAACTGTACCCATATTAGAAACTAATAAATAAGACAAGGAACTAGGATTTATTTTCTTTCAGTTGTTCTTACCAATGATGGCCTTGACCTTCTCTTGATCAAGACTTGTCCTGGTGGCTCCAGAGGAATCTTTTTTTCCGGTAAGTAAGGACATTTTGGTGGAACACGGTAGGGTCCTAGTGAGTTTTTTGTAGGTTGATGCTCTATTCAGAGGAACTTTATTTATCGTGTTTGCTGCATTCTATAATAACAGAGCAGAGAATTACTGTTGAATACATAATGTTGCTGCACTTCTTTGTCAGTGTCGTGCTGGGCGGAAAATTAACTTTAGAAGGGGTTCTATTAAAAATGTAGGGGTCGCCTGGCAAAAACGTTGAGCTGAACAATCACAGTATCTCTGTAGCTGCTGTAGACCAGATGCGTAGTAAACGTTTTGAGGATGAGCACGTCAGTGGCATAGCCTACAGCATAGCTTCAAAACTTAAATTTTTTGGGGGGTGGGGAAATAACGGCCAAGGTGCCGTCTGAACAGATGAGTTTTCAGTCTGCGACGAAAGATGTGTACAGTTTCTGCAGTCCTGATGTTGATGGGGAGCTCGTTCCACCTTTGTGGAGTCAGGAGAGCAAACAGTTGTGATTTTGTTGAGCGGTACTGGGCCACCCTCATTGTGAGGGGGTCATAAGCAAGCCGGCAGTAGCAGAGCGTAGTGGATGGGCTGGGGTGTATGGTTTGACCATGTCCTGGATGTAGGATGGGCCTGAGCCATTCACAGCTTAGCAGGCAAGTACCAGTGTATTGAATCGGATTTGAGCAGCCACCGGTAGCCGGTGAAGGAGCGGTGTAGTGTGGGAGTACTTGGGTAGGTTGACCAGTCGAGCTGCTGCATTCTGGATCAGCTGCAGAGGTCAGATGGCACATGCAGGCAGACCAGCCAGGACTAATGGCGTCCTGAGCAGAGGATGACATCACACCCTTTCTGCCTGGGTATCTCAGTCTCTGTGCTTTGTTTAAACAGCCACACCGGCCGTGAGTGCATGTGAGTCCCTCGTGTGAAACTGTTCGTCTGTGAGGAGAGCTGTATTTTTCTCATCTAACATGGTGAATTATTGATTTATTTTGACCAAACCAGAGTTGGTGATTGTTGGAACAAAGACGGTTTTGGTGAGTTTTATTTTGTTTCTGTCCAGTTTGGATGAAGTGTGTTTTATGATCTGCAAGGTAAAATTAGTTTTTCTCAATGGAGTCTGGTGTACTGTAGTGCCAATTTGTTTTTGTCTGAGATGCTGGTGCTCTAGTGTGACACTTTGTGGCAGTGAATGTTGCTTACAGCTCCTTTACGAACAGGTGAAAAAAAGGTTTTGCCAGGATAAGCTTTGTAAGTTCCTTAAATATTCTTTATGACCTTTGAAACAGATGGGGAAAAAAGTTTTGCCAGGTGAAAAAACAAGTTTTGCCAGGAGACCTATCATATGTACATGTACAATGATTTTGACTTGACAGCATATACGGAGCAACATTAGCATTTACTTGGAGAAAAATATCTGGCTCTGCTAAATACTCCACTATGTTCTCCAACTAGTCTCTAACTGTGTCTTCCATCTGTTTGCTGCTGAGCAGGTAGTGTACAGTGGGTTTATCAGAGCTTTTTCACTGAAAACAGCTGCCTGCTGCAGCCGAAAACGAAGCTATAAGAGCAGTGAGAGTGAACCAAAACAGTAAAGTTGTGAGCCAGACAAACAATGAGCTGAAACTTATTATAAAGTCCGTAGGTAATAACTTTCTGTAGGTTCATCACTACAAGAGACCCCTTTCACATTGTAACATTGTTTTCACATTCTCATTTGACACATTGTAATTATAAAAAATATCAATTATAGCCAACTTAATGAGAGGAAGATTTTCATGTCACAGTGAACCTGACGGTTAGCTGTCTGGATTGTGTAGCAGGTCCAAGTAAGGCATACAGATAGATGGGTAGTGGCTAACAACCCCACCCTGTAAACCTTTGTAAACTTAACTAAGATAATGACACCTCAACAACATATCAAACAGAATACAGTTTCTGGTCTGAAATGGCTCAGTCTGCATTCCCTCTTAAAATCTTTATTTCATCATTCATTTTGCAGATTCAAATTACATGAAAAACATAGTATATGAACACTAGGCTATTAATGAAGGAAGATGTCTCCTCTCTGCCAATCGAATCACTAATCAGTATGCACAGAATTTTCTTCAAGGAAAAGTCCCGCTAAAGGAGAAGGATTTCTTGGGAAATAAAGGAATGAATATATGTGGAAGCCTTTAGTGTCCTTCTGGATTATGCATGCCTTTTTCATAGTGTATGGTGCCATGCAGTCCCTTCCTAACCATCATGCAATACCTTACTTTTTTTCATCGTCCTTTCATGCGGTAAAAATGAGACCCCTACTCCTCTGCTGAGTCACCCTTAGATGCCTAAGTGCCATTTTATCCTCCAGTAGTTCTATCCATCTTCTCTGGCTCCCCAACATGCAGCAAACCCTGCAATTTAATCCCTGCCATTTGTTTTTCCCTCCTCACAAATTTGATTCTCTTATTCTCCACTTCTGTCTCCTGTGTTCTCCCCTCTCCTCACGCTTCTTCTCTTCTTTCTCCTCCTGTCTCACTCAAAGGCTGGCTATCCACAGGGAACTAGGCTGTCTATTCAGCCCAGCCTTCCATCTTACATCATTTTCAGTAGAAAGGATTGTGATGTGGTATGCTTTCCTGCAGTGCTGGGAGTTGTAGGTTATTTTGGAACATTCAGCATTGGAAGTTAAACATGTTTTAACTTTAAGAAAAAAAGGCATGGGTTTCAAATGGGGTTTCAGTAGTAACAGTAGGGAGCCATAATAATGCTTCCAACATGACTCTAGTATCTACTACAGTAGTCCACCTCAGCTGATGTACCTGGAGGTTGCATATTTAGGAAAAACATGTGCCAATATCAGTCTCAATCATGAAATGGGAACTGCTATTGCAGCTGTACTGTTGGTGCCAACCATGAGCTAATACCACTGTTTCTCTTGCTGTAATGTCAGATATGTTGGCTATAGACTCGTTAAATTTGTTCAGATATAGTACTATGGGATCTTGTCATTCAGTGTGATAGCAACAGTTTTTTTCCTCTGCCTCTGACAGATGGTATTTGCTAGGTTGTGAGACAGGTTAGTGTTGTGTTTCTGCTGCTGTTCATTTTCCGTCTGTTGTCCATACTGAGACTAACAACAGCAGCTTTCTGTCTGGAGAAGTGAACAATATTAAGTAGCAGTGCTAATTATTGCTATGCTAGGTGAGGTGTACTTGGTAGTGGTTAGTGCTAATTAGCAAATGTTAGCATGCTAACATGCTAAACTAGGTTGGCGGACATTGTAAACATTACCTGCTAAATTTCAGCAGGTTAGCATTATCATTGTGAGCATGTTAGCATGCTAATGTTAGCATTAAGGTCAAAGCACTGTTGTGTCTAAGTACAGCATCACAGAGCTGCTAGTGTAGCTGTAGACTCTTAGCCTTGTCTAAAGGGAAATTTCGCCACGTTTTATGTGGACGTCCAGTCAGTGTTAATGGTAAATGTATTCAATTGAAGCATAAATTCCTCAGTGCGTGCTATATTGACTGAGAGTTCTCCTTCTCGCTGAGTCGTACCGGCAATGCCTACATGTACCAAGATGCATTGCGCGTGAGCTTGATGCCCACGGCCACACAGCGGGCAAAGCTAACGCTAGGTGAGCTAGCACTACAGTATAGAGTTTCACAAAAAGCAACATGAAAAAACTGTTACCGGCATCTAATCTACTACTCTCATTATTTAGTTGGCTTCAAATGAGGCTTAACATTCACACAGTTTCTATTACTTTGTTGGCCAAAACGTAGTGTTAGGGGAAGAACAACAGATTTTGCAGCAGGAGAACTCAGCTTCCTCAGTCAATATAGCACGCACTGAGGGATTTATTGCTTCAATTGACTACATTTACCATCAACACTGATTGGACTTCCACATAAAATGTGGCAAATTTTCCCTTTTTAATTATATGAATTAGATAAATCTACAAATCCTCAAACTGGAGAAGCCAGAGCCTACACTTAATTAATTAATTAACAATTAGCAAAATTGCTGTTGTTCATTTGTTGAATAATTGACTAATTGTCAATTAGTTTTCTATTGTTTCAGCACTAATTCAAAGAATTAAACAAAAGAAAAGATAGAAAATTTATAATTAAAAAGTGTAGTTTCTAATTAAAAGAAAAATATTAAGGTTCCCAGGAGTTTTTGAAGTCTAGCAGTGCTATGGAGATGTTTTTCTAGATGTTTTTCACTGACACACAGGTGCACATGCACGTGGCACTGACGCCATGATTTGCTACACTGCACCAGCAAAGATTTGCAGGCACCAGCAAAGGCAGGGAAGAAGAAGACTGCAAGCTAGTAAACATGGATACACACAATGCATTTTGGTGAGTAACACTGAATGTAAACAGAACTTTTGCTTGTAAGAAAACTCCACAGGGCACCTTTAAAGTTGTTTTTTTCTTTTTTACTTTTTATAAAAAGTATTGTCCTTCATACAAATGTCTTAGTCTAAACAATTATGGAGACATTGGAATCTGAATTTGTTATTGTATTACTTTGACTTAAACAAATAATGAAAAAACCCTAATGAAAAAAAGAACAGTTTATCCCAAAATCACATCTCCATCATTGTCAACATTCCTCCATATCAACTAAAACTCCACTTCTGTGTCTGCACGAGCACCATTCCACATAGGCTTCTTCGCCCATATGAGGTATTGAGCTGTGTTTGCTAAGATAGGCAGGGACCTTATAGAGTATGGTCCAAGTGTGCTGTAGCAAGACAACAAAGATTTTATTTACCTCATTATCTCCTATTTTTAGCTCACTGAGACCTCCTCGTCTGCTCCTCATAATGTGAGCTAAATGCAGCACATAATAGGGTAAATATAGACTTTTCCACTTCAATTATTTAGTGAGGAACCAAGATAGCTAATGTACTGTGTTTGGATGAACTGTGGAGTGGATCAGTTTTGAATAGCATGGGGGTAACTGGTGGTTTTCAGATGGTAAAATATACTATAAATCCACTGAATTACAGTACTTAATTCCCTCTTTTCACTCTCATCATTTCTTTTCCAATTTTCTGCTCACATTGTTCCTTGCCCCATTCTTCGTGTCTTCATCTCTCCTTTTCTAGCTTTCGGCATGTCTCTCCCTACTGTCACTTTCATTGAACCCTCTCCTTTCTTTCTCCCTCCATCTCATGTCAACCTCTCTCTCCTCTTCCAGACTCCTGTCGTGTAGCAGTCAGTGATTAGCATAATTCCCCTTCATGTAACAGATGGTGTTTCTACGTCAGGGACCCTGCTCCTTGTAATGACAGACATGCTACCACCATAGAGCGACAACACAGAGACAGGGTTGCACACAGACTAGACATTTTACCTTCGAGAAAATATACACTGTAAACAATAAATCTGTAACAGACAAACACATTATCATCATAGAAGTAAAATTGCAGGCTGTTTTGGTACTGACAGTGAAATGGAAAAGGTGTGATAGGTGTTATACCTCCATGGAAACAGAAGACCAGGAGTGTGGCTTCTGCTCACGACCGACCTGTCATCATTCTTGAGGACAAACACATATATTTAGTAAAAAAATTGGCAAATCAGTGTTTCCAGTTTAGCAAGTGATTTACTGTCAGCTGTCAAATGAAGTCAGCCACAACTCAGCTGCCGCTCGCCAATTACAATACCAGAGGTGCTATTTAAGTATGGCTGCTCTCAGGAAATGCCATCCCCTAATGAGAACACATGATTTTGATTCAAGAGAAAATGTAAAAAAAAAAAACATTAAATGTGTGTGTGAGCACACTTTTCAGTAAGTGTGTGGGGTTTAAGCCTATAGTTTTGGTGCTGAATGGACAGCGACAATATGTCACGTATTTACACCTTCCTAACAACCACTTGTACTCTTGCTCTGTTTGACATCACCTCATTTAACCCTCTGGAGGATTTGGACATTAGGCCTATGTTTAGGATAACACATGTTTAGGCATATACACATATATATATATATATATATATATATATATATATATATATATATATATATATATATATATATATATTGTAATTCCATACAACAGCAATAATTCTTATCTTTGTGAAGCTTATATGTAGTTTACATTGGGACTATATTGAGACTACCCTTAAATAAGGTTGGACAAACTATTTTAAACACGTATACAATAATTCAATTCAACAGCATTATAAACTACAGCTACTAAAATTACCACAGAATTAAATCACTTTTCTGACAGTCTCAAAAAACTGAATACAAGAACCCTCAGACATGTAGGATTTATGGCTGGACTGCAGGATTGGATAAAGTGCGGTGCACATACAAATGCAGTCATGTAAAATTGCCGGCAGGTCCGTGACAGGACCCATTCAGATCCCTGCTGGGTCCCTGCTGGGTCCTTGGCTGTAATGAAATCCCCCCTCGATGACGTGGTGAACGCAACCATAGGTTCTATTTTAATGAGACTCTGCCTCATTGATCACTATGATCTTAAAATTGGAATTATACTGTTTCTCAGTTCTTGGTTTACTCTGTCTACTTTTAACCCTCTGAAAATGATGGTGGATCATCTGGCACATTACTGTCTTTTGGAGGCAGTTTTTTGTCATGCTAGCTTACTGAGAAAGGGGCTAAATATCACTCAAATGTTGAACTGTCTTTACCGCGAGTGCAGCGACACCTCAATGTCAAATTGCTTATAATAACATTTAGTAGCCACTTCATGAGCTCACCTTGTCTCACTCCCTCAGTAATCTGTCACTACTCCACTCTCGGTGGCTGTTTCTGAATCTGAGGGCCATGTGTTTCATGATGTTAAGTTTTGCTAGGTAATGTTGATAGATATAATGTCATGACATTGTAGCTATGATGCTGATTAATGAATAATCCTGATTAATTTATGTTATACAATGCAAATATGCCCAAAGCTAGATTCCTGATGCCTTCAATCTAAACAGCTGCTGCTGTTTAAACCATTCTTAAACTGTTAATTCTCAAAAGCTGTTTTCCATAAGTTTGCTTTCTTTCTCTTCTTTTTTTGCTACCTAGAGTTCCCTTTCTTGGGAAAAGACATGACTTACAGTGCACTTCGGTGTTCCAGCATCAGCAGCCAATCAGCTTGATTAGCTGTGTTTAGAGACAAATCCCAAGGGTGGACTAAACCATTTTGCACCTTTTGTAAGGGGTGAGAGGGGCCTCAGAGAGCCGCCACTATTTTTCTTTTGGATACAACGTTAAGTCTCTCAACCAATTTATTCAGCCAATTTTAATTTAGTTATGACACTAATTCCTTAAATAACACTTACTGTGTCGACACAGTAAAGGACTTCTGGGAAAAGAGGAAGACTGAGGCCTGGTCGCCTTCAAGGAAAAATTTATATATATATATTTCTCTGTTCATTAAAGTTAATTAATTGCCATATGAAGGAAATTTATATAGTGCAGTAAGCACTATGCGTTGGCATCATTCACCATGTCTGTAACATTCACACCTGGACTATGGGAAGCTGCCAATGAATAACTGATATTGAATGGTTGAAATTTGTGTGATTAAAGTTTCAGAACACTGTACAAGAAAAACGCCAGAAGAAGAACATAAATGCCCTGAAATCTGAAAAAAAAACTTATGGCTACATCTCTGAGTTGCAAGCAAGGATTGTAAAGAGGAGAATCCCAGGTGGAGTGGGGCTGCCTTGAAGGAGGAGCCTTCGACTGGACGACCCTGAGGGCTTGGTTTGGTGCCTCCCATAACTGCACCAGCCACATTGACTTGGTGCAGACACAAGTCAGGAGAGGTCTAGATAAGTTTGTTTGCCTTTATTGTAGGATATTAACTTACTCTCATACCCTTGGTGAAATAGCATTATATTCACAAAACTGTATAAAAACTATAAAATAGCATATTAACTTTAATGTGTAATTGTCTTCAACAGGGCCAGTTTTCCA
This sequence comes from Siniperca chuatsi, assembly GCF_020085105.1. Classification (NCBI taxonomy): domain Eukaryota; kingdom Metazoa; phylum Chordata; class Actinopteri; order Centrarchiformes; family Sinipercidae; genus Siniperca; species Siniperca chuatsi. The sequence goes on from NC_058049.1 coordinate 26,769,577, forward strand.
TGCAGCTGCTGATGTGGAATGATCCAGATCGGAGTTCACCATGCTTCTTCCAACAATAAGTAGTTGAAACAAAGGGCTTCTCAAGCAGGACCACAGAATTAAAGAGCTGGAGCACATCGATAAACTCACAGCTTTTAGTGTTAAAACAGACGAGTGTTTCGACAGCTTATTCAGTCTTTATTCGAGTTGACTCAGATGAAGGCCAAAGAAGCTGTCGAAATGTTCGTCTGTTTGTACACTAAAAGCTGCAAGTTTACTGTGTGCCAGCATTTCTCGTTTTGTTCTCAGGATTGAAAAGGATGGCCATCAATGTTTCTGTAAATTAAAAGGTATTTATATTACAAATGTCATTATTGTGTTCTTTTTTACGTTAATGTTGGGTTCAGACTTGTAAAGTACAGCTTTGAAAATACACATTGCTATAGCCTGAAGTTGTCATGGTTTGGGGTTTTTGTCCTGTTATTTCCTGTTAGTTTTATTTTGTAGTGTTCTACTCTCCTTGTGTGCTTTGTTGTTTTACTTCCTGTCTTTGTTTGCTTTTCCCTCCAGTTTTGATTGTTTGCCCCGTGCTAATTAGTTGCACCTGTGTCTCGTTGTCACCCCTACCTAAGTGTATTTATTCAGAGTCTTTCCCTTCGCTCAGTGTCAGTTTGTCATTGTCCTCACGTCAAGCGTCCTAGTCTCAGTTTTCTGTGTTTTGGACTATTTCTCTGTTTTTCTCTTGGATCTTGCTGGATTTTGGCTTTTGCCTGTTCCCTGGATTTACGTTTGCTTTAGTTGGACTGCTTACATGTTTTTTGTGTGACTCCTGTCTGCCTGTATCAGTGTAAGCCTTTTTTTTCTCCTTTCATTAAATAACTCATATTGTACCCACCCTGTCTGGACATCTGCGTTTGGGTCCTACTCCTGCCTGCTAGATTCCCTGGCTTGATTAGCATACAACAGTAAGTAGTAATGAAAATGAACTGATACTGCAGGGAAGTACTGTTATACTTGTTATAAGTACATGTTTATATGTATGTCACTGAAATAAATACAACATGTGCATCTGATGATGATCTTTTTTATTCATTTATTGCATTTTGAATTCACAGTTCAGTGGAGCAAATACAAATAATAGACTAAGAAAATAAACAAAATGTAATAATTGTAGAAAAAATATATAAATACAGAAACTATTTAGAAGAACAAGTATAATAAAATGGGATACATAGATAGCATTTGGTTTGATGACGAATACACCGGTGGGTGTGTGTGAGTACTGTATGAACATGTCAGAGGGCCTGAAAGGAAACTCCGAGACCAGGTGTGAAACCAGTGTACTGTACCCCAAACACAGCAGCTGGGGATGACAAGTCGGTACTCCTGGTTATCATCCCCAGACTCCCTAATTTGGCCTAATACCGTAATGTCTTCCCGGTACTGCCTGTGAACGCGTAAAAGGTCTGGGAGAAGTGTGTTAGTAGGCTCACACAGTTGGCTCGCTCATGGGCACAGCATTTCCTCTCCCTGTCCGTAGGCATGTCCCTACAGTACACCACGGTACTCCTGGCACTCTAGCCAAAGGTGGGCCGTCATGCCTTTGCTGATGTATCCAAAAAGTAGCCCTGGCTGCCTCTCCTGTGCTCCTCCAGGCTCATCTCTTGCCGAAGTCTCTGAAGAAATAAAACACAAGTTGCATGTTGTTATGTTGGCAATATGGTAATGGCACTGCAAATTAGGGTTTGTAGGCTGTCTAGCTTTCCCCCAACATCTCAAACAATAACATGGGTTGAAAAAAATGTCGCATCATGATACTGTTCCTAGTATTTATATAATCATTCAGTAGCGTCACTGACGTTTCCCAGGCAACAACTTACATTACACTATAACACATCAAACTGAAATTACAGACTACAGTAACATTGCTATGTGTAATACACAGAGCTAATGTACTACGTTTATACCACTTTGTGTTGTGTTGGTTTTGTTCCTATCGTGCAGGCCAGGTAGGAATATAATAAAATAAATTAGAAATACAAACCTCCATTACTTCTCTTAGGTCCCTTTGGAGGGCTTCCACTCTGTCCTCATCTTCTCTAGAAGCCGTGCTGCTCTGGTGGCTCCTCTCCCTGTAACCTCTGTGACATTACGAGGTGGTCTATCTGGTCTTTCAGTCTGCAAACAGAGAAGAAATATGTATCCAGCTAATGCTATCACAATAAACCCCTAGATTACAATGGCTTTTTAGCATTACTAAACTAATGTTAGCGTGTATTAGCATGCAAAGCAGCTAGCTAACATTTGCAATCAAATGCTAACACAATGTGGAACAAGTAATATTCCCTATCTTACATGTTGCTATGACCTATAGTTTTACAGACTAAATTAAATACAATTTCTAAATTGATCTAGCTAAATGAACCTCATCACTTGATGGAAGACTTGATGCTGTCATACATGACATCATTGGAAGTGGCCAATGGCACGTGAATGCCACCGTAGGTTCTCCTACATGCTTGAAAGGGGAGGGGTGAGGGAAGCGCCTTCAGTTGGTTGCAATCTGCAACCTCACTGCTAGATGCCACTAAATCTTACATACTGCTCCTTGAAGAGAACCCCCACCCCTAATTCTTTAAAAAAAAAAATTAAAAATATCTATTTATTTTTAAATTTAACTTTATTTTATTTTATTCATGAATTCCCCCTCTGGTCCTGTTTCTGTGAGACTTTTTCTTAATCCATTGTTCCCTGTTTGGGCTTTATAATCTGTTTCTTTTACTAATTGTTGTAGACATCTTTCAGTGTTATAATACTGGCTCAGTTCATAAGGGTTGAAGCTGGCTGCTTATGTCAGTACCATTTACATTATTGGTTATTGCTTTATGTTTTTTACTGCAGATGCATGCATGCATATATTTATGTATTTATCTAAGTATGTATGAGTATGTTAACTTTTTTAAGGATAGGTTGTGGGGAAGCTGCGTGTAGGTGTATGTATGTACAGTATATACATATGTATGTATTTCTAGATGTACGTCTGGGTATGTATATTAATTTGCATTTATTATAGTGACTTATGTGTGCTTTTTGTAAGTCTGCCATATTATTGTTACACTTTATTTACCAGTCCTCAGTCTTTTGTTTTATTACTTTTATTCACTGCTGTATTGATGATTGTATGTCTATTTTCTTCAGTTCAAATGATAATAAAAATTTGATCATAAAAATGATTACTTCTTCTTCTCACAGTCATCATCACTGGATGAGGTTTGCTCAGTTGTCATGGAGATGTCTAGTATGGAACTGAAAAACTGGGCCATCTCCATGACAAATGAGCAAATTCAATCCACTGATTAAAAAAACATGATAAGTGGTTGAAAGCATCAGAAAAAGCAATTAAATATACCTTGAGTTAAGATTTTATAATGTCAAAATATTGCTACCAAGGTCAACAATGAACGTATCTGTATCTTTAATGTTTTACCACCTGCTGTTCCGCCTGTGGGTTGCTAGCACATGGTAAATTTCACGAAGGGCTTGTACCATGAACGGTTACATGAATACAAACATATAATATATATGTGTCGTCAGATTAGTCTCATGTCTTTTCAGCCATTGTGGTAATTTTTCAAAAAGGCCCTGTCATAAAAATAATCCAGGTACAATGCACGGCAGAGTATATAACTGAAACCTTATGAATTCGGTGTCTTCCCATCTTTAAAGCAGTTCGGCAGTTCAACAATGTAATAAATCCTGAAAACTTCATCACAAGGCTCTAAAGATCCAAAATAGCCCATTTCTTTTAATGTAGGCGGTTCACAGCCCAATGGGGGGAGCATGTTAAATAGTTATGGTGTGGTATTTATTTCCTGTGAGATAAATTAGATGTGGATGGTCAACAAGAACTACTTGCCTTTCCTTTTGTTGTCGACAGTTTAGCTTTAAAGGTCCTCTTGGAAAGGCACCAATTGCAGAAAAAAAGCTGTGGTGAAGTAGAGCTTTTATCACCACATTTTTCAACTCAAGGCACTCAGAGCAGGGGTGCCCTCAGGGCTTAGGGGTTAAGACGCCAACCGTGAACCACAACATCCTCGGTTCAAATCTTGTTGCATCTCTCTTCCTCATTTCCTGTCAGCTCTCCACCATCACTATCAAAGAAGGGCATAAAATGGGCAAAAGAAATTTCACAAATCCACTCCAAAAAGCATTACTCCAAAAATGCAATACAGACCAGGTGGATAAGACACATCCACAGCGCATAAAAAGTAGTTTCAAATCAATTAAAAACAATTAGAAAAAAATCCCCTTTCACCGCTAAAACATGTCCAATGACATCCCTGCTTAAAGTTCTATCCTTAAGATTTCCATGAACTCAAAACCCATTTTAGCATTTTTCCAGCAACAGCCATTCAGTGTATTTACAATCAGTAATTACCTCTATATAGTCCGCCATTCCTTTGCTGGATTCATATTGCCTTCAATCGCATGCAGGTTCCACGAGTGGCAATGCAGCATGTAATCCAGCGTAATTTTATCTCATTGATATTAGCCTTGATATTAACCTATCCATTTTAAATGTTACAGATAGTAATGGACCAGTCAAGTGCAGCCACTGTGAGCTGTTAGATGAAGAGTTGCAGGCAACAAGCTGCACACTTCCAGCCCCTCAGCAAGGCTGATTTCTGACTGACTTCTTTATTGGAACGTGGGTTTGTTTGGCTGTGTTGTAAACAGATACACAAGTTGCTCTTCTGTTGTATTGCTGACAAAATAGCTCAACGAGTGTTTGCTGTAGTATTACTTGCTGTTACCATGGTAACCACATGTGTTGCTAAATCAACCAGGACTGAAATCTTAAGGATTACAACTTTAAAGCCATTGCATCTAAGGTCATAATTAGTTCTCGAATGCCATTTAACTATCTATAGATATTTCTATATTCCTGACCTCCGTGAACAATTTATTACATTTCTTCATAATACGTGACATTGTATTGCCAAAATTTGACATACACAGAGACCTATTACACCAAATAAGCGATGACTAGTGTGGGTTGTCTTCTGAATGCTCCAAATAAGAAAGCATTCAAGGGGGTTTCAGGCACTATAATAAAAGTTTTGTTTGGTGCCAGAACACACTGGTGAACTGAGGACCAATTTATGAATGCACCTGATTTTCAACCCTCTGCCCAGAGGGTCAAAGGTAGGTTTCAATAAAGAAATGACATCAAACTGTGAGACTGTCAAACATGCATATGGTCCATGGATGCCGTTGGTTCTTTACATCCTGAGTCTAAAGCCCCAGCTGCCTCTGTCTGCTCCCGTTTTTCGAGAGCTGCTTCATGTTATTATTAGAGAACATATGAGACAAGACATAGACACACAGATGCCACCTGAGGCATGATGAAAGATTCCAGAGATGTTATTATGCTAAATTATTCATATATGCAGATAAGTTGTATCTTGGCTGTAACTGCACACAACTGAAAACACGGGTACTCCATATGACAGGGTGTGCTGATGCATGTACTGTATGTCTGGTCATACATACCATATGTAGTCTGAAAATGTCTGTATGAGCATGTGTTGCATCAGTGCATGTGTGAATGTATTTACATGAAGGGGTGAAATTAGCAAATTCTAGGGTGCAGTGAATCCAAGCCTTCTGCCTTTTTAACATATTTCCAACTGTGAAAAAAAGGTGTGAAAACATAGATCTCCTTTAGTCATCTTAAAATACTTTTACACTCCTGAATTCTGAATAATTCCAGACCATCTGCTTTGTGGCCAAACCCACCTTAAGGTACATTCATACCTGTTGCTTTTACCATGTACTTTTTCTAAATATGTTGGATATGGAGTGACTTGGGGTCTGGTCCAAGAGGCAGATTTACTGAGAAACATATTTTTTTTACCTGGAACACCCTAAAATTACTAAGCGAAGTCCAACATAATCCAGATAACTCCTGAACTCTTCTGCTTCTTGGAACAAGCTTGAGGAAAACAAAAGATATGACGCAGACAGAACCATCAACTATAAATAGTAGCAATCAAGACTGGTTATTGGAATTTGGTATCTTTATGGTACCAACCAATATGCCTGGGAGCTACTGAGTATTGAATAAGACTAAGAGTCTACAACCCTGCCAGCTGCTCTTTTCAGTTGTCTCTATTCTGATTCTGATTCTATGAGGCTGTACGTATGCACAGCTGTACTTTCAGCTAAATGCTAACATGCTGATATTTATCTGGTATAATGTTATATAATGTTTCATTACCTTAGTTAACCTTAATAGCATGCAAATACTTCTTAGTTAGCACTAAACTAAAGTGCAGTTGAGGGTGATGGTCAACCTCATGGTGGTGCCACATTAAAGTCGGGGTATCACCAGTTATTAGAATGTATCCTCAAGGAACCTTGAATATCTAGCAAATTTCACAGCAATTCATTCAATAGTTGTCAAGATATATCACTCACATGTCAACAATGATGGTGCCCTGACGTATGATGGTACGTCAGGGAATCACCAAAGTTAGGATTCATCCTCTGGGGATCATGAATGTCTGTACAAAATTTAATGGCAAGTCGTCCAATAGTTTTTGAGATACTTCAGTCTAGACCAAAGTGGTGGACAAACTGGCCGGCAGACATACATTGTATCAATACTCAAGTGTGTAATCTCGCCAATGTCAAGAAGGGATGCCCCTCAAAACCGGATTCTTAAATACACAGTATGTAATTTTCTGCCACTAGTGGTCTCTCACATCAAAACAATAACAAATGATGTAGTTAGATGATATTGTGAAGTAGCATGGATCATGGGAGTTTTTGTCTTCACCACCATTGCCTTCATTGCACTCAGCTTCTCCCGATTAGGATTCCTTCTATGGTCATCATTAAGGAGGTTTTTACCGGGAGCCGAATTATCTGCAGAGGTCTCCTCCTCTCCCAAACAAACGGACCAGGTGAATAAAACACTAGTAAAAAACTGATAAATGAAATTGTAAAAATCAGTCTTTCTCCATTGCTGTTTGGCGAACACAGGACGCTGCAAGCTTAGCTTGTTTCGTTGCTAGCATAAGATCCAGACGTTCAGGAGGTGTTTTACTGGAAGCCAAATTATCCGCAGAGGTCTCCTCTCCAAAACAAATGGAACTAGTGATTAAAACCAGTAGAAACGCTGAATAAATCAGTTTCATGTTAAATATAAGTGTTTCTCCGACGATGTTTGGCAGACACCCAACACTGCGAGCACTAGCTGCCGCTAACATTTGCTCAGCTTGTTTCTCTGCTAACTTAAAATCCAGACACCCGATAACTAAAATCCTTCATCTGGTTATAAATAACCAGATGAAATATATATAGAATATATATTATATAGTTAAAAACAACCAAGCTCTAAAAACTGTTTCGTAAAAATGTGGCTTAACACTGGATAAGTCAATTTATGACAGCTTCTGGCAGACAACCACAGCACTGACACAAGCGTAAAGGGGATATGACGCCATTGACCGGCGAGCAAATGAAACGTCCCGTTACATTGATTGAAATTACTGATTTCTCTGGGTTTGAAAATTGTTGGAAACATTTGAGAAAATGTAAGTACACAGCTCAACAAGATATATAAATAAATTTTTTGGACATTTTAATGCGGCAAAATTACATATTATATCCTTAATGGGGGCTGGTTTTAAATTAGTAAACATTAGTAATTTAATAAAAAGGTCGGTTCTGCTATGTGTAATGAAGAAACTAGGGAGTGAGATTAGCAAGCACAGTTGAAAACATGGTTATAGTGTTTCCAGTCTTGTAGGAGACATCAAGTGACATTTGGATACATTCAAACTTCTGGATTTACCAGTCCTGCAAGTTTTTTCAACTGATATAGAGTGTCTGGTCCAAGAAGATTTACAGTGCTTTCTAGATAACCTTACTGATTGAAAGCTGAAAATCCCTCAAATTACTACCTCCAGATAATCCAGATAACTCAGTTGCTGTGATCTACCTGATGCAAGCTACAGGAAACACAAATGCAGAGATGACACTGGCAGGAATAACCAGTTAAACTGAGGTCATGGAGCACCAACTATAAAACTGAAACATTTTTCTGAAACTACAGCATGTATTTTTTTAATAGATTAAATGGATATGAAGCCTGGATTTGGAGGTGAGGCTGGTGAAATTATACTCGCTGGACATTTCAAACCGAGTTATGTAGTGGGTAATTGTCAAGTGCTGTGAAGTGAAGTACACAGCTACAGTGAGACCTACAGTGGTGTGAAAAAGTGTTTGCCCCCTTCCTGATTTCTTATTTTTTGCATGTTTGTCACACTTAAATGTTTCAGCAGCAACAACTGCAATCAAGCGTTTGCAATAACTTGCAATGAGTCTTTTACAGCGCTGTGGAGGAATTTTGGCCCACTCATCTTTGCAGAATTGTTGTAATTCAGCCACATTGGAAAGGTCATGCCACAGCATGGGCAATCCTCTCAATAGGATTCAGGTCAGTGACTTTGACTAGGCCACTCCTAAGTCTTCATTTTGTTCTTCTTCAGCCATTCAGAGGTGGACTTGCTGGTGTGTTTTGGATCATTGTCCTGCTGCAGAACCCAAGTTTGCTTCAGCTTGAGGTCACAATGGCCGGACATTCTCCTTCAGGAAGTTTTGGTAGACAGCAGAATTCATGGTTCCATTTATCACAGCAAGTCTTCCAGGTCCTGAAGCAGCAAAACAGCCACAGACTGTTACACTACCACCACCATATTTTACTGTTGGTATGATGTTCTTTTTCTGAAATGCGGTGTTACTTTTGTGCCAGATGTAACGGGACACACAGCTTCCAAAAAGTTCAACTTTTGTCTCGTCAGTCCACAGAGTATTTTCCCAAAACGTCTTATCAAGATGTTTTCTGGCAAAAATGAGATGAGCCTTAATGTTCTTTTTGCTCAGCAGTTGTTTTCGTCTTGGAACTCTGCCATGCAGGCCATTTTTGCCCAGTCTCTTTCTTATGGTGGAGTCATAAACACTGACCATAACTGAGGCAAGTGAGGCCTGCAGTTCTTTGGATGTTGTTGTGGGGTCTTTTGTGACCTCTTGGATGAGTAGTCACTGCGCTCTAGGGGGAATTTTGGTCAGTCTGCCAGTTCTGGGAAGGTTCATCACTGTTCCATGTTTTTGCCATTTGTGGATAATGGCTCTCACCGTGGTTCGCTTGAGTCCCAAAGCTTTAGAAATGGCTTTATAACCTTTTCCAGACTGATAGATCTCAATTACTTTCTTTGTCAATTGTTCCTGAATTTCTTTGGATCTCGCCATGATGTCTATCTTTTGAAGATCTTTTGGTCCACTTCACTTTGTCAGTCAGGTCCTATTTAAGTGATTTCTTGATTGAGAATAGGCGTGGCAATAATCAGGCCTGGGTGTGGCTAGAGAAATTGAACTCAGATGTGATAAACCACAGTTATGTTTTAACAGGTGGGGCAATCACTTTTTCACACATGACCATGTAGGTTTGGATTTTGTTTTCCCTTAATAATAACAACCTTCATTTAAAAACTGCATTTTGTGTTTACTTGTGTTATCTTTGGCTAATATTTAAATTTGTTTGATGATCTGAAACATTTAAGTGTGACAAACATGCAAAAAAAAAAAGAAATCAGGAAGGGGGCAAATACTTTTTCACACCACTGTAGACTCAGACCTGAGACTAGCAGTGCTTCATAACATTACAATTTATTCTGCTACTGAAAGTCATTGTTGACCCTGTGTTGGGATTTGGTGGGGCAGGTTTGGTTATTAGCAAATATTGAAGATATTTTTTAATAACAATAAAATTATTAATACTATCGAAATTATTAATATAGATTAATAGTTACGCGGCGCCACCCTGGGATCATGGACCAATAACCAAAACATGAAAAAAGTGGCTATCCACTTAAAAATGTCAATATTTAAAAAGTACTAGTTTACATTAATAAAGTGGACAGTAAAGGGTGAATCCAAGCACAAACAGCTGTTATTGTAACACAAAGTAACCACAGGCAACTGCTCTTTAAAGGTAGAATATTCCAAATTCACATTTTCACCGGCCCGCAGCCTCTGTCATAAAATCAATAATATGCGGCCCACCAGCACTGTTGACCACAGTATAAAATACACGCGTGCAAAAAAGCTATTTTATATTTGATCAGAAAATGGCAGTAGATCTGTGGCCGCACTCTCGCCGCATGACCCTTGCATGATCCTTTCTGCCCATTTCTGAAATGGCGACTGCAAGAGCCTTAAGGACCAAACAAAGGACCAAACAAGAGGAACAGATTTATTTGTTTCTGTTTGATCCATCGTAGATGACATGGAACTACCGTGGAATAAAATCACTCGGATTAAACCCGACAAATTAAATATTAAAATCAAATTTGCTCTGGCAGCCCGTTCTTCCATTTCGTATTTTTGATCCGAGTCTAAAATTGAAATAATGAAACACATGGCCTTTTTCGTTTTTGATGTCCGATTCAAAATCAAATGACATTTTCGTTTTTTGATGGTCAATTGAAAAACGAACAAACGAGTGAAACACGGATTCATATGTCCCTCAGTGTTTTAGTACTTCTGAATAAGATAACTGATAACTGTGTTATTTTCCTGTTCACATGTTTTGAATTTAGAAGTTTACACTGAGCATTTAATAGTGAATAATATGTAATGTTTCAAATGAACCTAGATATGTTTAATTTCCCGAAAGTTTTTTTTTTCCCTAGATAGTGTCGTAAGGGGTGCTGTATGGAGGTATGTGGACCCAAAAGCAGATGATAAGGAAGCTGTCTCAGGGTGAAGTAGCCGGATGACTACCGTGTTTATTGTGGGGTGGAATGCAGGCAAGAACAGGCAGAGGTGAGCAGACAGGTAATGAGCAGACAAAATCCAAACAAGGTCCACAGGAGAACAAAGAATCCAACACAACTTACAGAGACAATGCTCGGCAGGAACAACACCATGTGTCCAACACTGAACAAGGAAAAGACCCAGACTAAGTACCCTAGGGGAGGTGAGACAACGAGACACAGGTGCAAACAATCAAGGGAGGACCAACAATCAAAACTGGAGGGAAAACACAGACAGGAAGTAAAAACACAAGACACACAAGGGAAGAAGAATACTACCAAAATAAACCAGGAAGTGATAACACCTAAACTACCAGAGTGATCACTCAAAGCAGAGTGATTTTGATAAAAACTTGTTTAGATTTATTTGTGTTCTGTGTGAAGAAATGAAAAGTATGCCATTTGCAATAAAAATTTCATAAAATAGTTAATTTGCATTTAATGTTAATGGTTCAAAGAATGTCAGGCTGAATGGTCGGCCCCCACCCTTTTTTACCTTACCAAATCTGGCCCTCTTTGCAAAAAGTTTGGACACCCCTGCTTTATTGTGTTATATATCTTTTTTGTGCATTTAGTAAGATGAAAATGCCCAAAGTCCACCCCAAAGAAAGTTACCTTCTCCCACAGAAAACACTGCTCCTGAACTGCCTGAAAACATCTTGATTGTAGTCCAGCCTTTACTTCTATAATGTATCTACATCACTATGTAACACACATTATAATGCACGAATTGAGCAGTTTCCACAACTACACCTAAATATGAAATTAAAATAACATTAGATACCCTCCAGGCAGTCAATAAATAAAGTTGTTGCTGAGATGTAGAGACAGTACACAGTTAAAATGTTATGTATGAAAGATAAATTAGTTACAAATTAATAACTTACCACTCTGAAATGTTTTGCTCCAGTCTAAGTTGTGACGCTGGTTCGAGTTGTTCTACCTGTAGTTCGGTATCAGTCTTGAGCTCGAACATGTACGGCTGAACCGAAGCCATAGTTACCAGCTGAAGCAGCTTTGTTTTGGATCACACTAACTTGCTCGTCAGGTCCCGCCCTACTCTGCTTTTGATTGGCTAGCAGTCCTTACCTAGGTACTGTGCAAGTGCAACTCCCAACAAAGATTGAATAGAAGTGAGATGCCTCACTCTGTAGCTACAACGGAGTGTTTTTTGAAAATTAAACCATGAAAACCTATTCTGGACCAACCCTAAAATAAAATTATGATCCTGAAAATGAACACAATATGACCACTTTAACTTTAGCACAGATCAATAATTAATAACTTGAGCCAACAAACCACTATCATCTACTCTTACACAATAAGCATACAACAATCAGCACACATGTGTAGTGTGAGCATGTGTATGTGTGTTTGTAGGTGTATGTGCATGGGTGTGGGACAACAGAAGGGGGGGGAAGCAAGGAAAATGGCGGACGTGACCACGTGGGTGGTCGTCACGTGATGATCCAAAATGGCAGACAGGCCCTCGAAATTCAAACAAAGGGGCAAGAACCAAATGTAGAATGCACGCTGCTTATCCTCAAGATGGCGTGGAGCGTAGCAAGGCTAGGCTAGCTAACAAGCCCAAAAGACCACAACCCCACGACCTGTGATTTTTTTTCAAGCGACTTCCAAAAAGAATATACCCAAAGTCGCATATTATAAGCAAACTTGGCAACTCTGGATGGAGGACGACCGGTGCTCTGTGAGTTTATAGACAGTTCGTCCAGTAGGAATCCAGGGTTTGGATTCAACTTAATCTCACACTTAGAATGGACTTGATGAGATTTGGCGCTGTTTCTACTAGTTCAGGCTTTTGTTTCACTACAGGCCCTCTGGTCAAGGCTTCAACTATCCCAAGCCTTTCTTTGTTTTCCATATGTGGTGAGACCCAACACCTGATGTGGCATCTGATTTTATCTCGTTTCTCTAACGTGCCCCTGTATTGTCAAGAGACAGTACATACAAAATGCTGCCAGAATTAATGCTTTGAAATTAGGTTAGGTTATCATCATAATCCAGCATGTGTAGATATTGCAAACTGTGTGTGTGGCTGTGTGGTCGTGTGTATTATCCTTGCCATATTAGAAAGTAAGCTAAAAAATTATTTTGGTATTAGTTTCATAAATTAATTTAATAACTGAATTACTATGTCTGGTGAGTGCAAAAAAGTCACTGTCTGCAGGGGATGTTCCATATCTATCCTCATGCCTTAAAAAGCTGTTTTAATTAATGAGCATAGTGTGTTTTTGCAGGTTTCCTCACTGTCATGGTTTTGGGTCGTGGGTTTTGTTATCTCCTGTTATTGTAGTGTGTTGCCTCATGTGTCTTGTGTAGTTTTACTTCCTGTCTTTGTTTGTTTTTCCTGCCATTTTTGATTATCAGGCTTGCCCGGATTGGTTTCACCTGTGTCTCGTTTTCTCCCCTCACCTGAGTGTATTTAAGTCTGTACTTACGTTGTTCTGTGTCAGTTTTTTCTTAGTTATGTGCCCTACATTCCTTTTTCCTGGTGTTTTGGTCCTTGTGTTCCGGACTATTTTCGGGGATCTCGCCGGTACTATGGACTTTGGATTTTCTCCCTGCTCCCTATTTGATTTGTTAGCCTCATCTGGACTGCCTTTCCTGGTTTTGATCTCCGCCTGCCTGACAATCCCTGTAAGCCTTTATATATTGACTCTTATTAAACCCTTGCACTGCACCAGTTCTGCCTCTGTTGTCTGCAATTAAGTCCTATTCCCTGTGTACCATGTTGGACACAAATGTGATACTGACATTTACTAATTTACATTACTGTCAACCATTTTACAAAACATGTTTTAGACATTGACTAGGGAGCCACTGGTGTCCATTTTTGTACAGTGTATATATTGTAGAAAAATACTATGTAACCAATGTGCAGATATTTTTATATATATATATATATATATATATATATATATATAATCCGCACTTACACCAAACAACAATGGAACATTGACAACAATAGACGCAGACATTATTTTCACTGAGTGAAAATAATAGAAACCACCGGCTGCCAGGAGAGAGGGAAACGGTTGTCTGTATACAGCATACTTTTAATGGTGCCAATTTTCCAAAATGTAAACAAGTATAAGCTTAAAAAAAATGCTGGGCTCAAGTTGTAGCCCACACCTAACTTACTCGACTCCAACTTGACTCCATGGCAACATGATACTGTTTACAGCTGGGTTATATGGAAGTGGAAGATGTAACCTTGAGCTACAGCCAGGGCCGTATCTACTATGAGGACACCCACGTCATGTGCCCTGTAATATTTCTGGGAATTTGGAGGCTTACATGACATGAAGATGAGTTTATATTTTTGTTCAAGTTTTGTAACTGAACAATGAAAAACAAAAAGCTAGCTAACGTTAAGCTCCATGTACTGTTACCTATTGTGACAGCGGACCACTGCCAGACCAGCATAACATCAGTTAAAAGTTAACTTTAACCTAGCCCGGTTCAATGTGAAACAACAACGGCAGAGAGAAAGAGACTTACTTGCTGTTTGAGAGTTCCAGGTGAACTCGTGGAAGCCATTGCCGTAGATTTGCGGTGATGCCGAGCTTCGGAGAGGACGGCTGGTTCAGGAACAGTGATGTTCTCTCCTTATTATACAGAATATATGTAAATCACACTCCCCTCCTCTCCACGCCAAAATGGTGATGGAAAGTTGAAACTAAAACAGAGTGAGATGAAGAAAAACTGTCTTTGAAGAATGCAAAACATATCAAAATGAAATAATCTTTAATGCCTCTGTTTTATTTTTCAGTGGAACTTGTTCAGTTCCAATACTTGTTTCAGTATCAATACAACTTTTTTCAATACAAATGTTTAATGCCAATGTTTCCTATTTAAGTTCAGGTTTTGTTTTGAATGGCAAATTTTATTTGATACCAAATTTTAAAGTCGCTATCCAGGCTCCAAAGGAACCCTGCACGTGCAAAACTACTGCTAAAAGGGTACGTAGAGCGTCAATTTGAAGCGTAGGGCCACTGACCAAGCTGCCGTATTTGACAAGTTGGGAGTGAGAACATGTTGGAATTGCATACTTGGCAGTATAGAGAAACAACATTTAAACCATAATATAGGGAGATAAAACTTACAGAAAATATAAATGAACAGTAAATAATTTATGAAGTTCTAATGAACAAACTGTGAAATCTTAAATGTTTAAAATACTCAAAGCTTGACGGCATTTGATTGGTGCTTATTAAAAAAAAAAAGTCTAAATATGAATACATTTACTGTGCCCCAGTAGTAGCAATAATATTTTTGCTGCATCACATTTACTTTAAAAACAGGTTAGTGATTGCAACCTTAACTAAATTGTGCATTAACCCTATCGGTTTACCCACTCTTTCACCGAGACTTGTATGTATAAACCAATCCTGGCTGTCACTCTACTGTATATATCAATAGTCTGATTCCTTATGAGCAAAATGAGCATTCAGGCCTGGTTGTAACCCGTCTTAACTGGAAAAAAACTGAGTGAAAGTTACTTTCACTGAAGGTTTGTTGTAACACTTCAGTTTTTATTTGTTCTTTAGTTAGTCACGATGCTGTTGTAAGCCCACATTTGCTGTCAGTTACACCAAAAATCACATTTTACTGATTTAGTAGAATTGCTGTTTTGTAATGAAATGACTTTGACACTTTCAGATATCTAATAAATGGATTTTGTAAATTGATATTTTAAGTTTAACCTTTATGCTACATATATGTAATCTAGCATTAAAAAAATAACTACATTTGGGTTTTAAATAGGGGTAAAAACAAGTGTCATGTTCAGAATAAATGGGGGTAGATGAGAATAATATATTTACTAGAGATTAATATGACTATTTGCTAGCTAATTAACTCACATGTGATATAGATATTGTTCTACGCTTGATTTTAAATTTGTGTGGTTCAAAAGTACATCAAACCACTTAAACTCTTCATTTCTCCAGTGCTAATATAAATTCATCATGTTAATCTCCGATATGAGAGCCACAAATCTGTTTACCATGATGAATTATTTTTCTAATCTGCTGGATGCTACTCAACTTTACTTTAGTTATTTGTTTGCTCTGATAACTGGTAAACTTCCCATTCTTTCCACTTTAGATCTGTAGTTTACTGGCATGATTTATGGGATATTGGCAGTATTTTGAGCCTGTTCATGGATTATTAGGAGCTTTTTCAATTTTTTTCCTCTGCAGTGGGACTTATTATCTCAACTCATCTCATCTGAAACCCTATTGGGTGGAGGAAGAGGAAAAAAAAAAACTCCCATATGAAGCTCATTTACATCTGGTTATTTCCCTCTGGTGGAAATTAACAGATTACCATGGCAACCCCCATGAATTCTTAATGTGGTCTAAATCTGTGTCTCTTATTGAATCTTTAATCAAATTTTAATTAACAATCTACTCAATGTACTCCCTAATTAACACTCAAAGTGTGTTTGCAGTTCCTTTTCTTTAACAGCATTTTTAGGCCAATGTAATTTAACTGAACAGTAATCAAATTACACTGTCTAAACAAGGGAAGTGCAACTGCTGCATCATGCTGTTCCATCAGGACAATAACACATTTCATGCACTCTTGCTTATTAGTGTTATAATTATTATTTTCAGTGTAAATATTATTTACACGATTGCATTAGAGAAAAATACAATGTCAAACTGTATATCATTTAGCCTATTCCAAATCTAACAAAATTAGTTAACTTATTGATATGATTGTCAATTTAGAAATAATCTTTTTGTCCAAAAGTACAGAACCCTTGTTTTCCTGAGCTATAAAGGGATGGAGTAAATAGTTTTAAGTTTTAAAAAACAAAAAAAAAAAACAATAGTCCACTGCCGGTCAAGGCACACTTGGAAATCGAAAACTTCTTATCTTAACAATAAAATACTATAGGTTGTTAGTTCTGTCCTGCACAAGGCATATGAACCTTCTAAAATGATTCATATGACATAACCAAGTAGTTTTAACTGCCTAAATTTTAAGTGTAGGTGAAGTTTGATTTCACTGTTTAAGGAACAAATTAGGATCACAATATTTAGGGCCAAAATTATGCCTTTTAGGTTGAATTTCATTTCCTTACTTCCTTCTTTGTTAGCTGTTGGGACCACTGGCACTGCACAGAGGAATGAAAAATGTCCAGTTGCAATGGAAATGGGTAAAGCAGTCACACCACAGCAGTCTGACAGTAAACCATTTCAGCTTTCACAATCACTGCTCCTCCAGGTAAATAGATAAAGCATTGCAACTGGTTTCCACACATGGTGGCACCGCATTCACTCTGTCATCAGTGTGATTTAAATGGAACTTTTTGTTATGAAACTGAGCCACTGAAGGATTAGGCTGCAACACAAGCGCCTGCAATTGTCTTAAGATTCCTGGTTAGCGAACAGTTAACCGAAAGTAAACAATCTCTTTCCACATGCATCGACCAGAGGTAAGAAGTAGCTTAACACCAAGCAGCTAATTTTGAGGACAACAATCAGATGGAGTGGCCGCTTCCTCCAGCTGCACAAACTGACCTCACAGCAAGGAATTTTCTTCAGAAACCAGAATTCTTCCCTGCCTGGCACAATCCCTATGGCCAGCTAACAGCAGCAATGCTTCTTCCTTCAGACTGGTAACATAATAACTAATAAGGCATAGCATAGAGGAACAGTGTACATGGCTAAGCACAGGACTGCTTAACAAATGTAACGTTACATGTGTTGACTTATTTTTCTGAGGTTTATTGTTGTGATGTGCGTTCCCCTGTTGGTAGCAACATGCTAAGTTGATGCTAGTTAAAGTTATGCTTCACACAGACTGTCTTTGCATGCTATCTAACTCTTTTAGCTGGGCACTATTATTGTACACCGATCACACAAATATTTCTTTTGTTCTGAACACGTATTCATGCTTGTGCACGCGAGGCAGCACAAAGATGCACACATTTTTTCTAGAGCGCACGCCACATACACACACATGCTCTCCCTCTCACACACATACCCTTATGTTCTTTAGTTAGTACAATTTCGTTAGACTTCATATTGTGTTATCTGCTATTATCTTTTTTTTTTTTTAACAAATGCTTGTAGATAATTATGCTGATTTCTTTTAATGTTGCACAAGAATGAATAATTCGCCTCTTCTATGTTGAACTCCAAACGGTAAGAAAATAATCATCCAAATTCTCAGATATGATGTGAACAAAAGCTATTTTCTGTCTGAATGCCTCTTATGAGGATACTCAACAGCTACTTGCAGATTTGACATTTATGCAAACCCTTGTTTGGATGAACATTTGGAACTACCATCATACACTATGGTTCAGCTCAAGAGTTGTAGTTACAAGTTTTTTTTGGTTAACTGTATACTTTAAAATTATGTGTATTTCTAAAAGAGGATAAATGACTTAATTAATTTTGGAGTTACAGTAAAAGCAATTACAACATGTAAAATTTTTCTTTTTGTGATCAGACTGGTAAAAAAAAAGAAATTGCTGACCAACTGACATTAGTAGCCTAAAATTGCCGGCTGGGGCATGACAGGGCCAAGCCAGATCTGTGGCTGATCCCTACTGGGTCCCTGCTAAGTCCTTGGCTGGAATTTGATCCCCCCTTGATGACGGAGCGAATGCGGTGCCGGCTCGTAACACCCCTTGCCACCATGTGCGGAAACCAGTTGCAGTGCTTTATCTATGTACAGTACCTGGAGGAGCAGTGATTGCGGAAGCTGAAATGGTTTACTGTCAGACTGCTGTAGTGTGACTGTTCTACTTAAAGTTTGCCCATTGCCACTGGACATTTTCATTGAACACCTGAAATCAGCTGTTCTTATCATATTTTGTGTATGAGGGAGTGTGTGCTTCCCACACACAGCATATTTTTAATGAAGTGCTTGTTTTCATATCATAAGGTCATTAAAATATTGTGCTGACGCTTTCTGTAAAACACTGATACAAATTGTTGTTTTATGCATTAGCTAAGATAAAATACAGGGTTTTTTTTCAAATTTAGAGTCTTTCAGCCATCTGGCTTGCTCAGACATGCATTTTCTCCTCATGGCCTCTGTGTCATGAAATGAGCCCTGGGAAGATTCAAGAGAAGAACTTCCCCAAACACCTTGTTTTCACAGGACCTCCAGAGGTCACTAATGGAAAGTTGAATGACAATCTCTTGATTGTCACTATGTTGCAGGACTCACAAAGGAATGTTGAGTGCCAGTTGAGGGTGATCCTAAGCAAGTTTATTAATTTATGATTTGGTAAACTGAAAACTCCACTACCTCTGGTTTCCATCAAGAGAAATTCAGGCCTTGTAAAACTTTAAGACTAAAGGAGCAAAGAAAGTAACTTTGCCATGCAGAATCAATTGTATTGATCAATGTGTTAC
This sequence comes from Siniperca chuatsi, assembly GCF_020085105.1. Classification (NCBI taxonomy): domain Eukaryota; kingdom Metazoa; phylum Chordata; class Actinopteri; order Centrarchiformes; family Sinipercidae; genus Siniperca; species Siniperca chuatsi. The sequence goes on from NC_058049.1 coordinate 26,788,844, forward strand.
ATTAAGTAACAATAGAAGAGTGTGGAACTTGATTTGTCATGCTGATGTCGACAAAGAGTGTTCGAACTGTTAAGAACTGCTCTTTATGTAAAGAAATTAATGTTATAGCCTCTATGATGTGTTTAGCCTCTTTGACTTGCCAATGAAACAGGAAATGTGGATACAGTATGCATTTACACAAGAAATTAACTGATCATAGCTTAACTTGTGTGATTTTTATTTTACTATTTCATTTACTGTTACAGATGTGTGTATAACCTATATATGATGTGTCATCATAATAGCAGATGTTGTAACATTTATACCATATTACCATGGATGACATTTAATTAACACTGTTAACTATAAGTGGATAATATCCCGTTTTATTCATAAAAGTGTGTTGTGCCTTCCAACAACTGATGAGGCAAAGCTTTAACATGGGAATTATACTTTATTAATTCATTAGAAAGAATTATAAGGTGGAGTGAAGTTTCACGCCTTGAACACAAACAACCCTGCCCCCTCTTACAGAAGACTGAGACAAAAGAAACTTCTTCTCCCTGATCTCTTACGTCTTGCGTTCTTCTCCTCTGCACTTCAAAACCTTCTCATCTTCAGGCCTGCTGACTTCAACCGATCCGCAGAGCAACCAAAGAAGCACGGAACATGGAGAGGCCCAGCTGACTTCAACCAGAGGCCCAGCCAACCTGCAGAGCTCCAAAGGTGCACTGAACATGCTGGAAAAAAGTATCCTACAACTCTGAAAGAAAGAGGCCTGCTAAAAAGAGCCTGTGCCATTTCTGAGATCTAACAAGACAAAGTTAGAAACGAAGGAACCTTGGACTTTACGCACCAGCTACGTCATTCAGAGAAGGAGAAATAGGGAGAGATGGAGCGAAACATAATTAAACAATTAGTTTAACTATTACTCTATTAGCGACCCTAAATTGCTGCTACCAGGGTAAAGAAGCCTCCTCCACTGTGCTGCAGCACCTAAGTCCTTACAAGTACTGTAACAAATTTTAAACTCAGCCAACAGCTGGTAGACGCTTACACCGCGTTGCCATCACAATCGAACATCATCATCCTGATTATGGAAGAAGAGACCCAACTCAAGCCGAAGTCGCCCCATGGGACCGCCTGCCCACAGAATGCCCCAGAGGCACTGCATCTCCTCTCCTCTCCCCTCCAGGGCAATGCCTGCCCTGCTCAGCCAAAACTCAGATGAGACAATAGATACTTTTCTGTGATATATGGGTTTTTGATGCTTTAACTTAATAAGAACAATTAGGAAACATAGATAAAAAAATTAGGATCTCCCATCAACCTAGGTATGATAGCTAAATTACTTCAGGTGATTAATAATTCCTAATTGGAATCTCCCTTGACTTTCCAAAACTTATCAGTTGCTGAACAGTGCCTAGTTTATTGGCACTGGTTGTCCACTCAGTGGTTTCCTGTGTTAATGCAGTGAATGTTTAACTTGGAAAGCAGCAAGTGGTGTTAAATTATAATCTGGTGTCAAATGGTCATTCAGTCATCTGTGAGCTGTGTTCATATCATTTATTCATGGTTGCATTTATCCGTTCATTTGTGTCTAGTAGTTAGTTTGTGTAGTCTAGTAGTTATAGTGGTGTGTGTGTTGTTGTAGTAGTTGTAGTAGTAGTTAAATAAACATTTATAAAAGTTTCATTGTGTGTTTGTGTGTATGAAATATTCCACTGTCCCGAGACAAGAACTCAGTAGCAACTTCAGATCAAGACTAAATTGATTTAATTATTATAAATGACTATCAAGATATTTTCCTTGTAAAGGAGTGGTGGCCCCAGTAAAATTAATTTAACTTAAGTTAGATTCTGTTATTTAGGCCTAATATGAAAGCTGATTTTATTCTGATAGTCGGAAGTCAGTGTAAATCTGCTCCTTTCTTAAAACAGTCAACGTTGACTATTGGTTTCACACGGAAATTGAACCCCGGTCTCCCGTGTGAAAGTCCTGTGTTTGTAAATAGCCTAGATAGCACACATACGCCTAGACGATGGCGGCCTGAGATTGTACGTCGGCATTCTATTCATAAAGTCTGACGATCATTGGCCCATAGGCTGATTTCTTCTAGTACTGCCTTTGCACCAGCGCTGAGCTGGATGAATCTCCCCGCTGTCGGTCTCGGCTTGAGTCAGGTCTCTTCTTCCATATCACCAGCTGCTCGCAGCGCTCAAGAAGGAGAGACACTCACTCATCGTAACGTTACCGGTATTCAGATAAGCTGTCACTTGAAGTTAATTGACAAAATAGCTATTTTGTTAATTGTGACATTTAATAAAGTAGCTAAGTACGACCGGTTGTGCCATACGTTAACGTTAACTAAGTTAGCTAACTATGTAACGTTAGCTATCTAGCTAGCTGTAATTGTTCTCATCAGTGCCAATTGTTTTTGCTCAGCTTTTCTCTGATAACTTAAGATCCAGACGTCTGACTAAAATCCTTCATCCGGTTAAAAGATCTAGTTAAAATAGTTAAATATAGTTAACCAAGATCTAAAAAGTAATGGTGATCATGACTTGAAACAGTAAGAAAGTCAATGTCCTTGAAATATTTTAATCAGCCGGCGCTTATGGAAAACTCCAGTAGAATGCAACAGAGCTTTTCATTTTTTATTTATTAATAGAGCCGTGTTAGAATGCTGTTGCTTCACAGATCTTGTAGTCAACTGAACAACCTGTCATGTCAGTGTTTCCGAAACCAATGCACATGATGTGTTTTGTTTTTTTCTCAATTTCGCAGACTGTCTGTTAGCAGAATCCGGACCGTGTGCTGCCTCATTGTGTCTCCACACCTGCCGACCTGTGATGTTTATATTTCTGTTTCTCTGTTTCTTCACTTTTCTGTGCTGGAGTTCTTTTAAGAGCTTGATGGCTATATCCAGCCCGATATTAAATCTTTTGTCATTAACTTGAATCGTGTCTCTTCATCACAGAAAATCAGCTATTTTTGATGGTCAAGCATAGGCCTGTTGTTTTTCATTATCTCCTTATATTCCCATCATATTTGATGTATATACATGTTAATATGGGTCATTGATAGACCAAAGAAATAAAGGTAATATGGCTGTAGAGCGGCCAGGCGGTATATCAGTTGGCTATTCACCTGCATTTTTGTATTTGTATTTTGTGAATGGCTAGCTCTCTTGGTTGCAAGAGTCAGGCATCATGTTGGTTTGATTTTGACAGACTTTCACATATCTGTAATCGCATTTCTATCAGGCCACATACAGTATGATCTTATTAATACTTGTTTTTATTTGGATTCCGGAATAGCCATAGTTAAACATGGATCTGTAAGCAATAACTGCTAGTAAGTATTAAGCAATTTGTCTCATTTAACATGCTATATTTTCTCACACAATCATGCACAAATTCTACTCAAATCTACTTCACTGATTATGAATGTTATGTTAGCTAACAGTTCCCTATCTAAATATCCAGCAGACACAGAGCAACATTATCATTCATTTGAAGTTGTGTTAGTGTCCACCAGAGGGATGTAAGTACAATATTCGCTCTCATATTAAATCTGTTTTGGACTTCACCAGCTCCTGAGGGCTCTTTAGCTGCTAAATGCTCCACTGTTGTCAGTTGCTAGGCGGTTGCTACGCTGGCATTATGCATTATGTTCAAATGTGTTAGAATGTGTTACATAATGATATAAACTTGTAATGGAAGAAAAGGCTGAAATACAAACGCGGCTTTTCAGCCAGGTCAGGAGCTGTGTTTTCTGTTGGAGACAGTAACTCCGTAAGACGTGGAAAGCTGTATAACTGTTGGGATTCACAGTGGTTAAAGGGGGGCACCCATTTGTGTAGTAATTATTAATTATCAGAATTATCAAAGATAATCATAAATAACTTTAATGAATAAAGTCCTCGGGGGCACCACTCTTCTTAAAGAAGAGACATTATAGCCAATTAATTGATTGAGGCTCATAAAATACACTAAACTATCAATTTGGAACTCAGATTAATAATTAAATTAATAACTATAACCAGAATTACCACCAATAGCTAATAGGTTGAAGGATTTGGAGTTCAACAAATTTCAAAATTCAAATTACTCACTAAAAGATAAACAAAGCAAAAACACATAATGTGAAGTCTAACTCTAAATACTAAACTACAAAACAAAGAGATGTGTGTGTGTTTGTGTGTGTGTGTGTGCGCGTATGTGGGTCAAAGATGGCTGCTTGGATCTAAGATGGCATCAAGCAAAACAATGTGTGTATATTTTTTTTTGTTCTGCCTCCACATGTCTCGTGTGTACGAGTGCACGTGGTCAGAACAAGAAAGCATGTGCAGCGGGAGCTTTAAAGTTTCTGTCTGCCGGGTGTGGTTGTCTTAAGGGCCAAACTAGAGGTGTATGTGTATGATCTGTTTAGGATAACGGTGCCAAGTTAAAAGGAGTTAGTTAGCATGCAAAGACACTGTCTGTGTGAAGCATAACATTAACTAACATCAACTCAGCATGTGGCTACCAAAAGACCTAAACTAAAACAGTCCTGTGCTTAGCCAAGTACACTGTTAAGCTATGTGAAGCTATATAATACCCAGATAAGTTACATTGACAGTCCAAGGAGGGAAAACTGGTTGCCTTGAACATGCTGCTGTGTTAGCTGGCGGTCAGTCTTTCGTAGACGAGCCAAGCTGGAAAGAATTGTCTGCTGGTGAGCAGGCCACACTGAGAGGGAGACAGCCACAGTGATAATTAGTTTGGGATCGTCAAGCAACATCAATCACATTACATACAGTCATCTGAGCCACTGTTAATGGAAAAATATTGTTTAGTATATCGTAGAAAAGGTTTCAGTCGTAGTCATCTGGACACTGTTTTCAGAATCACATTACATACAGTCATCTGAGCCACTGTTAATGGAAAAATATTGTTTAGTATATCGTAGAAAAGGTTTCAGTCGTAGTCATCTGGACACTGTTTTCAGAATCAAGACGTTTCGGCTCCCAGTAGAGAGAAGAGTTGGTTTGAACGGGGCGTCAAGGAAGCCATTTTTGTGAAAAAAGAGAACCCCTCTTTGAACTGAAGTGGTGGTCTGAGATTCAATCTGCCCAAAGTCTATCAGAGTGTATTATCACCTTGGTCACGCCAATCGCATGCTAATCAGGTACTTAACAGTGATGAAGTAGATGCAGCCAGAAAACAATAGGCCTGATTACTGATTACTGGGCCATCTAGGAAACTATTAGGTCAGTTTCAGGTGAAACTAGCTATTAACAGATACTCAGGCAGATTCCTTCGTGAGGGCAGGGCTTATGTAACTCAGAGTATCTTAAATTTCCAGTTCCCGTCCAATTTTTTCACAATTGAGAATGACTTCCGGATGGGAGCCGAAACGTCTTGATTCTGAAAACAGTGTCCAGATGACTACGACTGAAACCTTTTCTACGATAGAACACTCCTGGACGAATGAGGGACTACACCGTCTTATTGATTAGTATAACTTTAAATATCAGTGGAACAGCCTTTATTGAAGAAATGACAAAAAAATAGGTAAAGGTTTAGGTCAGTTGTAGGGATGTCCCATTCAGCTATTCCTAAGTTATACTAACCCTTTGCTTTTTTGCATTCAAAAGGCATGACTATCTTCATGTATGTGTCTAGTTAGACTGGAGGAACTGAATAGCAGCATTAACAGTGCTCAAGCTATGATGGTATGATGTATCACTTTTGATCAGGCAGCTCTAGTGAAATAGCTAGAGCATGGAACTATTGTACATTGATGGTTGAAACTAATTCAGTTTAGTTTCATTTTAGTGCTACCAAGCAAACCACACCAATCAAGCCAATGCTGTGAGCCATTATTTAAAATAAATGTTTTTCATACCTTGGGCTTGTGTTTGTGATTAAACTAATCAAACTTAGTGACTCAAATGTAATTTTTAGTTCGAATTTAAATATCGATCTGCCGTTTTCTATTATTGTGACTCTAATACATTTTTTAACCCTGTGATGCACACGCTATGCAAACCCCTTCTAATGCACAGCATATTGTATTCATTTCCTGTTATTTCATGTTTCTAAGTGTTTCTTTGCTATATCTTATGAAATCAATTTATTCCAAGTATTCATTAAATATCTTGTTTTTGATTACCACAAATTATTTTAATTTTCCCTTTTTCACTTTATGAAAAAAAGATTTTGTATGAAAACAAGAAATTTAATGAATACTTTGAAATAAATGTATTTTATCAGTTAAAATTCAAAGATATAGCAAAGAAATACTCAGCCATGCACGAAATAACATAGGGAATGAATACGGGTCATTTTTGACCCATGTTGTACATTAGAAGGGCAGTGATACAAAAAAGATTTTTCTTCATAAAGTAAGAAAGGAAAAAGAAAAATAAGGATTTGTGATGATCAAGAACAAGTTAATTGAAAAACACCTGGAATACTGAATGATGAAATTAATTTTTTGCAAAGATATAGAAAATAAAAACTCAGTTGGGTCACTTTCAACTCGTGTTGTGCATCAAAGGGTTAAGATTAAACTTGAAATCTACATGTAGACACTCCAAAAGCATGTTAGCTGAGAGAAGTTGGCCGTAGCTCAGCTTTGTTTGATTATCACCCAGTGTCACAATCAGATTTCCATGTGTGTCCCTGCTATTGTGATTTAGTTTCCAATAGTCTACTTGGCAATTGTAAAAACGGACGATAAGTTGCTTAGAGCCATGCAAAGCCTCCCAATTCCCTACATATTTCTTTTGAAAACATGCAGGAATAAAACTTTGAAAAACTATGTTTAGGGGATGCAGTGATGCATATGAGTGAGCTGCATTAAATAGAGGAAAAATGGATACATTTATAAATATATATATATATATACAAATGAGAAAAATCCTCAAACTTAAAGTTTGACCTAATATATCAACCAAACCTTATATTGTAAGACATTAACTCTAATTAATTGTGTTTAATTACTTGCATTACTCATTACTCATATTCACTGAAAGTTATCCTGATTTTGAATTGGCCAAGACAGACCAAAAGCTACTTTGCTTACACTTAGGCAAGTGTCTTACACAACACCTTGAGTGAGATTATGACAATGGGTTCAAAAGGCTGCCTAGAGTGTGCCCCAAAGACCACCAGTAATTTCCACTGAGGGTCGGCTGCACTGTATATGTCAATGGTCAAAATCACCTGACCCCTAAAGGAATTATGAGTAGCATCAGCATTACCACACCAAGCCATGAGCCCCTGTGGCTGTGTGCGCACTGTCCTCAACAATTAATGTGTACATACTCATGTCACGCTCTTGTCACTGTGGACAAATCTACAATATATACATGGGAATGTCACTCCTGAAGTCAGCAAAAGCAGGAAAACCTGCATATGTCTCCTTGTTAAAACTTTCACAACAGCTGCATGTTACCATTGTACAATACATGTGTTGTTTCTACTTGCTTCCATATTATTTTCATCTTCATATACTGTATACCTTGGCTATCTGGTTGCCTGTGTGTTTGTGGAAAAGAAAGTGAGTGGCTAGCGGGTCCCACCGACCAACAACCAATGACCAAGCCACTCATCAACAAGGAGCTACAGACTGTATGTTTTAAATTTTATTATTATATATCATTGCTCAGAACCAATGTTATTTTTACCACATTGAAAAGGTATGGTCAACAGTTTAAGAAACCAATCATAGCTGTGGCAGCAATGTGCTGAGTTCATATTAATAGTTTACTAACACGTTCTTCCAAAATGCCATTATGCAGTAAATCTGAACTTAAAATATTATATTATTCATTAAATGGAGAGCAAATTTAAAGGAGTTTATTATTTAGTAAATCTTGTTACTTATTGTGAGTTAGAAAAACTATAAAGTGTATGATTTTCAGACCTCTTGGTGTCATATTTTAGGTGCTAATCGATTAACTGAAAATCTTTTAGTCTTTTAGTATTCATATAAATTGTTTATAGTCCTTGTTTGCCAAGGTGTCACTTTGTGTAGCAAAGTGGTGGGGACATAAGGAAAAAACACTTTTTGAATGGTCTTCATATGCAATTTTAGGAAACGTAATGGGTCAGAGTAGATAAGTACGGCGGGTCGGCAAAGAAATTGCATAACGGCACATCAAAAGGGCATAGCCTAGGCTACTGCAGAGTTGACAGTACGAAAATACTCAGCATAAAATGCACAAGGTCTACCGCACAAGTAACAGTCATCCATCACATTCACAGCTGCAACACCATGTCAATCGAATATTTCCAATATCGCATCTACTGTAGAAAGCACCAGTGCACGTCAGTCAGCCGAGCGACAACAATATCCAATATCACTGCCCTAAAATATGACAAAATAGAAACAACTGAAGGAATAACGTTAACAACGTTAGCTAAAGAAAATAAATCAACCTTACGTTTAGATGTTAAGTTAAACTTGTTGTTTTGATGCTGCATACTTTTTTAACGTTTGAGAAACAAATCACAGGAGTTCATGAGTCAAGTTCAACCAATCATGAGGTTAAAATATGTGAGACATGAATTAAACTGGTAGCTTAACTCTGGATACAGAAAACTTACATAAAACTTACCCACACATGTAAACTTTTGACACTGTCACCTGACTGCTGGCTTAGTTTACTTGGTGATATATTGAACTGTATTGTATCTTTCTGCTAAGTTTAGTGGTTGAGTTTATACTTTCACTCCGTAAAAAAAGGATGTTGTTCCTGTTGTTCTGTTGCTTGCAAATATTGGTAAGTTTTTGCAGTTATGATTGAACAAACCTTTGCCATCCAAGGACATGCTAAAAATTAAATTTTCTCAACTGGTCTAGGAATCCAAGCTTTTAAACTGACAGTGGTATTATTATTTAACAGCCATTTTACACCACATATTTTTTGTCTTTCTTTTAAAGGCCTATAGCCTGTTTATGGCTGTAGAAAGTAAACAATCTGGTTAGAAGCTGAGTTCAGCTGTATTTCTTCACCAGCTGTTGGGGTATACTAGCTTCAGAGTTAATAGCCCTCTTTCAAAGACGCTCCTCATGCGGTTTCCCATAAACAGCATTTTTCATGCATTACAGAACTGGGCCGAGGCAATGTAATCAAGAATGTTAAAGATGTAGAAATGTATTTTTTTATACCAACATTAAAGCTCCCTTCAAAGTACAGAGTTCCCGAGATGTAAACAAACCCCCAGCCTCTGAACAAATTGAAAGTAAATAGTTTTGGGGAAAGGAACAGTTGTAAATCATGTTGTTGCTGTGGTGCTGGGGCTTGTATTCCCTGAATATCTGTGCACTTAGGATGCTTAATGTGGAAATATTTCAATGAAAACTTTCTGCTGTGGTCATCAGCACAAAGTTCTGGTGAAGATACAATATATACTCATGCAGTGTTATGCCATATATAGGGGGGTAGAAATAAGGATGAATGGGACAGAGATACACTCCAAACACATCTATTAGGACACTGTAGAATGGGTAATTCAATGCAGAAAGTGACAATGAAATATAACAATGCCATCTGACCTTTGTAATTACATAATAATTACAGTAATAATGTAACCAGCCACTTCCCATGAGCTCGTCCTCTAATGGTGCACTGTGAACTGTAATAATTTAATACTTGGGCATCAAATTCCCATGCTATCTGTATGAGTGGGCAGTCTGCTGATGACCTTATGATTTTGTAATTAGTATGTGCATTATCTGGTGGGCTGGCTTTGTGAGTGTGTGCTTGAGATACAAGTGTGATCTACTATGCAAAAAATGAAGTTCACACTGAATGTGTGTGTGTGTGTGTGTTTACAAGAGAGATTTGAAGTGTTACAAGCGCTATCTGGTGGCCCACAGATGGGGTACTTCCCACTGCGTCTGTGTGTATTTGTGTGTTTGAGAGTGTGTGAAACAAGTGTTAAGTACTGCTTGTGCAATGTTCTGCCAGCTGTGTGTGTGATGATCATTTCTTACAGCTCATTTTAGACACGGATTCAGGATACAATCACACTGTGCAGGGAGGTAATAGCAATTAATCAAGTGTAATGTAGGCATATATGGTATATAACAATATAATTAAATGTAATGAGCTCTCCAAGGCAGACACTTTACCACATACAACAGCAGGAGTCGTTTATGAAGCATTGTTCATTTCTGTATTCAAAATCTAATACGATATTAAAGAAACACTTTTACATTTTGGGAAATATGTTTGTTTGCTGTGTAACCCACAGTAAGACGAGAAGATCAATATATATGTCATCTCTGTGTGTCTCGTACAGAGATAGGTCATCAAGCCTTTTTCCTAAAAAAGTTTTCAACTCTCAAGTAGAGAGCCAAAGTAAAACCAACATGTCTGGATTTTATATCAGAAGTATGAAAAGCCTAATTAAAATTTGACACCATTTTTACCAACGTTTAACATGTTATTTTTAACGTTTTACCGAAGTTCACCACTAATTTTAGCATGTGAGCATGCTAATATTTGCTAATTAGCTTTTTTTTTAACCAAAGTTCACTATATTAGTTTAGCAAGTTACACATAGCGAACTCATTGCTGTGCATGCAGAGTCTGCGTATCACCTGCCTGTAAACATACACGCAACGTGGCTACTGTCACAGATAATGTCGCCTGGATGCTAGAGGCAGGCGTTCATGGTAAATGGACTGTATTTGTATATCATTCACACACATTCGTAGACTGATGGCAGGTGCCAACTGTTCATCAGAACAAAGAAACTAACTCAGTCACACACCAATGGCACAGCCCTCAGGAGCAATTTGGGGTTCAGACACTTCGACATGGGCTGGGGGAAGACGGGATCAAACTGCCGATCTTCCGATTGGTAGCCGACCCGCTCTACCACCAAGCCACAGCCGCCTGCAATTGAAATGACGTATGGCTGCACCTTGTCAAAGCATGGATTGCCCTGGAGGACAAGCTGCAGCATTAAAACCTCGCCCACAATTTTCCTTTGCTCTACCCCTCCCATGTGGTCTACTGACAGGTGCACATGCTCTGCAGAGAAACACAGAGAGAGAAAGCCTTTGTTTCTGTAGGCCTACTTATGCCATTGTTAAGTAAAAGCTTGTAAGTGCACCTGTTGGTGCCGATGTCATTTGGTACCACATTGGTTTCGATCGATACGATAGGCGATGCCATTAACAAGAAGCCTCCTCCATACGCGACTCACCTGCTGCTGTAAAATGGAATTGCAGGTGAAAAAATTGGGGCAACTTTATAAAACATAATGCTGATGAAGAAAGTCAACAGGGCAGACACATACGGGGAGAGAGAAACAGAAAGAGGCGGGGCAAGCCGGTGTGGGCGCAGAGACCAGAGGTGTAGGTGTGTGCGTGTGGGGAAAAGCAAGGTGAGCAGATTAAAGTAGTTTGTGAGTAAACATTAAAATAATGAGTTAAGTAGAATTAAAATGGTAACATAAGAAATAACCAACTAGAAATAGGGTGATATATTAATTTATTCTTTCAAATATTATAACATTTTTAATACACAAATGTTGTTGCAGAATAATGCCCTGCAGTGCATACTTCGTTTCTTGTTACATTTGTTTGTTTTTAAGAAAAAAATTATTGAATAAAATATTGAAATATTAATGAGACAAGTTTTTGATATTTATTTTGGTTAAATTAATTGTTATAGTAATCAACTAATAAAAAATAAATCTTTAGAATAATCAATAAATTAGTCTTTAGATTAATCGATAAATAAATAATCGTTTGGTGCAGCCCTAATCTCCCAGTGCTGGTCTGTGTCGCAATGTAAGAAACACTTAACACACACAACACACACACACACAAAACTTAGTATCCAGATGTATCTGTACTTACATCTCGCAGGCACATAGATAGATCTGTTTGTTGCTTGGGTCTGACTATCCTCAGCCGCGCCGGGAGGTAGATTGAGCATATGGCAGATTACATGTAAATAACACAACTGCGACACACAAGGCCATTTGTGAAGTTTATTAAGAAATGTGTTGGTTTTCCCCAAATACCTCTCCACCTGTTCAATTAAATTCTTCATAAGCCCAAGGCTGTCTTAGATTAAACATCACCAGTTTAATAGAAGAGGCCAGTCAAGCTCGCTATGAGAGTGGAGAGGGAGGGCTGAACAGCATAGCTATTTCTTGGACAGCAGAGATTACAACTAAAAGGTTGAAAGATTACAAATAAGAGAGTGATTGAAAAGAAGTTTCATTGATATATAATGTGTGCTGTGCCTGTAGGTTTTTTAGTTCTAACATGTCATAACAAAATCATGACGGGTTTGAATTCTAATTACAAGTGCTGTAATAGATACTCATTTATCTTAAAATACAGACAGTCACCTCCAGAAACATGTTTAATTTTTTCAGAAGGACGGATGAAAAAACCCTTAATGTACCAGCAGCTAGCCTGGATATCAAGTCAGGACTTCAGCTCTGGTGTCACATTGTGTCATCAATTTACAAAGACCTTTTAATATCCCCAAAGATTGAGGTTCCTAGCTAGTTTGTTATTTCCTTTGGCCAAAATATTGGTGAGTTGGGATTTGCTAAGAAGCAAGAGAGTAGCCAGTGAGAGAGACAGACAGCCATATAAAGAAAATACATTAAATTATTTTACTGCATCACCGAAATTTTTTGCATGCTATTACTTTAAAGCTGCATTGTAATTTTTGTATCCACTTGGGCAGAACAAGCTGTGAAAACATTGACATATCACATTATAAGTTTTTTGATGATTTGAAGTTATTAGGAAAGCATTACAAAACAATTGCCTATTTAGACAACCAGCAGACACAAAGCAACATTTATTTGGAGTCATGTTTTCGGCCACCTGACAAAGTTAAGGCCAATATTCACTCTTCGTTCAGCTTTGTTGAGAAAAATATCTGGCTCTTTAGCTGCTAAATGCTCCACTGTGTCTGGTGTTTGGTGCTGGGCAGGTAGTGTAGAGCATATATTTCATAGCTTTTTCACTGAAAACAGCTGTCTGCTTCAACTGGAAATGATAATGATGAGAGAGGAATTTGCGGGCCGAGGGGAACTGCAAAATCCGGTGACAAGTCTCTGTGGGTTCATCGCTACAAACAACACCTTTCACATTACACACAGTCACTTGATCCATTGTAAAAATATTGACTAGTGCAGCTTTAAGAAAATCAGGTAATGTAACAACGTTGCTATGTTGTAAAAATTCAAAGTGAACTTTGCTTGTGCTCAGGCCTGGAATTTTGTAATTTTAGGAGCAAAGCCACCTGCAACGGTGCAATTTTTTTGAGAGCACAAAGGCCACATGCCAAGGCATCAAGGCCATAAGTTAAAAAACGATTTTGATGTCTTTTTAATAAACAGTATAACACTTCTAATGAAATAAAAACACTATTTTTATCAAAGGAATCATTTCTTTGTATTGTTGTCATATGTCGGATATATGTATTGGATTGTTTCCTATGGAGAAATAGTCAATATCATTAATTAATAACATTAATAACATTTAATCAATAACATTCTGAATTAAACACATTGCTTTTTCCTGAGCTGCTGATGGAAGTAGCTAACGAGTGAGCCATCTCACTTCCTTCTCATCTCTGTTCAGGGAGCTGGAAGTCAGTCACAGTTAAGGGTGCTGAGAGAAGGTCAGTCTGGTTAATGATGTCATACTAAATGGCGCATAATATTCGTGTTTTTTGTATTAATTTGAATGGTCACGACATATCTAATAGTTATTTACAACAACTGACAACAATTTTTAAATGCTTTACACTCAAACAGACAGCATGTGTGTCAAAGCAGCCACAACAACAACTGTACACAGTCAACAACAGGAACTAATGCATGAGAACTGCAAGGAGATGAAGAGGGAGAGACAGCACCTGGACGTGGGCGACGCTATCTGTTTGTTTGTCACTGTTAACAGAGACTCCAGTCTGCAGTGTAGTTCATACAGTTCGCTGCAGCATGTGTAATGACTAGAACTAGGAAAAAGATCATATTTCTCCAGTATTAGCTTCTCTGCACTGGCTCCCTGTAAAATCCAGAATAGAATTTAAAATCCTTCTCCTCACCTACAAAGCTCTTAATGATCAGGCACCATCGTATCTTAAAGAGCTAATAATACCTTTTTACCTGACTAGAACACTGCGGTCCCAGATTGCAGGGTTACTTGCGGTTCCTAGAGTCTCCAAAAGTAGAATGGGAGCCAGAGCCTTCAGTTATCAAGCTCCTCTCCTGTGGAATCAGGTCCCAGTTTGGTTTTGGGAGGCAGACACCATCATCACATTTAAGAGTAGGCTTAAGACTTTCCTCTTTGATAAAGCTTATAGTTATGGACTGGCTTGGGTGAGTCCTGAACCATCCCTTAGTTATGCAGCTATAGGCCTAGACTGCCGGGAGACTTCCCATGATGCACTGAGCTCCTTCTCTCCCTCTCCATCTGTATGCATTTTTATCCCATTACTGCATGTTACTAACTCAACATCTTCTCTCTCCCGTAGTTTTGTGCTTTCTCGTTTCTCTCCTCTCTCCTTCTGTCGCTTTCAGCAGGTATTTCTGCCTCAGGAGCTGCAGAGTCTGGATCTGTGATTGTGGGCCACCTGCTGCCCCCGTGTTCCTGCTTGACAACTGCTACTACAGTTGTTGTTGGTCTTGTTGCTGTTATTGTCATTATTATTTCTATGACTATCATTCCTATTATTATTACTTTTTTAATATTACCACTACCATTACATTATTACTATTTTAAAATTCTAGGTGGAATTTGCATTGTGAGGGCCATGCCTCCCCCACCCCCTTCTCTTCCTCTTTCTCTCTCAACCGAACACGGCAGCGGCAGTACCGATCACGCACAATGTACAGCTTCAAAACGAGAGCTCTTTAACGCTTGCATTTTTATTGGTCACACCACACGTGTTGATTACATTACTGTTACAATCGAGTACATGTAGTACTAACATTCTGTTGCCGGGGCAGACTTGACAGGAGAGGGCAGAGAGGCAGAGTGGAGAAAGAAAAAAACAAAAACAGGCAGAGAGTAGGGTACCAAGGCCACAGTGGCCGATGGGCAGATAATTTACAGGAGGGCATCAAGGCCAGACAGAGGGGCCATGGCTGTTGTGGCCGCTGGTGAAATTCCTGCCCTGCTTGTGCTACACTGGCTTGAAATGTATTTCAGATATTAGTATAAAAAAATAACAGCAAATTGTAACAGCAAATTTGCAGATGTTTTATGAACATGCTGCTTTTGGGCAACAGTTGTGAAACTCCTGTGTATAGTTAAAAAAAGCATAATAAAACCATAGAAAAATTAACTATACTGCCAACATGAGGCTTACCAGAGTCCACGCAAACCTACTTGTCATGATGTGTTGGAGCAGTCATGTCTCAATGAAAGCATCCCTTTCCAAACACTGACTCCAATTACATTAAATACAGGCTATTTTATGCTTTGCATGTGGAAACCTCACTTTTTCATAAAAAGCTGGGCATGAATACTCCATCAGACCTATTTGTACTATAAAAATGACAGCATCGATTTCTACCTCTGAAAATTGGAAGCTCTGCATGTTCACACAAACAATCAAAACCCAATCAGTTGAATTTCCAGTGCAGCAAATTAAGCGTGAATGGGAAATTATAACATTGTCATGCAGAATATGCCAGTAATCACTTAAATTGAGCAGGGAAACTGAAATCAGAAACAAAAGACCTTTAGACAGTCTGTGTCGTTGATAAGGTGTCAGAGTATGTGCCTCGACTCATCAGTGGAACATTATGATTCATCAGTAGAACATAATGAATAACTGAGCTCTGCACTTGTACTTTAAGAACTAGTTTTTGTGTAAATGTTTAAAAAGGAACTAGAAGGCTATACACAGCTCCATCATTAGCATTTATGCACAAATTCTTTACGTTTAATCTATTTTGTATAATTCACATTGTCTACTCCAATCTAGCCCTCCCAATTGTGAGCTGTATATGAGCATTTTTCTTGTTTTAACAGCTACCGTCAATGTTCTGAGTCAACATGAGCTCAGCCTGGGAATTGGAGCACACTTGCAGCAACGAGAAGTAAAGAGAAGGAAGTACCCCAATTAAAGACCAATGATGAAAGAGAAAGAAAGACGGGAGAAGTATAGAAAAAGAATAAATCAGAGGCAGACCGCAAGAGTGAAAAGGGAGCAAGAAATAAGCGAAGAACAAAGCAGGAACCAGACAACAAAATGAGACCAAACACAAGAGAGGAAGAAATTGAAGAAGAAACGAGTCCTCTCTTTTTGTCAACCGCTGGTTTGGTCCAAACTCGAGTCCCCAAGACACTGCAGACAACAGCAGCATTCAAAAATTCATCATTACTGGGGAGACAAAGTGACATGGTGATTCTGGAAGAGAACAGAGGGTCCACTCATAACAGTGTCCAGATGTCGCCTTCATATTTTATTGTTTTTTTAATCTTTAATATTTTTTAGTTCAATTATTCAGTCAACCTCATTAATAGATATGACTGCAGCGTGTGTAATCTCTGTGCCAGACATTTGATCTGTTCTGGCTCTGGGCATTGGGGGACTTTAGCGGGTATTGTTTTTCCTCTTTCATGATGGCCTGCGCTTTAGATCAGCTGCTGCCAACCTCATTAGTTTACCACAGAGGGGGATTTAAGGCGAGCCTGTGTTGCCTGTTTTTCACTTTATTACCTCACTTTTCTGTAGCAGAGGCCGACTTATTCAAAAGTTGAAGTAGTTTGGTGGGTTCTGCATGCCTAGAAAAGCTAACTTGTGGTTATATAAGACCTTCTTTAAAATTTTACTGTTGCATGATGTATCACACCAGGAGCAGCATTAATAAAGGAGGCTTGAAAATGTCACAGGCCTTTTATGTTGTAAGTCATTATTTTATCTCTTTGCTTTTGTTTATTTATTTATTATCATGAAATATTACAGCTCCACAGTTTCCACTGTTAGCTCATGGTCATCAGTACTGCTACAGTACACCATGGCTATGTAAAGCTGTAAATAAATCAGTGTTGCACTCATTCACCTATTTTACTTATGCTGCAGGTCCACCTGCTCCAATGCTACACCAGTCTAATAAAATCAAATCAGCTGTTATAAGTCTGCCACAATGAAATAATCATTATAAAAACTCTGCAATTTGATTAAATTCAAATGAAGGATCCGTTCATCAAATCTCTCTAAGTCTCTTTATCTTACACATACACACAAAATTACTTAAAAATATTAATAATACAAATTTTGATAAAAAATGTAATTTGCAATGGACTTAAGTATTACTACATGAACCTGCAGCCTTGTGACACCTTTGTCAGATGGAACATGAATGGAGTGTTGTGGCACTTATTCTTGGCTAGGATTGTACCTCATTTGTATGTCGCTTTGGTCAAATGAATTAATGTACAATGCTGGGAATCCACAGATTAATTCATTCATTTGGGTGATAGAACTTTTGCTAGGAGACTGCATTCTCTTTTGTCCCACAATCTTGAGAGCCATTGAACGCAGCATTGGCCAATCTGACCTGTGAACCGGATGTCACCAGGTCAATAAAAAGGTCAGTGACCATTTGTTCGCTCTCTTTTTCCTGGAATCTTTCACTGCGGCAGACCGCCGTGGTAATCTGCTTGGAGCAGAAACTGCCAGCAGAACCAAAGTCTCTACCTGATCTACCAACAGGAGGACGAAGCAAGTTGACACCGAGCTGTTAATTCAGTAAAGACAACCACCGAAGGAGCGACCGGCTTCCTTTGATCTCCACAAGTGGAAATTGCACAGCAAAAGGCGCTTCCACAGTAATCACAATTCTTCCCAACTTGGCTTGTCTACAACAGACTGACTGCCAGCTAACAGCCGCACCAAAGCCACCTCTCTTTCCCTCCCACGGACGGTAACGTAACAACTGGGCATAGCATTGAGTAACAGTGTACTTGGCTAAGCACAAGACTGTTTAGTTAAATGATCAGAATCAGAAATACTTTATATATATATATATATATAGTACTTTCTATAGTACTATATATATATATATATATATATATATATATATATATATATATATATATATATATAATACAATACACTATAAAAACTATAAAAACAGGTCAGAAAATAAATTAAGTACCAAGTGGGTATAAGTATAAAATAAAATAAGTGTGAAGTACCAAGTGGGTTTACTGGTATAATAATGCAATGTAATAATATAAGTAATAAGTAGTATTAACAACAACAGTAATGTAGGTATGAATAATAAATAAGAAAAAGCAAAATATTGCACACGAGTATTACACAGATATTGCACAATTATTCAAGTATTGCAGAGATGTAATGATCAAGCAGAGTCCAGCTCCACCCCCACAATGTACATGTACTGATGTGTTTTTCTGAGGTTTTGTTGTAACGTGTTTATCTATTAGGTTAATTTGGTAGCCACAAGCAAAGTTGATGTTAGTTATGTTATGCTCCACACAGACAGTCTTTGCATTGCAACTCCTTTTAACTTGTCACTGTTATCCTAAACAGACCACACACATACACCCAGCGCCGCCGCTCCCACCACGCGCATCACGCACTGTGCGTAGGGCACCAAGTGCTGAGGGGGCACCAAAAATAGCCTAATGAAATTTTTTTTTAAATGCCGGTATTATTTCATTAGCCTATAGAAATATTAGGCACATTTTAGCTATGTATATGTAACAAAAAAGGGGGAACAAGAAAGATATTTAATAATTGCTGTAGTCTAGTGTCCCCCCCCCCCGCGCCGGATGGTCCGTTCCGGTTGTTCGCGCGGGCGAATAATAAAGGAATTATGCTTAGGGCACCAAAATGGCTAGCAGCGGCACTGCATACACCTCTAGTTTGACCACAAACACGGCGGAGAGTAACTTTAAAGCTCCCGCTTCACATGTTTCTTTGTTTTTGACCACGTGTTCATGCGAGACATACAGAGGCAGAACAAAGAAACATCCACACATTCCTTTTGGCGCGCACCCAGACCTGCGCACACACACACACCCTGTGTTCTGTAGTTTAGTATTTAGAGTCTTATTGTTTGTTTTTGGTTTGTTTATCTTTTTAAATAAATGTTTGTTTATAATTATGCTGGTTTCTTTAATGTTTCTCAAAAGTGAATAATTTGCCAACCTCTTCCTTTTCAGTGTCTCTCACTATGTTGAACTCCAAATCCTTCAACGTACTAGCTATTAATGGTAATTATGGTTATAGTTATTGCCAGAATTCCAAACTTACTAGAATTGCCGTAAGTGGTCATTTTGACTGCTAGATTCCAAACTCTAAAATCTCTAATGATAAATTACCCAAATGGGAGATTAATGCATTTATTGTGTTAGGATATCTTTTAAAAAACCAAATAACACCGAAATATACATTTAAAAAAGTTTAATTGCCCACCCCCCTTTAAACATTGTAAATCCCAACAACATATAAATGCAGCCAATGTTGCTGAAACAACAGTGGAGGATGAACTCGTATAATTTACTTAAGTAAAATCGTACCAGAATGTAAAAATACTTAAGTAAAAGCATTATCAGCTAAATATACTTAAAGTATCAAAAGTAAAAATACTCATTCTTGAAAATTGGCCCCTGTGACTGACATATTGTTAATACTGATACAATGTGTAAGCAGCATTTTACTGTTGTAGCTAGTCCAGGTGGTACATCAGTTCAGTGGTTCCCAACCTAGGGTCACAAGATAAAGCTGAGGGCGGTCGTGATATGATTAATGGAAGAGGAAAGAAGAAAAAACTAAGTACTGCTACAGTAACTGCTAATAACACATAGACATCTGAAATGTGACAAGGGGCCCCAAACAGACTCTGCTTTTTTATTAGGGGTCGCAAACCAAAAAGGTTGGGCTTATATAAAACTTATGTAAAAACTTGATAAAAAATGAAAGCACTGAAGTAAAGTACCTCAAAATTGTACTCAAGTATAGTATTTGAGTAAATGTACAAGGAAAAACGTACTGACACACCAGTGGCCATATCGATTATTGTCTATCAAAGCCTACACATCAGTGGTCTCCTCGTCGGAATCAGTGTGGCCAACTATTTACTAGAAAGTAGCTAAAGCTTGCTTGTATGGTTGCTCCTTCACATTAAACTGCTGAGTTGTCTATAATTCCCGTAACACTCCCGAGGTTCCACACAACCAGTAGCTTTCTACATGTTGGCATTGTTGGCATAGCCTGACAGATGGGTCAATATATAATTGTGGGAGATTTTGAGTTTGAATAATTCTGGGAAAAAATATATTTATTTACAAAATATTATTATCTTCCCTGATAAATCATCCCTGAAATATTTTGTTTTTAGTAATTGCCAAGCTCAGGCATAATTGATTTCAGATATTTAGTTTTAAAAACAAGAAGTTTACTCATTATTTGGTCAACTATGTTACGGACAAAACCTATAAGTTTTAACTTTATGTAAATGGCAGACATTTAAAAAAATCATTACTCTTGGAAGAATATGTGTCTATTTACCTACCTTTTCAATTAAAATACCCAATTAATTAAGAAAATACACATTTTGTTCAATTGAAACCCCAAATTTCAAGTACTTAAGTAACCAGTCTGTATATTTTGTTTCCAAACTGCTTGATTCATGATAATTTTCTTGATTAAATTATGCTGAGGTATATATTTGACAGCTACTCAGTTTCTAAATATTTACTTGGAGATTAGGGAACCATTGAAATACATATATTTTTTAAAAAACATAATGGTAACTTAATTGACAGCCCAGTATCATAGTTGACAAAAGTAACATAGTTGACTGGACATGACAAAGTAGGATGATGTATTTAACAAACACAATCCTAAACTATATCAATTATTATATGTTAGCTAATCTTTTATTGCATTTAATCAAGACCTGTTGAATATTTCATGACATAAAGGAGAAATACAGACGCACATCAGTTTACAAGGATCAATCACAACTTTATTAAAAAGCACATATATCATAAGCAAGAGATCCTAACATAGAAAACAACAACAACAAAAGTATCAAAAACAGCACTTACACAAAAATTCCACCATGTAAACATT
The DNA here is from genome assembly GCF_020085105.1 of Siniperca chuatsi. Taxonomy (NCBI): domain Eukaryota; kingdom Metazoa; phylum Chordata; class Actinopteri; order Centrarchiformes; family Sinipercidae; genus Siniperca; species Siniperca chuatsi. Next base: position 26,809,929 of record NC_058049.1, read on the forward strand.
TTGAAAATCTTGTTTGTGGAATGAAATACAGTAGTGCATTGTATTGAACAAAAATAATATTGCACTGCAATAAGTAACAATAACCAAATAGTGTTTTATTCTGTTGGTTAACAAAATAAGTGTGCTGCATTGAATCAAAATTTTAATAGTGCAAACAGTTGCATCTCAAAAACATTCATATGTCAAAACCCAAGTAAAACATTGGCATACCCTCCAACTTACAGGCACCCATGAAACCGGCGGAGACAGAACACACTCCCCATTTTCTAACCCCCCCATTTTTCAATGACTTTGTCAAGTTCAATCAAGTAATCTTTGAGTGTGTGTGTGTGTGTGTGTGTGTGTGTGACTGTCTATATGTGTGTGTGCTTGACCGTGTGCTTGTGCCACGTTTGTTAGCGTGTGTGTGACTGTCTATATGTGTGTGTGCTTGACCGTGTGCTTGTGCCACGTTTGTTAGCGTGTGTGTGTGTGTGTGTGTGACTGTCTATATGTGTGTGTGCTTGACCGTGTGCTTGTGCCACGTTTGTTAGCGTGTGTGTGTGTGTGACTGTCTATATGTGCGTGTGCTTGACCGTGTGCTTGTGCCACGTTTGTTAGCGTGTGTGTGACTGTCTATATGTGTGTGTGCTTGACCGTGTGCTTGTGCCACGTTTGTTTGTGTGTGTGAGTGTGACTGTCTATATGTGCGTGTGCTTGACCGTGTGCTTGTGCCACGTTTGTTTGTGTGTGTGTGTGTGACTGTCTATATGTGTGTGTGCTTGACCATGTGCTTGTGCCACGTTTGTTAGCGTGTGTGTGTGTGTGTGTCCTTAGCCATTAAGATATGATTTGGCAATATCTTCCCACACATCTCTTTTTATTTCAACATGACGTGCTGTCACGTGCTGTGGGGCAGGAATCAACCTGAGCACATCCTCAAATGGATACCAGAGCGCATCCTCTCGCATTGGCCAGAAGTAACGATTGTGTCCCACTCTGTGCATGCACTTAACATGAACATGTGTCTCACTCACTTCAACAATGGTTCCAGGGTAAACCTCATCATCATATCTGATGACACACCACTGACCAACAATGTCATCTCTATCCCACTGTACTTCAAGGTCTGGTTGTTCTTGGTGAAATGCAGGAACAGCTGAGTTGACTTTGAAGTCGAAGGCCTGAGCTTGGTAACACTGACATTGCAGAATCTGCCTTGTTGAACACAGGCAGCTCACATCACGGTATGTCAGTTTCCTGGTGCTTGCGTGATGACCTGGTGAATCCGCATAGTGCATGGTACAGCGGGAGTCGTTGTGGCATCTGCTGTATGGCCTTTTCCACTGTAGCCTCTTCAATGTAGAAGATCTTGACAGCTGTATTGGTGTTTACCAATGCATTGAAAAGATGTTTAGCAGTGGAAATGTCTTCACCTTGGCTCACCAATCTGTCAGCTGTTCTCTTCAGAAGGCCTCCTACCCCATCGGGGGCACCCTTCCCGTGGCTGGCCTCAAAAAAGTTCCAAGTGCCCGCAGTAAAGCCCTGGTTGTACAATTCAGTTGTCAACATGTAAAAGTTGCCCTTCTGCCTGTATTGTGAGCAGGGACCATCACTGAAAAAGTGGATAATTGACACTGTTGGGCATGTTTCCTTGAGATGGTTAAGTACTGGGGAGAGGTGTGCCCATATGGCAGGTGGACCCTTTTCTTTGCATGGTGAAATTGTTGTGAAGCACAAGTGGTCTTCCTCACCACCAATGTAGAGGACCCCTGTATGAAGAGTTGCTTGTTGATGAGAAGAGGCAAAATGGACAGCTTGAATCTCTTTGTGAAACTTGCAAGAGTAGTTTTCAGAGAAATCAATGTGTATGAGGCATTCATTACTCTTCATGTTCTTTTTCAATTCCCTGTAGTAGTTAAACTGGGTCTTGATGTTGAACAAGTGCCTTTTGAACTTTTTGAGCTGTTTCTGGAAAGTCTCAATCAGGTCCTCCAAAGAACTCTCCATTTCCCTCTTCACGGTGATATTCACAGGCAACTTTTCTTTGCTGTCACCACTTTTCTTCTCTCTGAGGACAGTTTCAGTTGTCCACTGCACATAAGAAACTTGGGTTTGACCATCATAGCCAGACTGAATCTTGAGGTCTTGTAGTTTGCAGTTCTTGCATTCCGCATACATGCATGGCTTAAATGTTGGATTACAGCAAGTTTCCTCAGCAAGAGATTCCAACTCTGTTCTCTCCAGAAGTTTAAGTCCATGAAGTTTCTCCACGATAAATTCCAAATTTTCATGCACCTTACATAGACACGTATCTCGGTCTGCAATGGTTGGATGGACTACCCAGTATGGGCGCATTCGGCAGAAGAGTGTATAGGAAAGTTTGCTAGAGACGTTTTCCAGCAGGAATTTCCTATGGAGGTTTTTCATGGTGTCAGTCATAAACCGCTTCTGCTTTTTTACTTTTCCCTTTGTTACGGTCTGCTTTTTACCTGCTGTTGAACGACTTACGTCATCCCTGGTGTAAAAGGCAACAACCTGGTCTTGCAGTTTTGAGTGTGTGGATATGTATTTCTTCCTGGCAAAACAGGCTATTTCGTCCCCATTTGTGTTCACATTCTTGCAGAATCGTTTGGCTGAGACCCCCAGTGTGTCATGAATGATTTTCTGGAACCTGTATTTTTTCAATATTTTTCCAGATACGATTTTGGCGATTAGGTTCCTGGTCTTTTCTTTTGCTGCACACTGAAATTTTTGTTCGAGGCTTTTCACAAGTGCATGATGATAGACCAGAGTTCTCCGCACATCCTTACTGACTGGACTTGTTCCGAGCATCCTTTTTGTTCTTTTCCTAGGAGAGTCGACACTGCACAGTAGCCGTTCATAGCGCTTACGGTATTTGTCTGATATTTTTGTTTGAGCTTTAAGCTTTCCTTGAGTTTGTGATTCTCAATGTATATTTTCTGGTACTGTCTTCTTCTAGTCCTTCTTCCTTGTATTCTCTGTCTGAAATTACATGAAGACATTTTTAAATTATTTTTTAACATTGCAGGTGTCATTTAAAGCATTTGAAATTAATTGTCACCATGCCACCATGTAATTTTGCATTTTAATCTAACATTATAATCTAACAAGTACTTTTTCATGAGACATTGTTCTGTTTAAGGTACTTTCTATATAGCCTGCCTACATAGTTCTGTTTGAGGTTCTTACTACATAACCTTCTAACCTTCCTGGTTGTGGAACTGGTTGTTCCTCGCTGTCAGGACTCAGTGGTGGGGTAACAATAGCAGAAGCCTGTTTCTTTCTGCGTCTACTCTGTTCCTGGGCTCTTCTCCAGGCCTTTCTCTTTGCACGTTTTTCCCTCTCACTCTGTTCAGATATGGGCTTATAGTATGCACCTTGCTCCCTCTTTTCTCTCCATTTCTGCCGGCCTTTTGCCAAGTATGCCTCCCTTTTCGCAGGATCAGCATCTCCTCCCTCCCATCTGCTCCCTCTAACAAGCATCTATGCTTGTTAGAGGGAGCAGTTTGATGCGGTTGTTTTCATGGATTCGGGACCCAAAAGCACAAGTGACACAGAGATTTAGTGATTAGTTTTAGTTTATTGTAAAAGCGAAGATGAACCAGGTGTGTAGAAGGAAACGCTGGGAACCAGTGGACTAGGCGAGGATGGCAAGTGACTGATGAGAGCAGGCAGGCAGAGCGAGGACAGCAGGCTGAGATGAAGCAGTGAAGAATCCGTGGTGAGCGGTAGTTAGAGAGCCGGTGAATAGTTGGGAGGCAGGTGTTGGTTGATAGAATGAGCCTGGACACAAGAAGTCAGAGTGTTTGTCAGTAGATATACTCCAAGGTGTTGATTGGTGGATGGAGAGCAGGTGAGTAGCAGGTGTGTCAGTTTCAGTAATTTTCCCATAAGAACCATGTACCCAAGGTCAGCTTGACCCGGCAGATAGTACTTGTCCTCAAATGTCAGTTTCCTCTAAGTTTATACAATAGTGTGTGTGTGATGTTCTCATAACACAGTAACAGCAGAACAGAATATCAGTCTTTCTTCAAAAGTGTTTTTTTTTTCAAAAAGGTAGAACCATCCTGTGTTACGCAAGTCATGATTTAGCTTATATAAACTTTTTACCCCAAATGGAACGCAGTTCAACATAAGGACAGTTAAAGCGAAGTGTAGCATTTAATAGAGAGCTATTGGAAAGTATGATTAGGATATAAAAAAAATAAAAAAAGTATGGTTATGAGAATACAATTTATATATGTAAACCCTCCACACTGCATTACATGTCACGTTCGGGAGCTGCACAAAATGTTTGAGGGCCGCCACTGGCCCATAGACCACACTTGGAGAAACTATGCTCTATTCTAACTTGGATTTTACATTAATTTTAAAACTACCACTCATCTTACAAAGGGCAGGAATACATAGAACCTCCTTTATGAATTTCAATCAGGATTCTGGAAATCAAGTTCTACAGATACATATTTAATGTACCCAACTGACTGTATTAGAAAGAATTTGATGCAGGAAACTTATGTGGTATGGTTCTGCTGGAGAAAGCATTTGATACATGGTTTAATGAACAGGCTTAAGGCTATAGGATTAAATAGGCTGACACATAGGCAGGACTAGTGTAGTTCAGTGATTTAATGACAAAAGAAAAAAACACAAGGGCTTACATGGATTGTGCAAACTAGGAAAAGCAGTCCACAGGCAAACAATTCCGACAGGGGTTATGCAAGGTCCACAATCCAAAAGGCATGCAAGCTCCAAATAAGCCACAAAGAAAATCCCAAAAGACACAGAGAGAACACAGGGAAAAGAGCTAGAACACTTGACACAAGGGACAAAGACAATCTGACAAAGAACAAGGGAAGCACACAGACTATATACACAGGTGAGGGCAGGATAACTAGACACAGGTGACACTAATTATGGTGGAGCAAACAATCAAAACTGGAGGGAAAAAGCAAACAAAGACAGGAAGTAAAACTACATGCAACACATGAAGCCGAACACATTACAAAATAAAACAGGTAATAGCTGAACACAAACCCAAAACCATGACAACATGTTGTTCAGGACATTGCGAATCTTTGCAGTGCTGCAGAAAATGTCCACTGATTTAGCCAACCTTCACGACATATGCCGAACTACAGCCTCAGTTGAGGGAAAACTGTCCTTGTAGATTTTGAGGATGTCCAAAGTCGAGAAAAGGGTGGAATGGCTCGAAGACGCAGACAAAAAAATGAAGGCCTCCCTCCTCCCTGGAGGCTAATCCCATTGCCACTAAGGCGGAGGTGGACAACTTTCACAATAAGATTGAAGATATGGAGAACCGCAACAGTTCACTTGTTCAATCTTGTTCACTTCCTGTGCTCGGCTGACAGAGAGCTCATATTATGTACTGCACAGAACAAAACTGAGCTGACTTGGGAAGGCAACTGTATCATGGTCTTCCCTGACTTCTTGAGGGCCACACAGGTGAAGCGGGATAAATTCAAGGTTAGTTATAAGGATTATGTGAAACAGTCGGGACTAAAACAGGAGAGTTTTCAGGACATGGATATTTTCCATATTGCACAGCACTCTGAAGGAGGTTGGGACAGAGGGTATAAGTTGGGAGATAGATAGGCTACTAGCAATAATGATGCTGTCAGTTTGTGTTGGGTATGTCACTTAGTCAGTCAACGATCATGGACCATCAGTTTTGTTTACAATATCTAGGTATCCTCTTCCCCCCAAAATTGGACAATATTATTAATGTAAACTTTGACCCCTTAATGCAGTGGCTTGAAATTGATGCAAAATGGTGGTCCTCACTTTTTCTATCTTTATGGGGATAAGTTAATGTTATCAAAATGAACTGTGTCCCAAGGAGTAACCTACTTGCTTCATTCACTTCCATTAGATATTCCCTCCAATTATTTCAAGAAATTTGATAGCATTCCTCTGGAATGGAAAGCGGTCACTCATGAATATGTGTAAACTGCAGCAGCCAGTTTAAAGGAGTTTAGGGTTCCCCGTGGCTGTATAAGACCAAGTATGGTCGCATAGCCTATAGCATTAGTTATTACTTTGGCTTTGTTGTGTCTTTTGTTGTATTTTGGAGGACCATGATGGAAAGTCTTTTAGGGTTTATTGTGTTTTAATCCTCAATGACTGTAACAACTGCTGTACAGTGTAGCATAAATGCCTTAAAGGTGGGGTATGCAATTCTAGAGAAATCCAATACCATGACAAATACCATGATATAGAGCGAACAACGACACAGCAAGTAACATTAGCTAGGTTGTGGGTTAGCTTAGCTAGGTTATAGGTTAGCAAACTGTCTCTTCAGTTGCTGCTGTGAAGCTAACAGCCAGAGAGGATGAGACAGTTTCCCAGAGCCAGCAAACCAGCTCCAGACCTTGATACTCACAACTCTCCTGCTACTATAGCTGACATCACAACAACAGCATATCTTGGTAAACTAGTAAGCTGTCCGTGGGCAAGTAATTTAACGTTACCTGACACACAAATCATGGCTGGAATAGTTTTGTGTGGCCTGGTCCAAGCCACTTTGTTTATTTCCCATTTACAGAGCAAGGGCTGTGTACAAACACCATAATTTTGTTCAGCGCACACACTGAAAGGACAGCTAGCAGGCCGTGAGGAGTTATTCGCTGATTTGACAAAAAGACATGTATTGGATTAGAATGGCACCCTACCTTTAAGTTACTAAATGTATCACCAAAAATACATAGCAATAATTAATAAGCCTCAAGGGACACCCAAAATATGCATCTTAAACGACATTAATTGGTACAAAAGATGAAGTAGAGTGATTGCACTCAACTTCGGGCTGTCAGAAATTATCAGTATTTATACTGAGTAACAGAATTTATCTTCCATTAAATTCCCCTTGGGGCCACCCTTAGAAAAGGAAAAATGCCAATTAATTAATACAGTCTCAATCTGGAAGTTGTAAACCTGACACATAAACAGTGACCGTAATACTACAGACACACAAACCACGTAATCAACTTCTTTATAAATGAAAGGTTTATTGAATTACTACACACACAACTAATAACTAAGAACATAAAAATTAATGAATAAATGCAACAATGATTCCTGGGGCCAGAGCAGGCAAACATCACGAAAACTTGAAAGGAAATGGCGTTCCAACAACCTGGAAGAATCTCGTCTGTCAAGATAGTCTGAAAACATAGGAAAGCCCTAGCCCTGGACATGCTCAATCTGTCTTTATTAACAGGCTATGTACCACAGTCCTTCAAAGTAGCTGTAATTAAACCGTTTCTTAAAAAGCCCACCCTTGATCCAGGGGTTTTAGCCAACTATAGACCTATATCTAACCTTCCCTTTCTCTCTAAGATCCTTGAGAAAGCAGTCGCCAATCAGTTGTGTGACTTTCTAAATAACAATAGTTTATTTGAGGATTTTCAGTCAGGATTTAGAGTGCATCACAATACAGAGAAATTCAAATTACCTTTTAATTGCTTTTAATCAGACAATGGGCTTGTGTCTGTACTTGTCTTGTTAGATCTTCGTGCTGCATTCGGGAGTTGGCAAAGTTCTGTGCTTGGACCAATTCCTTATATATATTTCCTTTAGACAATATTATTAGAAATCACTCCATAAACTTTCATTGTTATGCTGATGATACCCAATTATATCTATCGATCAAGCCAGATGAAACTAAACTTCAAGCATGCGTTAAGGACATAAAAACCTGGATGACCTGCAATTTTCTGATGTTAAACTCAGACAAAACTGAATTTATTGTACTTGGTCCCAAACACCTCCAAGACACATTATAAAAGATATAGTTGCTCTAGATGGCATTGCCCTGGCCTCCAGCACCACCATAAGGAACCTCTGAGTTATCTTTGATCAGGATTTATCCTTTAACTCATCCTGTCTCAAAATGATGCCAAAAAACTAGTGCATGCATTTGTTACTTCTAGGCTGGACTCTTGCAATTCCTTATTATCAGGCTGCCCGAATAAGTTCCTTATGACTCTCCAGTTGATCCAGAATGCTGTGGCATGTGCACTGACAAGAATTAGGAAAAGAGATCATATTTCTCCAATATTAGCTTCTCTGCACTGGCTCCCTGTAAAATCCAGAATAGAATTTAAAAACCTTCTCCTCACCTACAAAGCTCTTAATGATCAGGCACCATCATATCTTAAAGAGCTCATAATACCTTATTACCTGACTAGAACACTGCACTCCCAGAATGCAGGGCTATTTGTGGTTCCTAGAGTCTCCTTAAGTAGAATGGGAGGCAGAACCTTCAGTTATCAAGCTCCTCTCCTATGTAATCAGGTTCCAGTTTGAGTTCAGGAGGCAGACACCATCATCACATTTAAGAGTAGGCTTAATACTTTCTCTCTTTGATAAAGCTTATAGTTAGAGCTGGCTTGGGTGAGTCCTGAACCATCCCATAGTTATGCAGCTATAGGCCTAGACTATAGACACCATCTCCGCATTTAACAGTAGTAAGTAAGTATTAGTAAGTAGTAGTAGTAGCACTTTCCTTGTTGATAAAGCTTATAGTTATGGGCTGGCTTGGGTGAGTCCTGAACAATCCCTTAGTTATGCTGCTATAGGCCTAGACTGCTGTGAGACTTCCCATGATGCACTGAGCTCCTCCTCTCCCTCTCCATCTGCATGCATTTTTATCCCATTAATGCATGTTACTAATTCGACATCTTCTCTCTCCCATAGTTTTGTGCTTTCTCATCTCTATCCTCTCTCCTTCTGTTGCTATCAGCAGGTATTTCTACCTCTGGAGTTGCAGAGACTGCTTGTGGGCCACCTGCTGCCCCATGTTCCTGCTCGACAGCTACCACAGTTGTTGTTATTGGCCTTGTTACTATTATTGTCATTATTATTCCTATGACTATCATTCCTATTATTATTCATTTATTAATATTGCCACTATCATTACATTATTACTATTTTAAAATTCTAGGTGGAATTTGCATTGTGACATGGCCCACCATTGAGTCTGGTTCCTGAGGTTTCTGCCTGTTAAATAATTTGAATTTGTATTGTTTAACTTGAATAACTGCATTGAAAAACTGAATCTGAATTTATTAGTTTGGAACTGAATTCCAATTAACATGAAACTGAATGTAATATTATGAAATTGAATTCAGTTGCTCTGAAACTGCATTTGATCCTCAATGAAAATTCAACTCTCCATATACTTTCACATTCAGTTCTCACAATTCAAATTCATGTTCTCGCAATTCAAATTCAGTTCTTGCAATTCAATTTCAGTTCACTGAGATACACATCCGGTCGTTGAGGAAGAGCAATTGAGTGCAGATTCACAGAACTCCTTTTCAGACCTTTCAGCACCTATGTTTTTCCGCTAACTTGCTCATACCCGGAAGCTGTAGCCGTCTGTGTAGTGTGTTGTTGGGACCACTGGGACTTTACAGATTCATTCCTTCATTTTGTATGATTTAACCTTAATTTTTATCATTACGGTCACTTCCTGTCACTGTAACCTGATACCCCCTGATGATGCATTGACCAGCTACAAACAAAATTCCTGGTCATCCCATAGTTCGCTCTCTTCTCTTTGGCTTTTCTCCCTCACTGGGTCATGGCTCCCTTAACCTCGACTTGGCCTGCTTGACGCAGACCCACTGACAAAAGGACAAGAAAGGATTACAGCGCTAGAGCCTGCCTTTGTCTTAACATTCCTGGTTAGCGCATGTATGGTTGTGAAGTTTTTGGTTTAGAAGCAGTTATTAATGTGATATTCATGTTGAAGACGCAAATGGGAAAAGCAAGTTTTTTTTAAATTTAAATAAAATAATGCTTTGTATATTTGTTTATCCTGTTATCAAACAAGTTGAACACAGCTTTGGATGGCAGGAAAGGGAGTTCTGTTAATCTGCATTTGATTGCTCTTTTTCAACAACCGGATGTGTGTCTCAGTGAACTGAAATTGAATTGTAAGAAGTGAATTTGAATTGTGAGAACATGAATGTGAATTGTGAGAAATTAAGTATATAGGGAGTGTAATTTTCAGTGAGGATCAAACACAGTTCAAGAGCAACTGAATTCAATTTCATAATATTACATTCAGTTTCAAGTTAAATGGAATTCAGTTCCAAACTAATAAATTCTATTTTAAATTAAATTATTCAAGTTAAACAATACAAATTCAAACTGTGTGTTTAAATTATTTTTTTATGCCATTATTCAAGTTGAGCAATTGAAATTCAAATATAAATGATTTAAATTAAGTTTCTAGTGACACATATTTCTGCCCATAGACCCTACTTCTGACCTAATGCTTCTTAATAACTCTTATTAGTCTATAGCATCAACCCCTAATCACAGGAAAAAGTTAAGTTTAACCAGGGGAAAGTTACTCTGGAGCAGCGTATGGTCAGTGCCGATTCTCTCGCGCTCTTGAGTTATTCTGTATTTTTAATTAAATACTGTAAATTCAATCACTCAGTTTGGAGCATGAGATCACAGTGAGTGACATAACTTTAGCCAGTGTTTGACAAAGAAATATGAATACTAGCAGAAGAGGTATGTAAAATAGTCATCTGTGCAAGATGGCAGCACTTGACATTTCCCACTTGTGACTGTGGAGCTGCAGGATTTGGCCAGGGAGTCTAACCATATGTCTCTGCCAGCATGAGGCCTCCATCCAGGCCACATGAGAGCTGCTACACCCACTGCCAAACCGGAGTTCACACACATTGAACATGTTCAGCACCATGAGTGCACTGATTGATTAGTAAGACAGAAAATGAAGTGACCCAAAAAGCTAAAATGTTCTCAATTTTTGCAGTTGCTGCAAATTTGACCCATTACATTTTTGGTTAAAGTAAAGATAGTTTCATGTTTTCTGAGCATTTACAGAAATACAGTATTATTGTGGTAGGAGTCAAAGGTCAAAGTGATGACGTAGAGAAAATCTTCACTGACAAAATTTTACTTCCCAGCAATAAAGTTCTCACAGTGGGTGTCATGTTGTCAATTTTATTTTAAAATGACACCATGAAAATTGCTCATGTGTGTCAAGTCTGAGTGCTTGATAAAAGCACTATGATTTTATTTCAATGAACTGTTATCCCTGAGTACATAAAACTGAATTCCTCCGTGCAATCTTTGGCTGAAAACATCAAAAAAGAATGAGACTGTCAAGTTTCCAAGATGGAACATCATCGTGTAGATATTTGTCTCATTTAATGTAAACACACATTTCCATATTGATTAGTCAAACTTTGTTTTCTGCTCAGTCTCTCCTGTAAATAGCTGCTCAAAGTGCTCCCTGCTGCTTTGCATCGCTGGTTGTATAGATTTTCATTACTAATTCCGATTGATAATGGGAATCAATCACTCTGTGATCTGATATGAACAAACAACCAGATATGAAATGATTGGAACAGCATGGTGCTTTTCTTAGGAAGCAGCGTCAAAAAACAGACATTTCACCTTTAATAGATGTGAACTCTGTTCTAAACTCTCATAAGCACAGCAAAGTTGTTTTTTTTTTGTTTGTTTTTTTGTTTGAATTTGAGTAAATTTTTACTTATTTTTATGTTTTCATGGGCAGGACCATACCAGCATTTAAAAGAAGCTAAATTTCACAACAAAATCAGTTGTGTGAAACAAGATTTTCCAAAGATGTCCCTCGACTTAAGGCTACATATGCTTGGCCAGCTAAGAAAATGTTTTTAAATGACACCATTGCGTTGTCTAAACTTAAGCCTTGCACTTTATGTATTGTGCAAGCCCAGGTTAGATGGAATGGAAACTGATGTCTAACTCCACCACTGCTTGTCACTTTGTCCTCGTCAGCACCTATTGGGGTTGCATTTTCAAGTCCTGGTTATGAACATGGAAATTTAACCTTAGGTTTTTTTGCCAATCTTTTTATCATCAAAATTGGCATGAATGTTTTTGAGAGTTTGTCGTTTCCAGCAAATTTCACAGTACCAAAAAAGTGGTGATCAACCATGGAAATTTCATCTATTACCAATATTTGTAAGTCTTTCAAACTGGCTCTTAATGTATTTACTTTTTCCTCCCTAGAGGTTGATATGGCAATGAAGTATTATTAAAAATTCCCAAAGCTGTTGTGTATTGTTTTAGCATTAATTTTACATGCAGCCACACCAGTAGGAGCAGTTAGTAAAGTATGAATGTCATCTGTACTATTAGACATTCTTGCTAACAATCTGCATGCCTCATAATGAGACTTTCTTATGCCTGTTCCTCCAGAAATAAATACATGATATGGGTCAAGATTTTCCCCATTTGCTTTATCTAGGCACCATTGACGTATTTTGTAAAACATCTGTGCCTGTAGCTCATTTACTGAGCACATAATAGATCATGCTTCTGATCGATTAATTTCCTGCATTTGAAATTCAACTGACACTGCCCTCCTTTCTAGTGGCTGTAACTCTTGAACTTCTTCTTTTTCATGAGGACACACATCTCTGACCTGAGGCAGAATTGAAGCAATTAGAATGTTTAGAAGAAATGAATAATAACAAAGAACTGCCCATGTTTTCCAGTCTCTGTGCTGCTCTCCATCTGCAACTTGCATCGTGCTTGTGGGACTGCAGGTCTGCCTCCGTGGGCTGCGTTGCTCCTGGACCACATTAATACCTGCTTGCAGGTCTAATTTCCTTTACATTCATGTTGAGAGTAGCCGAGGACTTTGAAATTAATACATAAAAAGCACAAATTGTTGCCCATTGTGGCCAGTGCTATCCTTTATCCTTCAGCAATGTAGTTGCAGAAATAATGAAAATCTAAATGTTTTCTGGAAAGACTAAATAAGTGCCGGAATGACCCAAAGATGTGCAGATTGACTTTTACGTTTCTCCCTTGTCTTAAGATCTAAATTCAGTATGCAATCGTTTCACAAGCTTGGGGAATCACAGCTTCATGTGCTCTCCCCTCCAAAAGCAGCAGCTTTCAATATGTAGTGCTGTTCACAGCAGTTATTTAGCCATGTATTAGAGAGGCCCAGAAAGACTGGAACTTACTGTGATTGATTAGAGACACACACACATATTATTCAAAGGGACCATGTAAAAACTCACTAATGGTACAGTACTGCATATGGGCACAACAGTAGGCCTAACTGATGACTGGTAATGCAGACAAATAATCAGTCCACTTTTTGAGCAGTGTTGCCAGGTGAATATTCCCAGATCAATAAATGATCAAGAAATCTAATCCATGAGAAAGAGCTGTTTGAGTGCATTAACCCAGAGTCTGGGAGGAAGGCAGAGGTGAGAACTGTCGAATGAGATACTGGAGTTTGTTTTTGCTAGTCCAACACGTTGGACCCAAATTACCAATAAATAATAAAAGTGAAAATGTTCTTGCTTCTCCCTAGTGGTATCTGGCCATTTAGAAAATTCAACAGCAATATCTCTTTCCAAAAACAGTGCCATTGTTACTCTGAACAGTCGACATCCACAAAAGACAATGTCACCGAAAACTGTCGACAGTGTGGTCTTTGGAAACCACCCCACCCATACCCAACCCCCCAACCTCATTGGACAAGCCCCCAGTTTTAATAGGGAGTATTTCTTTGGTAGGAAGTAGTTCCAATGAAAACTATGTCTGTGGACAACAAGTCTGATCTAGATGATTTCTCATTGATGAAAAAATACTGATGTGTTGTTCTCTCTCTCTTTTTTTGGTTTGAAATATAACAGCTTTGAAATGTGTGGTGGTCAGAAAAGTACCACCACTTGGAGACATGGAGACCCTGCTGAAAAGCTATCTTAGAGGGTTGGGAGAGCTGGATGTAGACCTAAAAGAAGAACTAGGTATGTTTCAAATTAACAGAGGGCAACAATTGTGGATGATGTAATTAATCAACTGTGAGCTAAGGGTTTAACCAAATCTGAGCAATAATCAATCAATAATTGCAACAGTTATGTGTCTTCGAAAGGGAGGTGTAGTGAATATGTTGTGACCACAGAGCAATGCACCAAACTGTACCACATACACTGCTGTTACAGGCATACAGTTTGCTTTGAATTTGTCCTTGCATTAGTATACTACTATGGTTGTTGAAATACTTTTTACTGTTCATGATAGGGTTGAGATAAAACCATTTTGCTGGTGGTAGACAAGCTAAATTTACAGTTGAACATAATACAGCTATTTTAATATGGTCCCCTAAAACAAGGTCATACTTATAAACAACATGAAAGTGAGAATCTCTATGTACTACATTACTGTGCTGTACTCTATACTCTATACTGTACTTTTGTGTACATGTAATTTAAACTACGCTCTCTACGTAAATGAGAGTAGAAAATGTTTTGGTATTTTTTATTGCCGTGAAACTTCTTCTCCTGCTACTCGGGCAGGGCACCGCTGAAGAACAGCTGTTTGGCTGCATTGTTTACACCAGGGAACAGCTGATCACGCCGAGCGGTATGGCGCCCAGGAAAACCGATGTCCCCACTGAGATCTGGAGGAGGACACACCAAGGATGCAGAGATGGAACGTAGCAGCGAGGGAACAGAGAGGAATCCAGACAAAAGAGACTTAAGAACAAGAGATTTAAACCGTGTCTGCCTTCTTCTGGGCAACGTGAGATTACTGGCGAATAAAATGGACGAGCTAACAGCGTTAGCCCGGTGTCAGACGGAGTTCTGTGAGTGTAGTTTGATGTGCTTCTCAGAGACAGGGCTACACCAGGATATCCCGGATCATAACGTTTCCATCGACAGCTTTCGGACTGTTCGGGTCGACAGGGATCACAACGGGAGCGGTAAGCGGAAAAGCGGCGGGATTGCTGTTCTGGTCAACAACAGATGGTGTAACCCTGGTCACGTTACTATCAAGCAGAGTATCTCTAGCCTGGACATTGAACTGTTAGCTGTGGGACTCCGGCCATATTATTTGCCACGTGAATTCTCACCTGCCATTGTTGTGGCTGTTTACATCCCCCCCTCTGCTAACCCTGCATCGACACAACTCCAGACTCAACACCCGAGTGCACTCATATTAATCTCGGGTGACTTGAACCATGTCAGTGTTTCAACAACACTGACTAATTTCACCCAGTATGTGAGTTGTCCTACTAGAGAGGAGAGGATACTGAACCTGCTGTATGCTAACGTTAAGGATGCATACACCTCCCCCACCAGCGTGAAGAGCATCACTGGCTTCAGACTGACTGGCAGCAGAGGAGTTGAAGGCAGCTTGGACAGGGCCAACGAACTTAATCTGTTCTTTAACAGATTTGACACACCGGCTCCTGCTCATCCCCCCTCTAACTCAGCTGCTGTCTGCCCTCAGACTCCTCTGAGTCCACCCCCTTCAATTCGCCTACCAGCCCCGGCTGGGAGTTGAGGATGCCATCATCTTCCTGCTGAACCGCATCTACACCCACCTGGACAAGCTGGCAAGCACGGTGAGAATCATGTTTTTTGACTTTTCCAGTGCTTTCAACACCATGTGGCCAGCACTGCTGGGGGAGAAGCTGGTAGCGATGCAGGTGGATGCCCCCCTCGTGTCCCAGAGGAGGAGGCTGAGCTACTTCAACATCTGTGGGACAATGCTGAGGATGTTTTATAAGTCTGTGGTGGTCAGTGCTATCCTGTATGCTGTTGCATGCTGGGGCAGTAGGTTGAGGGTAGCGGACGCTAACAGACTCAACAAACTGATCTGTAAGGCCAGTAACATTGTGGGGGTGGAGTTGGACTCTCTGGCGGTGGTGTCAGAGAGGAGGATGCTGGCCAAACTACATGCCATCTTGGACAGTGTCTCCAACCACTCCATGACGTGCTGGTCAAACAAAGAAGTACCTTCAGCGGAAGACTCATCCCCCGAAAATGCACCACAGAGCACCACAGGAAATCATTCCTGCCTGTGGCCATCAAACTCTTTAACTCCTCCCTCATAATGTCAGTCTATATGACCTTAAGTCACTAAACTGGACATTGAACCATTAACATCACTGCAATACTTGAAATAATTGTGCAGTATTCTTTGTTTAATACTCTGGTGCAATATACTCTGTCTTCAGTTTATTTATTGATATTTATTCATACTTCTATTACTGTTGTGCAATATCCACCGTCTCATAATCATCTAATAAGCTACAATTAACTTGAATTGGGTACTCATTATTGCACTATTACTTATATTACTACATTTATTATACATACTTATCAACCTCTAAATCCACTTTGGTACTTACACTTATTTTAGCTTTATACTTTATATCCACTTGACGTGATAGTGAGCAGCTGTAACGAAATAGTCCCCCCCCCCAGGATCAATATTGTATTTCTGATTCTGATTTTGATCAGATTTATAGTACAGTACTGCACTACATTCTTTACTTGCATATTTAATATGTGCTTTTATGATATGGCTATAATGTAATGTGTAATCTTCTTTTGGAGAGAATGATTGAGCTTGCAGCTTGCATATGACATACTGTACATTGAAGAAGGCATTAAGTTGCCCTGTAGTACCTGTCATTTACTTATATAGTTATATATTTTGATTATGGCAGTGAGAGTAATTACACAAACACTGTTGGCGTCGGCTTATGATGTATGCCTACAGTGAGCTCGCCCCAGGCTTATGTTCAGAAAGGCAGAGTAAATGTAATAGCTATGTAACCTACTCCAAATATTTTACCAACCTGTCCAAGAGCAGTAACATGACATCTGTGTCTGCCTTCAGTCCCTTCTCTTAACGCTCTCCATTAAAGAAAAGCTAAAGTTACACCAATGGTAATGTTTGTCCTCACCGTCGATCCCTTTCTTCAGAGAGACTTACCTGGCGGTGATAGGCTTAATCAGCATTGTGTGAACTCGTTTGGCAAGGCCTCGAATGTAAAGGACGTTCATTTATATGTAAAATTCCTGCACACAAGCTAACCAGTAATGTGTTTTTTTTGTTTGTTTGTTTTTTTTGTTTGTTTTTTTTACTTTGGAACACCTTTTTGGAATTTTCTGCTCTTTTATTTAGAGTCGAAAGTGGAGAGATGACAGGAAATGAATGGGGAGAGAGATATGGGGAATAACATGCAACAAAGGCACTGACACAAACCGGGGACGTTACAGTCCATGGTCAGCGACTTAACCCCATAGGCCACCAGGGCACCCCAAATTTGGAAAACTATATACAAATTGCATCTGTCTAAACTTAAAGCTCCTGTAAACTTGTTTTCTTCTCTTTAATGTTGAATATTCATGGCTAAATAAGGAACATCAATGTTAAAGTTGGAAGAAAAAAGTTTTTTGTATTATTTATTCAAAGTTTAATGCCCAGAAACTTAATCTGCTTCATCAGGACTGGTTGTGGTTTGATTACATTTGATTGACAGTGGTCTGGCAACATAACCCAACAACTGTAACTAATTATAATTCAAATGTTGGTAAATCCTGATTGGTTCTCAGAAGTAAGTGACATTACCTTTTTCCAACTCAGACCCACCCACTTCCAACAAGAAGAGCATAGACAACAGCAACACGAACAGAAGTCAATTAAAATAACCAAAACTGTTCTATCTTTGGCAGAAAATGTTGTGTTCATTTAGGACCACATCACTCACAGCAAGAAGCTGATTGAGAAAATAGGTTTTCAGGGTTTTTAGGTAACTCCACAGGTTTACACACCAAAGTGTGTTTCGAGGTGTTATAGGAGTGCAATGCTAAATCTGTGGAATACTCTTTTAATTGTTGCTGTCAATGCCCTTTTCCCCCTATATAATAATCTTTTTGTCACACACCAGTCATTGTGAAAATGTGTGCAGCCTCTTATTTAGTTTCAGTGAAACCCATGTGACTGACAAATTAAAATGTTGCAGGAACTGTCTGCTTACAAAACTTGACAACTGGCTGATGAACAGCAGCCTTATATTGGAATAAGCTTTCAATTTCATATTATCATTTGATGATGTCCATGGTGTCCATGATGTCAATGTATATTTTCTGGGTTTGGTTAATGGAGAAGATAGCTTGTGAATATGCAATGGGAGCTTTACACTAAAAATGATACATTTAGAGAAGTGAAGAAGAAGCCTGAGGCAGTTAAAATGGAATATTCCAGTGCAAAATGGTTATGGAGGTCTTGGTGTAACCACACATAAATGTGCACTGATGAAGTTAACACATCATAAAAGGGGAACTGGGCTAGCGGGCCACATGAAGTGACAGGTAGTAGCATACTTGTCATTGAGGTTAGAAAATATTAGTTGAGCTGCTGTGGAGCAAATGTGTGTGATGTTAGGTCAGTGTAGATGTAGTAGAGGTGGGAGGAAGAGGTGTTGTAGCCAAGGTCAGTGACACATCCACTATGGGAGATGTTCATTTATTGACCCAGTGCCAGAGCTCACATATTCTCTTCCCCTAACACCTACACCTTACATCAGTTCCTAGCGTAAATCTATGTTAAGTCTGTGGGTAAGTTTTCTATGCATATACATTTTCTGATTATCTGCAACTATAAATATAAGTTAGACAATAAGGAAAAGCAACACAGAAAGCACGCAGGTTGCCTCACTCTAAGCCAAACTGATAAAGAGAGAATAGAAAAAGGCTGTGTAATACAGAATAAACAGAAGATGTACTGCCAAAGAGTATGTTCGACTTTTTCACTGAAAAGATCACAGAAAATAACTGAACTAAAAATATATATATACAGACAAAACTACATTGGAAAAAAAAAAAATAAAGTAAATCCTCTCTGCTTCTCTCTCAGGCTCTTAGCTATCATTTATTGATCTGGGCAGTCAATACTGACCTGTCAATACTGCTCAAAAACAGGACTGATTATTCATCTGCATTACCAACCATCATTCAGTGCAGGACTGCACATGTGCAAGTGTGTGTGTGTGTGTGTGTGTGTGTGTGTGTGTGTGTGTGTGTGTGTGTGTGAGATCGATCATAGTGGGTTGTGTTGCAGTCTCTTTGGGCCTTTCTAATACCTTGCTAAATAACTGCTGTCAACAGCAGTACAGTATTAGAGCTGCTACTTCTGAAAAGAAGAGAACATATGCTCATGGTTCTTCATGAAGTATGGGCCTGTGAAATGACTCCATGTTAAATTCAGGTCTATAGAACAGGAAGAAAAAAGGTAGAAAGAGGTAAGTGTGAACCTCTGGATTACTATTGTTCCAAGCCACCAATCACTGCCCACAGTGTTTCACTAATAAAGATATAAGCTTTGTCAAACCAGAACATTTGAGAGACAAATAAACTAATTACCTGCAAACATAGTACACCAAGAGCTTATGAGATGAGTAAGGCAGACTAGGGCACTTTAATATCATGGTATAACTAACGTTTATGGTATAAAAAAATAATAATAACTGGCCTTTATACAAGTTGTGACTATACTATACAGTACATGTGAAACTAGATTAACAGTGATTTCAGTAGCTTAAATATTTTCAAACTCTGGTCATTTATGGTTATTTTTCCCATTAACTTGATTTAGTATTTGTGGGACCATTAGACTAAAATCACTTATTATATTTACACAGTCTTAGCAGCAAGACAATGTATTAGACAACTCCCATGGCACACTTGTTGCTCTATTTACTGCACCACCCATCTCATCACCATGGCCATACACCTGTTTAGTGTCAAACAATAGTTCTTGTGATATTTAACTGTTTTGTCTCAATTGTGTGTCCATGTAAATTTGCTTTACTGTGACATTAATCTAATCTAGCCATCAAAGCAAAGGACACAGATTTAGCAACAAGTAAGGTAAAGTCATATAGTGGCTAATGTTTAAAGAGTGATTCCATGAGTTATACCATCAAATGTTTGGCACTGCGGTAGGGAAATGTTTGATTGCCAAATCAAGGAGCAATAGGGGGAGAATGTGCCCCTGTATTTTCTGTCAGAGGAAAACTCTTTGATGATACTCATAATGCAAACAAATGCTGGGAGAGATATGTGCGATAGCTTTATGTAGGAAATCAAACATTGTCTGAGCCAAAACTCCCAAGAGTTTCCACTTAACAGTTGAAATAGTTTCTCACCAGGCTGATTGTTACTGGGGTCGTAAGCTGCTGTGTTTTGATCTGCTGTGTATTTTACCTCAGTGTGTGTGAGAACAGAGTTTGACCAATATATGTCAGCTGTGTGTGTGCAGATAGGACCATGACTAACCAGGGTGGTGACTGCTTCCCTGTTTGGATGTATCTGCTGGCAACTAGTTCCTGCAGATAACATCAGGCTATATTGATGGTATGTACAAACAGAACTATTAAGCATCTACCATCAATGCAGTCACATAGGGCAAAGAAACATAGAAAATTAAATTAAATTATTCTGTGCAATTTAAGCAAAACAGAAAGAATCTAGGCAGAAGACTGAAGAGGCAAGAACATATGTGGTACTATCTAAGGGGCTAAGTAATGTTAGCTAACCAAGAAACATAAAATATCTTTACAAAAGTGTCCACAGAGACAACCAAAATATCCTGTGAAGTCCTTGTGACTTTGATCAAATGGACAAATTCTGCTTTAACATAGAATCACACGACTCTTGTATGCTTTCTGGCGTTGTTTAGTGGAACGCTACTTCTCTGGTGTCAAGGTAGATACCATGGGGGTTAAATCACCATAACGGAACAGCCAAAGAAGGCCGCTATAGCTGCTGTCAATAATAGAGCTACAAATCTGCCCAAAAAAATTTGCATCCTAAAAAAGTGAAGGCCCATGGAATCTAACTTTCAGACTAAACCTACTTGGTTAATGTAAAGAAAGGACCGTGGTCATGGCAAATAAATTATTAAGGTATGGTGAAGCTTAGGCAACTAAAACACTTAGTTAGGCCTATGGAAAGATCGTGGTCATATTTAAGGTTATGGAAACCAACAGTGGCTAATTGGTAAGCGATGGAATGCAATAGAGATGCAATTCCAGGGGAGTTTGCTGGCTAACCTCCCTATTCATCTGCTTGTTTGTTTACATTTGTGAGGTTGTGGGTAGCTGGAAGTAGAAGTAGTAGAAAAAGAGAGAAAGAAAGAGGAAGTTTACATAAGCTGGTGGTGTTCCTGGTCACTGCTCTCCAAAGCTTACTGCGGAGGAAAACTTGCTGTTTGCAGCACTGATTAACATTGGTGTGCTAGAGACTGTGTTTCAATGCCCCGAAATAAACTGGAAGAAACGTCAGCTCTCCATAAATGAGAATAAGAACCAGGTTGAAAAATACCTGAATTTTCCTTTAATTTGTCTTGTGCATGTGTGACTTGTGCGTTTCATTGGTCTGATTCTTCAAGCAAAAGATGACTCATGAAGGTAGTGAGAATAGGAATAACAGGGTTTAGAAAGGTAAATTCAGTTGACAGGCTAGCTGAATTTATGGCAACTTTACATTACAGAACTTCCACCTCCCAGTCTAATTTATTTGTTAGCAGCAGCTCCATTTATCAGAAATAATATATTTACCCTTTAAAAAAGTTTAATTCAGTAAAAATCACCCTTACATACTGTGTACCGCAGATATGACTGAAGGCATGCAGGAGTAAGAAACTCCAAATTCATTTCAGTGAGTCAACAAAGAGCAGACTAGTGGCACTTAGAACAAAGCCCTGATTTGCTGTAATGTTTCTATTACTCATACCCATTCTCTGATACGGATACTAAAACACTGCTGCAGTAATATAGTTATAGGCATTAAAAAGGACATTCTCTGCTGTGGTGTTATTCAATGGGGGGAAAACAAATGGGTGCCATATTTTAACACTGTTGTCACAGACATAAGCACTGGTTTATTTGGCAGGGTTCTGCAAAGCAAAGGTAGGATAGTCAGCATAACTGCTCCTGTGTATTTAGTAAAATCTTGGCACTGTTATAATAATTCCCAAGTATCTTAACACAAAGGTGATAACATTCATTTTTGAAGCCTCTTCATTTGTGAGGTGTTTCCAAAACTATCTAAATTAAATTTTGTACTGGCACCACAGTAGACAAGGTGTCCTCTCCAAATAAGCACCATTTACTCATTTATCACTCTCAAATTAATCTAATTCATCAAGTAGCATTATGTCTGCCATCTTTGTGTAAGAAAAAGAATGTATATGCAGGCACAGTGGTGCTTTGAGCTAAATACTAACACATCTTAGTTTAACCTGCTAGCATGATAACATTTACATATGCAATATACAAACAGCACTAAATATGAACTACAGCTGAGGCTGATGGGGATGTTGTTAGTTTTGCAGGTATTTGGTCATAAACCAGAGTATTGGATACATTTAAATTTTGACCTGATGATGGCGCTAGATGAAAAGTCAGAGGATCATCAAAGTGATGGTGGTGGTAAATGTCTGCCCCGAATTTCATAGCAATCCATCGAGACAATCCAATGTCGAGACATTTTACTCAAATCCACAAATGTCAATCTCGTGGTGGTGCTACAGGAAAAATCAAGGGATCACTAAAGTCATTAGGATTCATCGTCTGGGGTCCATAAATGTCTGTACAAATTTTTTTATGGTCTGAACAAAACAACTTAGTAGCATCTCGAGATGCTAAACCTGGGTCGACACTGACTACCAACCAAGAAATTTATATTTCTTCTTGAGATAGACACACTTTTATTGCATGATTCATTGTTCTAGCATGGAATGTGTTGGTTTCCCATTTCTTCTTGTTACCATTATGTAGCCATGGCTGATCAATAAATGACATGTCACAGTGCTCACCGCACTGCTCATGGTCTGTGAGTCACAGACCTCACAGTGCTGGTCAGGCTATGCTTTGAGCTCAATGCTGATGCTAGCATGATAAAATGCTCACAATGACAATGCTAACATGCTCATGTTAAGCAGGGATAATGTTAATACCATGTTCACCATCTTAGTTTAGCATGTTAGCATGCTAACATTTTCAAACTTGCAGTAAAAAGTATAGCTAAGATTGATGAGAATGTAATTTGTTTTGCAGGTATTTGGTCATAAACAAAAGTACTGGACAAATTGGAATTTTGACCTGTTGATGGAACTAGATGAAAAGTCAGAGGATCACCAGGTTGATTACAATTCATTCTAAGGGCGCAGTCCATCAAATAGTTGTTGAGATATTTCACTCAAAACCACAAATCTTAATGGTGGACCTGGAGAAAAAGTCAAGGGATCATCAAAGTCATTAGGATTCCTCCTCTCATGCATGTCCACAAATTTTGTGCCAATCCATCTGATAGATGTGGAGATATTTCACAGGACAAGAGAAAACTTTGACCTGCTGGTGTGCTAAAGGAAATAGAAAATCACCATAAATTCATTAGGATTTATCCTCTGTGCACCATCGGGTTTCTTAGCAAATTTCATAGCAATCCATCCAACAGCCAAAAATGTCAACCTGCTGGTGGTGCTAGAGGAAAAGTCAGCGGATGACCAAAGTCAGTATGATTCGTCCTCCCAATCCATGTAATAGTTGTTGAGATATTTAAATCTGGACCAAAGTGGTGGACTGGCAAACCAACACTGCCATGCTGCTAGCATGGCTAAAAATCTAGCATTTTGGGGCATCCTTGTAGCTCATTAGTCTATGTTGTTGACCATGTAAAAGCATTGTCCTGGTCTTAAACCTCATGTTGTACTTTGCTTGCAACCCAAATTTCCATTTCTTGATTGTCCGTCTATATTTTAATATGCCTGAAGTAAAAATGCTCAATAACATGAACATGACACTGTCCCCATGCACAAAGCCAGGTCCATATAGAAAAGTTTTTCTGAGTTTGACGTGGAAGAACTTGACACAACTTGATCCAACACCTTTGGGATGGACTGTAATCATTCCTCTTGTTCCTACTGGCCATTAAGAGATTCCTTCCTGACATGCTTCAAGTGTTAGTGATAAGGAACAAAATTCCCTCTTTGTGTTAGTATTCTTCCACTGCAGCTCAGCAAGGAAACACTGTATGGGGAAACAGAAAGACAGAATTTCATATTGCATTCATTTTGCATCAGGAAGGGATCTCTTATTATCCAGCAGGAACAGGAGGAATGGACTTGAACAATTGTTAACCTAATGTTCACATGTCCACATACGTTTGGCCATGCAAACCACTTCTTCCCAGTAGTTAACTCTGAATTTACAACGCAACAACCTTTCTTTCCTTCTCAGTATGAGGTCAAACTATCTGTAAAGCAGAAGCCAATTCAAGAATAGCATATCAATATGATCCCCTTAAACATAACCCTTTCTCCTGTGGTTCAGCACACCTCTCCACACACTGAGAGACAGATATAGGACAAGGTTAACTGGGATATGGTATGCGTCATTGCCCAGCTGGCCCACTTCCAACCCATCCAGATTTCACCTACAGGATGATGCTGACTGGCTCTGGCACCACCTGCTCAATGATCCCACCACTGGTGTTAACACCTGTCTGCAGTCACAGCCCAAACACATTGAAAATTTGCTGAAAAGGGCCGGTCGAAATCCCAAAAGGTGATTGTTTTAAGTTCTCATTGATGCCTATTCATCCAGTACCAGAAGCAGCAGAAGTAGTCAAATGGCCAATCAAGCAATGGTTATCCATGGGCTGCTGACAGGTTCTTCAAGATGGCCCTCGAGTTGTCCACCAGTGACTTTGGTCAGGTACTGGAAGTTTGCTGACATACTCACTCCTTGTGCAGTTGGTCGCTAACTGGACAGTATGTTAATGCAGTTACTTCATGGGAACATATTTGTACCATCAAATCTACATGTCATTTGTGGAATAGTTAATACTTTGGGAGGAAATTAGGATTGTGTGACACAGCTAATATGATTACTTACCACAGTTTAGACCCTCTAGTTCTCTGTTCCCTCAAAAGTGAGAACTGGTATGGCGCCAGTATACTGCATTAAAACGTCGAATAGCTTCGGAAGGGGTTAGGGTCACGAGTGGGTGTGCTTTGTCTGACCATTTCTATAACTTTACAAAACTGATGATCCAACGTGATGAAACCTGATGATATCACATACCCATAACAGTGTTTGGACATGGAAAGAATAAATTACATTAACTAAATACTGAGTAAGTGACCAAGGAATCAGGTTTGTATTTCTCACTATGTTGAATCTGACTCACACTGAGGAAATAGGCAGTCAGTAACAGTGACAGGCTCAGCTATTCTATGAACCTTTGGGGGTCACCACTATTATGTGTTCTGTTTAGGTTTGTTTATGCCTGGATGAACTCTAGACACACTTGTCTGTATTTATATTATTCAGACTGGTAGTACAAGGATTACTACCAAACCACTGGGGTGGCGAACTTGTGATGAATGAAAAATAAACCAAAACAACAAGAAACAAAACAAGCTGTGGAATTGATGGCCAGCTGTCATCAATTCACAACTCAAGACCAAGCAGCATCCTTGTAACTGTACTCCTGGCTTTCCAATTAGCTTGCTTACTTGCTGAAGCAAACATTTTACATGCCTCTGCACACACTTCACACACACCTGGATCCTACAGACATAGGGGAAGTAAGTTTTTGGGACCATGATGGAAATCAGTTTTCTCTCTTATATAAGTTATTGGTTTGACACTTGATACTCGTCATTAACTTGTCAATTACAACTACTCCAGAATCAACTTAACTGATATTTTGATCATTAAAGATTCCAATAGCTCTGATACATTTTATGCACAACAAAGCACTGATCTGATTCAAAGATTAGGAGAGAGGCTATGATGAAAAATGGATATAAAATGCTACAAAACGATTTCAAAATACGAGTCAAAATGCCTGTTTGAAAAAGACATTAACCAAACCAGATGATAACCAGTCTCATGTTGTACACAATGTCTGTCTTTCAAAAAAGAATTTGATAATAAAATAGAACCAAAAAACACACTCATTGTCAACTACTTTTACTCACTTATTTATGATGTTTCTGCCCCCAGACCTTTATATTCATATAGACAAACTGCACTGGTACCATATACGTACACTATTGCTCAAACGTTTGGAGTTGCCTACCACAAAACCTTGATTCGGTCCAGTCAAATGGCTGAGAGTTAATAAAGTTATTTTGTATGAAGGGTTTGCAAAAAAAGTAATGTTTTGTACATGGAGAACAAAATGTTGTACAATGGTTCAACCAGACTGACAATTGAAAGGGCAGAAAGAGACAAAGATACCTCATTGCAGTTAAATAAGAATATAAGAAATCAGCAGTCAAATCTGCATTAAATGCAGCCAATGCATCTAGCATTAAAATCTGATTTAAAAAGATTTAAATAGGAACAGGTTCCTGTTTCAGTGTCAAGTGCACAATAATGCCTATAACAAGCTTGAACTAACAGGTGTGTTGCTTTAGCAAAGCTATTCTTATAACTTCAAAATTATGGAAGTGTTTTGGCCTCTTTATTCAAATGGCAATGCATTTTTCAATTGGCAATTGAATGTGCAATTTGGTCATGCAATTTGGAAATTAATTTTGCAATTGGCAATTGTTGGAATTGACCATTAACTTTTTTTTGTTAAGCCCATCGCCTGGCCAAGTCAACTATTTTTATTTATTGATGCTTATTTGCTTATTGCTATTTGTGAAGTAGCACTGAAAGCATACTACCTCATTTCAGTATGTACATTTGTCTTAGCATAATGAAGCTCACCTTGACTTTGGTCCACCTCTGTGTATTGGTATATTCTAAAGTATTTTACTGCTATTTTTAATGTGCAATAAAGTAATTTATTAAATTGCTGTTCTAAGTCAGTTGATTTCTTCTATGGTACACTTCTGGAACTAAGTTTAATATCAATATGTACAATAATCAAATGCCAGGAAGACATTAATGGCATTTTTGTTTGTCAGAATGTAGATTATTCATATTCAATGATGTCATATACTGAACCACAAAACAATTCACCAAAGTCTCCTGTTACATTTAACAAGGTATGTGGCAAATCTGCAAAACTAGGCAATGGAGGTCAGTTTATAGAAAATGTATTCATTTCTGTTTAATCTCACTGTTTATTTAAAATTATTCAACCTGATGACAAAAAAACATCCCCAATGGCTCATATTTATTGCATTCTTTAACTAAATATAATTTCTACGCAGCTATTAATAAAACTATTAAAATTCAGCTTTAAAATACTGACAAAAGATAATTCCACAGGATATTATCATTTAAGAGTAAAGATTTAGATAGTAACAACAGTACACATCTATTACAGGAGACATTATGCTCCCAGGTGAACATCTAGTAGGCCAGTTCCAGATATTTCCTAAGACCCTGTTAATCTCAAACTGGAAAGTACTTATCACTTGTGTGAAGTAGTGTACTGGGTTTCTTTCATCCTTGAATTCCAGCCTGTTAGTTCTTTAAACTGTATTTGTTAAAATAAGCAATGACTATCAGAGTTGTAGCATCATCCTCATACGTCTTTTGAGAACGGAGGATGATGTCCATGGGGTCTCCCTACTCCACAACCAGATGGATGGTACCAAACACACGCGGCTCAATACATCAGGTTTTTCTTGGTGTGGTCATTCAGTTTTCACTATGTGGATACCTTTCCTGTTAAAGCAAGACACTTTAATGAAGACTTGAAAGATGGCAACATGCATCATATACAGCTTGTCAGATCAGGTGTATGGAGGTTTGCTTCAGTGCAGGACCAACATGTATATAGATATACATATATTATATACATTACATATTTAATACCCAAAACCTGAAATGGGCACATTTCCTCTGAACACTATGACTGAGTGTGAGTGTGTGTGACACTGTTCTCACATTTAACTATATTATGACATGATTAAACAAACTTAATTAAAAGCATTCCTTAATAGTGATTCAAAACTGTATGAACTGACTGAAAAGTAAATCTTTCTTATTGCATGAGTGCAGGCCTCAGAACTGATCGGTCTACCTGTGATGAGCTGATCCTCCTCAAAGTGCTCGCTGCAGAGTGAAGTGAGAGGAGGAAGAGCCAGAGGAAGTCCACTGCTTTCTCCTCATGTTCAACACCCACTGAATCAGCCTGGTTTCCTCACCTGAAAAAAATTTAATTGCATACAAAAAATAGTTTTGTATTATGTCTTTACATTTTAGTGTGTTGTAGCTAATAGTTTCAACCAACAAAGCACCACATCCTCCATCCTGCAATGAAAATAGTCATTATGACAAATATTTCTAGCATAATTTATGTTCATATGAAAGCCTTGGGATTTTCTGTTATGGTAGTTCATTACTTCAGTCTATGTTTTGCTGACAAATTTACAGTATTTTTTAAGTGTAAACTTCATCAGCACAAAATAACAGGAAACATCAACAAGCTCGATAACTACTATCTATAACTACTATATCTCCCAGACAGATAGTACCTATCACTATTGTCACTAGCGTTGTAAATTAGTGAGCAACCAGCAGTAACTTTAGCTAAGTTACTTTGCCAGCATTAGCTTAGGTTGTAGCAAAATATTACCTTTTCCCAGGCCTAGCTAGCATTAGCTTGTAATGTCTTAACATAAGGATGTAGATGAACACAAAATGCCAACAACGGCCCTGCTGTAATAAACTAACGCTACTTACGCTTTTCTGGACTGGAAAACAATTTATAAATCGAAAAGTATTTTGCAGGGGGGGGGTGATTACAACAATATTCTCGCCTGTCATGCAACATTGTGGGGACATTAACTAAAAGGAAGTTTTAATCATTTAATTATTCTAAAACTCTTTCAAATGTAAATAATACATTTGGTGTAATTATACTGTTTTTATCTATGATAAAACAGCCATTATTGAAGGAAAGAAGAAAAACATCAGTATAACAGGACGGTGTAGTCCCTCATTCGTTCTATCGTAGAAAAGGTTTCAGTCGTAGTCATCTGGACACTGTTTTCAGAATCAAGACGTTTCGGCTCCCATCCGGAAGTCATTCTCAATTGTGAAAAAATTGTCACACTTGTCTACTCCATTCAGTGCAGTGAGGAAAACTGCAAAGAACGGTACATAGGCGAGACCAAACAGCCACTTCACAAGACTTTATCAGCACAGACGACACGCTAACTCAGGATTACAGAGCGCCGTGCATTTGCATTTAAAAGCTACAAACCACACATTTGAAGACAGCGAGGTGAAGATTCTAAGTAGAGAGAAGAGTTGGTTTGAACAGGGTGTCAAGGAAGCCATTTTTGTGAAGAAAGAGAACCCCTCTTTGAACAGAAATGGTGGTCTGAGATTCAATCTGCCCAAAGTCTATCAGAGTGTATTATCACCTTGGTCACGCCTATCACATGCTAATCAGGCACTTAACAGTGATGAAGTAGATGCAGCCAGAAAACAATAGGCCTGATTACTGATTACTGGGCCATCTTGGAAACTATTAGGTCAGTTTCAGGTGAAACTAGCTATTAACAGATACTCAGGCAGATTCCTTCCTGACGGCAGGGCTTATGTAACACAGAGTAGCTTAAATTTCCAGTTCCCGTCCAATTTTTTCACAATTGAGAATGACTTCCGGATGGGAGCCGAAACGTCTTGATTCTGAAAACAGTGTCCAGATGACTACGACTGAAACCTTTTCTACAAGCAGTATAACAGGTAACTCCAAACCTTTGAGCGGTAGTGTATATGTAAACATGGCCCGGAAAAAATCTACCAATCAGAGGGCGCCAGCAGCATCTCCCAGTATTCATACAAGTTAAGGTCAAAGAGCTCACTGACCCTAAATGTTTACATATATATGGTACAGATGCTGCTTTTCTAAATGAATTTTATCTGATGAATGTCAAAAATAAATTTAAAAAATGAATACAAGGCTTCGACAGTGTGCAAGATTTTTTTTATTCTTTCACAAGCTAGAAGACTGTCTATTAGGCAAGCACTAGTGATGTAATAAACAACAAACATGCAATACAATGTAATATAAAAATATTGGCACATTTTGAATTTGGATCCAAATCTTGCATTTTCTCAGAGCTTCCACACCTTGTGCACAAATTTCCTCCTAATACAGTTTATGTAACCTAACTGTGAGAGCTGACTCTCCTCCAGGATGACCTGTCCACCTCTTGTCATCTCTCCACCATGGTAACTATCGCTGTTGCCGATGTGCACAATGTAATCTCGCTTCACCACCCACAATATACTGTAGAATAATACTTGTAATACAAATAATTGTTACTTGTAATACTAATAATTTACACTGCCCATGTGGACCAGCAGCTGTTGGTGTTGTTTAGTTTATAACGATTTTGCTTTGTATTTCAATTGTTCTTACCCATAGCTAATTACTCCATTTTATTTCCTTTAAGACTGCACACATGTTGCCTATTGTCATTGTTTTGAAATACAGTATGGTAAATGGAGTGTACTTATACTACTCAAAGCGCTTTAAACTACATATCACATTCACCCCATTCACACACTGTGTGAATGGGGGTGAATGTGGCAGGTGCCAACTGCTCATCAGTTGAAAGAAACAAATTATTCACACACACTCACAAGCAATTTGGGGTTCAGTGTCTTGCCCAAGGACACTTCAACATGTAGGCTGGGGGAAGCCGGGGATCCGCTCTACCACTAAGCCACAGTCGCCCCCGGTATATAAAGTGATGCTTGTGGAAATGTTCTGTGTCAGATTTGTTTCTTTATTCAGCAATGAAATGGTGTGTGGATTCCACTGTTTTTTGCTTTGTTGTTTCCTATTTGGTCCAGCACTGATTAAATACTCTTTTGGATGTGCATACCCCATCACAAAACAATAAACAAAGTCCATCAAGCAATAAAAAACAAATGTTTGTTGTCTTAAAAACACATTTTTTGCTCTATTACCCTTTGTAATATAAAACCTTTTTATCTTATGAAGAAAAGCCAAATCATGTGTTATGGTGTTGAACATTTCAACAAGTTGATTTGAGGTAATCTCAGCTATTAGACATACTAAACGCTAACTGTGTTCCTTCTGCTCACACAGAGCAGCACGCTGACAGATGGTGCATCATTCATCACCTATAATTTCTCATTTTAATGTCAAGAGACCTAAAAATTTTGCATGATGCAAAATGCAGTACCAAATTAATGGCTGCTGGAACACCTGCCACAATTTAGCCCACTTTGAGTGAAGCTGTAGCCTGTAGGACCCAGCGGCTGCCACTTTCCAATTACCATGATTAAACACAGTGATCAATGAGCATTTGAAAAGATCAACATTCAGGCAAAGCGTGATGAAAAGTACCAGCTTAAATAACACTGCAGATTTTTAAAGATTTTTTGTGTTTCAGCATGCATGTGGGTGTGTGATTCAAGGTTGCTAGTTTTGGATTCCTTGGTATTCGGAAGATGCCTTTAAACTGTTACCGTTCCAACATAAATGTTAAATATTTTTAACAAAACCGTAAAGCTATTTCTGAAATGTACACACAATCAGTGCAGATACGTTTATTTTTATTCAGCGACAGATTTAGTTAGACTCCCTGTTCAAATACATAGAATTATCATGAAGGTGTACACTGAAGGACCTCTTGAAAACATTTCCACCAACACATTATATGTTAGGTGACTGAGTAAAATGCTGCTTAGGGCTAGTGCAGATTACAAGAATTTTGCCACAATTTGCCTGTCAGAAATTTCTTTGATCTGAGACTAAAACTCTCAAGTCGACACAGAGTCCTCTCTCGTGCCCATCAAGACGGGTCCTCTAGTTCAAGCAGTTCAGAGACGTGTCTTCACCTCATTGTGAGCTGTCCCAGACATTACCACACACACACACACACACATCTAATTTTTTTCTCGCAGCCAAAAACTAGATTTGCTTGTAGTTGGGGCACCTTGGATACAAGTCTGAGAAGAGCAATACCAATCAGCGCACAGGAGATCAGAGGCAGGGTGGGAGGGAGGCGGCACACACACACATGATATATGATATTATTATATAATAATTGTATTATTAATGTAGTAGGAGTATGAAACAGATTTCTTGGGGAATAAAAAGGAGATGGAGTGACTTAATAAGAGGCATCAAAGACACACAACATACACACAAACCATCCCAACTGGTGGAGCGAGAGAGAGCAAGAGAGAGGTTGGACAGAGCAGGAGGTCCAGCAGCTCTGAGTGTAGCAGGTGGATGTGAGATGGTGTTCAAATATCATATGTCTCAGTACAGCACTGAGGTAAAGGCAGTAAAAAGTTTATTTTTTATAAGTTTAGTTATTTTAGCTAACTATGTTGCTCTCTCTTTATGTCTGATATTGATATTCCTGCTGATTAAAAGTTAATTCAAGTTTCTTTTCTCAACCACAACCTTCCTGTGCTCTTTTGTTTGATACATACACCATATACAGTATGTCTGGGAAAGAATGCATCACATTTGAACCATGAAAAACTATTGCACTCTGCCCAACAATGACCCATTCTTGTAATATTAGGATGATTGAATCCAGTCTTGGATTTCTCCAAGTGGAATCATCTTGTAATCAGTACACCTAGTCTGAGATCAGTTGTGTAGGTTCTGCGCCCTCATGTTAACATGACAACAGTGTGGGACAAAAAGTGTCCTGTGATGTGAACAGCACAGCAACTCAGAGATTGTAGTCTGCAATTGCCTTAAGATGGAGAAGAAAATAATTATTGAAATAATCACCTTTTAATTAATTTAACTAATTCACATTTAACCTGTTTGCTGCATTTTAAACAAACCTTGGTACGTAGGCCCATTTGGTTCAGTTCGTGTGAAAGCTTTTAAACTCAAACAAACAGGTGGGTCTTAGAGGTAAATTTGTGGTATGAAAAAAAAGCACGTGTAATTTTTCCTAGTGCATCCCTGTTTTGTTTGTATCATACCTTACACCAATGATGATGCATATGAGCAAGGTGGTACATAACCCTGCCGACTGTTTCCCACTTTTCCACTGATCGCCAGTTGAAGGGGGACACAAAGTAGCTTAGCAATTCGCAAACAAAGACAATAAAGAAGACTGCTAAACAGCTGTAAATATGAATGTTAAGAATGTAATATTTTAAATATGCTATGTAAAAATAACTTTGTTTACTACTATTGTATCCTTCAGCTGATCTTGGGAACTGTCAGGAAAGCGACCTGCACACGAACATGTAAGCAGTAAGCATCAAAGTTCTTGAAAGCTCTGGAAAAAGTTAACAGGAAGACCTTGAGTAAAGATTTAATGATTTGTTTTTAACAGTGTAAGCATGTTTTAATGGCATGATCATTTGGTAACCATGGTAACACATATGCACATCATTTTGTAGACCAGAAACTAAAAAAGTTACAGGTTGAGCCTGTGTCCTTGTTACAAACTTGGCTCAGTGTCAGCAGGCAGACACAGAACACGGTAAGTGCAGTGACGAGGGAGTTTATTGTAACACAAGGCTGAATACAGCTAAAGCAAATACAGTGGATAAGGTGGGCAGGAGCTAGGAATGTCTATTGAGTCTTATCTGTTTGGAGTAGTCCGTTCTGTACACTGCATGAGACGGGGAGCAGGAGAACCAGGAGAACCAGGAGACGAAGACACACACACACACACAGGCTGAAGGGAGTCCAAAGTCCACGGGGACTCTTCAGGAGTGAATTCCGTCAGGTTGAACCACATAATAGGTTTGAGACCAGACAGTGAGTGAATCGGGGGAGTGTGACTTTATAGTGTAGGGTGGTGATTGGTGGCAGGTGTGTGATATCAGTACTCAGGTGAGTGAGATCTGTTGATTGCGGTGGGTGGAGCTGGTGGTGTCTGTGTTGGCTCCCTGACACTCAGGCTTGTGGTGAGAGTCCCCACACAAGACAGTAAATGCTAATTAAGTTTATTTAATTAATAAATGAAAATAAAATAGGATGTAGAGATGTGGGAGGAGTCTGCAGTGAAAGTATGTTTATGAGTATTGTTTAAGGTGTAAACTTAAAATGAACGAAGGGGTTGTGGGATCATGAAGATGAAGAGAGTGGACTGGTAGAGCAGTCCTTTTATAATCTTGGCCACTCTCACCTCTCACATGCAGTCAGTTGCTTTAATAAACCACACAGACTCCTGCAATATTGGGAGAAGTTAGCCTTCAAGGCTTTCTTTCTACAAGAAAGGCTTGAGGAAGTCAGGTGACGTAGTATAAAGAGTGACAAAGTCTGTGTAGGGAGCAGGTCGGGGTGGATGGATAGGTCAAATACAGGACTTTCACTCAGTAGACCGCAGTTCTTGTCCTGTGTGAAACCAAAAGTCAATGTTGACCATGATCTTTTCCTAAACCTATCCAAGTACTTTTGGTGCCTAAATGGTCACAGTTTGGTTACTTTTAGGCACCAAAACTACTTGGTTAGGCTTTCTGGCAGCAAAACTGTCCAATGAATGAGTTACCTCTCAGGCCATATGACTTAATGTTTACACATATTGCTGTTTGTAATAAGCCAGTGTGAACATGAACCAGATCATAACTAAAAGGCAACAATTTATAATTTTTTAGCCGTGCTAGCGGCTTGGCTCTAGGATGGCAATGTCGATATGTCGGTCCACCATTATCGACTACTAGAAGATGGACTGAAATAGGAAATTCTGTACAGACATTTGTGGTGGAGATCCCTTGACTTTTCCTCTAGCATCACCATGTGGTTGATATTTGTGTTTCAGAGTGAAATATCTCAACTACTGGATGAACTGCCATGAAACTTACAAAAGATATTCAAGGTCCCTAGAGGATACATCTTTGGTGATTCTCTGACTTTCCTCTAGCACCAGCAGCAGGTTAAAGTTTTCACTTATGCTATGATATAGCTCAACATCTGTTTGACTGATTGGCAAAACCATTCATGAAACCCCGACAATGTATTCTGATGACTTTGATGATCTTCTGACTTTTCCTCTAGCGCCACCATGAGGTTCTTTATTGACATATCTTTACAACTATTGGAAGGATTGCTGTGAAATTTGGTACACACATTCATGTTCTCAGACTGAATTGTAATAACTTTGATCTCCTGACTTTTTCTCTAGTGCCATCATCTGGTCAAAATTTCATTTTGTCCAATACTTTGCGTTATTGCCTCAGTTGTACTTTGTGTTTAACACGATAAACCCAGTGAACATGGTAAACATTATACCTGCTAAACATCAACACACTAGCATTATCATTGTGAGCATGTAAATATGCTGATATGAGCATTTAGGTAAGGCAAGGCAAGTTTATTTGTATAGCACATTTCAGCAACAATTCAACTTAAAGTGCTTTACATAAAACATAAAAGCAACACAGGGCAATATAAAAAGACATTTATTACACTTAAAGAGTTAAATAGAAAATAAAAACAAGATGAAACAGGAGAGTAAAAGTTACAGTGCAGTGTAAGAAATTAATCATTATTTGATTTAATAAATGGCAGTGGCAAACAGAAAAGTATTCAGCCTTGATTTAAAAAAAACTAAGAGTTGCAGCAGACCTGCATTTTTCTGGGAGTTTGTTCCAGATACAGTATATGGTGCATAAAAAGTGAATGCTGCTTCTCCATGTTTGGTTTTGACTCTGGGGACTGAAAGCAGACCTGTCCCAGATGACCTGAGACATCTGGATGGTTATAAAGTAGCAGAAGATCAGAAATGTACTTTGACCCTAAACCATTAAGTGCTTTATTAACCAATAGTAGTATTTTGAAATCAATTCTTTGACAGACAGGAAGCCAGTGTAAAGACCGCAGAACAGGAGTGATGTGATCCACTTTCTTGGTCTTAGTGAAGAAGGGAGCAGCAGCATTCTGAATCAGCGTGTTGTTTTCATTTTGTTGATTTCCATAATCTGAGCCAGTAGTAGCATGTAGATGCTAAACAGAAGAGGCCCCAGAATGGAGCCTTGGGGAACTCCACATGTAATTTTTGTCTGTTCAGATGTGTAATTACGTATAGACACAAAGCATTCCCTGCCCTTTAAGTAGGATTCAAACCTGTTTAATGATGTGCCAGAAAGTCCCACCCAGTTTTCCAGTTGGTCTAGTATATGTTGTGGTTGACCGTGTCGAATGCAGCACTGAGATCCAACAACACCAAGACTGCCACTGTCTGTATTTAAGTGGATGTCATTGAAAACTTAAACAAAAACAGTCTCAGTGCTGTGGTGTGCTCAAAAACCTGACTGGAAGACATCAAAACAGCTGTTTAATCCCAAGAAGTTGCTCAGCTGTTGAAAAACAATGATTTCAATGATTTTACTTAAAAACGGAAGGTTTAATATGGGCCTATAATTGTTCATTAGTGATGCGTCTAGATTTTTAAGATTTTTTTATTTTTTTAAGAGTGGTTTGATGACTGCAATTTTCAGGGCCTGTGGGAAGACACCTGAGAGAAGAGACATGTTGACAATTTGTAGAAGACCACGCAATTAGAAACATTTTTGAAAAAGCCTGTTGGCAGAATATCAAGGCAACAGGAAGAGGAGTTCAGATGTTGTATAATTTCCTCCAAGTCTATATGGTTAATAATATCAAATTGTGTCATGCTTTTTGAATTGATTTTAAGTGGACACAGGGACAACGCATATCCTGTACCTGATATGGAAGCACTGACTGCCTGTCTAATTTTCTGAATTTTGTCAGTAAAGAAGGAGGCAAATTCATTGCAGGGCCTGGTGGATAGTTCAGAGGCTACTGACGCGGGAGGGTTTGTTAGCCTTTCATTTCAATTCACTTTTTATAATATTACATACAGAGACCCAACAAATCCCACCATGAGCAAGCACTTGGCGACAGTGGCAAGGAAAAACTTCCTTAAAGAGGGCAGAAACCTCGGGCAGAACCAGACTCAAAGGTCACCAACAATGACTACACAGTCAAAGTCAATACAGATTATAGACAGCAGTTCAGTAAAGTAATCAAAAAAGTTTGCACAGTATTTAGGTGGCCTGTAGATATTAGATAGATATAGAAGTATAGCTCGAGAAGAGGAATTCAACTGAAGAGCCACATATTCAAAAGAAGCAAAATTTCCATAAGCCATCTTCTTGCATTGGAGGGAATCATTAAACAAAATAGGAATGCCACCTCCTTTCTTATGCATTCTAGCTTCGCTCATAAAAGTGAAGTTGGGAGGGGTTAGATTAGATTAGATTCAACTTTATTGTCATTGCACATGTAAAAGTACAAGGCAACGAAATGCAAGTGCAGGATATAAAGTATGTGCAGGATAGAGCAATATTATGAAAGTATTTTACAAGTGGTACTATGGGTATTATATACAGATGGCATTACTATAACAGAAGTATACTGATGGATATGTGCAATAATGGGTAGACTTGATAAGAACAGCTGCACAGTTATCTTGGTCTAACCAAGTTTCAGTTAAAAACATTAAATTAAGATTGCACTCAATAATAAAATCATTGATTAAAAACATTTTCCTGATGAGACCTGATGTTTAATAACACTAAATTCAGTGTGTTAAAAGCATTATCTGCCAAATTTTTTGCAACAGACTTTGACTGACAAGGAATGAAGGTTAAATTTTATGAATTTGAAGAATCAGTTGAATACTTTCTGCTTCTTAGCAGATTCTCCATTCTTTTTCTATTACCAATCAAGGCAGGAACTGAGAAACTGCCAGCACACAGGGCCCCAGCATGTCCTGGGAAGAGTCATGAGTGCCATTAGCCTTATAGCCTGGATTACAAGTACCTGGGAGTACACATGGACAATAAACTGGAGTGGGCTAAGAACACTCGCACACGCTCTTTACAGGAAGGGCCAGAGCCGCCTCTATTTTCTGAGGAGGCTGAGGTCCTTCAACATCTGCTGGACAATGCTGAGGATGTTTTATGAGTCTGTGGTGGTCAGTGCTATCCTGTATGCTGTTGCATGCTGGGGCAGCAGGTTGAGGGTTGCGGATGCTAACAGACTCAACAAACTGATCTGTAAGGCCAGTGACATTGTGGGGGTGGAGCTGCACTCTCTGGCGGTGGTGTCAGAGAGGAGGATGCTGGCCAAACTACATGCCATCTTGGACAATGTCTCCCACCCACTCCATGATGTGCTGGTCAAACAAAGTTTGCACCACAATGCACTACAGAGCGCCACAGGAAGTCATTCCTGTGGCCATCAAACTCTTTAACTCCTCCCTCTAAGTGTCAGTCTATATGACCCTAAGTCACTAACTGGACATTGGATCATTAACATCACTGCAATATTTAAATATTGTGCAATATTCTCTGTTTAATACTTAAAGCCAATGGTGGAAGTGGGCGCCAAGGGGGGTTTAGTGGAGAGTTTGGTTCCAGCAGTGATCAGCTCTTTCATCTGGTCAGTGAACTCCAAGAGGGAGAAAGAGTGACTGGAGATGAGAGTGATCTGAATGGGATTTGGGGGGGTGAAGAAGGTGAATCGTCACCGGTGGTTGTTGGTGAAGGGGGTAGAGACTCTTCCTCTCGGCTCTGATGTCTCTGATGATTAAAGCTCTCTTCAGGTGGGGGCTGGGGTAGCTCTCCTTCAAGGTTTCTGCTGTGCTGTGTTATGTCTTCCTCCTGTTTTGATTCCTCTTGTCCTTGGCAGAAGGAACAGATTGGTAATGCGAGAAGTAAAAATAGGTTAGAGATGAACAATTTTACTCCTGACTTGTTAAGGCAGAGTCCATCTCAACATTCAGAGAGCTGAATGTGTTCAACAGATCAATAAAGTCCTGTTTAAGGATTTCAGGCTTTTACTGTTGGTAGGCCACGCTCACTTAGTACAGAGGAGGTCATAAAAGTACTGAAGATATGGCAATAGCTTATTTTATCAGAATCAATTACAGTCCCAATGATTCATAAGTATCCAGGAGCCACTGCTCCTGCAAATGTTTCTGCTAATTTCTAGCAGAAAAACAAGAATTTCAGCCAAAGAATGCAAACAGAGGTGAGAGCAAGCAGCAAAGCGTCTGCACGGTAAGAAAGCAGGAAGTAAAAACTCAACTCATTTAGCTTAAGTACAGCCTCACAGAGCCACTAGCATGACTGTAGACTCTTAGGGTGTTTCCAGACCTGTGCTTTATAGTCAGGTTAAATCGGACTCTGGATCATTTCCCCCCTTGGTGTGATTCGTTTGGGCTGTGTGAACACAGTAATCACACTCTGGTGTGGACCAAAACAACTGCACCGAGACCCTTGACAGGAGGTGGTCTCGTTCAGGTTCCAAAAAAACTCTGGAGCGGTTCGTTTGTGGTTGGGAACTTGATCCAACCTCGATCCGACCCAACTACCATAAACTACCATTAACATATCACGCTTATCAAACATGTCTTTG
Organism: Siniperca chuatsi; assembly: GCF_020085105.1. Lineage (NCBI taxonomy): Eukaryota > Metazoa > Chordata > Actinopteri > Centrarchiformes > Sinipercidae > Siniperca > Siniperca chuatsi. Next base: position 26,849,135 of record NC_058049.1, read on the forward strand.
GTTTAACATGCTGACGATTAGCATGTCATTGTACATGCTCAATATTAGCTCCCTTGTTCTGCACAGTCGTCTGAAGGCGTAGTATGAAGTATGAAGCAGTATAGTATTTTCAAGACGTTTCCTCGAAGTGCATTCAGTGTTCTGCTGGTATAGTTTTGCCTGGTATATTGCCCAGATAATTACCATGGTTATAAGCAAACGGCAATTGTGCCGTTGCTCCATGTTAAATTGCATAGCACAGATACCTTGGTAGCCTAACTCAGCTCCACGTCATCTTGGTGAGGACAAGTTGTAGGCGTCCTCCATTTTGGTTCTTGCCCCTTTGTTTAAGTTTAGCGGGCCTGTCTGCCATTTTGGATCATCGCATGATGACCTACCCACGTGCTGCCCTTAAGCTGTGTTTCGACCACAGGAACTTTCCCTAGGGGCCAGGAACCTTTGGAGGAACTCTGCATTTCCACCGCAAGGCCCAGGGTCTGAATTAAGTTCCAGGGAAATTATTTTGCCCCCCAAAAGATTAGATTCAACTTTATTGTCATTACACATGTACAAGTACAAGGCAACGAAATGCAGTTTAGGTCTAACCAGAAGTGCAATAAGCAAGTGCAGGATATAAAGTATGTGCATAAATGCAGGATAGAAGCAATATTATAAAAATATTTTACAGTGGTACTATGGACATTATATACAGATGGCATTACTATAAACAGAAGTATACTGATAGATCAGAATCAGAAATACTTTATTGATCCCTGAGGGGAAACTCTTTTGTTACAGCTGCTCACTATCACGTCAATGCACACAGGAATAGAAGTACTAAGCAAATCAAAATATAATACACTATAATACAGGTAAGATAAATGGAAAAAGTGGATATAAGTATAAAAGCTAAATAAGTGTAAGTACAAAAGTGGATTTAGAGGTTGATAAGTATGCACGGTATAATAATACAATGTAATAATATAAGTAATAAGTAACAGTGCAATAATGAGTACTGTCAAGTTAAGTGTAGCTTATCAAGATGATATGTACAATAATGAATTGGACTGGGCAGAACAGTAGTGCAATGAATATTAAGTAGTGTAAATTATGGACATAAATAGTTAACAGTGCAGTAAATGAGTTATTGCAGTATTCAGTACATAGTACTGGAGTGCAAATGATGCAGTATATGTATAAATAAATAGTCCAGTAGTGTAAATGAACATGTGGTACATGTAGCAAAAACAATACAGCAGCAGCAAAAACAATATAGCTGCATTTAAAGTTAGGGTATATGATGGGACAGTGGAATCAGCGGGGGGCAGAGTTCAGTAGGATGACAGCTCTAGATAAAATTAATATATTGTATGTCCTTAATATATATCTTCAATGGCTGGAAGTGGAGTCCCTGTGATGTGCAGTGAAAATATCTGTAAAGACCCCAGCGAGCTGCTCTGCACATACCTTGAGTATGCGACCAGGGATGCCGTCTGGTCCAGCAGCCTTGTGCGCATTGATCCGGCTCAGTGCAGTGTAGACATCTGTGGAAGTGAGTGTGATTGTTACAGCTGCTCACTATCACGTCAATGCACACAGGAATGGTCGGGTGGTCAGCTGAGGGTGTGAGCTTGGTGGCAGTTTCCCCGTTGTCTCTCTCGAAGCGAGCATAAAAGTTGTTAAGCTCGTTCAGGAAGGAGACATCTGTGGCTACGGGGGTGGAGTGTCTGGGTTGCCCCCCCCCCCCCACACACACACACAGATTTGCCCTGGAAGTGCTGTAGGCCTGTGCATAACCTGATCTGAAGGCAGTGTTGCGTGTCTTTAACAGGAGGTGCACCGCCTTGTTCATCCATGGCTTCTGATTTGGGTATGTGGTGATCTACTTCTGAGTTGTAACACTGTCTATGGTGATGTTGATGTACAACAGTACAGAGGAGGTGTAGCTGTCTATGTCCGTATGAGAACTACAGGTGGTCTGAGAGGCAAACATACTCCAGTCTGTGTGTTGAAACCTGTCCTGGAGTGTGGAGTCTACCCCCGTAGGCCATACTTTTATGGTCCTCACTGATGGCTTCACACGATTAATGAGAGGTGAATACTTGGGGGTGAGGAACAAAGAAGATTGACCCACGTGGGGGAGTGGGATCACGGCGTAAGCCTCAGCCATGTTTGTGTAGACATGGTCCACAGTTTTGTTTCCTCTGGTGTGACAGGAAACATATTGATGAAATTTGGGGAGCACTGCCTTTACATTTGAGTGATTAAAATCTCCCGCAACATTAAATGCAGCCTCTGGGTGAGCAGTCTGTTGTTTACTGATGGCCGCATGAAGTTCGCTCATAGCAAGCTTGGCATCAGCACCGGAGGAATATAAGCTGCCGTTATAATGGTGGAAGTGAACTCCTGTGGCAGATAAAACGGTCTACATTTAACCATGAAAAACTCTAGGTTAGCTGCGCAGTGTCTCCTAACAATAACAGAGTTCGTGCACCAAGCTTTGTTAACGGAAATGCACAATCCTCCATCTCTAGTCTTACCGGATTCATCTGCCGTCCTATCTGTATGTTGCGTCCAGCTAGCTCAATAGCTTTGTCCGGTATGCTGCTGTGTAGCCATGTTTCAGTGAAGATCATGACATTGCAATTCAAAAGTCTTCTGCTGTTGATGATGCGGAGTCGAATCTCGTCCATTTTGTTCACCAATGATCGTACATTTGAGAGCCGGTGTGGTGTTAGCTTTAGCTTAGCTCTTAGCCCTCCGCGCTTCTCCCGCCTTTGTTTACGATCTCGACGCCGCCTTCGAGCACTTCCACCCGGCTGTGTAGGGTGCATAGCATCAGGTGTTCTGGCGATCTCAGGGACGAGTTGAAGATTGCCGATAAAACTGACAGGAATGCGCAAACCAATATCCAAGAGCTCATGCCAGGTGTACGATGACTCCGGTGGAGCAGCAAGTGGTTTGACTATCTGGATCGATGCGTTGCTGGGTCACAGGCCAGCCTTCTCTGGCACAGCGGCTCAGCTACTGCGCTGTTGGAAGCTATAGTGGAAGACATGGAAACGGATGACCAGTTGGTTGAAGGTAAATCACATACGGCCCACATGATGCTTGTTAAATGCTATCAGCTAACAGCTAACTGCTAACTGTTGTCATGCTATTGCTACCTTAGACAAAAGCTAATGTTAGCTACATGCTAACACCAAACGCTAATGGTGTAGAATCGTGGTGTTCTTTAAAACAAGGATTGGCTAAATTTATCGTACAAAACAATATCTTGTTAATGTTGTCGCAGTGAGACTCAACATTTATATTTTGTCAATGTGTTTTTCAGATGAAATGAATGGGCACACTGAACTGCAGGCTGCTGATCAGTGTGTGTACTCCTGCGACCACCAGCAGTCCTCATCCCATGCCTCCTACTGAAGCATGCAAACACTGTATTTTGCACATTTATATTTCTGCAGATAAATAAATAGTTGCAGAAATAAATGTGTGTATAGTGGCTCTTCTTGTATCTGAAAACAAGTATATACTACTACATATTTAAAAAGACACAATGCTTATGCTTGTGTTACCATATTCTAATATTTACAACGCTCTGAGGAAGTAGTGGCTCTAATTTTCACCATTATACACCGGTAAGCTCAGTATTTAAAACAGGTGAGTGTGCATAGGTTAAAATAAGCAAAGGTCCTTATGCTGAATTGCAGGTGATGTGTTTAATAAGTTAAAACAATAGTTATGCAGCTGTGTGATGGGTGTAAATTAATGGGTGTAATTTGCCTAATCTTCACTGGTCTTTAGACTGCGGTGGAAAGGCAGACAACAATCGGCTGAAGGAACTTTTAATTCCTTGAAAAGAAGTTCCAGGGGGATAAATGTTCCAGGTACTTTGGGTGGAAACACAGCTTTAGTCATGATTTCTTCACTCCTAACCAAGTGAACCAAACTACAGGTATGACAGTGGCCTATAAATAAATGGCAGTCATCAGGGACAATTTGTGGTATAGTGTCTTGCCCAAGGACACTTGGAGGTGGGGATCGAACCTCCTCGTAACCTGAACCTTGAATTAAAAGGATTTTCATTTCATTAAAGATGTCATTGAAGAACTGGAAAAATTGAATGGGAAAAAACAAAATTATCTTAAGTGGACATTTTAAATAACTCAGAGCCAAAGAATGTTTCAAACAGGTAAAAAAAAGGGCCAGTAGATGATAAGATATCAACAGCTAATAAAATATTGGTTCCAAATGAACCTAGGATATCTTTTAGAAACTTAATATAACAGGGAAATGCTGGAAGAGGGTTTCATATGAAAAATTGTTTCCTCTCATGCCAAAAGAATAATGGCTTGTAAACAGCAAAGTACTGCAAAGTGTTGAGGGAGGACACAGGGCAGGAGCAGCAGGGAAATCTGCAGCTTGATATTCTCCACTTCCTTTACTAAATCATTCAGGCACTGCTCACATTTTTCAGGGCAGCAGCCTTCTTTGTTATGGCTTCAGGGGGCCTGATGACAGAAGCAATTACATTAAAGAGGACCCCAGAATAGCGGGAGAACAAAATAAGATGATGTTGCATCCTTGACCTTTTTTGGTACTTTGAAAGATTATTAACCCCCAGATGCAGAGCTGGGGGTTCAACAAAGGACTGTCAAGCAGAAAAGGAGTTACTTTTCTCTCTGAGTATGTCTATACCCAAAATGAATCAGTGTTGCCTATAGAAAACAATGGTTTAACACCAAAAAGAAGGCATCGAGTCTTCCAGCAGAATTGAACATGACTTGGCCAGTCTGAATTGAGGACAGTTAAGTGTCAGAAAGTTATTGTACTAACTGATTCCAGCTCATTTAACTGGACTTTTCAGTTTTTGAACCTGGTTATATTCAGAGGTATAGCTTCTTGGAACGTGTGTAGCCATTGTCCCATTGTCACAGGATTTGGTGAATGGATCCATCTTTGAACAATTAAGGGCTTTGCTGCAGCATCTTTAAAGCCAATTGAATCTGACTCTCATTTCTCTCTCTTCCCTCTATTTCTTTTATCTCCATCCATCTGCTTAAAGCCCTCTCTGTCTCTGAACAGAAAGGGCTCTAAATTTGCCAAATTTGTGTGATAAAAATACATCTAGAAATGTCTTGATGACCTTCAGTCTGGTTTAATGCCATCAACTGACAAAGAAGAGAGTAGCAGGATGACCAACTGCTTTCATAATTAGTGATGTCAACCACAAAGTGATGTATGTATGACACAGCTATATTAAACTATGGTGAAACCGCACATTCTCTCTCCTACTGGGATCATTGTCTTCGCCATGCCTTTTATGTTGCAAGAAAATCCGTAATTCCTAGTAGGAAGAGGGAAAGAGACAGACTGTAGCAATGTGTTGCATTCATTTGGCAAACTAACAGCTGACATAAGGTACTTGGACAATAACAGTTACAATAGCTGACTACAATTTCAATCTTGGAAGGCTTGAAGTGTCAATATTATTCCACACTATCACTGTCTTGGTGTAACATTTTACTTAAATTAAGAAGTTAGTTTTACGTATATATATATTATTATTATTATTATAAAGATAGCCACTTGGTTTGGTTAACTCTGTAAAGGTATTAATTCATGGCCAGTTTGGAGAGGAGGAACATTTGCAGCAAACTCACATATGGCATTTGAGTATCGTATTAAGACTCACTTTAAAAAATCTGAACCTATCCTTTAAGTCAGCCATTCCCAACTTAAGAATGTCCAAAATAGGCCCAATTTGAAATGTGAAAATCTTCTGTAGCCCACACAAATCTTTAATCACAACTCTGTTCTACCCATGAGACTAAGATGAAGTACTTCTCTATATATTGTTTATTTCATAAACCGAACAATTCTATGTGAACGTGGGCCTACGGCAATGCAGCGCAAATTAATAATCCATCTACATACACATTTTGTAAAGCAACAAATGTAAGAAATTAAGTGCAAATAGTGAATTGTTAAGCCTGACTGTTTGACAGTGGAAAATAAAATGCTTATGCATAAAATTTCACAATATCAACATGAAGAAAAAACAGACAGAAAATATCATTTCAACGTTGAATCAGGCCAACACTTGCAGAACTTTCAACACATGCATTGTGATGCAATTATTACAATCCATCACACCTGGGCTCATTGCCATGTTATATTTAAAGGCGTTTAATGGCACAAAACAAAGCGTTCAAAGTCCATAAATTGGCATTAACACAAGATGTACTCCAGTTTCTGTGAGGCCACCTGCAAACAGTTTATCTCGAAACACTGGATCTGAATCACATGTTGGGTAACTTTACATTGTGTCACCTGCAACTCACCTAATGAAAAGGGCGATGTTGCTGCATGTCAAGCGCAGATCAGGCCCAACAGTTTATTCCTGTACTTTGTCTTTAAAGCCACAAGTGCTGAAAATCCAGTTTCACACAAATAAGTGGTAGCAAAAGGCATCAGAAACATCAATGCATTGCCTTGTTAGACAGATCAGTATATTCCGAGATGCATCCAGATGTATTCTGTGTGAAGATAAGTTTCAAAGCAGCATCACAAGATAACTCTACAAGGCTGTCCTGCTCTCTGGAACTGAGACCTACGATGGAATCCTCATTATGGGGGGCAATTGGATTCTGTATCCAGAAAGGCAGAGCCATGTCTTTGAAACTTTTCACAACTCCAGTGAGTATTCCCACCATGGCCCGAGCTCCGGCAGTGCTTAGTCCCACACACTCTGTCCAGTCCGTTTCATTGGAAACCATTCATGCATTCAGTTTCAAAAATGGTTTCCTCTTCAGTATGTGAGGGTAAAGGTTTGCAAAATGGAAAATCTTCATGTATTCATGTAAACCTTTTTTTATTACACTGACATTGACATCTAATTGTCTTTCCTGTATTTTTATTCACCTAGCTGCATTAATGTAACATGCTGACTTAAAGGTGCAGTCCGCGATTGTCCAATACGCTTTTTGTCAAATTCAGCAAATATCTCCTCACGGTCCTCAAGCTGACCAAAACACTCTGGTGTTCGTACATAGTCGTGGCTCTGTAAATGGGAAACAAAGTGGCTCGGACCGAACCATACACTATTCCAGCAAATCAATATGTTGCCTCAGGAGCATTGAAGGGAGGGGTGTAATTCGATTGGCTGTTTTGCTAGAATTGCGGACTGTACCTTTAACTAAGTGTTATATTTCAGCTGTTATACAAGCCACGTCACTTTACAGAATTTTAACTGACATGGAGTTTATACTAAAATGCTTTTGATTTGCATAACTGTGCTAAAATTGTTTATTCCCCCCAAATAAAGGATTAAGTGTTCCCTTTTGTCGCTACCAAAACAATCATGTCACAACCGAAACTTCACCACTGTTTTGGCAGTGACAATTTTATATCATTTTGAGCCTATCTCAAAGATGCTAGTCAGCACATGGTTAGCTAATACAGTTCTGCAACAGTTGTACACACATAAAATAATTAAACAATTAAATAAACATAATTTTCTGCAATAAAACACAAAAAAGTTTGCTTAATTGCAGAAAACAGGTGTTTGGTAGTGACATTCCTTAAAGTTAACACACTGATTTTCAGACTTTTGAACAAATTTACTTCAAAATGATGGGACCTATATACTCACCATGCAGCCATGAGAGAGAGGAATGCAGGTATACTTCCTGATCAAAAATTTAGGGGTGTGGCTAAAATCTGTCTCAGCCAATGGACTTAAACTTACTCTGTTTCGGTAGTGACATCTACATAAAGCATCATGATTTACAAAGAAAATATAAAATAAATGTATTTTTTTGAACTTCACTTTCCAAAAAAATCTAAAATATCTTTAGAAAAACAACAATGGAAAAATATGCAAACATTATTTCAGTATAATTTTCAGAAATTGAAATTTAGGGTTAAATGATGAGTTTATATAACCTATATTATACTTACTGCTATCTCAAATATTAGTTTGGGTTTCAATAGATAATTGAAGGATCTTAGTAAACAGGGACAGCAGTTTGCACCAATTCGGTAGAATGGACCATATAGCAGGTATGGAGGTTTACACGTGGCTGAATAGAGTGCTTCTTGAAGCTGATTGCGCTCACTGTGCTGCATCATTCCAGCTTCACCAGGAATTTGGAAACTGTCAAGTCAGCGAACAGCTCAGCTCACACAAACTAGAATGAAGGTGGGTCCATCTTGCTTTTTTCCACCCTCTTCTGTTGACTGTTCATGCTGCCTCTGAAAATTTTGAATGTAGGTCACTCCTCGCTTGTCACCTTCTGCATCTCTCCCTTTACCCCCCCCCATCCTCCTCTTTGTTTCTTCTTTCCAACGCTTCCTGACGAGCCACCCATCAAACAAGGCAACGTTAACATGAAGTGCAGTGCAGCGACTTTCTCTCTCCCTTCTTCTTCTCTCTCTTTCTCCAGGAGCTGCGGTTGAAGAGTATCTCAGCCGTGTCTCTCCAGCAGAACTGAATGTCTCATTCCCTGGATTGTAAGGCTCAATATTGGCATTTTCCTCACTCGTACTCTCTCTCTCTATGTCTCCCCTTCTCTCTCAGTTCAGCAGCTGTAACTTGTCAGTGCCAGCCACAGATATCACTTTTCATTGTCCCTCTATCTGTCCTCATTCATCCTCCCAGTTTCATTTCACACACACACTCCTCTCTCTCACTGCCTCCACTTATTTCTTCCTCCTTTCTTTTCCAATTGTTTCATCCCCTTTTTCCCAACCCTTCACTTTTTTCTTCTTCCTCCTCTTTCCATCCCTCCCTCCCTCTCTTTCTGTCTTACCTTGGCAACATTCAGCACTATTTCTGCCCACAGATACTGGTCTGTTGAGGGGAAAAAAAGATGGAAAGAGAGGGGTAGAGACAGAAGTGATAGAAGGAAGAAGAGAGCGAGAGATTCTTCTTGTTGGCTTGATTTTAGCCCAGCTAATTGGTTTACAGTATACAGTAGCCTTCCCAGCACTGCCTGGTTCACTCTGTGTGTGTGTGTGTGTGTGTGTGTGTGTGTGTGTGTGTGTGTGTGTTTGTGTGCAGTCAACCATGAGTATGAAAAGTGTGCATTTGGTTGGTGGGGCTGCCGAAAGTTTGCGCATGTATGCGTGTGTCATGTGTTTGAGGTAATTTATTTAGTGTTAAATCCACTCAAGTGCCAATGTTTAAGAGCCAGTCTCCTCTTGTATGCAAGCCCAGACCAGCGCAGATCGGAGAAACTGGGAGAATTCCTAGTGGCCTGGCATGCTGATAGGCCTGGAGTGTCAGGCCAGTGTTAAAAATGCAAAATGTATATATGTGAAAACAAAGTGAAAACAACAAGGGGCAGCTACAGTCACTCAGAACTGTAGACTGTCACCCCCCCTGCTTTTAACCTGATGGTATAATCTCTGCCGGTCGTATGTACATACGGATCAACACAGCGTTTAGTCAGTGTAGGAGATGCGTATGCATGAAAATAATATTGAAAATAAAGAGCTGTATACTATTTTCTGTCAGGTGGAAGTACTTACAGTACAGTTACCAGCGGTGTACTCAGATCCTTTGGTTAAGTAAAAGTACCAATATAACAATGTACAATTACTCCATTACAAGTACATTCCCTGCATTCAAAAGTTAAAGTACAAAAGTGTTATCAACAAAATGTACTTAAGTATCAATGTAACAGTGGTTCTGCAGTAAAATGTCCCCTGTGGCTGATATGTTATCAAATAAGACATTATTATATTGTTAATAATGATGCATCAACATTTTACTGTTGTAGCTGCTTGAGATGGAGATAGTTTTACCTTCTTTATATACTGTTAGGTAGTCCAGTCCAGTGTTTACCAACCTAGGGGTCGGAACCTTCCAATGGGTCACAAGATAAATCAAGTTCTCAGGAGTTGTGAGATAATTAATGGGAGAGGAAAGAAGAAGAGATAGTTCAGATACACAAATCTGATTTCATTTGTTGGAATTTTCTCTTTTGTACATTTTTTGTGAAATATTGGTTCAATTTACCTCTGTGGGCCTCAAACAGTTATTGAAATGAAACTATGTGAAACATTTAGTGGGGAAATGTCTTTTTGGTGGGACTGCTAACTACTCAGACATCTGAAACATGACAAGGAGCCCCAACCAGACACTTTTTGTACGAGGTCACAAGACAAAAAGGCTGGGAACCACTTGTTGAATCTTAAACAATGTGTTGTATTTTGTAAACTTATTTTATGTATTTATATCCATATAAAGTAGAATGAAATGGAAATACTAAAGTAAAGTACAAGTACCTCAAAGTTGTACTTAAGTACAGTACTTGAGTATCTGTAACTCAGAGCTACCTGTAGCGTGGAGATCAGGATCTCTTCCTTTTAGGGTGAACTGAGAGAACTGTCCTTAACTTGGCAATTTATACGACCCCTGGGTGAGGAAATGGCCCTGCAGGACTCAAGGAGGACACTAATGGAAGGTATAGTGACAAATGGCTGATTTACAACGAGGATGGAGCTCACGCTATGGTGATAACAGCCAATACCCCCACATTTCAGGATAAGGCCTCGAAATTATCGCAGATGGCACTGTGCGCCCTTCCTCTTTTCAACCCTCTTAGGGTGTGGGAGTTTAAGGTTTTTCATTCCCTGTTTTATATTGTAGTATTCTCCTTCCCTTGTGTGTCTTGTGTTTTTACTTTCTGTCTTTGTTTTCCCTCCAGTTTTGATTGTTGGTCCTTCCTTGATTGTTTGCACCTGTGTCTTGTTGTCTCACCTCCCCTAGGGTATTTAGTCTGGGTCTCTTTCTTTGTTCAGTCTTGGATCATTGTTGTTATGTATGGTGTGATTCCTGCCTGGTGTCATTACTGCCTTGAGTGATTACTGCCTTGAGTGATTACTGCCTTGAGTTTTGTTCCTGTCTTGTGAGTGTACAATGATGAGTGACAATGAAAAGACATGAGATGCCGGCTCAGATGTTGCCCAGCCAAACAAGGTCTGCATCGGGTGCTGGGGAACCAGAGCACTGTGATGAAAAATGGGCTACTGGAACAAGATGGAGATGGGCGAGATGCGATAACAAGGCTCTGTTGGAATGCTACTACTCCAGTAACCCTAGTCAGAGGGGCTACATGCAAAAGATGTGGGATGAATGGTTACTTCGAAACTCACAATCAAGGCTTACAGCGAAGCGACTAGTAGCTCAGTGTTCCAAAATCCTGAAGGATCCCTCAAAGGGTACAGTCCCATCCAACTATCGGCCAATAACCTGTCGCTCCACAACATGGAAGCTCATGTCAGGCATCATCGCGGCTAAGATAAGTGGGCACATAGATCAATACATGAGCAAAGCACAGAAGGGCATCGGCAAAGAAACCAGAGGAGCCAAACACCAACTCCTGGTTGACAGAACAGTCACCCAAGACTGCAGAACCCGACACACCAACTTCACATCACTCACTCCACATCACCAGGATCTACAGCTCTGACATTGGGATGTCATTCGGGCTTGAGAAGTGGAGTCGAATGGTGACGAAGAGAGGGAAGGTAGTCCACACAGAAGGGGTCTCACTCCCAGAAGGAACAATAGCAGACATTGAGGATGGGTACAAGTACCTTGGAATACCACAAGCAAATGGCAACTTTGCAGAGGTAACAAGGAAAACAGCAACTGCCAAATACCTCCAACGAGTAAGGCAAGTCCTAAGAGGTCAGCTCAATGGCAAGAACAAGGCACAGGCAATAAACAGCTACGCCTGCCTGTGATCAGATACCCTGCGGGAATAATAAGGTGGCCAAAGGAAGAGATACAGACCACAGACGTTAAGACACGAAAGCTCCTCACCATGCATGGAGGGTTCCAACCCAAATCCAGCACCCTGAGACTGTACGCTAGCCTAAGGAAGGCGGCCGTGGACTAGTGAGTGTGAGAGCCACTATCTAGGATGAAACATCCAAGATCCACAAGTACATCAAAGATAAGGCCCCAACAGATGACGTGCTCAGGGAATGTCTCAGACAATGGGGAACAGAGGAAGAGGTGCTGGAGGAGGGACCATCATGGGAGGACAAACCCCTACATGGGATGTACCACCGGAACATAACTGAAGTGGCTGATATCAAGAAATCCTACCAATGGCTAGAGCGGGCCGGACTGAATGACAGCACAGAGGCACTTATCATGGCTGCACAGGAGCAGCCACTGAACACCAGAGCAATAGAGGCCCAGATCTACCACACCAGACAAGAACCAAGGTGTAGGCTGTACAAAGAGGCCCCTGAGACAATCCAGCACATAACTGCAGGGTGTAAGATGCTGGCAGGGAAAGCATACATGGAGCGCCATAACCAAGTGGCTGGCATAGTGTACAGGAACATCTACACAGAGTATGGACTGGAAACCCCGAGGTCAACTTGGGAAACACCTCCAAAGGTAGTAGAGAATGAACGAGCCAAGATCCTGTGGGACTTCCAGATTCAGACTGACAGAATGGTAATGGCGAACCAACCAGACATCGTGGTGGTGGACAAACAGCAGAGGAAAGCCGTTGTGGTTGACGTGGCAATACCAAGTGATGGCAACATCAGGAAAAAGGAACATGAGAAACTAGAGAAATACCAAGGGCTCAGAGAAGAGCTGGAGAAGGCTTGGTAGGTGAAGGTGACAGTGGTGCCCATGGTCATCAGAGCACTTGGGGCAGTGACCCCCAAACTGGAGGAGTGGCTACAGCAGATCCCTGGAAGAACACCATCGAGTTTGCAATGAAGTCTTTTAGAGTTCTGTTGATGTTGTACATCTCCAAGCATTCAATGATCCATATGTGTGGCATTGAGTCATATGCTTTCTTGTAATCAATCCAGGCAGTGGGTTCTGCAGTCTTGGGCGACTGTTCTGTCAACTAGGAGTTGGTGTTTGGCTCCTCTGGTTTCTTTGCCAATGCCCTTCTGTGCTTTGCTCATGTACTGATCCATGTGCCCACTTATCTTAGCCGCGATGATGCCTGACATGAGCTTCCATGTTGTGGAGAGACAGGTTATTGGCCGATAGTTGGATGGGACTGTACCCTTTGTGGGATCCTTCAGAATCAGGATTGCAATTCAGGGTGCATCCCATCCCTTAGCAGCTGGTTCATTTGTGCTGCTAGGCACTCGTGGAGTGCAGTGAGCTTCTTTAGCCAGTAGGTGTGGATCCTGTCAGGGCCCGGTGCTGTCCAGTTTTTCATACCTGAGACTCTTTCTTGGATGTCTGCCACTGTGATGGTAACTGGATTCTGTTCAGGGAGATTGCTGTGGTCCTCTCTCAGAGCCACCAGCCACTGTGCATCGCTGTTGTGTGATGCCTCCCTCTCCCATATACTTTTCCATACATATGCTACAGTGTTAGGGCAATTAAGCAATGTTAGGTTAGAAGTAAAGTCCCACATCAATATAAAAATGATTTGAATGGTTTCAGATATGTCCCTTTTACTTCCCAACAATCTCAGTTGCTGAACGGTGCATGAGTTAATTTCATGGGTTAACACTAAAGTTTTCATCCATGTTGTGGTCGCCTTTGTTCACACAAATTAAGCCATCTTGCCAAGGTATCACTCATTTGCCTACTTTTGGTATACGGTGGTCCTCATTTCATGCAATAATTGTCTGTTGCAATATTCATTGCTTTATTAATTCCTTCATTAATTGTGTGCTATTGTCTGTGTAGTGAGTCTTTCAATAAACCTTTCATTTATAAAGAACTGGATTACGTGGTTTATGTGTATGAAACATTATGGTCACTGAACTTATAGTAGCAACATCCAGAATTGAGACTGAAATAATTAATTTTTCCCTTTCCTAAGGGTGGTGCCCTGAGGAGAATTTAATGTAAGTTAAATTCTGTTACTCAGTATAAATACTGAACATTTCTAATAGCTGAAGTTGAGTTTCATCCCTCAACTTTTTTGTACCAATTTGTATTTAGGCTTATGCTACAAATCTTTGGTGCTGCTATTATTAAGTGATATTAACATTATATACCAGAGCTTCATGATAAAAGTCCAGTCAGAACTCTGAGAAAATGCCAAGTAAAACAAACACTCCAAATGTGAACAAATTATATATATGGCTGTTTTAAATTATTGTGGATGTTTTTTGAAGGAGTTTTTGTGTGTAGCAATAAAACTGAAAGATATGTTACTGGCATAAACAGAAACAATATGTCTGATGCCTAAATTATTATACTAGTCTGGCCCTGCCTGTGTGTGTTTGTGTGGGATGGCAGGCACAGAGACATAAGAAAGAGATCTACAGAGAGAGTGTTAAAGAAGAAAGAAGAGTAAAAACAAAATAATGAGAATTGGAGTTAATTGAGGGAGAAGTAAAAGGCTGCAAGCGACTAAATACAATTTACAGATTCAGACTGGCAGATGGAGAAAAAAACATGTGAGGGAGGCTGAAAATAGCAAGTTGTAGACCCAAATGACCGGAGTTCACAGAGTAAAAAAGAAAGGAGAAAAAAAAAATCACTGCTTTGATTTGAACAGGATCTGTCAGTATCGTGTACATTGCTTAGCTACACTCCCTGCAAGCCACCTAAAGAAAATCTATGTGTGTTGTTGGTGTACCAGAGCCATGTAACACCATCCCTTCTGTTCTCATCTTTTGCATCAGTCTTCATTATATGACATATAGTAAAGCAGAAATGTGTCATAAACAAAGACAGCTGGTTAATACTTTCGGTCTGAGAGTCTTGGAACTTAATGCAACTCTCTACTCCAAGTTGCTTTTTGACTTTCAAACCACAGATGCTCGCTCACAATCAATTCATACTGTTGAACAAAAGTAGCTTTGAGTGTTCCAAAAAGGAAATGAGAAAACTAGTTGGATTGCCTGAGGAGCCATATGGATTTCTAAATAAGAAGTAGTATGGTCACATCCACATAGGAACGAATCATGGTCTTAAATACTGAAAAAGTAAATGCTGACTTGAAGCATGAGACATGTTGACACGTTGACTTTTTCAGTATTTAACCAAAATTACCATTTTCCTGTAATCTTCTTCCTGTTTTTGTAGCCTAAACCTAACATAGGACGCAGACTGTGAACCACAGTCTCTGGTATCAAAGTCCTGTACTTTGTCCACCCAACCAATCCAGACCTACTTCCTTTGACTTTTGTGCAGTATAAAAATGACTGGAAAAAACATTGCCAGTGAATGTAATCCAGGCAGGAATTCAAATTCATCATACATATTTGGTAAGAGCAAATTAGCAGTATATGAAGAGATGTGTGGAAGACAAGGTTGCACAATGAATTATCAGAATCAGAATCAGAAATACTTTATTGATCCCCGTAGGGAAACTCTTTGTTACATTAGCTCGCCTTTACGTCAGTGCACACAGGAGAAAACGATATTATACACTATAAACAGGTCAGAAATAAATAAATTAAGTAACATGTTGGTATAAGTATAAGATAAACTAAGTGTCGAGTACCAAGTGGGTTTACTGGTAGATGGTGAAGTACAGTATAAATACAATGTCACTAATTATGTAATAAATAATAGTAAAAGCGGAGGTGCATGTACTGTCGAGAGTAATTGAGGTATATCCGTAACAATAAATAAGAAAAACTAACAAGGAAAACTAATATTGCACTTGAGGAGTAAACAGAATATTGCACAATTATTATTAATTATGGCGGAGATGTAATGCTCAATGACCAGTTTAGTGACCTAGGGTCAAACAGACTAATCCTTAGAGGAGGAGTTAAATAGTTTGATGGCCACAGGCAGGAATGACTTCCTGTGGCGCTCTGTGGTGCTCTTTGGTGGGATGAGTCTTCCGCTGAAGGTGCTCCTTTGTTTAGCCAGCACGTCATGGAGCGGGTGGGAGACACTGTCCAAGATGGCGTGTAGTTTGGCCAGCATCCTCCTCTCTGACACCACCGCCAGAGAGTCCAGCTCCACCCCCACAATGTTACTGGCCTTACGGATCAGTTTGTTCAGTCTGTTTGCGTCCGCTACCTTTAACCTGCTGCCCCAGCATGCAACAGCATACAGGATAGCACTGACCACCACAGACTCATAGAACATCTTCAGCATTGTCCGGCAGATGTTGAAGGACCTCAGCCTCCTCAGGAAATAGAGGCGGCTCTGGCCCTTTCTGTAAACAGCCTGAGTGTTCTTGGTCCAGTCCAGTTTGTTATCTAAGTATACTCCCAGGTACTTGTAGTCCTCCACAATGTCCACACTGACCCCCTGGATGGAAACCGGGGTCACTGGTGCCTTGGCCCTCCGTAGATCCACAATCAGCTCCTTTGACTTTGTCGCATTGAGCTGCAGATGGTTCTGCTCGCACCATGAAACAAAGTTACCCACCACAGCCCTGTACTCCGTCTCATCACCACCGCTGATACATCCCACCACAGCAGAGTCATCAAAACTTCTGAAGGTGGCAGGACTCTGTGTGGTGGCTGAAGTCCGTGGTGTAGATGGTGAAGAGGAAGGGAGAGAGGACAGTCCCCTGAGGGGCCCCAGTGTTGCTGACCACGCTGTCTGACACACAGTGCTGCAGCCGCACGTGCGTGCTGTGGTCTGCCAGTCAGGTAGTCCACAATCCAGGACACACAAGGGGCGTCCACCTGCATCGCTGCCAGCTTCTCTCCCAGCAGGGCAGGCCGGATGGTGTTGAAAGCACTGGAGAAGTCAAAAACATGATCCTCACCGTGCTTGCCGGCCTGTCCAGGTGGGTGTGGATGCGGTTAAGCAGGTAGATGATGGCGTCCTCAACTCCCAGCCGGGGCTGGTAGGCAAACTGAAGGGGGTCCAGGAGGGGTCTGACGATGGGCCGCAGCTGTTCCAGCACTAGTCTCTCCAGGGTCTTCATTATGTGGGAGGTCAGTGCCACCGGTCTGTAGTCCTTGGAGCCACTGGGACGTGGCGTCTTCGGCACAGGAACGAGGCAAGATGTCTTCCACAGAATGGGGACCCTTTGAAGACTCAGGCTCAGGTTGAAGACGTGTTGAAGGACTCCACAAAGCTGGGGGCACAGGCTTTTAGCACCCGGGGCTAACGCCATCGGGGCCTGCAGCCTTGTTCGAGTGGAGCCTCATCAGCTGTCCTCTCACCTGGTCAGCAGTCAGGCACACAGCAGAAGTTACAGGTGGGGAGGGGGAGTCGTCGGTCTGGAGAGGGCCGTTAGCCTGATGGGGAGGGGGAGCAGAGTACTCAGAGGAGATTGAGGGCCGACAGCAGCTGAGTTAGAGGGGGGATGACCAGGAGCCGGTGTGTCGAATCTGTTAAAGAACAGATTCAGTTCGTTGGCCCTGTCCAAGCTGCCTTCAACCCCTCTGCTGCCAGTCGGTCTGAAGCCAGTGATGGTCTTCATGCCGCTCCAGACCTCCCTCATATTGTTCTGCTGGAGTTTCCGCTCCAGCTTCCTCCTGTACTTCTCTTTGGCCTCCCTGATTTTCACCTTCAGGTCGGCCTGGATTGCCCTCACCTCCTCCCTATTACCATCAGTAAAGGCCCTCCTCTTGGCATTTAGAATGTCCTTGATGTCTTTTGTTACCCACGGTTTGTTATTTGGGTAACAATGGACCGTCTTGGTTGGGACATTGCAGTCCACACAGAAGTTAATGTAGCCAGTGATGCACTCAGTGAGCCCGTCAATGTCCTCTCCATGAGGCTCACAGAGTGCATCCCAGTTTGTCACTTCGAAACATTCCTGCAGTGTCTCATAGGCCTCCCTGACCATCTCCTCACTGACCTTGTGGTCGCAGGCTGCCTTTTAACTAGAGGCACATAGCAGGGTTTAAGGTGAACCAGGTTGTGGTCTGACCTACCCAGAGGGGGGAGGGGAGAAGAGCTGTATGCATCCTTAACGTTGGCATACAGCAGGTCCAGTGTCCTCTCCTCCCTAGTAGGACAGCTCACATACTGGGTGAAATTAGTCAGTGTTGTTGAAACACTGACATGGTTGAAGTCACCTGAGATTAAAATGAGTGCACTCGGGTGTTGAGTCTGTAGATGTGCTATGGCGGTGTGAATGGCGTTGCACGCCGATGCCGGGTTAGCAGAGGGGGGGATGTAAACAGCCACAACAATGGCATGTGAAAATTCCCGTGGCAGATAATATGGCCGGAGTCCCACAGCTAACAGTTCAATGTCCGGGCTACAGATACTCTGCTTGATGGTAATGTGACCAGGGTTACACCATCTGTTGTTAACTAGAACAGCAAGCCCACCGCCTTTCCGCTTACCGCTCCCGGTGTGATCCCTGTCGGCCCGAACAGTCTGAAAGCCGTCGATGGAAACGTTATGGTCTGGGATATCCTGGTGTAGCCATGTCTCAGAGAAGCACATCAAGCTACACTCACGGAACTCCGTCTGGCTCCGGGCTAACGCCGTTAGCTCGTCCATTTTATTCGCCAGCGATCTCACGTTGCCCATGACGAGAGAAGGCAGACACGGCTTAAATCTCTTATTCTTAAGTCTCTTTTGTCTGCACCCCTCTCTCTTCCCTCGCCGCTTCGTTCCACCTCTGCATCCTCGGTGTGTTCTCCTCCAGATCTCCGTGGGGACATCAGTTGTCCTGGGCGCCATGCTGCCCGGCTTCAGCGCGATCAGCTGTTCCCTGGTGTAAACAATGCGGCCAAACAGCTGATCTGCAGCGGTGCCCCGACCGAGTAGCAGAAGAAGAAATTCCACGGCGAAAAAAAGTACAAAAACACTTTCTACCCTCATTTTCGCAAAGAGCGTAGTTTAAATTACACTTACACACAAGTTACTCAAGTTTGGAAGAAAAAAGTAAAGTTAAAAGTTGGAAAAAGTAAGACGACGAGACGGAGCTACAGCAACAGGCAGCATGCGGGCTGGCGCATGCGCACTGGACAATTAATGCTCACCTATAGTGGATTTCTAACTTTTACATTGCATTTTGACAGTTCTAACATCAGATACATTTTAAAACACATTGTCAATGCTTTAGCACAGTGGAAGGGTCATGACCATCTTTCTCCACATGGGAAATGTTGACAGCTGTCACTTATAATCAGTTGTCAACTGGGAGAGGAGCTTTAAGGTTAAAGAGGAGACGCAGCTCATGGGAAGGTTCCTGTGAAGGTTTGAACTTTGAGTCCAGATTGGAAAATCTGGGTGGGGAGAGTGAACAACCTCAAGGCACCCTTGAGCAAGCCTTGCAGCTCATTACTCCAGTCATTCCTGTGGAGCAATGAGGAGCTGCTGGCCAGCTCCCAGTGGCAGTAGACTGGTTGTACTGGGCAGCTCCCAATAGCTTAAGGTATATATAAAACTGAATGCCTTTTCAGTGGAGGAATAAAGGCTGAATAGACTTGAACAATGTCCATATGTTACAAGGTTTGTGAAAAACGCAGAGAAAAGACGATACATTGCAGAAACAGAGTGAGAACAATTGCATATTGTAAATCATCATGACTGAGCCCTAGCAAAGCTGTTTTAATGAAGCTGAAAAGCTCCACTAGCAGTAAATAAAGGCAAGATAATGTCGCTATGTCCATCTAAAACTTGGAAAGGGATTTTCCAATGTAGTTGTTAAGCTGCCTTCCTTTAAACAGCGTTCCAGGGAGCGATTTGAAATTGAAATCAGTGTTCCCAAGGAAGCCTGATTTATGCAGCATGTGCACACACACACACACACCTCTGCCACTATATATGCGTAATTGACGGTGTCATAATACACACCTGCCTCATATAACTCAGTGCAGTTGTGTTAGTGCAGACAGATTCATGCCCCTCAGGGTGTGTGCCTGTTTGTGTGTGAATGTAAGAGTAAGAGGGAGTGTGAAAGAAACAGAGAGAGAGAAGAGAGGGATTAAGATGACAAATTTCATGGCAGAAAAAAGGATTTGATTGCATGTGAGCTGACAGACAAGGTACAAATCATGCCACCAAGGAAGTAACGCATGGATATGTGTGTCAACTAGAATTACACACATTATGTTTTGCACAACACAAGAGCATACGCACAAGATAGTGTGCACACAATCAGGTGTGGATCACAAACAAAAATCAGGACTATGTTAGAGAAAATGTTCAACATACTGTATTGTGGCCAGAGGAGGCTGCTAATATTGTTGTTGATGGTTTTATTTGTTTAAGTTATGGCCTTCCATCTGCCTACTCATGCAATATATATACCTCACAGTTTGAAAACCTCTGCTTTACTTGACTTCATTTCATTTGAATGACTCGATCCAAGCCTAAAGATTAAAATGAATCAGTATGCTATTAAATAGTGGGTAGCAAATGATCTATGTCAGATCTATGTTAAACAAATACAAAAGTAGCAAATCAAGATTGAGGAAATGTTGAGGAATTGAGGAATTTGGCAATGCAGGATTGAAAAACTCAAGATAATACAGATGATTATTACATTAATAATCAAGACTCAAGTAGTTGTTGTTGTATGGGATTAAATTTGTTTCAAAAGTATTCCGAACACTCTGCTGAGGGCAGAGCGTTAAGAAATCGAAATTCACCTGCTTTTTGCAGGTTGCAAAACGCGAGACGCACCGCACTACCTATTTTTTTGAAGCCTACAAAAACTTTTTAAACTGTTACTAGGCAACCATGGAATCACTGTCTAAACACGAGAAGCTCAGGGCACATGAGCAGTGTGCAAAATGCTTACTGCCTATAGAAAACAACTCGAAAAAAACGCCTCTCACTGCAAAAGCCGCAGCCTGTCTGATCAGGTTCATCTTAGTGACCTTATATCTAAAAAGCGACTAGCAACAAATCTAGTCAATTATTCAGACTATCATAGGGAAAGCGAGAAATATACACAAATGTATTATATTGTAATTTATTCCCATGCATGCTGCTCAGAGTAATCTCAGTCAGCGTCTCTCCCTCTCCTCTCGCGCCCTGCGCAAGCAGGCAGGAGTGTGAGTGAGTGACAATGGTTACGGGGACACTCCCATCACATATATCTGTATATAACTATTATTCGATTGAATATTATTTCATTTAAATATGAACAATACACGTATAATAGCCAATTACAGATAAAGTAGAACATTATATTAACAGCTTTCGTTTAATAACGCACGCAATTCTGAAATTATATGCTTTCGTTCAAGCTCCAATTTCGCCTCCGAAGCCGTGCATTGCATTCTCCCCGTTACCTGGCTGGAGAAATACCAGCACAGCATTGATTTGCGCATTATTACACCCTATTTTAATACAAATCTGTCTTTTCTAGATTGATTTAAGACACTTTTTCCAGAAACAGCATGGGAGAGGACAGCCAGGCAGGGAATTCAATTCAATTCAATTTTATTTATATAGCGCCAATTCATAACAGAAGTTATCTCATTGCACTTTTCCTATAGAGCAGGTCTAGACCGTACTCTTTATAATATTAATTACAGAGACCCAACAAATCACACCATGAGCAAGCATTTGGCAACAGTGGCAAGGAAAAACTTCCTTTAAGAGGGCAGAAAGCTTGGACAGAACCAGACTCAATGGTAGGCGGCCATCCACCACTGCCGTGTTAGGTTTTGAGAGAGAGAGAGAAATAGAGAGAGGGGAGGGGTTTGGGGGAGGGGGGGTGGAACACAGGGGGGAGAGAACACAGGAGCAAAACAGGCAGACAACATAGGAGGAGAACAGGGTGGCAGACAACACATTGGGAGAACAAGGTAGGGTGGTAGAGAACATAGTTGCAGCAGACTTGTGGACAAGGAAGGTGGCCCTATCTGACCACTGGTGAATTTTGCTTTGCGTTTTGCTGGCAATTTGGAAAGGTCTCAAATAGGTCTAAAATGGTTGACTTATTAAGTTCACGTTAAAACTATGGATACTTTTAAAGAACACAGAAACTAGACACACACATAAAAAGTGGAATTAAATCATACCCAGCATAGTTTTTCAGTTAAATAATGTTCATTTATGTTGTAGTGTATCCAATATTACATATGATTTCTGCATTAGTCACTTATTAATGACATGTCACTTTTTAGGCCTATACACTGGGTTTGATTTAATCCATGTGAGAAACTTCATGGCTAATTAATGAATTAATTCTATAAAGATAAACGGACGGATCACTTCCTCTCTTTAGGGCTCAGCCCCAGGTGTTTCAAATGTCTATACATGCTCCTGTCACAATGTAACCCTGCACAGTGCAGTGAGGATAATTACTGCTACATGTTTCCATACAACACACAAGGTGGTGCACTCATTTGAAAAGTTAGAGGAATGTTTGAACAACTGAGAACACACATGCTGTTCAACACAGATCACACATAGACTCAACCACAAATACAGTGCAGCTCAATTATACACATACAACAGGAAGGAGTAGATGTGGAGTAGATGTAGGAATTTTTATTGATATGAATGTGCTTTTCTGCAAAGCAATTACTATACAAAGATATACTTCCTGTTTCTATTTTACTGCCAATGCTTATAGCACAGTGTGTGTGAGTCTGATATAAATGACTGAATACATGCATAGAACTACACAGTGTGAAAAACCAAGTGGTGAGTCATATTTGCATAGCTTTGAGTTACAGCAGGTGTGTAAGGTGTCTTAAAATTAAATGTTAAATTCATTATTTTCCTCCTAAAATAATTAAATATCAAGATCTTGAATAATGTATTATGTTCTTATTATTATTATCTCAAATTATAATCTTTAAACTCTGAAGTGCTGCCATTTCACAATGTGCCATTTTTAAGTTTACTTGGAATCAAACCTAAAGGCTTTTCTAAAAGTTTAGTTTTTTCTTAATGTAGCCAATTAAACATTAAATAATTGTAAGTATACAGACACACACACACACACACACACACACACACCAAACACCAGGTAATTAAAACCTGTGTCAAATTGTTCTGAATTAGAACAGTTTGGTGTCTATTTGACAGCTATTGCTATGTGATCTAAGTGTCCCTGATTAACAAGTCTTCATACTCTAAAGAAAGACTGTTCTTAATTATAACTTGGGTTTTATTTTCACAGTTCCGACCATTGGTTCTATCAGTAATAATAACATTGTACTCACCAATGTAATTGCTGAGACTACTGAATGCATCTCCATTGCTTAAAATAGGTCCAACAGGGAACACAAACAAGTTACAACACAATCAAATTATTACACAAACTATCCATCTGTCATGGATACGCCAGGCTCCACAACTTACTAATCATCCACACCTGCTCCCAATTACACTCCTGCTCCCCGTTAGCTCCCAATCGCAGCCAGCACATAAAAACCCTGCACTCACCTCAGTCTGGGTCCGTCCTCGTTCGTTTGAATCTAGGACTCCCTATGCTACGCAGCATAACAATTCTCCAGCGACTCTCCTGTCTCCAGCGTTCCCCTGTCTCCAGTGAGTCTTCTATCCTACAGACTTTCCTATCTCCCTACCTGCACACCTGTACTATCTGGTGGTAATCAAATAAAGAACAGTCTGTTTCCATCTCGGTGTCCTCTGCCTGTCTGTTCTGTAACAGAAGGTCAGACCATACCAAAAGGATTACTGCCAGGACCCATTGGACGGTTTCCGACGTTACCTCTCCACCCATCCACCACCAGCCATGCCAACCATTAACTCCGCCACTTACTCAATCACTCTGTCACCACAGGTTTACTCCCACATTACTGCGCAACTCATGCCCTTCTCGGGTTCGGCAGAGGACTGTGATAAATTTTTGTCACTGTGTTCCTTGATCATAGAAATGCACCCACACCTGTTCCCCCGACGAGCTATCCAAGGGTGGCCCTCGTAATCTACCTGCTTGAAGGACCGGCGCTCCGATGGGCAGGGGATAGATGGTCACGACTTAGAGACATTCCCCGATTGTTCCAGTTTCATAACACTCCTCCGGAAAGAGTTCGGCACCCCAGCCAGTAACTCGTCAGCCAGTTGTCCAGCCTGCATTTCTACTGGCTAATCTTCAGTCTCACCACTCATAAGTTGCCTGCACCGGAGCTCCGCCGCCCAGCTGCTCGCCTGCTCCGTCGGTGTCTCCAGCTCCTGCTCCGTCGACGTCTCCAGTTGCCGATTTTCAACCAGCTTTATATCATTACAGTGTGGGTAGTATATGCAAATGAACAATGGTTAATGGTTTTAACAACAGCCCTAGAGCCAGCAAAAGTATATGTTATCTGGCGGACTTTTGACCCAGTTTGTTACCCGGCGGTGCTATCAGAGTTTAGCCGAATGTTAGTAGCTCTGACCGGCTGTTTGTAGGAGCTGGGGAAGTGCCCTTGAAAGGCAACGGGCCCAGTGCATTCTGGTTGTTGTAGATTTTTTACCTTTTGAGCAAAAGGGATTACAGCCCTTTTTCTCTTTTTCTCTCTTGTTGCCTTTGGACAGACGCCAGCTGGCTGTTTCCCCTGCTTCCAGTCTTTTTTCTAAGCTAAGCTAACTGGCTGCCCATGGTAGCTTTATTTTTACAATACATACATGAGAGTATCAATCCTCTCATCTAACTATCAAGCGATAAAGCATATTTCTTAAAATGTCAAACTTTTCAGCAACAATATAGGATAGTCTGAATACATTTAGCGAACTTAGACCCTGACCATTAATTTGTAGTGTATCATGCTGTTGCCGGTGTTCACTCTTTGTTTGAAAAAGGTCTAATAATCTACCGTAAAACTTAAATTAATAGCCCAGAAAGCCCAAAATCTGTAGCCACACCCGACCAGTTAATAGGACTAAGCATTTAATTGGGGCTCGGCTTTAAATTGAAGTTTTACGGTATTCAGATTGGGTCTGAATGTCCTTTGGTCTCTTTAGAACTATGTGTCGTCTTTTTGAAAATGAATTTATTCACATTGGCTGAAGGTAGGCTTTCCACGTGTTCGTTTCGGATTGTGTCCAAAACTCTGAACCTCTTAATGACACTATTTCCTGCTTTGATACTAAATGTTAATAAAAGGGAAGATTAAAACCATAGGAGAATACTTTATCAGAGGACATACGATGCAGCCTAATTCCTGATATGTGATACAAAGTGGATATAAGTATAAAAGCAAAAATAAGTGTAAGTGCCAAAGTGGATTTAGAGGTCATGTACGGTATAATACAATGTAATAATAAAAATAATAAATTATAGTGCAATAATGAGTACTGTCAAGCTAAGTGTAGCTCATTGAGATGATTATGAGATATTGGATATTGCACAGCAGTAATAGAAGTATGAATAAATATCGATAGGGAATTTTAAACTGAAAACAGAGTATACTGCACAAGAGTATTAAACAAAGAATATTGTACAATTATTTCAAGTATTGCAGTGATGTTAATAATCCAATGTCCTGTTTAGTGACTTCGGGTCATATAGACTGACACTTAGAGGGAGGAGTTAAAGATTTTGATGGCCACAGGCAGGAATGACTTCCTGTGGCGCTCTGTGGTGCATTTTTGGGGGATGAGTCTTTCGCTGAAGGTAATCAGTTTGTTGAGTCTGTTAGCGTCCGCTACCCTCAACCTGCTGCCCCAGCATGCAACAGCATACAGGATAGCACTGGCCACCACAGACTCATAGAACATCTTCAGCATTGTCCGGCAGATGTTGAAGGACCTCAGCCTCCTCAGAAAATAGAGGCGGCTCTGGCCCTTCCTTTAAAGAGCTTGAGTGTTCGTAGCCCAGTCCAGTTTATTGTCCATGTGTACTCCCAGGTACTTGTAATCTTCTATGATGTCCACACTGACCCCCCTGGATGGAAACCGGGGTCACTGGTGCCTTGGCCCTTCATAGATCTACAACCAGCTCCTTAGACTTTGTCGAATTGAGCTGCAGATGATTCTGCTCACACCATGAGACAAAGTTCCCCACCACAGTCTTGTACTCAGTGTCATCACCACCGCTGATACATCCCACCACACCACACGGTCATCAGAAAATTTCTGAAGGTGGCAGGACTGGTAGGTACTACTGGTGGTAGCTGAAGTCTGTGGTGTAGATGGTGAAGAGGAAGGAAGAGAGAACAGTCCCCTGAGGGGCCCCAGTGTTGCTGACCACACTCTTGGACACACTGCTGCAGACGCACATGCTGTGGTCTGCCAGTCAGGTAGTCAACAATCCAGGACACAAGGGGGGCATCCACCTGCATCACTACCTGCTTCTCACCCAGCAGGTCTGGCTGGATGGTGTTAAAAGCACAAGAGAAGTCAAAAAACATGATCCTCACCATGCTTGTCGGCTTGTCCAGGTGGGTGTAGATGCAGTTCAGCAGGTAGATGATGGCATCCTCAACTCCCAGCCGGGGCTGTTAGGCAACTTTAGCTCCGCCCGCTCCTGAGGGCTGAGGAGCCCGACGTTGTGGTGGCTGTCCGGATGGGTTGGATGGGTTGTGTTGAATGCGTCTAGTAGCGAGGGGTCGAGGATGTCATGTCTGGACACCCATGATCTTTCCTCTAGACCGTACCCCTCCCAGTCCACCAGGTACTCCAGAATGCCACCACGGTGCCGGAAGTCCAAGATCTCTTGCACCCGGTATTCGGCTCCATCCTCCAGGATCAGCAGCAAGGGGGGTTGTATTGGATTGTGAAGGTAACTGAGGCATGTAAGTGACCGGGTTGATCTGTTCGAGGATGGTGAAGGGGCCAACGAATCTGGGACTGAGCTTTCTGCAAGGCAGGCACATCCTGATGTCCCGGGTGGACAGCCAAACCTTTTGACCGGGTTGATATTCTGGAGCAGCTTTGGTCAGCTGTCAACCTGCGCCTGCAGAGCGCTCTTTGCAGCTTGTG
Organism: Siniperca chuatsi; assembly: GCF_020085105.1. Lineage (NCBI taxonomy): Eukaryota > Metazoa > Chordata > Actinopteri > Centrarchiformes > Sinipercidae > Siniperca > Siniperca chuatsi. The sequence continues at coordinate 26,875,845 of NC_058049.1, forward strand.
GTGCGCTGCGTCCCAGACCGTCTCGCTCTCTCTGGAACCAGTAGTCGACCACGGGAACTTCTGAGGGCTCTTCTGACCATGGGAAGAGAGGGGGTTGGTAGCCGAGCACGCACTGGAAGGGAATGAGTCCAGTGGTAGGTTGGCGTAGGGACTTCTGTGCATACTCGGCCCAACCCAGAAACTGGTTCCAAGAGTCCTGGTGGCCATGGCAGAAGGTACGTAGGAAGTGCCCGATTTTCCTGGTTCTTCCACTTCGTCTGTCCTTTGGTTTGTGGGTGGAAACCTGAAGAAAGGCTGACGGTCACACCTAGGAGCGAGAAGAATGCCTTCCATACCTGTGATATGAATTGGGGGCCTCTGACGGATACTATGTCTTCAGGGATACCATAGTACCGGAAGATGTGATTGAACATGCATTCTGCTGTTTCCATGGCCGTAGGTAGTCCTCGGAGGGGAATTAGTCTACACGACTTGGAAAACCGGTCCACGACCACGAGGATGCAGGTGTTATTGTTTGAGGGTGGTAAGTCGGTGATGAAGTCGTGTGGGTAGTGGACACAGTTGAATCCGTGACACTCATGCTGTAGTCGTATGTGGTCCGGTCTTCTGTTACGGACAGAGTAGGCCAGAGACACCAAGATGGAGACACAGCTAGATTTCATTTCACACAATGTAAACAAGGAGAGAGTAGAATGATGTGGAATGGTTACTGATACCGTCCTTTGCTAGCGGGGTTGGAGATCTGATGCTGTAGACACACACTGGAGACAGGAGGAATACAGGGCAGGAATCGGACAATAGCTGGGGGGCACAGGCTTTTAGCACCCTGAGGATTGCAGCCTTGTTTGAGTGGAGTTTCATTAGCTGTCCTCTCATCTGTTCAGCAGTCAATGTCCCATGGGAACCGGAAGCATGCTTGAAAGAATTAGGACTGAGGAGATCGGGTGGCTAGCCTAACATCAGGCTATCAGAGCGATGATGTTTGGATGCAGAACTGGCTGACTTCAAAGCAGAAACATAGCCTCTGTGTTAAAGGGAGACGGTAATGTGAATGCTTTGTGAACTGAACCCACGTGGAACTTTGTCGCAGATATGTTGTAGGCTTGTAGACGGGTTAATGACAAATTAAAACCACTTGGATGAGTTCTCCCACAGAATCATGTGGCTCAAATGTGGACCAACAACAGCCCAGAAGTAATATAAAAACAACTTCTCTATCCAGACATCCATGTTTCAGAAAGCAGGGTTAGTGAAATCTCTGGAGTTTGTTAACCCTGAGATGAGGGAAACTCTTCCAGATCTTGACTGACTCTGAACCTGCTTGCTGGCAGGTTTGCTTAAAAAACACAACTGCTTTCATGATCAATCTGTCATCAAAATAAGGACAGAGACAGCAATCTCTGGACATCGTAGATTCATCTTTAGCTCTGAATAAAATCTGTACATTGTCTTTTATAACACTGTGACTGTGTGGACATTACAGTTAGCTGCAGCTGTCAGATTGTCAACAGTTTCCCTGAACCAAACAATTTACCGTACATCTATTGTGTTTTCTCAAGCAGGTAACAGAGATTGGACCCAAATGCAGACACAGAGGCAAAGCAGGTATAGTTCAATTATTTAATTAAACAAAAACAGGCTTACACCGAATCTCATGTGGGCAGTGGTCAAAATCAGGGAGGCAGTCCAACAGAAGCAAATAAGCCTAAGGAGGGTAAGCAAAAATCCAAAAGAGATAGATTAGAAACAGAATACTACAATACACTGGGGAACCAAAGGCAACGACGCTTGACAAGGAGACAATGACGATCTGACAAAGAGACAAGTGAAGCACACAGACTAAATACACTCAGGTGAAGGGAGACAACAAGACACAGGTGAGACTAATCTGGGAGGAGCAAACTATCAAAACTGGCGGGAAAAGTAAAATAAAACAGGAAATAATATACATAAACCCTCAAACCATGACAACATCACTGTTTAACTAAAACCAATCTGTATGAAGACACATAAAACACTGATCAATAAACAATTGTAGTTATCATATCATGTTGGAGATTATGTGAATATTTGTGAGTATGACTGTGGTGCAGCTAAAATGTCTTTAAGATTCTAAAACTGGACTAAATGTAGTTTAAAGGTGAGATTTATAATATATAATATAGGCTGCATGTAGTCTTAATGTGTTTTGACAGCATTTCAGTGGTGTTGAAATATTTACACACATTAAAATATAGCCTGGTCATTAAATTAAGTTTTATAACTAGATTTGGGAACAAAAACCAAGCCTAGAACTCATCCAATTCCGCTCACAAGTACTTAAGTACACCTCATCTGTTCACTTCTCATTTGACTCAGTCGCCACATGACCTGCGTCAGATTAGCCAACATTTTCATCTGCCGATAATTCCAACATCATCGGGCCTTCACCTCCTAGCAGCTTCAGGGGAAGATCCCGGCTTCGGTGTTCGAGGGACGCAGCCACTTCAAATAGCAACTCCCCGACCCACTTGAGATCCGACAGGGGAAGCCTCGGCGACCCGCATTCACCCCGCTATCACACTGACCGTCCCGTCCACTCTGACTACTGGCATTTCTTTGGTGTTCTTTGGAAAGGTGCATACTACTTTGCGGTGCGTCTGACCTTCGGGTGCAAGAGCAACCCAAAACTATTCGACTCTTTTTCTGAAGCACTTTGCTGGATCTTGATAAACAACTTCAAACTCCTGTACATCATCCATCTCCTGACTTCCTGTCACACCATCCATCTCCTGACTTCCTGTCACACCATCTTCACCTCCGGCTCACGGTCTTCACACCCTCAATTCCGCATTCCACAAGCTCGGAGTCGCGCCAGGGTCGACACGAGGGCTGGATATCGCGGATGCCACCCCCCTCCCCGTAATCAATCCAGACCAAAACCACTGAACACCTTCCAATCAAAAGGGAAGTCACGGTTAAATTAGAATCACAGACAAGACAACGGGTATAACGGTAAGACCCAAGACAACCCCAGAGGGGAAAAGTCAAGACAGGGCATGGAGAACATGTTTAGAAAATACTTGCAGTGAAACAGTTTGAAATGTCCCACCATTCACCCGCAAAGTCGGACCCACCAAAGGAACCTGACACTGATCTCCATCAGCATGACTAGAAGCAGCAGACCCTCCTTCAACCTCTGGGGAAGGTAATCGAGGGAATCCATAGCACTTCCTGAAACCACCACTCACTGAAAGGCTGAATCCCTTTCATCACCACAAGTCCTTACTGTGCTCACAAACTCAACACTGCACAGCCCCTGAGTGGTTGGTGGAGTACACCTCAATGGTGTCTCAAATCCAGATGCACTCTTGGTATTTGGTCAGAAAAGTCAGCTGTCAGCCAAGAGTGGTACATCGATCTCCCAATACATACTTCCCACAGCCTTTGCGCATCGAAGTCACCGCCTTCTTTCTGCAGAATCACAGAAGACTCTTCTTAAGGTTCTGACCCCCATTCTTGTTAGGGGCGGACCTTCATGTTAGGCTCGGCGCCCAGCTGGACACTGTCAATTAAGTTCTGTGGTCCCAAGCAAGCACTTAAGTTTCTGATCTGAATGCTGATCCAGAACACATGAAATCAGGGCAAACCATTCCTCAGGCCTGTCAGGGTGCTAGGGAGGTTGATGTGACTATACCTGCTCAGACACCAGGTGCCCCCATCTGCCTCGTAATCCTTAGGGGACAGAAGATGCCTTGCTAATAGTCATTCTTCCAACCCCTGCCCCGCTTCTGGGAACTCAACCTGACAGTTTGTGGCATGCCCCTGCTTGAGTTGAACCATTGTTCAACATATTTACTGGTGCAGAACCCGACATATGCCCCAATCCAGGTGTCAGAGCAACAACCTTTGGGAGTACTAGTTGACAGTTCATTTCACGACTTCGAACCAACAATACCAGTCATCGGTCCGTATTCTCACTAACCCAAAGGCCCCACAGACGTTTGTACGCCAATTCAAGAGATCCTCGATCAGCTGCTGCAGAAGCAAATCATAAGGGAATGCAATTCGACCTACAACTTGCCAATCTTACAATCTGGTTGCTGTTGAAACCGATCAGTAACTGGCGCCTTATGATCGACTACTGTCCTTTGAACAAACCGGTCCCACTCTCCCGCTGCCCTCTGATCCATTTGAATCAAGAACTGGCCAAGGTGAAAGGAGCCTGCTTCTTTTCCATGGTGGACATGGCCAACGGTTTCTGGACCATGAGAGTCAATCCGGCTGTCCAATACAAATTGACTTTCTCGTTCTGTAACTGCCAGTACACCTGGAACTGCTGCCCATTCGGGTATTCAAACTCCTCAGCTGAGTTTAACATCTATCTCCACAAGGTGATGAGTGATGCCACCACCCGCGGAAACCTCATCTACGTGGCTGACATCCTTATGTGGAGTTGAACTTTTGAAGAACACTTGAACGAAATCCATCACGTACTTAACCAGCTCACCACCGCAGGAGCCAAGATGCCCATCTCCATGGATTTATTTTGTTTTAGTGTACAGGTTTAGGTTGGGGATGAGGTAGAGCAAGGGGTCTTCATCATGCTATATGAAGATTCATCTGCAGAAGTGGACAGGTATCTAGCATAAGATCTGACAATGATATAAATTTTCTTAGAGCCAACAGAGTAATGAGGGACGCTCTGGTTGCCTTGAACCACAACAAGATTCAAGGTGCCCTAGTTCAAGATGGAGTGACATGGAACTTTAATCCTCCAGCAGCATCCCATGATGGTGCTGTATGGGAGCGTCTGATATGCTCAGTGAGGAAGGTGCTGAACTCTGTTCTCTGCCAACAATCATTTGGTGATGAAGGATTGCAAACTGTCCTCTGTGAGGTAGAAGCTATTCTGAACAGCAGACCTATCACTAAAGTTTCTGATGAGACCGATAATTTGGAGGCTCTCACACCTAATCACATCCTTCTCTTAAAAGGAAAACCAGTTTTACCACCCAGACTTTTTGAACAAAAGATCTATACATCAAAATGATATGAAGGGAGGTGCAATATACAGCTGACCTCTTTTGGAAGCGGTGGATCTCTGAATATTTACCTATGATGCAAGAGAGACAAAAATGGTCCAGAGTAAGAAGTAGCTTCACTCCTGGAGACATTGTCATCATTGCAGATGCTACAGCTCCCAGAAGCTCTTTGATGATGGGCAAGGTTTTTGCTAAACCAGATGCTAAAGACATAGTGTGCACTGTACGTCTCCAAACAAAACACAGTATACTGGAAAGGCCTGTCACAAATGTCTGTTTGCTACTGAAGACAACAGACCAGACCAATATGAACCAAACTTGACTTTTCTTTTACAGAAATATCAAAGAAGAGAAGATTCAGTCAAGCTTAAATATATAACACAATCTATTGATAATTTGTTTATTCATAGCTCAATTGAAATGTATTTATTTATTTATTCTTGTAATTGTGTGACTAGGCATGGTTAAGGGTAAAGGTAGCAGGTGTGTCAGTGTCAGATGATAAACCAGGAAGGGACATAGTTTTTTACCCAGCAGTGCAGGAGCAATCTTGACTGATACGTCGTGTCATCCTCTGTCTCTACGCAAAGAATGTGTGGCTTCTCCCTTTTTCATTGAGACCAGAATGACTTAGCCTCAATTTGTGTAATTTTGCCTTGTTCACAAAAGTTAACATCATGATTATAACCTTCCATCAAATACTGTAGTCCTTGCTTCTTGACGCTATATTACCTGACGCCCAGAAACTACCTAATAGTCACTGTGACTCCCGGCTAAACGGAACCGGTGTCACCATGTTTCTTTTTTTCAATCTTGTCCATCCACTCTTGTTCCAGAGGTGTGGTACTTCCACACCTCTGGAACTGATGCACGGCTTCACTATCTTAGGTCTTTCCCTGGTAATAACAGGAATATTGGTGGGAAAGGAATTAACAATGAGGCTGTTTTTTGATAGGCCAAGCACAGTGGGTTATTCTAGTTTTGACCCAGAACCAGAGTTAAGGTTACTTGGCCCCTGGGGATGTCAATTGGTGATGGAGATGTCCACTCTGAGGCAGAGTGATGATGGTATGTGGTTGAATAAATATGTTACCAGCCAACATTTGTGAGCCACGGTGGTTAGGGTGCAGACCATCTCTTTCAAAGGGAGCAGACTGTTCCCAAAAAAGATTAAATTTATCATTAAAACCATAGTTCAGATGAGTTAATTAGGATTGAAGCTAGCTGTGGAGGCTAAGCAGTCTGCTAAAATGCCTGTAGCCCTGATTTATTGTCGTGAGGGGGCTGGAGATAAAAATCCTGTTTCAATAGTTCAGATTCGTGGAATGTTGTTAGTGCCAGTGTGAATGACGACCGTATGTAAAGAGGGGTTAATAGGCCAGTAAGTTTGGTGATAACATCAGTTACCTTAGCCTGATGATGGAGTCCCTGATGATGAGGGTTGTCGGCTGTGGCTATGGTAAGGTGGCAAAAAGTGTTGTGGCGAGGAGGTGGCATCACTCGTAGAAGGGGAGTGAAATCCAGCTGAAATCGAGGAAGACCTCCAGAGTGTCAGATAACAGCCTCCTTCAGTATCTTAAGGGGAGGTCATTCCCCTTAGAGGGTGCTGCTTATTTGGCCATCCCATGGTGGAATGGCGAACCGCCTGATCGATCCCAGCCACCGGTGGTGAAAAAGCAGCAGCATCAGCAGGGGCCTTTGTGAGGGGGGTGTCCAGGTCAGGTGGAATCGAGACCACAGAGGCATAGCCAGGTGAGCCGGCTGAAGTTCGAGAGATCCACCCCTGCCCAGGATGAATGGTGGTTCGGAGTTGAGCAGGAGGAAGGTCGTGGACAGGTGGAAAGGTCCCACAGGACTGTGTCATGGTAGACTGAGCTAAGGATAACAATCCGTTTAGACTGCCCAGAAGCTACATCCATAAGGCATGACGTAGGAGACAGGACTGAGTCTTTCTTCTGTAATTCAGAACCATCAAATCTCTTCCTTGAGGTTAGTAATATTCCTGTTTGCTTTCTGAAGCAGTACACAGTCATCCCAGGGCATAGTTGAAGATAATTTTGTTTGGTTTGGCCACAGGCTAAGGGAGGCGAGCCACCAGCCATAGTCACGTTGACACCGCTATGAACAGTTAATTAAAAAGACCTTAAAATCCATGTCCAATTGTAAAGCCAACGGAACGATAATAAAAATGGTAAAACAATAGTAAAAAATCGCTAAGATTAATTCTGAGCAAAGGGTTAAGAACATTAAAAATGCCAGGATGACATTGTGGGAAGGGAGGACAGAGGGAGTAATTCATGGGGATAGAAATGTTGTTGAATAACAAGATTGAGCCTTATATAGACTAACAACATTACAGCAAACAACACGTATAAGATGCGTATAAGACGTATGGTCCAACAGGCAGTACCCCGCCAGTCCAACCAGCTTGATCGCATCCAGCTCACTAGAGGTGTACTGAATGAATAGCTTGTCATCTGGGTAAGGGGAGACAAAAAAAATACTGGTTTATTTGTTGTACTATTCTGTACATGTTACTTGTTGCTGTGTGCATTTTAATGGTATGCACATTGAGATTACTTGTGCCCAATGAAAACTTTGTGCCCGAGAAAGTGCTGAAAGTGTGGTAGTTTAAGGTTTTTCATTTCCTGTTATATATTGTAGTATTCTCCTTCCCTTGTGTGTCTTGTGTTTTTACTTCCTGTCTTTGTTTTCCCTCCAGTTTTGATTGTTGGTTCCTTCCTTGATTGTTTGCACCTGTGTCTCGTTGTCTCACATCCCCTAGGGTATTTAGTCTGGGTCTCTTTCTTTTTCAGTGTTGGATCATCGTTGTTTCACATGGTGTTGTTCCTGCTGAGTGATTCCTGCCTTGAGTTTTTGTTCCTGTCTTGTGAGTGTTCCTGACCTTTGTGTGTGTTGACGTTTGTTTGTTGTACCTGGTTCCAGTGTCCAGTTCTCCGGCAGTTTTACCGTGAGTTCTGCTTTTTTTTTGGATTCTTTGTCTCCCTTGGACCTTGGCTGGATCCTGAATTTTGAATCCTGATTTTCTGAATTCTGCTCCCTATTTGAACTGTTTTACCACCTTGGACTCACTTCCCTGCTTCTATCACTACCAGCCAGTAATCGATCTGACTTTTGCCTGTTTGTTTACCTGTCTGCTTACCGGTCTGCCTGTACCTGCCTGTCAACCACATCACCCTCAAACACTGTAGCCATCCGGCTATTTCACCTCATTACGCTTCCTGGTCATCTGCATTTGGGTCCATATACCACTATACACATCATACAACAGAATGATCCAACCAGTCATGCACCCAGCAGAATTGGCGGAGGAAGCGGACCAGATGGTCCGTGATCTGGTATGCCTAAGGGACACTTGGGAGGGAATACGTGACGAGTCCCGCAAAGAGGCAATCAAAAGTGGAGTCGAAGCCAGATTCTTGACATCACCTGGGCTGAGGGAGGCCATCCCCGGTCCCAGCCCCAAACCCATACCTAGGCACCCGCTTGGCTCTCGGTGATCCTTGCAGCCATCGGACTGCACCCCGGCCTGCCAGCCATTGGACTGCCTCCAGTCCCAGCGCCGCCATGGCGGCGGCCTCCAGTCACGGCTGGATCGCAGCAGCCAGCACCCCCTGCTGGATCGCAGCAGCCATCACTCCCTGCTGGATCGCAACAGCCCCCAGTCCCTGGGCACCCTGCTGGATCGCAGCAGCCCCCTGTCCCTGGACTCTTCGCTGGATTGCAGTTGCCTCCCGCCCTGGTTGGACCACAGCACGCCGCAGAACCATCTGCTGGGTCGCAGCACGCCACTGAATTCTCTACTGGATCGCAGCAGTATCCTCCTTCTCTGCCGGAGTGGCAGGCTCCGGTTTCCCAGACATCACTGGTTCTGTCAGCTCCTCTACCAGTCTCTCCGTCGCCGGCTCCCTGTCCTGCTGTCCTGTTACCGGGCCCTGATCTGGTTCTCCGGCATCCAGAAGTGCTCCGCCTTTGTCACCAGCCTCCAGAGGGGTCCCGCCTTTGCCGCCGGCCTCCAGAAGTTCTCAGTCTTCACCACCTTCCTCCTGTGCCACCGGCATTCCGCCAGGCCTCCAGATGGTGTCAATCTTCATCACAGACCTGAGGAGTCCAGCCCTTGGAACAACAAGGTAGAACAACCTACAACAACCAGAATGCACTGGGCCCATTGCCTTCCAAGGCCACTCCCCCTCCCAAACTTCCCCAATGCCTACAAACAGCTGTTCAGAGCTACTAACGTTAGGCTAAACTCTGACAGCACAGCCAGGTAACAAACTGGGGCAGTGTATGTGCTAAGCCTCGTAAAATTGTGTATGTTTTTACACTGTAACATTGCTGTGCTAGTAACAAAACACTGTTGCTATTGCACTTACTCTATGCTCAGAGGTTTGTTTTGCCCCGCTGGCTTTGGCTGTTTTTTCCAGTTTCTTTTGGGATCCTGAAGAATGTCTCAAGCACTGTCCCCTGTCCATATGTGGCCCAAAGCTTTCGTGTAATGCACAGCGACTCCACTTCTGTTTCCATTGGTGCACATTTACCACAGCAGCACCACTAGTTGTCCCTGGCACAGGGCAGCTCTGCACCACTATCCTTATCGACTGGCAGTGCTTGACTCTCGGCTGTGGTGTCCTCTTCCTCCTCCATACACCGTAATTCCTTTGCATTGTATTCTGGCTCAAATAAGTAGCCCTGAATATCTGATTCCAGCATTAACAATTAAAATTGTTTTCTTCCATGCCTACAGGATTGCCATACATTGCCTTCTGCCACTGGTTGTTCTATCCAGTTGATTTTGGACAAGATGTTTTGATTTTGGAGCGGTGAGGAGCCGCCCCTCTCTCGGTCTGACTGTCCGTGGAGACGGGCATACAAAAAATGCAAATCCAAATACAAAGAAACGTTTTTCATCATAACATTTGCCTACCAAATTTGCTCTGTCTACCAAAGCACTACATCAAGAGGAAAAAAACACTGGCTATGACTAAGGCACCACAAAGTTCCACAAAGACAAAAATTACTCATTTATGGTCATCAATTAATGATTTTTGAATGTGCAGAAAGAAGGAATTATTTCCCCCACTTTTAATCCCCCACCTCTGCAGCTCTACAGAGCTATGTAGCTGGTTAGCACATCATTTGGTTTTACAGCACATTTATTATATGGTTCAGTCTCACTACTCTCATCAACTTCGTTTTTAAACAGCAGCAGGCAGTTTTCACTGACAAAGCTCTGATAAACACATTGTATGCTACCTGCCCAGCACCAAACAGCAGACAGACACAGATAGAAACAAGCTAGCCACTACTTGGTGAGGAAAGTCAACAGCCAGCAGCTTAAGACCCACATACATAAATTAAACATTATATATGTAAATAAAGTTTAGAGACTAAAACAGAGTGAAAAGGAGAGCTAATATTGGACATCATCAGGTGGACACAAACACAACTCCAAATGAATATTAATTTTGCTCTATGTTTGCTAGGTGTATAAGTATGCAACTGTTTGCTAATACATTAGTGTTACAGACTAGTCAGGTCTAGGGGCTAAGTGCTGATTATCTAATACTAGTCTTAACTTGGAGTGTGTATGAATGGGAGACATGGGGAAAAAAGCAGAAGCAGGTGGACTGATTTCCAAGATGGGGGAAATAGCCGAGAGGTGGGTGAGCTTACCGAGTTGGCAGGCATGTCAACAGGCTAGCAGTTACCGGGTCTCGCCATGGCTGGTCGAAGCTCCGGTGAGCGGCGAGCTCCGTCTTGGTACTTCAGTTCATTTTAGGTTGATCGTGAGCTGGTGTTCCAAAGAGTTCATGAAATGGCAAGGTGTGAAGCGGTAGTGGATCAGGAGTAGTACTTCCAAAACCGGGCATTTTCCAGTGCTGCCTCGACTCACAGCACTCATTCAATTGCCCCGCTCCCAACTCGCACACCTGAACTTCATCACGTCCTGAAATCGCCATTGGATATGCGCACACCTCACAGTGACGTGCTGTTTACACACACAGCGTAACCACACCTCATGACTATTTCTCAATGAAAACCAGTCCAAAGTGTTTAAGAAAAGGAAAAAGACAAAACATAAAGAGGAACTATAACCCCCCATCACTCCTAACATTAGCTACACCAAGTTTATCAGAATCAGAATCAGAAATACTTTATTGATCCCTGAGGGGAAACTCTTTTGCTACAGCAGCTCACTATCACATCAGTGCACACAGGAATAGAAGTACTAAGCAAAAAATATAATGCACTATAATACAGGTCAGAAAATAAATTAAGTACCAAGTGGGTATAAGTATAAAATAAAATTACAAAGTAGGTTTACCGGTTGATGATAATAATAAGGTATAAGGTAATAGTGCATGAACTACCAAGTTAAGTGTAGTTTATTAAGATTATAATGAGACGGAGTATATTGCACAGCAGTAATAGAGGTATGAATAAATATCAATATCAAATAGGGAATTTTAAACTGAAAAGAGTATATTGCACAGGAGTATTAACACAAAATATTGCACAATTATGTCAAGTAATGCAGAGATGTAATGATCAATGTCCAGTTTAATGACTTAGGGTCATACAGACTAACATTCACAGGCAGGAATGACTTCCTGTGGCGCTCTGTGGTGCATTTTGGGGGGATGAGTCTTCCGCTGAAGGTGCTCCTTTGCTTGACCAGCACGTCATGGAGTGGGTGGGAGTCACTGTCCAAGAAGGCATGTAGTTTGGCCAGCATCCTCCTCTCTGACACCACCGCCAGAGAGTCCAGCTCCACTCCCACAATGTCACTGTCCTTACGGATCAGTTTGTTGAGTCTGTTAGCATCCGCTACCCTCAACCTGCTGCCCCAGCATGCAACAACATACAGGACAGCACTGGCCACCACAGACTCATAAAACATCTTCAGCATTGTCCGGCAGATGTTGAAGGACCTCAGCCTCCTCAGAAAATAGAGGCGGCTCTGGCCCTTCCTGTAAAGAGCTTGAGTGTTCTTAGCCCAGTCCAGTTTATTGTCCATGTGTACTCCCAGGTACTTGTAATCCTCTACAATGTCCACACTGACCCCCTGGATGGGGGGTAGATCCACAACCAGCTCCTTAGACTTTGTCGCATTGAGCTGCAGATGGTTCTGCTCGCACCATGAAACAAAGTTACCCACCACAGCCCTGTACTCCGTCTCATCACCACCGCTGATACATCCCACCACAGCAGAGTCATCAGAAAACTTCTGAAGGTGGCAGGACTCTGTGTGGTAGTCTGTGGTGTAGATGGTGAAGAGGAAGGGAGAGAGGACAGTCCCCTGAGGGGCCCCAGTGCTGCAGACGTACATGCTGTGGTCTGCTAGTGAGGTTGTCCACAATCCAGGACACGAGGGGGGCATCCACCTGCATCGCTGCCAGCTTCTCACCAAGCAGGGCTGGCCGGATGGTATTGACAGCACTGGAGAAGTCAAAAAACATGATCCTCACCGTGCTTGCCGGCTTGTCCAGGTGGGTGTTAATGCGGTTCAGCAGGAAGATGATGGCGTTCTCAACTCCCAGCCGGGGCTGGTAGGCGAACTGAAGGGGGTCCAGGAGGGGTCTGACCATGGACTGCAACTGTTCCAGCACCAGTCTCTCCAGGGTCTTCATTATGTGGGAGGTCAGTATACTATTTTATACTATTTCAGGGCTGTGTGTCTGCTTGTTTTGGAGTTCTTCTGACCTCAAGGAGCCAAATGGTGATCTATAGCAGCTTTAAGCAAAAGTACAGGCTTTTAAAAAAATATTATACTGTGTCTACACAGGCTGCGTAGTGAAAGCAACACATTAGCAGAGCCACAGCAGCAGCTTTAAGCTTCATCATACCCCAGGACAGACATGTTTCTATAGATACTACAATGGGGGGTCTTTGATCCCAGATACGTTCGACACATGCACACTAGAAAACATGATGGTGACGTCCTGACAGTAACAAGAGCTCCTTTTTGTTGTTGTATTTGGCTGAAAAACATAAAAAGTAAAAAAATAAAAAATAAAGGATCAAGGATGGGGAATATACTGTACATAGAATGTGTTCAGGCACAGTACTGTTGTGAAGGTCACCAGCGTTTTGGCAACACTTAGAACCCAATACACTGTCACTGTAGTTATGTATGCACGTAAAAAAGAGAAATAGGCTACTTTGGTTCGCTGCTATGCACATAAACTGGAATGTGAGCCGTTACGCAGCCTGTATAGATAGCTGTATTGATTAAAATAGAAGCAAATCTGTTCCATCAGATGCGTGTAAGACAAATGACAAAAAAAAAATGCATTGAAACACCTCTGGTGTAGACAAGCCTTTATTCTTGAAAAAGAAATGTACTGAAGAATGTACAACAACATTGAAATATTAAATATCTAAACCGCATTGGAATAGTTTAAATTTGTGTTGTTTGAACTTGCCACAAACCATCAGAGTTTGTATATTATGAGTGGTCCCAACCATTTATAAATTTTGTTCTTACCTACAAACATTATGTTAATAAGTGACGATCCTCATAATTTATTTACACGCGCACACACACACACAGAGCACAGAGAGTTTGTAAGCAATTGGGAGATAAGAGCAGCATAGAGAGAAACAACTGCCCTGTATTCTATGTTCCCTACAGAGACTGAGATAATGCGAATACTTGTAGTCTCTTTGTATGTGTGTACTTTGGAGCATTTCTGAGCATTAGCACACAAGATGTCTACTGTCACACACAATAGACAGAGAGACAGCAGTTTTGCAGAAGCCAGCCTAAAGTCCTCTTTCACAGGTCTGCATTACTAGAATGAATATATTACAACAGGCTGACACAGTCGCTCTATGAGCTGTTCCAAATGCAGCCAGAAAATATGCCCTCCTTTTGCTCAAAGGACACAACCTGTGACTGCTGTTTTTACATTAAATAGTTGTTTTTAACTCTTTAATGACATGGTATTAGAGTATTAGTATTAGTGGTGTGGCCATAGAGATGGCAATGTCGGTCTGTCAGTTGGTCGGTCTACCACTCTGGTCCAGACTCAAATTTCTCAAATTGTTGGATGGATTGTCACAGAATGTGGCACAGAAATACATGTCCTGCTGTTTTTTGTGCTTAGTGCTTATCATAGTTATATACCATATATGTAGATACTGCGTCCGGCTTGTGAGCTGCATCTCTGCTGCTGCCGTTTTGCAGCAATGTTCTGGCCAGTTCAAATAGTGGAAAATGCCAGACTTGTGTGCTGCATTTGGATGTTCCAGTGAACTAAATGCCAAAATCAACACAATTTCACAGGTGAGAAGTTATTTTACAGTATTTTACTGTTATCAACGTGTTGAATATATCACAATAAGTAATCCTTCTTTTAAACTAACAAGTTAAGTGACTGATACTAAGCTAACTTATGTTTGTGACCAGCCAGTCCTGCCTTTTATTTCCAAGGTTCTCTAAAAAATTGTATCTAAGCAACTTATTGCTGCTGTGGAAAACAATAATACCTTTGTTCCAATCTGGCTTTTGTTAGCACCACAGCACTGAGACAGCCCTTCTCAAAGTCACTAATGACCTTTTTAATGAATGCTGACACAGGCATGTGTTCAATTCTTGTGCTGCTGGATTTAAGTGCTGCCTTTGACACAATTGATCATGGTATTCTTTTAGATAGACTGAGGCACTGGGTGGGCATATCTGGCACTGCACTAGACTGGTTATCATCATATTTGTCCAATAGGAAATTCTGTGTCACCATTAATAACTTCATGTCATCCTTTTCTCAGATCAACTATGGTGTGCCTCAAGGTTCAATTCTGGGACCAATACTGTTCTCCTTATATATGCTCACCTTGGGTGACGTCAGACATGGTATTTCATTTCACTGTTATGCGGATGACACACAGTTGTACCTCCCTGTCAAGCCCACTGACCTTAGTATGCTGGGTTCTCCACAGGACTGCCTGTCAGACATAAGAAAATTGGATGTCGATACATTTTCTTTAGCTCAACTCAAATAAAACTGAAATCCTTGTTATTGGGCAACATATCACTAAGCTTGTCCAATAATGTATTTATTACCTCCAGAATTATTGCAAAAATTCAATCTATTTTCAAAAATTTAGTGATGCAGAAACTGTTGTACATGCTTTTATCTCGTCACGCCTTGATTATTGTAACAGCCTGCTCACTTGTCTTAATCAAAAAACTTTAAAACAACTGCAGACTGTACAGAACTCAGCTGCTAGGCTTTTAACCAGGACCATGAGGTACGATTATATCACACCTGCTCCCTGATTGTTTTAGCATTGATTTTAAGATCTTATTGATTACTTTTAAGGCTCTTCATGGCCTGGCTCCAGATTATATTTTAGACCCTAATGAACCTTTACGTAGGATGAAAACTAAGGGGGAAAGAGCTTTTGCCATCAGGGCCCTGAGGCTCTGGAACAACTTTCCTAGAAGAAGTTAGGTTGTCTGAGTCAGTGTCTTTTAAGTCACTTCTCAAAACACATTTTTATGAGAAACCATATCCCGATTTTACCTGAACTGTCTGTTTATTTTATTGTTTTTTAAGTATTTTATCATTCACTGTGGTATTTTATTTAAGTTCTCTTTAACTTAACTTTTTTATTATTATTTATTTTGTCAAGTAAAGAAAAAAAAGATGAACATTTTCATTAAAGTAATATATCAGTAAGATGCTGAAAATTATATTTATCAATCAGGTATGTCTCTTTATGTGTTATTGTGTTTAGTTTCATGGCTGTATGGCACTAAGGTGACATACGTTACAGTAGCTTAACGTAATGTGCCTCTTTTGTTGCTCCTAAAGTATGCAGAATTGCATTGTTTTGTTCAGCTAGACTTGATTTGTGTGTAGAATCCCTATACATAAAGTTAAGATGGTCTGCAGCTGTCATTTTAAGTCAGAAGACTTTGACAGGACTGGACAGACGAATCGTTTAAAGGAAGAAGTTATCCCGTCAGTTTTTATATTTCCAGACCATCTTTGCAAAGTTAGTGTCATTGGCCAATTATTTTATATATAAATATGACAATTTTTTCATATAATCTTAATCTTCATGTGTAATGCCCACTAAACCTAACAAAAAAATAAACTGTTAGAAATTGTATCTATTGACTTAGTTCTTTTAACTTTATCTCCATGTGCCCAGAACATTCAGGTCGAACAGGACCTCACAAAAAGCTGCAGCAAAATGTCCAGATTTTCATGTTCAGCTGTCAGGGCACCTCGAGGAGTCAGCCTTAGTGAGTGAAATAATTGTTGTTTTAAACACCTTTGTAGGATGCTGAGCTTATATTATAGTGACATGTAAAAAATGACAAGAATAAATTAAAGTTACTATAAAATGTATATCTTTCAGGATAATCAGTATGCCCCTGACCAAGGATCAGGAAGGAAGGCAAAGGAGACAGTGAAATCCCTGCTAGAGGATTTAAAACACAAAAATAAGCTAACAGGAAGTGCAGCAGAAGCTTGACTTCTACACTGTTTGGTTGATCTGCCCAGCCAATTCCTTTAACAGATGAAGCATGTAAAAATGTAACATTTATAATTTTGTAGTGGTTTAAATTCATGTCTCATCACGCAGTTTTAGATAGCAGTTGTTGGGACTCCACAGATGAATTCATTAATTTGGGTGATTGTTAACTGAACTTTTGTTAGGAGACTGCATTCTCTTTTGTCCCACAATCCTGAGAGCCATTGAACGTAGCATTGGCCAGTTTGACCCGTGACCCCGATGGCACCAGGTCAATAAAAAGGTCAGCGATCATTTGTTCTCTCTCTTTCTCTTGGAATCCTTCACTGCGGTGGACAGCTGTGGCTGTTCCCTCTCACTGTGGCTTGCTCACCAGCAGACACCCACCTGAACTCTCTCCTCGCCGTGTAATCTGCTCAGAGCAGAAACACGCAGCAGAACTGAAGTCTTTGATCTTACTGCAGTGACACTAGAGCCTGCTAGATCCCTCCCACGGACGGGTAACATATATAGTTAAGCAAAGGACTGTTTAACTTTTTCACACATGACGTTACTGATGTGTTTTTCTGAGGTTTTGTTGTTGTGACATGTTTATCTGTTAATTTGGTAGCCACATGCTAAGTTGATGTTAGTTTATGTTATGCTCCACACAGACAGAGTCTTTGCATGCTAACTAACTCATTTTATCTTGGCACCTAAACAGATCATACACATACACCTCGAGTTTGGCCCTTAAAGACAACTACACAACGTGGAGAGTAACTTTAAAGCTCCTGCTTCACATGTTCCTTTGTTTCTGACCACGTGGGTTCATGCTTGTGCACGCAAGACATTCGTAGGCAGAACAAAGAAACACACACATTCCTTTTGAAACACACACACACACACACCCTTTTGTTCTGTAGTTTAGTATATTCAGTTAGTCTTCGCATTGTGTGTTTTTCTTGTTTATCTTTTAAATAAATGATTGTGTATAATTATGATGGCTTCTTTAATGTTTAATGAGTGAATAATTTACCAGCCTCTTTTATGTTGAACTCCAAATCCTTCAACCTACTAGCTATCAGTGGTAATTTTGGTTATAGTTATTCATTTAATTATGAATCTGAGTTCCAAATTGATAGTTTAATGTATAATGTACAATTGGCTATCATTTCTCTTCTTTAAGAAGAGTGGTGCCCCCGAGGACTATATTCATTAAAGTTATTTATGATTATCTTTGATCATTCTTCATAATTAATTGATCGCACCTACACTAGTGGGTGCCCCCCTTTAACCATTGTGAATTCAAACACAGTCTCACCACTGTTCTGAAATGTTTAAAAACATTTCACAACACTCCATTAGAAATGTAGCAGATTAAAGGTTTAAATGCATTAAAGTGATCATATCAAATTACCTTAATTTTGGTAAGAGGAAGGAGGAGGTTTACACTCACTTCTCGCTATCAGAATAAAATCAGCGTTCATATTAAATAAGTGTTTAACTCAGTAAATTAATTACAAGGAGAAATTCATTTATTATTAAAATAGTTAATAATCAATTAAATTAATAATCAATTTAGTCTGCTACAGAGTTCTTGTCTTGGGACATTGACTGGAATATTTCATACACACAAACACACAATAACCAACATTTTATAAATGTTTATTTAACCATTAACTATTAACACAGGACAATAACTACTAGACTACACAAACAACTATACTACTAGACACACAAATGAATGGATAAATGCAACCATGAATGAATGATATGAACACGGTGATGAATAATTAATAAGTGAATGAATGACAATTTAATACAGAGGGTGCAGTAAATGATTGTTTGGTTTGCAGTATTAACTTGTGTAAACACAGGAAACCACTATGTGGACAACTTTAATAGTTACCAACTAAATAAAATATAGCACCGTTTAGCAACTGAGAAGTTTTGGAAAGTAAAGGGGAGATTATTATTAGGAATTATTAATCAACTGAAGTAATTTAGCTATCATACCTAGGTTGTTGGGAGATCCTAATTTTTATCTACATAATTGTTCCTATTAAGCTAGAGCATCAAAACCCAATGTCACAGAAAAGTATCTGTTGTTCCACCTGAGGTTTGGCTGAGCAGGACAAGCATTACCCTGATGGGAAGAGGAGAGGCGAAGCAGTGCTATTTCTCTGGGGCATTCGGTGATCAATTCCGGTTCCGGATGAAACTCTCTTGAGTTCCGTGTTTCAGGCTGCACAGTCGGTCCCATGGGACTGAGGCCTGAGTCGGATCTCTTCCTCCATAAGCAGGCTGATGAAGTTTGGATGTGATGGCAACATGGTGTTGACTCAGATGTTGACTGAGTTTAAAGTTTGTTATGGTCCTCGTTAGGACTCCGGTGCTGCAACTGGATGTAGCAACTTCTTTAATCTGGTATCAGCAATTTAAGTTTGCTAAAAGTTTATTTCATTTCAACATAAGAGTTAAGTCTTTGAGTCTATTTCGCTCCGTCTCTCAATTTCTCTCTATTTCTCCTTCTCTGCACCACGTGACTGGTGCGTAAGGCACAGGTTTTCTTCTTTTTTAACCTTTTCATGTTGGATCTCAGAGATGGCCTCCTTTTAGCAGGCTTCTTTCCTTCCTGCTGGGCCTCGAGATTTAGTCAGCCGTTGTCGCATTCTCCCCCGATAGTGAGGTCTTTTGTTGATCAGCAGTCTTGGAGAGCATTGGAGAAGACGTTAGAATAGAGTGAGCGAGGACAAGAAGTTTCCTCTTGTCTTAAAATCTTCTGTAAGAGGGGCGGGGTTGTTTGTGTCCAAGGTACAAAACTTCAGTCCACCATATCTTATCATAATTCTTTCTGATGGATTAACAAAGTTTTATCAGAATCAGAAATACTTCCCCGAGGGGAAACTCTTTTAAGTTTAATTCTCCCATCTTGTTGGAAGGCACCACACACTGTTATGAGTAAAATGGGGTATTGTCAACTTATAACCTAAGTAATTAAAAGACAGTGTTGATTAAATGTCATACATAGTACGCTTAATATATGTTACAACATCTGCTATTATGACGACACACAATGTATATGTTATACACACATATCTATAACCGGAAATGAAATAGTGAAATAAAATCACACAAATTAGATGTCCACATTATTCAGCAAACTTTTTATCTCAGGAATGCCTTTTGTCTGTCTGTCTGTCTGTCTGTCTGTCTGTCTGTCTCTCATCTCAGAGGGTGAGAGGAGGAGGGAGGTCAGCAGACACACGCGTGCTCTGAGGGCTGTGGAATTTAGCATTTCACTTAACATTTTCCAGCCATGATTAATTAATTGTTGTGTAGATACATATTCACGTTTCCTGTTTCATTAGCTATTCAGCACATCATAGTAGGCGAATATGTACCATCCAGTAACCTTAGGCATGTTCAATTGATTAATATTAAGGTTAAGTCAACAAGAGATCAGTTGAAAATATTCTTGGCAATATGGCATTAGAGGGGCAAGCAAGGACTTTCACTACTGAAACTGTATCCCAAATTATTAATAATGTTCTGAAAGAATAGTTTTGTTAATACAGAAAATGGTGATCCATACTTTTTATGACATTAATTATCGTAGAATGGTGTAGTCCCTCATTCGTCCAGGAGTGTTTTATCGTAGAAAAGTTTTCAGTTGTAGTCATCTGGACACTGTTTTCAGAATCAAGACGTTTCGGCTCCCATCCGGAAGTCATTCTCAATCAGTGTCCAGATGACTACGACTGAAACCTTTCCTACGATAGAACACTCCTGGACGAATGAGGGACTACACCATCTTATCATATTAATTACTTCACATAAAGAACAGTTCTTGCTGACAGGGTCTAATGTTTATTCCACAATTTGTATGTATCATCTTTTGTGCTGGTGTCATAATTAATGTGTGGCTTGTTTTCCCAAGCTTTTCAGATCTTTCAGTTGAACTCTTTCAGCAGTGCCAAGCATTCACTCCTGCTCAAAGGGAATTTGCTTTAACACTGCATTTGCATGGACCTAAATCCTACAAGTACTTGAGAGAAACAATGGAGATACCACTCCCACATCCTCACACTCTTCGAAGGTAAATATTGCCTCTTCCACATCTTCACACTCTTCCAAAGTAAATATAACAGGTGACATGTAAGTATGTTTTGCAATGTCTGTCTACATTATCTATTGTTTTACCTGAAACAGGTGGTTTAAGGCTGTGGATGCCAAGCCTGGATTAAACACTTAAACGAAAAAATTAAGATACTTGAAGATTCGGTCAAGTGTTTCTTATGGTGGCTGTCATGGCCATCAAGAGGCACGTTCAGTATGACCCTCACACACAAACAATGACAGGCTTTGTGGATCTTGGAAATGAGATAGATGAGATTAAGTGGCAAGTGAAGCCCTTGTGTTTATGGCTGTTGGACTGCAAGGCCACTGGAAGATGCCCATTGTATCTGC
Organism: Siniperca chuatsi; assembly: GCF_020085105.1. Taxonomy (NCBI): domain Eukaryota; kingdom Metazoa; phylum Chordata; class Actinopteri; order Centrarchiformes; family Sinipercidae; genus Siniperca; species Siniperca chuatsi. The sequence goes on from NC_058049.1 coordinate 26,896,832, forward strand.
TTCTTTATTCAGACATTGACAGCAGACACCCAAAAAGTTTTGCTAATCTTTTAAGTCAGTTATCAAGCAAAAATTATAAACATTTTCTGTTCCCTGCTTCTCAACATGTGAGAATTTGCTGCTTTTGTCTGTTTTATATCACTAGTACAGTGCCCATTCAAAACGTGCCTTTCAGAATGGGCCGATTGCTTGGCCTCTGGTAATGCTGCTTCAGCGTACAGAAAAATTAGTAGCCTACTGTTGATTTGAGGTGTGAATGAGTATATATACCAACAACATGAAAGAAACTAACATTCTAATGTTTTCTCATTTCAAGTATGAGGGCTGCATTTGAAAATACAAATCAAATTCATAACAGAGAGCTTTTGAAAATAAAGTTGATCGATCATGTTGGGCTCTCAGATTGTTTCTTTACTGTTGCTTTCAGTTTGGATAATTTGAATGGGTTTGCGCAAAAGATTTGTGCTTATGAGACATACTGGTTTTGAACTGCCCGTGGGAAGTAGCCTATAGCTGTGTTTTCGCTGTCTACTTTTCTCTTAGAGCACATGCCAGAAAAACTTTTCTCTGTCCCTTGTACAGCTCTGATCACAGCTTGTGCTCATGCTTATGGTTTTATTATTATGTACAAAAAAATCAGAAACTATATTTTTGCTGAAAACAGCTCATGCATAGGACTTGAGGGTTTAATAATCACTCACTCAATATTTTCAGTAGTTCTGACAAATAGAAATGTATTGGGGAATCATGACCAAAATGTAGGGCACCAAGGCCATTAAGTGATAATTACATTGTATGATGACAAAACAGTATACAATCAATAATTAGGAGTCAGTGTATTGAAAAACAGTACTGAGTTTATCAAAATTGTACACTGAATCAAGTACCTCATGTTTAATTAGGAAAGTAGTTTATAAACATGCACACAAATGGCAACCATTTACTGCATACTGCCATTAGAAACTGAGTACAATTAGCTGATATTAACCCTGATCAGCCACCTTCAGTAATCAGTACAAACACATATTAGATTGTAAACCATTAATCAAACCAGTAACTAACTGCAGTCAATATCAGACAACCTTATCTGCTTATATTTTAGCAGTTACCTAGTATTTCTGTATTGTAAAAAATATACATACAGTGTCAGCAGTTTGAATTAAATGGAAGCTCCCTGCACTCTCCGGGGAAACTATTGCACTGAACTCTCTTTACGATATATGACATATTAACAATTTATTACGTGTCCACAGAAACACATGACTCAGAAATACAAGATAAAAGGTGTCCAATGTCCAAATGTGTTTTCACTATCTACTTACTTTTTTCTGACTTGCTGTAACTTGCTGTATTAATATTAAATGTGTTGCGAGATCAAATTGCACCAAATTCGACACTGCACTTCCTTGGGTCATCAGCAATACACCCGCCAAATGTGAAGTCGATCGGATAGATACACAAAGGACAGACATACAGAGATTCCTTCTTAGATTGGTGAATTGAATATCTTTGGGTTTTGGACTGTTGGTTGTAAAAAAAATAAGACAATTGAAGACATAACCTTAGGCACTGTGAATTATGATGAGCATTTTTCACTATTTCCCTTGCAGCCCTATTAGGAAATCTGCCTAAGTAATTTTAGTCCATCGTAAACAAAATATTTCTCTCTAAAATACTTGTTGTGTTGCAGTGTATATTATAGTTTAATTGTTTACAGTGACAATCACTTAGAATTGACACTCCCAACTGAAGGCCTCTGGCCTCCCAGCCAACTCGCAGCCATTGGGTGTCCCCCCTGTTTCCTGACAGAGCGTGTCTAGATTCTACTGTAAACACGCCCATTCATTCAATTGCAGGGTGTCACCATGAGATACCATGCGCCAGCCCGCATGCTGCCCGTTGCCGTAGCTCCGTCTCGTCGTCTTACTTTTTCCAACTTTTAACTTCCCTTTTTCTTCCAAACTTGAGTAACTTGTGTGTAAGTGTAATTTAAACTACGCTCTGTACGGAAATGAGGGTAGAAAGTGTTTTGGTACTTTTTTTTGCCGTGGAACTTCTTCTTCTGCTACTCAGTCGGGGCACCGCTGCAGATCAGCTGTTTGGCCGCATTGTTTACACGAGGGAACAGCTGATCGCGCTGAAGCCGAGCAACATGGCGCCCAGGACTACCGATGTCCCCACTGAGATCAGGAGGAGGACACACCGAGGATGCAGAGGTGGAACGAAGCTGCGAGGGAAGAGAGAGGGGTGCAGACAAAAGAGACTTAAGAATGAGAGATTTAAGCCGTGTCTGCCTTCTCTCATCATGGGCAACGCGAGATCGCTGGCTCAACACCCGAGTGCACTCTTATTAATCTCGGGTGACTTCAACCATGTCAGTGTTTCAACATCACTGACTAATTTCACCCAGTATGTGAGTTGTCCTACTAGAGAGGAGAGGACACTGGACCTGCTGTATGTTAACGTTAAGGATGCATACAACTCTTCCCCCCTCCCCCCTCTGGGTAGGTCAGACCACAACCTGGTTTACCTTAAACCCTGCTATGTGCCTCTGGTTAAAAGGAAGCCCGCGAGCACAAGGACAGTGAGCAGATGGTCAGGGGAGGCCTATGAGACACTGCGGGAATGTTTTGAGGTGACAAACTGGGATGCACTCTGTGAGCCTCATGGAGAGGACATTGACGGGCTCACTGAGTGCATCACTGGCTACATTAACTTCTGTGTGGACTGCAATGTCCCAACCAAGATGGTCCATTGTTATCCAATTAACAAACCGTGGGTAACAAAGGACATCAAGGACATTCTGAATGCCAAGAGGAGGGCCTTTACGGATGGTAATAGGGAGGAGGTGAGGGCAATCCAGGCTGACCTGAAGGTGAAAATCAGGGAAGCCAAGGAGAAGTACAGGAGGAAGCTGGAGCGGAATCTCCAGCAGAACAACATGAGAGAGGTCTGGAGCAGCATCACTGGCTTCAGACCGACTGGCAGCAGAGGGGTTGAAGGCAGCTTGGACAGGGCCAACGAACTTAATCTGTTCTTTAACAGATTCGACACACCAGCTCCTGCTCATCCCCCCCCTAACTCAGCTGCTGTCGGCCCTCAAGCTCCTCTTCACATTAATGACTCCCCCCCTCCCCCACCTGTAACCTCTGCTGTGTGCCTGACTGCTGACTAGGTGAGAGGACAGCTGATGAAACTCCACTCAAACAAGGCTGCAGGCCCTGATGGCGTTAGCCCCGGGGTGCTAAAAGCCTGTGCCCCCCAGCTATGTGGAGTCCTTCAACATGTCTTCAACCTGAGCCTGAGTCTTCAAAGGGTCCCCGTTATGTGGAATACATCTTGCCTCGTTCCTGTGCCGAAGACGCCGCGTCCCAGTGGCTCCAAGGACCACAGGCCGGTGGCACTGACCTCCCACATAATGAAGACCCTGGAGAGACTAGTGCTGGAACACCATCTACACCACAGACTTCAGCCACCACACAGAGTCCTGCCACCTTCAGATGTTTTCTGATGACTCTGCTGTGGTGGGATGTATCAGCGGTGGTGATGAGTCTGAGTACAGGGCTGTGGTGGGTAACTTTGTCTCATGGTGTGAGCAGAACCATCTGCAGCTGAGGCTGAGGTCCTTCAACATCTGCCGGACAATGCTGAAGATGTTTTATGAGTCTGTGGTGGCCAGTGCTATCCTGTATGCTGTTGCATGCTGGGGCAGCAGGTTGAAGGTAGCGGACGCCAACAGACTCAACAAACTGATCCGTAAGGCCAGTGACATTGTGGGGGTGGAGCTGGACTCTCTGGCGGTGGTGTCAGAGAGGAGGATGCTGGCCAAACTACATGCCATCTTGGACAGTGTCTCCCACTCACTCCAGGACGTGCTGGTCAAGCAAAGGAGCACCTTCAGCGGAAGACTCATCCCACCAAAAAGCACCACAGAGCACCACAGGAAGTCATTCCTGCCTGTGGCCATCAAACTCCTCCCTCTAAGTGTTAGTCTGTATGACCCTAGGTCACTAAACTGGACATTGATCATTACATCTCTGCCATATTTGAATAATTGTGCAATATTCTATGTACTACTCCTGTGCAATATTTTCTTTTCCTATGTTAGTTTTTCATATTTATTGATATTGATATTATACCTATACCTACTGCTGTGCAATATCTTAATAATCTCAATAAGCTACACTTAATTTGACAGTACATGCACCACTGCTTATTACTTATATTATTACATTGTATTATTATACTGTATTATCATCATCAACCGGTAAACCCACTTGGTACTTCACACTTATTTTATCTTATACTTATACCCACCTGGTACTTAATTCATTTTCTGACCTGTTTTTATAGTGTATTGTATTATATTTTTTGCTAGTACTTTCTCCTGTGTGCACTGACGTAAAGGTGAGCTGCTGTAACAAAGAGTTTCCCTTCGGGGATCAATAAAGTATTTCTGATTCTGATTCACAAAAACACATTCACACATATTCCAATATGTGCCCACAGTACACTGCAGAGTCATGTTTTTTTTATTTAGGCCATAGTTTGTGCAGTATGTTTCCAAGATTTACAGTAGTTGCTGGAACTTCAATGATGTTTACCGCCCATCTAGTTGTCAATAGTTATATTATTCACATATTTTTAACAGCATAAACCCTGATTTGTACCTTAATGACTTTGAAGTTCAGTGCATCATTTTAGACACACTTCCCCAAAATTCAGCAATATTAAACCTAACTAAACCGAGAGCACCTGACTTCGTCCTGCAGGTCCGAAACTGTGAAATGTGAAATGTTTCTGGGTGACTTACTGTTTTATCTATGATAATAATAGATGATATGCACCTTCTGGCCTGCTGGTAGGTGTAGTTTGCCCGGTTTGAAGCATTACAATGGTAGTTATAACAACAGATTACAACTGATAAATGAATAACTGTGTGGTGTACACTTCCCCAAAAAATCTGCCTGATTATTTTTGATCTTACTTTCCTGTTGCAAAGTCAGTCTCTCGTTTATCCTGCTCCTGATTCTGTGCCACTGTTCCCCCGACAGTTCTGGAAATCGTTGGGACACGAAGGACTAGACCTTGTCTTTTATGTTTAAGGGTAGCTCCATTTTCCCATTCGTCCCGCTTCAGTTCAACCTCTTCACCCTGCTCTGATATACCGCTAATAGTGCAAGAGCCATGAAGACCTGCACTGCATACACCTCAGGCCGATGCTCTCCCCGCACAAAAGTGTCTCTCTACAACGTGTCCTCCTCTTCCACAGATAAGTCTCTAGGGGAGATGTCTGGCAAGGAAACTGGCTCTGATGTAGTGGTGCTGAAGCAGGCTGGGGTGGCATACACTGATGCTGAATTGAGGGGCTGTGGGTCCTCTCCTGTACTGCCTTCACCTGAGTGTTTGGGCTTTAACAGACGCCTCCTGATGATAAGAGCCTAGATTTAGTCACCAAAACGTACTTAGTTATGTTTAGGGAAAGATCATGGTTTGGGTTAAAATAAGTATGTCAGTTACGTAAATTAAAAAGAAGTCAATGTTGACTATTGGTTTCACATGGAAAAAATAAGCATACTTAGAATGGCTTATTAGGTGTTTACCTTAACTAACATTTTAAAGAGTAAGACATAAGACATAAGAATTTTTTTATATTCAAATCACACAATCACACAATAATAATAATAAATTAATTGTTTAATATCATAAGACTGAGTAGATTTTTTTTTTTACAGTAAGCATTTGCATACTGACATTTTTCTATATTGCAAAGGTATCTGTCTGTGACTGGTTTTGTCATCAACATAGACACATTGACCCTCGTGATACCAGAGCTGCTTCAGTCACAACAGTATGTTTGCACACAACACTTCACCCAGGGAGGCTGTTCTAATTCACTTTTCATAGTTATACCTGTGAAAAGTAATGCACTATAATTCGTATATAACCCACATAATCGGGAGCCACGACGCAGTTACATTTATGATTAGGCGGCAATCTCTAGTGGCCTAAGTAATTATGACGGGATCAAAGGAGGAAGTCAGATGAGGAAATATAAAGAGCGTCAAAGTACATGTAGGGAGGTGGATGGGATGGATGGATAGTTCATGTCTTGTGTGAAACCAAGTCAACATTGAGTTATGCACGTTAAGTTACATATGTAAGTTACGTAACCTACGTAAGTTAAGTCATGTGATTTCCTTCACGTGACTTACATGTTTACATCATGTTACTTACTGTGATTTGCTAACGTAACTTACTTATTTTAACCGTAACTGTAAGCTTTTCCTAAACCTAACCAAGTAGTTTTGGTGACACTGTGTCTCTCTCAGCTGTAGATATGTCATCCATAGTGCTAGCTGAGGACTCTGACATTGCATCCTCTCCATTTGAGAATGTTGCTAGTGTGATGTTGCAACACAGCTACCTGCCGTGCCTAACCAACAATGCTCTGGTTTATATTGCAGGTTTTGTTGTCAGGCAGGTCATGAAGCAGCTTTCATGTGATGTATGCCACAGTTTGGTTTGTGAGGCTGTACCTGCATCATTTTGTGATAGCTACCACCTGCTAACCTTGAAAAACAATGGAGGCCTGATGATTTCAAGCATAGGTACAGTGAAGGTGATCCTCTCAGCAGAGTGCTGCGTCCGACAGGCCACAAACATTTCATCTGCAGCACATCAGTGCACTGTGTCCCTGGTCAACCATGCTGTCAGATCAAACATTTAGAAGATGTGTTTGATCTTTGTGACCATATTGTGGAACCTCAGGATGGCACTGACAACCATCACTTTAGCCTCAGATCTTTAATCGTGAGCAGCTTTCATAAGTTGAGGCAACACCATGTGGCAAAAATTCATAGCTTTAGTTTGTTTCTGTATTCAGGCTTCTATGAGCATGTGCCTGTATGACATGAGCCAACCAGTGCAAAAGGACCTGATATTCCTCCAAGGAAAAACTGTGTTTTTTATACATTTACATGAGATTTGAGCTAAATTTGTATTGTTCATCTCTCTTGTATAAACATGCAGCCACAAGTCATTTCCCTGGTGCTTTTAAATTTCAGTTGTACAAAACTATAAGGTTTATCAGAATGTGTAACTCTTAAATTGCAACTCTGCACAACCCTGCAGATACACTGTATATAGCGTTTTTGTAAGTGTTTGTTCAAATCACACAATAATATTTACTTTAAAATTGTTTAATATCAAAAGACTGAGGTAATTTATTATTATTTTTTTTTTTTTACAGTAAGCATTTGCATACTAACAATTTTCTATATTGCAAAGGTATCTGTCTGTGACTGGTTTTGTCCTCAAGATAGACACATTGACCCTGATGATAACAGAGCTGCTTCAGTCACAACAGTATGTTGAGGCTGTTCTCATTCACTTTTCGTAGTTATACCTATGAAAAGTAATGCATTCTAATTCGTATATAACCCACATAATCGGGAGCCATGACGCAGTTACATTTATGATTAGACGGTGACCTCTAGTGGCCTCAGTAATTATGATGGGATCAAAGGAGGAAGTCAGATGAGGAAGTATAAAGAGCGTAAAAGTCCAGGTAGGGAGGTGGATGTGGTGGATGGATGGGTCAAATACAATACTTTCACTTGGTAGACCGGGGTTCATGTCCTGTGTGCACGTTAAGTTACATACGTATGTTACGTAACATACGTAAGTGTAAATGTTTACATCATGTTACTTACTGTGAGTTACTAACGTAACTTACTTATTTTAACCGTGAGCCGTGGGTGCTTTTAATTTCAGTTGTACAAAACTAAGGTTTATCAGAATATGTAACTGTTAAACTGCAACTCTGCACAATCCTGCAGATACACTGTACATAGCTTTTTTGTGTTTGTTCAAATCACACAATAATAAAATAATAATAAAAATGTACTTAAAAAATGTTAACTTCAGTGTTTGTTGTAATGATGTCTTTTTCATTAATTCAATCTTTATTTATTTCCAAAACTATAAACACAAATAGATCATGGCAGCCGTTTTACAATCAAGAAAAAAGAATATAGGCCTACTTAGAAACGAATTACATAGGGTAAATTCATCTTGAATATTATATTATAGAAATATTACTGTTACTATCTAGTATTTGGTAAGTATTTTGGTATTAAAACCTGCATTTAAAATTTAACCAAGTTTCCTGTATCATAAACGCATGTCTGGCATTTCTAACAAACTAAACAGCTTGAAAATTGGTTGAAAATTCAGGAGTTATGATTATTTCAATTATGGATAGACCTCCTGCCTTTATTTGTGGGATTGATTGATGATTCAAGAGGAATTTCCTAGAAAGAACTGCTCTATTTACTGTAAGTGTACAGGACTAGAAATTGTATCGGATTTAAAATCCATGTTAGGTAAAAAGACTTAAAAACGTATCTGTAAGTTATATGACAATTCCATGTTCACCTTCGATAAAATTAGCCACTCATAATTGACTAACTTACATGCTATTCTCAGTTTATCCTTTAGATGGTGCTCTGCACTCACATTGAGTGAGGCTTAGGGCTAAAAGGGGTGGGGAAGTGATGAAAATGCCAGAAATGTGAATTCTTGTCATTGTTCTCAGGTAAGTGAACTGATAAAAGCTGATAATTGTACACTAAAATGGTGCAGAATGTAAATGGGTTAATTAATGAACAATGTGAGTAAGGCCTCAAGTGGCTAAGACAATGGGAAATATGGTGATATGTGTTCTTTGGAAGAACAACTCGTTTTTGTATGCTAATGTGTTAGCCTTTTTGGCTAGCGGGCCTTAGCCTAATTGCAACATAAGGAGAAATAGCTTGCTATTCACAGCTGTCTTATAGTTACAATAAGTAGTGACAGTATGTTGTTGCTGTAGTTGTTGGATGTTAAAGACCATGTAATAGAAGCTAAGTGTCAAGAATGGCAGACAGCTTTGTGTTAATGTCCACAATATCATCAAGCTATTACAGAGGAGTTGTAAACAGTGTTGTAGCCTACATATATAATAAGTGCCATGTGATCAGTTATGCGTTCAGGTGTAAGAAAAACAGTTGTTCTAGTGGCCAATACAAGTACTCTCCAAATGTTACTATCAATTTTGTAAGCCTATTAGCCAAAGAAAACATTCCTTGATAATATGTTATTAATGGCCATGTATACATGTACAATTACCAGAGTAATGAACAAGCTACACGTTCAACTGTGTGTCTTCTTGTCTTTGTTCTCAGCCGTTCTCACATTGCAATTCTGAGGCTGGTAACTAAATAAAACATACAGATAAATAAAAATTATTTGGATTTTTCATATTTTGAGGGGAGGTGTCAGGGGGATTTTGACCCATGACTTTGGTATTACTAAAATCCTGGCTGTCACCCTGCTACCATACCAGGCCACAGACGAAAAAGCAAAATTTGTGAGTTGACTTTGCAAGGTTACAGACATAGTTTTATGGCAAAGGGTGCAAGTGTTTGGTTTGTCATAGGCTGCATTTAGAAAAGAAGACAATCATTTCCTAATTGGAAACACAACTGTTTGCTTTCACAGCAGCTTCACTGAACCGGTTTGTGCCTTCAGTAATGTTAGGTTAGGATGAGGTTTGGGTTGTTCAGGGTTGAGGTGGTGTCCTCAACATTCTGATACCCTTGTGTGCGTATGTCTGTGTTTACATACAGTGGTGTGAAAAAGTGTTTGCCCCCTTCCTGATTTCTTATTTTTTTGCATGATCTTAAAATCAATCCTAAAACAAACATGGAGCCAATGTAAAGAGGCTAAAACAGGTGTTATGTGGTCTTACTTCTTGGTCCTGGTTAACAGCATAGAAACTGAGTTTTGTACAGTCTGCAGTCGTGTCAAAGTTTTTTGATTAAGACAAGTGAACAGGCTGTTAAAATAATCGAGGCGTGAGGAGATAAAAGCATGTACAACTTATGGTGGAGTCATGAACACTGACCTTAACTGAGGCAAGTGAGGCCTGCAGTTCTTTGGATGTTGTTGTGAGATCTTTTGTGACCTCTTAGATGAGTCGTTGCTGCGCTCTCGGGGTCATTTTGGTCGACCGGCCACTCCTGGGAAGGTTCACCACTGTTCCATGTTTTCGGCATTTGTGGATAATGGCTCTCACTGTGGTTCGCTGGAGTCCCAAATCTTGAGAAATAGCTTTATAACCTTTTCCAGACTGATAGATCTCAATTACTTTCTTTCTCATTTGTTCCTGAATTTCTTTGGATCTCGCCACGATGTCTAGCTTTTGAAGATCTTTTGGTCTACTTCACTTTGTCAGGCAGGTTCTATTTAAGTGATTTCTTGATTGAGAACAGGTGTGGCAGTAATCAGGCCTGGGTGTGGCTAGAGAAATTGAACTCGTGGGGCAATCACTTTTTCACACAGGGCCATGTAGGTTTGGATTTTGTTTTCCCTTAATAATAACAACCTTTATTTAAAAACTGCATTTTGTGTTTACTTGTGTTATCTTTGACTAATATTTTTCTTTAATTAAATTTTAAATTAAATTTGTTTGATAATCTGAAACATTTAAGTGTGACAAACTTGCAAAAAAAATAAGAAATCAGGAAGGGGGCAAACACTTTTTCACACCACTGTATGTGTTGTACAGATTCACTGACACTTGTGTGTCTAGTGTTAGAAGAGAAAGTCAAGAGAGATATGGCAGTTGCTTCTTTGTCTCTATAGTTTTTTTTTGAGTGTGTGTGTCTATGTCAGATAATGGTATTAGGCTGACCCTCAGCTTGTGAGGTGAATATCAATTCACTTGCTGCAGTCATGTTGAATTCCATTTAAGAGCAACTCCCAGTGTCTGTCTTGCTCTAGTCACACATACATGCACACACACACACAACCTTCAAACATAGATATGGGTAGAAGCATGTTCATTTTCAGTTTTATTCTAACACACACATTTAAAAAGACAAAGAGCTGGCTTATTCCACCACACTATCACAATCAGAATGAGCCAAATATATGTGTAGATGACATTATTTGGCCAGCAATACCATTCATTTTTATTGCCCACTAGCACACTGGTTTTATGTGGATAACTGGCTAAATGTAGGTGACAGGAAATCATATTAAAGTATGTCCTACACAGCTACACGTGAAGTTTGATTTCAACAGGGTTTTTTTCCAGCAATCTCAATATTAAATGTAAATGTGTCAGTCCCTCAGAATCAAAGAGGGCTTCTGCAACAAGAACAAATCTATCAGAGGAAAAGCCACCAAGGCTATTAATCAAGATCATCTTGGTTTCTCATTGTCACTATATGTGTTGTTATTATACCTACAGCATATGAAAAACCCTGCTGGACGACAGCTAGTTCATAAGAGGTTAGTCTATAGGGATTTGGGGAAATACTGGAGGTCACAACCAGAGGCATGTTGAAAGGAATATTACAAGAAGCTATTGTAAGAATCAGAATCAGAAATACTTTATTGATCCCCGTAGGGAAACTCTTTGTTACAGTAGCTCGTCTTTACGTCAGTGCACACAGGAGAAAGTACTAGAAAACGACATGATACACTATAAACACTATAAAACAGGTCAGAAATAAATTAAGTATCATGTCGGTATAAGTATAAGATAAACTAAGTGTCAAGTACCAAGTGGGTTTACTGGTTGATGATGAAAGTACAGTCTAAAATACAATGTAACTACTTATGTAATAAATAATAGTAATAAGCGGAGGTGCATGTACTGTCGAAGAGTAATTGAGGTATATAGTATCAGTAGCAATAAATAAGAAGAAAACTAACAAGGGAAAACTAATATTGCACGGAAGTAGTACACAGAATATTGCACAATTATTATTAATTATGGCGGAGATGTAATGCTCAATGTCCAGTTTAGTGACCTAGGGTCAAACAGACTAACTCTTAGAGGGAGGAGTTAAATAGTTTGATGGCCACAGGCAGAAATGACTTCCTGTGGCGCTCTGTGGTGCTTTTTGGTGGGATGAGTCTTCCGCTGAAGGTGCTCCTTTGCTTGACCAGGACGTCATGGAGCGGGTGGGAGACACTGTCCAAGATGGCATGTAGTTTGGCCAGCATCCTCCTCTCTGACACCACTGCCAGAGAGTCCAGCTCCACCCCCACAATGTCACTGGCCTTGCGGATCAGTTTATTGAGTCTGTTGGCGTCCGCTACCTTTAGCCTGCTGCCCCAGCATGCAACAGCATACAGGATAGCACTGGCCACCACAGACTCATAGAACATCTTCAGCATGGTCCGGCAGATGACCTCAGCCTCCTCAGAAAATAGAGGCGGCTCTGGCCCTTCCTGTAAACAGCCTGAGTGTTCTTGGTCCAGTCCAGTTTGTTATCTAAGTGTACTCCCAGGTACTTGTAGTCCTCCACAATGTCCACACTGACCCCCTGGATGGAAACCGGGGTCACTGGTGCCTTGGCCCTCTGTAGATCTACAACCAGCTCTTTTGACTTTGTCGCATTGAGCTGCAGATGGTTCTGCTCGCACCATGAAACAAAGTTACCCACCACAGCCCTGTACTCCGTCTCATCACCACCGCTGATACATCCCACCACAGCAGAGTCATCAGAAAACTTCTGAAGGTGGCAGGACTCTGTGTGGTAGCTGAAGTCTGTGGTGTAGATGGTGAAGAGGAAGGGAGAGAGGACAGTCCCCTGAGGGGCCCCAGTGTTGTTGACCACGCTGTCTGACACACAGTGCTGCAGCCGCACGTGCTGTGGTCTGCCAGTCAGGTAGTCCACAATCCAGGACACAAGGGGGGCATCCACCTGCATCGCTGCCAGCTTCTCCCCCAGCAGGGCTGGCCGGATGGTGTTGAAAGCACTGGAGAAGTCAATAAACATGATCCTCACCGTGCTTGCCGGCCTGTCCAGGTGGGTGTGGATGCAGTTAAGCAGGTAGATGATGGCGTCCTCAACTCCCAGCCGGGGCTGGTAGGCGAACTGAAGGGGGTCCAGGAGGGGTCTGACCATGGGCCCCAGCTGTTCCAGCACTAGTCTCTCCAGGGTCTTCATTATGTAGGAGGTCAGTGCCACCGGTCTGTAGTCCTTGGTGCCACTGGGGCGTGGCGTCTTCGGCACAGGAACGAGGCAAGATGTCTTCCACAGAATGGGGACCCTTTGAAGACTCAGGCTCAGGTTGAAGACATGCTGAAGGACTCCACAAAGCTGGGAGGCACAGGCTTTTAGCACCCCGGGGCTAACGCCATCGGGGCCTGCAGCCTTGTTTGAGTGGAGCCTCATCAGCTGTCCTCTCACCTGGTCAGCAGTCAGGCACACAGCAGAAGTTACAGGTGGGGAGGGGGAAGTCGTCGGTCTGGAGAGGGCCGTTAGCCTGATGGGGGTGTGTGTGTGTGTGTGTGTGGGGGGGGGGCAGAGTACTCAGAGGAGCTTGAGGGCCGACAGCAGCTGAGTTAGAGGGGGGATGAGCAGGAGCCGGTGTGTCGAATCTGTTAAAGAACAGATTAAGTTCGTTGGCCCTGTCCAAGCTGCCTTCAACTCCTCTGCTGCCAGTCGGTCTGAAGCCAGTGATGGTCTTCATGCCACTCCAGACCTCTCTCATATTGTTCTGCTAGAGTTTCCACTCCAGCTTCCTCCTGTACTTCCTTGGCTTCCCTGATTTTCACCTTCAGGTCAGCCTGGATTGCCCTCACCTCCTCCCTATTACCATCCGTAAAGGCCCTCCTCTTGGCATTCAGAATATCCTTGATGTCCTTTGTTACCCACGGTTTGTTATTTGGATAACAATGGACCATCTTGGTTGGGACATTGCAGTCCACACAGAGGTTAATGTAGCCAGTGATGCACTCAGTGAGCCCGTCAATGTCCTCTCCATGAGGCTCACAGAGTGCATCCCAGTTTGTCACCTCAAAACATTCCCGCAGTGTCTCATAGGCCTCCCCTGACCATCTGCTCACTGTCCTTGTGGTCACAGGCTGCCTTTTAACCAGAGGCACATAGCAGGATTTGAGGTGAACCAGGTTGTGGTCTGACCTACCCAGAGGGGGGAGGGGGGAAGAGCTGTATGCATCCTTCACGTTAGCATACAGCAGGTCCAGTGTCCTCTCCTCTCTAGTAGGACAGCTCACATACTCAGTGAAATTAGTCAGTGTTGTTGAAACACTGACATGGTTGAAGTCACCCGAGATTAAAATGAGTGCACTCGGGTGTTGAGTCTGGAGATGTGCTATGGCGGTGTGAATGGCGTTGCACGCTGATGGCGGGTTAGCAGAGGGGGGGATGTAAACAGTCACAACAATGGCATGTGAAAATTCACGTGGCAGATAATATGGCCGGAGTCCCACAGCTAACAGTTCAATGTCCGGGCTACAGATACTCTGCTTGATGGTAATGTGACCAGGGTTACACCATCTGTTGTTAACTAGAACAGCAAGCCCGCCGCCTTTCCGCTTACCGCTCCCGGTGTGATCCCTGTTGGCCCGAACAGTATGAAAGCCGTCAATGGAAACGTTATGGTCCGGGATATCCTGGTGTAGCCATGTCTCAGAGAAGCACATCAAGCTACACTCACGGAACTCCGTCTGACTCCGGGCTAACACCGTTAGCTCGTCCATTTTATTCGCCAGCGATCTCACATTGCCTATGACGAGAGAAGGCAGACACGGCTTAAATCTCTTATTCTTAAGTCTCTTTTGTCTGCACCCCTCTCTCTTCCCTCGCCGCTTCGTTCCACCTCTGCATCCTCGGTGTGTCCTCCTCCAGATCTCAGTGGGTACATCAGTTGTCCTGGGCGCCATGCTGCTCGGCTTCAGCTGATCTGCAGCGGTGCCCTGACCGAGTAGCAGAAGAAGAAGTTCCACGGCGAAAAAAAGTACAAAAACACTTTCTACCCTCATTTTCGCAAAGAGCGTAGTTTAAATTACACTTACACACAAGTTACTCAAGTTTGGGAAAAAAAAGGAAAGTTAAAAGTTGGAAAAAGTAAGACAACGAGACGGAGCTACGGCAACAGGCAGCATGCGGGCTGGCGCATGCGCACTACAAGCGTAAATTGCAGCACTTCCACTTTATCACAAAATAATTCATTGAATGATTTTAAACACCACAATCTCTCTGGGTGGAGTCTGCATGTCCTCCCCGTGTTACCGTGGGTTCTCTCCGGGTTCTCCGGCTTCCTCCCACCGTCCAAAGACATGCATGTGTAGGTTAATTGATAACTCTAAATTGCCCGTATTGAATGAATGTGAGAGTGAATGGTTGTCTGTCCTTGTCTGTGTCTGTGTTAGCCCTGCGACGAGTTGGCCACTGTCCAGGGTGTACCCTGCCTAAGGCCCAAAGTCACTGGGATAGGCTCCAGTCACCCGCGACCCCTAACGGGACCAAGCGGTAGAAAATGGATGGATGGATGGATGGATTTTAAACACTGCTGAACAATATATGACATAAGTGCCATTGTTCTGTCAACAGTTATGGATAATTGCGTGTTGTGACACAATTGCAAAGAATTGCAAAAAACAAACAGTACTTCATGTTTCTTATTCATATTAATTTGGGTTAAGCACACAGTTGTAGAAAGCATGGCTTGTTGTATGGAGAATTGTGTCAAATTAATCATTTATCTGTGTTTTCATGAACTGGGTGCAAAGGAAGGCTCAGTGGGATATGTTTACATGCACAATATTGCCTCTATATGGCGAGTACTGTGAGAACTGCAAGTCTGGTATGGTGTTTACATAATTGCATATACAGATGCTCATAATAGTCATGTCTACATGTCAGAAAATTATTTTACTATCCTGAAGAAATCGTGCTTGGTGTTTGGCTTTAAGAAAACAAGTTCTAGATATCTTTGGTGGCTAGAATGAATCCTGGAGGACTTGTGCTCAACTCCAAATCATTTCATTGTACTTACATTTGACTTGTGGAATAGATTAATGATAAGAATGACCTATTAATCCATCCCATTAATGACTCTGTCTTGGTTTTATTAAAATTATACTTTAATGTAAATGTAACACAATCTCAACAAGAACAAATTAAAAATAGATTCTAAAGAGATCTACTGTAGTGTGTCCCTGATATATTTGCTTTTAACAGCTTGAATGCTGCGTTGCGAACAGCTTTGTTCACATACTTGCCGGTGTACTTTGCTTATACTTTTAATCCTCCATGTACACACAGAGTTGGGATTTCTGGCACACCTTTACCAACTTTAAAGCTACATGGAGAAGGGTTATAGTCACAAGAGGTCAAAACTCCAACTACTTTAGGGTTCTACAGCAATGAAAATGGCACAAACTACCTGCATTTGCACCACAGCAAATGGCAGTCGCAATGTTATTACAAAAAATCTCTAAAACTCTGCTGGCTCTGCATCAGTAGCACCAAAATGAATGACCTAGTGATTGACTGACCAGTCACTTCCACCCTTCCACAAAATTTGGACAAAATCTTTTTATGTAGCTTGACCTTGCTGCTACATAGTTGTTATTGATTAGAAAAAAAATCCTTTTTTCCCCTTTTTTTTAACAAGACAATGGGTCTTATATTTTTTGGTCCAGACAAGAGGCAGCAGACCAAACGATGAAGTGTCTCAAACCAATACTATGGCACTGAGCCTGAATGCAGCTGCCAACTCTACCTCCAGTACCTCCAAAAAACTAGTCACAGAAACTCATGTTTTCCTTATTCATTTGACCTTTGACCCTTTGTCCTTCGGCTATAACTTGGCCAGAAAGGAAAGAAATAAAAACAAATCTGTCTAAAAGCAATTGTCGGTAAGCACTTTGGCTTTGCAACAGAAGTTTAGGAATGGAGCAAGGGAAAATTATGATGTGGGGTGAAGAATTGGGAAATAAAAATGCTGAAAATAACAGTAAAAAGACAGCTGACTGATGTGAAAGAAAATAAAGCAAAAAAAAGAAAGAAAAGAAACATTTATATCTCAGTATGTAGGTCTAGTGTCTAGAGTGTGCTCATCATAAATAGTTTACTTCTTGTTATATAATACAGTGATGTTTGCATTTGTCACATTACACACACACACTTGCCACAGTCCCATGCAGTGAAGCACAGAAGGCCTGTGTGACTCTACTGTCATCTTCTCATTAATTCAAGTGTGGGTTTGTGCGTTTAATCCGAGTCATGTGCGCTCCACTGACTGCACTGTTTAGCTCCCCTAAACAAAGACTAAACAAAGTTCTTCCATTAAAGCACTTTTGTACAAGCTGACATTTAGATGTCACATGCTCTCTGTCTTTGTCTCTTCTGATGTTTCTGTCTCTCTGCAGTCTGTGACTCTTGTCATCTTTGCCTTAGAAGGTTTTCAGACGACTCATCATGTCGTAGTCCTTCAGGGGTCTCAGCACGCCACACAGAAGCCCTGTTGGCTGTCTCATCAGAACATAAAGGAGTAATTTCTGCTTCCGCAGACTGTCTGTCACTCTTGTTGCAAAGAAACATTCATAGCTGCAAGCATGTAGGCCTACTTGCTTTGTGTCATCTGATATATAATAATCAACCACATGTCAAACCTCCACACGGGTATCAAAATCAAACAAGTATGATACGATACGGCCAACTAAAGCAGGACACAGTATACTCTCCAGTTAAAGTTACCCATCACATACAGGTGAACACAATAATTTATCAGTACAATCAAGACATCAAATGCGAGGGTCACGTATCAACAAACCAGCTTATAAAAACACACACATGCATGAGCATTGTAAATACCAACAAAAAAATAGTACAAGCTGCCTATAGGGGATCCAATCCTCATCAACACCCATCACATACAATAGGCTACAGTGCTAACAGTGAATAATAATAACACAGTTAATTGGGAATAGCCTTTACCTTAAAACAGAAGCAACTACAGAGGCCAGTTTTTTTCCCTGATCTTTGAGTTAAAGTGAGTGAAGTTTACGATATTGCACCGCCATGGTGCGATGGTGATGACAATAGCATGCATGCTGGTAACTTTATTAGAGTTAATTAGTGATGAATCACCCTCATGCATGAATCATACATCAATAGCCTAATTGATGCATGATCCATGATTCTGAAGATACAGAAAAATAGAAATGCATGGCAAAAACAGCATATTGTCAATATTTCAGAGACCCCCCAAAATTTCACAAATCGTGAGGAGCTCGTATTATTAAGGGGAGTCAAGCTCCCCCTGGTTTCACTGTAGTTCGCACCCTGCTTGAACGCAAATAGTTAACAATGGAGTTAGCAATGTAGCTTGGTCCTAGCCCAAAAAGGGCTTTATATATAAGGAGGATGACCATAAAATCAATTCTAAATGTTACAAGAAGCCAGTGCAGAACAGCTAAAACTGGACTAATGTGCTCTCTCCTCTTGGTTCTGGTTAATAGCCAAGCTGCAGAGTTTTGAATGAGCTGAAGTCTCTCAGTGTTTTTTTTTCAGGAGGCCAGTAAAAAGCACATTACAACCGAATTAGCTTGAAATAAAGGCATTACATTTTTCAGCATCTTCTGATTTATAAATGGTCGTACTTCAGCTATGTTTCTAAAGGTGGAAAAATTATGTTTTCATCAACTTGTTAATGTGGGACTTAAATCTTAGATCTGAATCTAAGATAAGACTTCAGGGAGTTAATTTCCCCAGATTATTTAACAGCATTTCTCTTTTTGTTTTAGGGCAGACTAGTAGGATTTTAGTTTTGTCCTCATTTAACTTTAAGAAATGATTGCTCATCACTGTATTTATTGCCAAAAGACAGGTAGTAATAGAGTTCATAGCTGCAGCATCATTTGGTTCAGCAGAGATGTACAGCTGTGTGTCAACTGTACAGCTATCTATGGAAACATACATACATACATACATACTCTCTAATGATGTCAACAAGTGGCAGCATGTATAGTGAGAATAGTAATGGACGAAGGCAGTTCCTTTGTGCAACCCCAAAACAGATGTCATGTTTCTAAGACACATGATCTCCAAGACTGACAAAACTTCCTCCCTTTGATGTTTGAACCAGTTTAACACACAGTCAGAAAGACCAACCAACTTTTCAAGATGATTGATCCTGGTCAATCATATCAAACGCTACTTAAGTTCGGTTTCTTTTGTAGGCGGTTAGGGTTAGGGTTAGGGTCAGGGTTAGTTAGTTACACTCAGTAACAGTCTTGCAAAGCTCAGTTAATGTAATACAGGTGAATGTTCCCATGGTTAAATTTTTTTTACAGGGTTTACTGAGGTCATGTGTGTTTACATCAGCAGCAATACTGGCTCTAACTGAAGTTATTGCAATGCAATGCAAGTTCTTTTTTACAGGTAGTCATGGCTTCTTTGTATATATTACAGTGAACTGGGAGCCGAGTTTTCCTCCATTTTCTTTCAGCTGCTCGACAGATTCTCTTAATCTCATTAACACAGTTATACCATGGGGAGATTCTGTCAGTTGACCTCTTTAACCTTTAGTGGAGCAGCAGTATTTAAAGCAGATGACATGGTATTGTTGAAATTTTCAACCATGTAAACCATTTAAAGAGCAGTCATAGCTGTTTGACTGAAATGATCTCATTAGAGAACTTTGCTTCAGCCTTGCCATCAATAATAATAATAATAAAACTTTATAGAGCACTTATCAAAACAAAGTACAAAGTGCTTCACAACAAGATAAATAAAATACCACAGTGAATGATGAAATATAAAGAAATAAAATACACAAAAGCAATAAAATTAACAGCCAGTTCAGGTAAAATCAGGATATGCTTTCCGATAAAAATGTGTTTTGAGAAGAGACTTAACCGAAGACACTGACTCAGACAACCTAATTTCTTTGGGCAAGTTGTTCCAGAGCCTCGGGGCCCTAATAGCAAATACTCTGTCCCGCTTAGTTTTCATCCTGGACTCAGGAACAGACAGAAGACCCATGCCCTCTAGGAATCTCTTTTGAACCAAAAACTCCCTTTTAGTCTTTGTTAAGATTGGGTTGGTAAAATCCAGATACAAAATGCATTTATTAGAATTCTGGAATATCAGATATGATAGCTCCTTCCAAAAGTGTAATTCAACTTATCAGTGACATGTGTGAGGTTTTTGGTGGAACAGTAAATATCAGAATCAGAAATACTTTATTGATCCCCGAAGGGAAACTCTTTGTTACAGCAGCTTGCCTTTACATCAGTGCACACTGGAGAAAGTACTAGCAAAAAATATAATACAATACACTATAAAAAAACAGGTCCGAAAATAAATTAAGTACCAAGTGGGTATAAGTATAAGATAAAATAAGTGTGAAGTACCAAGTGGGTTCACCGGTTGATGATGATAATAAAGTATAATAATACAATGTAATAATATAAGTAATAAGTAGTGGTGCATGTACTGTCGAGTTAAGTGTAGCTTAATGAGATTATTAAGATATTGCACAGCAGTAATGGAGGTATGAATAATATCAATATCAATAAATAGGAAAAACTAAAACAGGGAAAACTAAATATTGCACAGGAGTAATACACAGAATATTGCACAATTATTTCAAGTATGGCAGAGATGTAATGATCAATGTCCAGTTTAGTGACCTAGGGTCATACAGACTAAAATTTAGAGGGAGGAGTTAAAGAGTTTGATGGCCATAGGCAGGAATAACTTCCTGTGGAGCTCTGTGGTGCATTTTGGTGGGATGAGTCTTCCGCTGAAGGTACTCCTTTGCTGCACGTCATGGAGTGGGTGGGAGACACTGTCCAGGATGGCATGTAGTTTGGCCAGCATCCTCCTCTCTGACACCACCGCCAGAGAGTCCAGCTCCACCCCCACAATGTCACTGGCCTTACGGATCAGTTTGTTGAGTCTGTTGGTGTCCACTACCCTTAACCTGCTGCCCCAGCATGCAACAGCATACAGGATAGCACTGACCACCACAGACTCATAAAACATCTTCAGCATTGTCCGGCAGATGTTGAAGGACTCCTCAGAAAATAGAGGCGGCTCTGTGTGGTAGCTGAAGTCTGTGGTGTAGATGGTGAAGAGGAAGGGAGAGAGGACGGTCCCCTGAGGGGCCCCAGTGTTGCTGACCACGCTGTCTGACACACAGTGCTGCAGGTGCACGTGCTGTGGTCTGCCAGTCAGGTAGTCCACAATCCAGGACACAATGGAGGCATCCACCTGCATTGCTGCCAGCTTCTCACCCAGCAGGGCTGGCCGGATGGTGTTGAAAGCACTGGAGAAGTCAATAAACATGATCCTTACCGTGCTTGCCGGCTTGTCCAGGTGGGTGTGGATGTGGTTAAGCAGGAAGATGATGGCATCCTCAACTCCCAGCTGGTAGGCAAACTGAAGGGGGTCCAGGAGGGGTCTGACCATGGGCCCCAGCTGTTCCAGCACTAGTCTCTCCAGGGTCTTCATTATGTGGAAGGTCAGTGCCACCGGTCTGTAGTCCTTGGAGCCACTGGGACGCGGCGTCATCGGCACAGGATCGAAGCAAGATGTCTTCCACAGAACAGGGACCCTTTTGAAGACTCAGGCTCAGGTTGAAGACATGTTGAAGGACTCCACATAGCTGGGGGGCACAGGCTTTTAGCACCCCACGGGCTAACGCCATCGGGGCCTGCAGCCTTGTTTGAGTGGAGTTTCATCAGCTGTCCTCACACCTGGTCAGCAGTCAGGCACACAGCAGAGGTTACAGGTGGGGGAGGGGAGGAGTCATTAGTGTGAAGAGGGCTGTTAGCCTGATGGGGAGGGGGGAGCAGAGTACTCAGAGGAGCTTGACGGCCGACAGCAGCTGAGTTAGAGGGGGGATGACCAGGAGCCGTTGTGTCGAATCTGTAAAAGAACAGATTAAGTTCGTTGGCCCTGTCCAAGCTGCCTTGAACTCCTCTGCTGCCAGTCGGTCTGAAGCCAGTGATGGTCGCCTTCAGGTCGGCCTGGATTGCCCTCACCTCCTCACTATTACCATCAGTAAAGGCCCTCCTCTTGGCATTCAGGATGTCCTTGATGTCCTTTGTTACCCACGGTTTGTTATTTGGCTAACAATGGACCATCTTAGTTGGGACATTGCAGTCCACACAGAAGTTAATGTAGCCAGTAATGCACTCAGTGAGCCTGTCAATGTCCTCACCGTGAGGCTCACAGAGTACATCCCAGTTTGTCACCTCAAAATATTCCTGCAGTGTCTCATAGGCCTCCCCTGACCATCTACTCACTGTCCTTGTGGTCGCGGGCTGCCTTTTAACCAGAGGCACATAGCAGGGTTTAAGGTGAACCAGGTTGTGGTCTGACCTACCCAGGGGGGGGAGGGGGGAATAGCTGTATGCATCCTTAACGTTGGCATACAGCAGGTCCAGTGTCCTCTCCTCTCTAGTAGGACAACTCACATACTGGATGAAAGTAGTCAGCGTTGTTGAAACACTGACAGGGTTGAAGTCACCCGAGATTAATATGAGTGCACTCGGGTGTTGAGTCTGGAGTTGTGCTATGGCAGTGCGAATGGCGTTGCACACCGATGCTGGGTTAGCAGAGGAGGGGATGTAAACAGTCACAACAACGGCATGTGAGAGTTTATGTGGCAGATAATATGGCTGGAGTCCCACAGCTAACAGATCAATGTCCAGGCTACAGATACTCTGCTTGATGGTAACGTGACCAGGGTTACACCATCTGTTGTTAACTAGAACAGCAAGCCCGCTGCCTTTCCGCTTACCGCTCCCGGTGTGATCCCTGTTGGCCCGAACAGTATGAAAGCCGTTGATGGAAACGTTATGCTCTGGGATATCCTGGTGTAGCCATGTCTCAGAGAAGCACATCAAGCTACACTCACGGAACTCCGTCTGACTCCGGGCTAACACCGTTAGCTCGTCCATTTTATTCGCCAGCGATCTCACGTTGCCCATGACGAGAGAAGGCAGACACGGCTTAAATCTCTTATTCTTAAGTCTCTTTTGTCTGCACCCCTCTCTCTTCCCTCGCCGCTTCGTTCCACCTCTGCATCCTCGGTGTGTCCTCCTCCAGATCTCAGTGGGGACATTGGTTGTCTAACGCAAAATGTCTAACATAGCGATGAAGACGTTGATTGCAAAATGTTTAACCTTGGATTCTGACAATGATGGTCCTGTTGAAGGAGCCATCACTGTGGATGACAAATATCTATGGTAAACAGACAAACAAAAAAGCCCATCTAGAAGAACTTAAAGTATTTCTAATAGAAAACGCAACTGCCAGTCAAGATGTAACACAAGTACTGAATTGTAGGTTGATTAGCAGGTTTCTAAGAATGCAGAGAGGTTATAAATGTTGGATGGAAAAGGCAAAATTAGGGGTTTCAGAAAAGCCTGACCCATTCTTCGTGTCATTGGCGATTAAGACAAGAGAGTTAGATGCCATCGGGTTATTTACAAATCCGAAAAGGAAGATGCAAGCTGTTCAGTATGATCCTACAATAGAACAGACAACATTAATGGCAGTACAAAAGTATTATGGAGCGAGCCACGGCTGTGGACATGGTCGAGGCTTTAACAGACAACAGCAGGATTTCTCAAGATTTAGGACCGAGTTTGGAAGTCTTCCAAGGAGAGGACATGGTTTTAGTAATAGAGCAAATGGTTGGGGACCAAACATCCCTGTAGATGTTTGTACTTGTAATTGTTTTAGACAAGGTCATTGGTCTAAAGACTGTGTATAATAATACACCGCTACAGTTACCAAAACTTTATTTAAAAATTGAAGTAAAAAGAATTCCTTTGATAGATACAGGAGCAACCATATCATGTATAAAAGCAAAAGGATTTAAATTGCCCTTAGAGTACAGAAACTATCCAGTCTGTCTGTATTACAAGTGTCCCACAAAAAGAACGACTATCACAATCGTTACAGGTGGAGGTGGATGAAACAAGTTTGCAACATGTGTTTGTTGTAAGTTCAACAGTTCCTGTTTCCCCATTAGGGAGACTGTAAACTAAGTAAACTGGGTGCAACTGTTGTGTGTTCGCCTGAAGGAGTAGAAATTGATATTTCTCAAAGTAAAGCATATCAATTGTTGTCAGAATGTGCTCCAGTGTGTCACAAAGCCATATCTGTTTTGTTGAAGTCAGACTGTGTCTAAACTTTTTACTATTGACAGGATCAAGGAGCTGGCTGCTTGTCAGGCTGCTTTAGCTTCTAAAATATTGATATATATTGAATATCCGGTATATGTCAAACAATATCCACTCTCCAAAGAGAAAGAAAAAGGAATTCGACCAGTAATTGAAAGTTTACTTAAACAAGGAGTTATTGTTATATGTCAATCACAAAACAATACTCCTATAAATCTGATTTTGAAACCAGGAACTAAGAAATACAGATTCACACAAGATCTGAGAAAAATTTATGAAGCAGTATTTCCTCTAGCTCTGATTGTGCCTAATGTTAATGCAATTCTGGTCGCCATACCTGCTGATTCTAAATGGTATACTGTTGTAGATTTGTGTTCAGCATATTATTCAATTCCAGTGCATGAGAATACACAAGATTTACTTGCATTCATGTATTGTGGTGCTCAGTATTGCTTCACAACATATGGGATATTAATCTTGTGAAGCAAGATTAGCTGACAATAAGGCAATGGCAATTTATACAGACTCAAAATTTGCTTTCTCGTGTGTGCATGATTTTAGCATGATCTGGAATGAAAGAGGCTTTGTGACAACTGCTGGAAAACCGATTCAACATGTGGCTTTGATTAAAGAATTATTAGCAGCAATGATGCTACCATCACAGATTGGTGTTGTAAACTGTGCAGGATATGCAAGGAATGACTCAAAGGTGGCCAGAGGCAATAATTTAATTAATTTTAATAATTTTGTTATCAGGATGTTGATGAGCTATGGAAGTTTGGGGATGGAAGAATAGCATTATCAAGAACAGCATATGACCCACTAATTGCTTATGTGCATGAAGTGACTCATGTGAATGCTAAGGGAATATCGGCATATATTTCTAAGCTTTTCTTTACGAGTGGTTGTGAACACCAGGCCAAAAATTTTGTGAATAGTTTCCTAATTTGTGCTAGATGTAATCCAGACATGAAAGCACCTAAACATAATCATTTGCCTCCACCGAGGGGACCTTTTCAGCAATTGCAAATTGATTTCACACATATGCAAAAATTTTAAAAAGGTATTCTTATCTCCTGGTCATTGATGATAAGTTTTTAAAGTGGCCTGAGGCATTTCCAGCTAGAAAAGAAAATGCACAAACTGTGGTTAAGTGTTTAATGGAACCCATTGTTCCAAGATTTGGAATACCTGTGGGAATTGATTTTGATAATGGAACACCTTTTACAGCTAAGATTACTAAGTTGTTGTCTATGGCGATAGGAATTAAGTGTACTATTCCATACCACCCACAAAGTTCTAGTCAAGTAAAAAGGAATAAATAGAACAATTAATGAGAAGTTGACAACAATTACAACAATCAAGGAAAATTAATTGGTTAGAGGCACTGCCATTAGTATTGATGTCATTCAGGGCAATGCCAAATAAAACCACAGGTTTGTCACCTCATGAGGTATTAATGGGACAACCTTTTCCTTTGGGAGTCTTAATGAATGAAAAATCTGTTTTTTTAAACACAATTACAAGAATGTCAACAAGAATATGTTAGACCTTAAACAATATTGTTTCTGAGTTTTCCTGACAGGTGGTTGACAAACTCCCGGTGCCAGCAGAGGAGGCGATGCATCCTTTTTAACCTGGTGACTATGTGCTGGTGAAGAGCTTGATGGTGACCGCAGGAGAACCACGGTACGGGCCATCAACGCAAGTCCTGCTGGTTACCAGAACTGCAGGTCGAAGTGAAAGGCCAGCACCAATGGATCCATGCCATTTGAGTCAAACAGGCTCCAAACCCGGGACCAACAGGAGACCATGGACAGAACCTTGCCTTGATGACCTATGGTATCTTCTACATCGTGGTGATAAGTGGAGGGGTGTGTTTGGTGGTGTTACAGACTCCACCAATATGGGGTAAGGTAATATGAGACTGAACCAAGAGTCTAAGGAACTGGGAATCATGATCAACAATCCTCCACTGGGCATGCATGAAGATTAGATTAGATTCAACATTGTCGTCATTGCACATGTACAAGTACAAGGCAACGGAATGCAGTTTAGGTCTAACCAGAAGTGCAATAAGCAAGTGCAGGGTTTAAAGTGTGTGCATAAATGCAGGATAGAGCAATATTGTGAAAATATTTTAAAAGTGGTACTATGGACATTATATACAGATTGCATTACTATAAACAGAAGTATACTGATGGATATGTACAATAATGAATTGGACTGGGCAGAACAGCAGTGCAATGAATATAAAGAAGTGCAATTTATGGAAATAGTTAACAGTGCAGTAGGTGAGTTATTGCAGTATTCAGTACATAGTACTGGAGTGCAAATGATGTAGTATATGTATAAATAAATAGTCCAGTAGTGCAAATGAACATATGGTACATGTAGCAAAAAACAATATAGCAGCATTTAAGCTAAGGTATATGAGGGGACAGTGGAATCAGCGGGGGGCAGAGTTCAGTAGGAAGACAGCTCTGGGAAAAAAGCTGTTTCTCAGTCTGCTGGCCCTGCTGGCACCTGAGGCACCTGCCGGAAGGCAGGGGAGAAAACAGTCTCTGGGCGGGGTGAGAGGAGTCCTTAAGAATGCTGCGGGCTCAATGCAGACAGCATTTCCTCTGGATGTCCTCATTGGCTGGAAGTGGAGTCCCTGTGATGTGCTGGGCAGTTTTCACCACCCGCTCCAGTGCCTTGTCCTCTGCAGCAGAGCAGTTCCCATACCAGACTCTGATACAGTTGGTTAGGATGCTCTCTACTGTGCAGCGACAGAAGTTCACCAGGATAGCTGAGGACAGTTGGCTCTTCTTCAGTGTCCTCAGGAAGAAGAGGCGCTGGTGAGCCTTCTTGACCAGGCAGGAGGTGTTGGTGGTCCAGGACAGGTTCTCCGAAATATGGGTCCCTAGGAACTTGAAGCTGGACAAACACTCAGCCATCCCGTTAATGTGGATGGGGTCATGTGTGCCTCCTCTCTCCTTCCTGAAGTCCATGTTGAGCTCCTTTGTCTTGGAGGTGTTAAGGAGCAAGTTATTGTCTGAGCACCATGTGGCCAGGTGCTGGACCTCCTACCTGTAGGCAGTCTCATCGTTGTTGCTGATGAGACCAATCACCGTAGTACCGTCTACAAACTTGATGATGGCGTTAGATCCATGCGAAAGCCTGCAGTTGAGTGTGAAGAGGGAGTAGAGGAGGGGGCTCAGCACACAGCCCTGTGGTACGCCAGTGTTGAGTGTGATGGTGGTGGAGCAGTTGTGGCCTGACCTTACAAGCTGAGGTCTGTTTGTCAGGAAGTGCATAATCCAATTGCAAATGTAGGTGTTAATGCCCAGGTTTCCAAGTTTGGTGATTAACTTGGAAGGGATGACAGTGTTGAATGCAGAGCTGAAGTCAACAAACAGCATTCATGCATAAGTGTTCTTATTGTCCAAGTGTGTGAGTACAGAGTGCAGTGCCATGGAGACTGCATCATCTGTGCTCCTATTGGTAT
This sequence comes from Siniperca chuatsi, assembly GCF_020085105.1. Taxonomy (NCBI): domain Eukaryota; kingdom Metazoa; phylum Chordata; class Actinopteri; order Centrarchiformes; family Sinipercidae; genus Siniperca; species Siniperca chuatsi. The sequence goes on from NC_058049.1 coordinate 26,924,341, forward strand.
GGGTCCAGTGTGGATGGGAGGAAGTCAAATAGGTGTGCCAGGACCAGCCGCTCAAAGCACTTCATATCAATGGGTGTGAGTGCTACTGGGGGGTAGTTGTTCAGGCACGTTGGACTAGAGTGTTTCAGCACTGGCACAATGGAGGTGAATTTAAAGCATGCTGTCACAGCTGCTTGGGCGAGGGACAGGTTGAAAATATCCATAAAGACTCTAGCGAGCTGCTCTGCACATGCCTTTAGTACGCGACTGGGGATGCCGTCTGCTCCAGCAGCCTTGCGCACATTGATCCAGCTCAGTGCAGTGTAGACATCTGTGGAGGGGAATGTAATGGTTGGGTGGTAAGCTGAGGGTGTTGAGCTTGATGGCAGTTTCCCCGTTGTCTCTCTCGAAGCGAGCATAAAAGTCGTTAAGCTCGTTCAGGAAGGAGACATCTGTGTCTATGGGAGTGGAGTGTCTGGGTTTGTAGTTGCTGATTGCCTGGATCCCTGCCACATGCGTCGAGGGTCTGAGTTGGAAAAGTGCTCCTCTAACTTTCGCTTGTAGCAGTGCTTGGTTTTTTGATACCCCCCCTCAGATTTGCCCTGGAAGTGCTGTAGCCCTGTGCGTCACCTGATCTGAAGGCAGTGTTGCGTGCCTTCAACAGGAGGCGCACCTCCTTGTTCATCCATGGCTTCTGATTTGGGTATGTGGTGATCTGCTTCTGAGTTGTAACACTGTCTATGGTGATGTTGATGTAGTCCAGTATAGAGGAGGTGTAGCTGTCTATGTCCGTATGAGAGCCACAGGTGGCCTGAGAGGCAAACATACTCCAGTCTGTGTGTTGAAACCTGCCTTGGAGTGTGGAGTCTACTCCCACAGGCCATACTTTGATGGTACTCACTGATGGCTTCACATAATTGATGACAGGTGAATACTTGGGAGTGAGGAACAAAGAAAGGTGATCAGATTGTCAGACAGGGAATTCTCACAGGCCTTATATGTTGTGACAGTGTCATTCCTCTCACTAATACTATGACTAGGGCGAAGTATAGATCAGTCCCTTGTGATAGGTAGAGTGGAACATGTGCCTTTGAGTCAACGGAAATAGCATGCACTGTATTTCAATTTAAGAACTACTGGTACTAAAACTTTCTACATTATCTACAATTTCACTGTTTTTGACCCAGATTGGATCAAGAGCGACCATGTATACTGCTGTGGAGAAACATTCGCCTCTCTTTTGTCTTCAACCTTTGGGTGTCCGAAGATTGTGTATGCTGATTCTAATTTGGCCATTCTGGCAAATGAGTATATTATTTGGGCATGTGGCCTGAAATAAATATATATATATTCCTGAGGGATGGAAGGGTGTTTGTGAACCATATTGGGTGTATAATGTGATACATTTGTTCCTGTTTTGTCTGATTAAGATGATGAGGAGGCAGTACCACTTCTTGGTGAAGCTGCCGGATTATTTACATTTAAGAAAAATTATGAGGATTCATTTTATGAGACATTGGACATGTCATTTAATGTAGATAACCGAAGTACTTCCATTTTGTGGTATCAGTTTGTCAGCATGTTCAGTGATCCCACAATCAAGGAACCAGTTATTTCATGATTTTGCCGTTCCCTTAAAAGGCCCTAGAGGGATCCCATCCCACTGTTTAGCGATGTTTAAGTTTGTTCTTCAAATGCACCCTGTCGTGGGAGTGCTTGCAAAAATGGCATTTGCAGCCAATAGACCTGTTGTAGTGGTGCGCCGGTTGTTTTTAAATGATATTGCTGAACTTGGCATACAACAGGAAAGCGGAGTTTCGACATTTTATAAGCAGCATGTACTGAATAGTCCTTTTGACCTTTCGCAGAGTCCATCCCAGATCCCTGCAATGTATAATGAGTCAGTGACTTTTGATGTTTGTCTAGAAGGACAACAGAGGGGAAAGGGAGGAGCAGTAGGAGAAGCTCCTAAGGAATTGTGTAGTAAATTCTTTAGTTACCCGAATGACTACATGAGGTTAGTAGTATTAGGAGCGGCAGTAACTCCTGGGTTTTATTGGCATTGTGGAGGTAAGGTGTGGAATGCATTGCCAAGGTACTTTTGGGGGACGTTGTGGTGTATGCACGGTGAATGAGTTGTTGTATATTGTTGAACCTGTTGAGTTCTGGAAGGAACACAATATTGGAGAAGTGAAAAGAGACATTTCAGATGTTAGAGGACACATCTACCTCCAAAATAAGGACCCTAGAGGATTGGCAGAGAGGTATTATGCATTAAGGGATGATTATAGGATCTTCAAGACTTTGTTTTGGAATACAGATTTACAATACAAGAATCACTTTTTAATTGCACTCACGCTGTATGATGTGGTTATTCTTGCAAATGCCACGCTATTGGGATTTCAGTCACTAAGTGCAGAAGTTGCACTTATTTAGCAATATGCTATTGAAAATCGTTTGACATTAGACACAATTACAGCAGCTCAAGGAGGAGTGTGTGCTATAATTGGTGATAGTTGCTGTACTTATTTACCATCTGAATCTGAAGGATTGGGAAATTTGTCAGTCGCTTTAAGGTAATTCAGGAGAATATTGCTACCACGAATAGAGAAACTTATCTTTTGGGTAGCAAGTATGAGAATATTAAAGGCATGGAATGGGTGACACAAGTATTTCGTAAGAATTCCATTCTCGCATGGGGTTTAAGTATTGCCGGCCCGATCTTAATAATCTTTTTTATAGTTATCTGTGTGCTTGCATGTTGTTTTCCTATCTTGTGTGCATTAATTCTTAAATCTATGACTAACATTTCGATAGTTCAGAACCCTGTGCACCATATTCATATGGACTTGTAAGGAAAGAGGCAGCGATATGATAGTACCTCATGCTCTTCCATGTCATCATCTGAAGATGAGGGGTAATGCCCTGTGAAGATGGGTGGATTGAGGCATGGAGAGGACAGTCAACATAACAAGTAGAGGATGTTATGGCAGAAGTAAGATGACCACATGGACTTTCCTTTATGCATGAAGTAAAGATTTGAATATAATGCTTTATGTGCTTAAATTTTATGTTACTTGCTTTTCATTATTTAGTTAGTGTGGGTTAATATTTTATTGTGTCACAGTTTGTGATGTTCAGAAAGGAAGAGATCAAGGAAGATGGAGTGACGGATGAAGAATTGTACCATGCAGGCTGAAGACAGCGATCTCCCCAGGAAATTGGCTGCGTAGTAATTTTAGGGGGGTCGGAGGGGAATTTTCCCAAGGTGATATCATTGTGTTTCTGGGTTTTTCGCCCCTCCTTGCATTGTATCATTTTATGCGTCATGTACCTTGTTATTGAGTTGATATTTCAGCTCAAATTCAATTTCCTGCTGCATAAGAAATAATAAAGCCTGAAAGTTGCTATAGATTGTTATAATAGTGTGTTGTGAAGACAGCAGAAGATCCTGTATGTTCTATAATACAGCAGGACTGCATGAAAATAATTTGATCAACATCAGTAATCTATGGTCTTATTAGTTGACTTTCCATTATTTGGAAAGCATCCATCCATGGTGTAGAGAAGGAGTATTTAAAGAAACAAGATTAAAAGGCTACACTTGATTAATAACTTCTGTTATGAATTGGCACTATATAAATAAATTTAATTGAAAATAAACTTCACAGCCTGCTGGTTCAGTTTGCGTGTTACAGGCACACAGTATTCTGGGAGGGAAAACATCTTTAACTAGTGCTAAAATATGTAGGAGGTCACATCTGGATCACTGCCTATATCTCAGATTTTGTGTTGTGCTCATTGACAGCTGCTTCCCCAGTTGAAAAACAGCAGACCAATCAGTGCTTTGTGTGCCAGAATAATTCATCCATCACTAATAGCGAAAAATGGCCACAAAAATGACAACTTACAGAGGTAACAGCTCTTAAAATCACTTTATTTCTTTGATCACTGTGATAAACTAATTTTAACTGCTCCTAGCAACTACTAATGCCATGTCTTTGTCGACTGAAAATGAGCAAGACAGAAAACAGAACAAAATAAGCCACCCTCCCAAACAGAAATTGGCTAATATGACACACATATGGGTATATAATGATATAAAACAAAATGGCAATTCAGTCTGATTATCAGTCTACCACATGAGGACACATATCTGGTAGGGATTAGTGACTTTACAGTATTATATTAAAGTTTTTCCAATTTTTTCAAAATCCTTATGCTTTGAAACAATATTGACCTTGATATTGAACAGATACCAGCAGTAAGCAAGACAGTGTGCAGGAGTTTTCACACACAAGTTGTGCTTTCCTCCGATTTACCTGTCACACATTCAGATGTGTAGAGACTCAATATTTTGAATAAATAAAACAGTTTGGTTTTTGGTTTAAGCTATCTGACGATGTGGGTGTGTTAGGGGAGGGGGCATCATGACCAGGGCTGGACTGGGACAAAAATCGGCCCTGGCATTTTTGGCCCAGATTGAACCCCACAATCAGTCGAACACCCACTCACCAGTACACCATCCTTAAGGTCCCCTTAAATATGTATACATTAGGATTCCCCCAAACCACTACAAAGCTGAGTAGTAAGTGCCATGGAAGTATACCAGTGCAAGTGGACCAGTGTACTCGCTTGTTCTTGACTGACCCCCTGGTGATCAGAGGTGGCTGTGGAGTACACAATATCCATACTCAAGTGGAAGTAATTGTCAAAGAAAAAGCTCTGCTAGAAGTCGAAGTATCATTTCAAATTATTTAATGTGCACCCTACACATGGTAATAACTGATGGTAACTGACTTGGTCACAAACATTCTCAAATTATAGCTAAACAGTACACCAAAATGTGTTTCTGCAAACATTTGAGGCGGGAAATAGGCAATTTAGTAACGGAATCTTGATACATTTTTGATCAGCACTGCCTACTTTGACAGTTTGATCTGAGTTTCGTGAGACTGGTGCCTTGCACTTTATCAACCAATCAGAGCAGCGTAATGTGTGACATGTGACTCCCGGTCTGGACTGGTAACCCTATTCAGTCATCGTATCAAACCCGCCCCATATTAGATAAACAGCTGTGACTGGCCTGACCGGATCCAGGATGGGTGGAAAACTGTTTGAATAGGAGAGGGACCAGACGTATCTGCCAGAGCAAATGAAACATGAGTTCAGCAGATTCATCTGGTTACCAGGCTAACTGTATCTAGTTTGCTTCAAGAAATTGAGAATGTCTGATACAAGTGTAACAAACATTTTAACATTAAGCCATACAGATGTATCAGTCTTTCACATGTATATACGAGCTAAGAGCTTTTAAATCATATATAGAGTTGAGGGAAGGCACTGTGGCATCTCCATGACTCAGAATCTAATTATGCATATATTCTGCAAAACATTCATCTTATAATTACAGATTTGGCGTTGTACTGTAGTGTGTTACAAAGTGAGACGTCTGCAGCAAAGCCGGCTAATTATGGTATCTTGTGTTACTGAACAGAGTGTGTGTATTCCAACAGTTGCCATGATGTTTTGCCTATGTGCCATAATAGCTCCTGCTGTTGCTAATGGAGATGAGAGTGTCAACAGGCTTCAGCCGACGGCTGCTGATAATCATTGTTCTCTGGTAGCAACTGTATCACACACACACACACACACACACAGACAGACTCTAAAGTATGAACATACACATACTTTGATACATTCACACCCACTGGCATACAACTATGTGTAAAGAGCTGAATGGAAAGTAAATACATAATTTTTTTTAGGCATAGATTCCTCTCACATATATTACAATACTACTGACTCTCTCTGGTACAAACATATGAGTTCATACTTTGTGGTGGTTCGAGATAGTGAAGTGATCACAATGGCTGAATGTCTCCCAAACATTAACAAACACTGTTGTACTGTTTATGACCCATGGGCGAAGTTTTGAATAAACTCTGCTCAGACCTCTGAATCTGCAAACTGACTTATCCCCTCTCAAACAGTAAAGGTGTCAATTTGGATACTTGCCAGACAAGACCAGAACTTTCCACCCCGGAGGAAAGACATGTCTTGTCATGCTAATAGATCAACAGCAAACTTTAAAAGACAATAAACTGACACTTCTGGATTAGTTTAACTAAAGAAGAAGAGACTAAAAACAACACCTCCTCCTCCATTATCTCTCTCTCACACACACAAACAAAATCTTTCTTGTCTCACCCCCTGATGTGATCTGAGATAAGGTTTGCCAATCATAAAAGTTGAAAAGTGCAGTCCTGAGGAAGTAACCCTATGATATTCTTGCTTTTTAACCCAAGTCTGAATGTGAAGTAGCTATATAACCAATCAGTAACCCAGCTAACATTTCTCATCACATTTCCTTGATGTGTAACCCAACTTTTATTTTTGTAGACGAAGGCGAGGACCCTCGGGGACCTGGCGGTGAAAGCGGGAACCCCCTGGAGGTCGGTGAGCCAGATCAAGGGCCGGCAATGGGACAGCAGGACGGGAGCCGCCGGCTGGACAGCAGGACGGGGAGCCGGCCCGGAAGTGCCGGAAGTGATGGTTGGTGGTGGATGGGTGGAGAGATAATGTCAGAGACCCTCCACCCGGTCCTGGAAGGGGTCAGCAGAGCTCATGGCTTTAATCCTTTCGGTTCAGTCCGACCTTCTGTTACGGAACACCGAGATGGAACCAGAATTTTCTTTATTGGATATTTGCCAGATATTGTAGGTATGGAGAGAGGGAAGTTAGTAGGGGGAAGGACTCGCTGGAGAGGGAGATCACTGAAGACAGGAGATCGCTGGAGACAGGAGAAGGGCGAATGGGTGTAATGCCGAGTAGCGTGGAGAGTCCTAGTCATGAACGAGGTCGGACACATACTGTGGTGAGTACAGGGCTTATATACTGGCTGTGATTGGGATTTAATGTGGAGCAGTAGTGTAATTGGGAGCAGGTGTGGGTGATTAGTGGATGGTGGAGCCTGGTGTATCTGTGACAATTATGAATCTGTATAATATTGTAACTATTATACTGTATTATGTAAAGCAAACTGTATTGTTTAACCTTATGTCACTTAGTAGTGTAAAAATAATAAAATTTCACTAGAGTCAGGAAAACATGAATAGCCATGTTTCAAACAAAGGAAGAGAGTTTTCAGCGCAAAAACCTTCCTCCACACCCAAAACTTCTCCTCCTTTGGCTAGTTGACAAAAGTGTTTGACTGGGACTTTCCCCTCAGGCTGGCCCTCACTTTTGAGCTCAACAGTTGCTTTAATTTACTTTAGTTTCTTATATGTATTACTTGAAATGTTTCTTTTCCTTGCCTAAAGTCTGCTCACAATTTAACCTTTTTCAAGCAAGTCTTTTAAATGCCGCAATATTAAAATGAAGAGTTGTTTCTTAGGACTTTCATATTTTTGTAACGTTACCACTAAGACTCACAATTTTTATAACACGTTATTTCCTGGCCAACAGTATTACTCAAGTCTAGCTGAAGAAGTTAGTGTAGGCTGAGATATTTTATTCGACAAGCCACAACATCACAGATTTGACAGAAGCCACTGGAAGCCAGCCAACGTTGAAACCAAAGCCTTTCTGAAAGGAACCTGGACAACATCTGTGTTCTACAACACAACAAAAAGGTTAGAACCGAAGAAACCTTGAATCCTGCATCACCCAGGGAACTGTGCCAGCTGTGTCTTGGCCTGGACCTGTGCCGTGGGCCCTGAAACGAGACCACCAGACCGGCCAGGAGACCTCATGTGTGACCAACTGCTTTCACAGAGTAACCTGGGAGTGACCGGCTGGGCTCCTACATCACAGAGCCTGAGTCACAGCACAGTGGTTTCAATCCTACGCATAACGCCGGAAAGCCAGTGGGAATGCCTCGTCTCTGACAGCGCTCCAAAACAGTAAGCTAAACCACGGTTTTGCTGTGATAAAGACTTGATGTCAAATTAAATATATTAATTCCCTCTTAATTATCCTAGTTAATTATCCTAATGTTAGTCATCGTTAAGGTTTACCTCATCATGCAATATCTTTATTCATCTGTTGTTTATTCTTTTTAATCATATACTCATTAATCCTTCATTTATTTGGTTATTAGGCATTTAGCTATAAATAAATGTCCTCATTCAATCAGTAAGAAGTTGTCTGTGTTTTCTTCGAAGCAGAAGATGAGGTCAATCATTCGAAAATAATTCAGTCCTTCTTAAGAGACTGATCAATTTAATGATTGAATTATTAATTAATTTGATTTATTTGTTTTCCCTGGTACAGGGTGGTACGCCTTAAAAAAGAGTATTAAAGTGTAATTATTAGTTTCTAGATTCTCCTAAAATAGATATGTGAAACTATCCAGCTACCTATCTATTATACACTTCTATGTATCGACTGTTCTTATTTATCAATTTATGGATCGAATTAACGGCTGACCAGCTCAACCAATAATAATAAATAATAAATAATAAAACTTTATTTATAGAGCACTTATCAAAACAAAGTACAAAGTGCTTCACAAATATATAAATAAAATACCACAGTGAATGATAAAAAAACATTTTAAAAAAACTAAACAGACAGCTCAGGTAAAATCAGGATATGCTTTCTGATAAAAATGCATCTTGAGAAGAGACTTAAAAGAAGACACTGACTCAGACAACCTAATTTCTTCGGGCAAGTTGTTCCAGAGCCTTGGGGCCCTGTTGGCTAAAGTTCTGTCCCCCTTAGTTTTCATCCTGGACTCAGGAACAGACAGAAGACCCCTGCCTGAAGATCTCAAACTGCATAAAGGTTCATAAGGGATTAAAAGGTCTAAAATATAACCTAGAGCCAGGCCACGAAGAGCCTTCAAAGTAATCAATAAGATCTTAAAATCAATCCTAAAACAAATGGGGAGCTGAGTTCTTTACAGACTGTTACAATAATCAAGGTGTGAGGAGATAAAAGCATGCACAACAGTTTCTGCATCACTAAAATTTTAAAATAGATTGTATTTTTGCAATATTTCTAAGGTGATAAAAACATGATTGGACAAGCTTAGTGATATGTTGCTCAAAACATAAATTACTATCCAAAAGGACACCAAGATTTCTTGCAACAGGCTTGATATGTTTTGACGGGTAGCAGTATTTGTTTAGTGAGGTGTTGGGGCCCAATAACAAGAATTTCAGTTTTATTTGGTATATCTGCATAACAATGAAAAGAAATGCCATGTCTGCGGATGACATCAACCAAAGATAGCATATATAAGGAGAACAGTATTAGTCCCAGAATTTAACCTTGAGGCACACCAGAGTTGATATGGGAAAAGGATGACATGAAGTTATTAATGACGACACAGAATTTCCTATTGGACAAATAAGATGAGAACCAGTCTGGTGTAGTGCCAGATATGCCCACCCAGGGCCTCAGTCTATCTAAAAGAATGCCGTGATTAATTGTGTCAAAGGCAGCACTTAGGCAAGCCCAGGTTTTTTAGGACTGGTTGGACACAAGCAGTTTTAAAGTAGTCTGGGCCAGTAGACAGCAAGCTGTTAAAAATAATTAGCAAATGGGGCGTAATGCAATCCATAACTTCCAATCAAAACTTAGTTGGGATTTTGTCCATAGGGTTGGAGGATACTCTCATAACAGACATGATGTCTGTTAGTTCAGGCAGAGTAACAGCAGAACAATTGCTCAAAGAATCCCTGAGTGGGTGATCCACATCTAAAAAAGCGGGATTGGGGGTAATACCAGATCTTATAGCTTATATCCACCAAAGTGCAAAAGAAACTTTTCACAATCAGCATCACAAACAGCAGAGGCACAAAGAGAGGCTGGGTTAACTAACTGATCCACAGTCTTAAAAATCAATCTGGGGTTGTGCTGATGGGCAAAAATAAGTCCAGATAAATGGCATGTTTGGCATCCTTCACCATCCTATTATAAAGAGTAATAACTCTTTCATAGCCACAAAGTGGACCTGGACACCTGATTTCTTCCATCTGTGTTCTGCTCTTCTGCATTTCCTTTTACAGCTTTGAATACTGCCATTTAACCATGGCTGTTTAATAGTCTTTGAGTTTGGCCTTTTTTCAGAGGAGCTATGAGATCTAAGGTTGAAGAACACAGGTAGTTAAAAGAATAAATAATACAGACAGTACTATACTAAGACAGTACTAGCAACCTTTAATTCACAGTTAAAAACAATGCATAGGTGATTGGATACAAACATGTCCCTGATTTCCACACATGGTATTCTCAGACCCAGAATATAGTGTGGCCACGGGAATGAGTTTGGCCAGACACATGTTATTGAAAGTTAAAAGAGTTAGTGATTTTTTTTTTCTTGCCATTGTCGCCAAATGCTTGCTCATTGTGGGATTTGTTGGGTCTCTGTAAATAATATTATAAAGATGACTCTGCTGTGGTGCTGTGGTGGGATGTATCAGCGGTGATGATGAGACTGAGTACAGTGCTGTGGTGGGGAACTTTGTCTCATGGTGTGAGCAGAACCATCTGTAGCTCAATGCGGCAAAGTCTAAGGAGCTGGTTGTAGACCTACGAAGGGCCAAGGCACCAGTGACCGCAGTTTCCATCCAGGAGGTCAGTGTGGACATTGTAGAGGATGACAAGTACCTGGGAGTACACATGGACAATAAACTGGACTGGGCTAAGAACACCCAAGCTCTGTACAGGAAGGGCCAGAGCCGCCTCAATTTTCTGAGGAGGCTGAGGTCCTTCAACATCTGCCGGACAATGCTGAAGATGTTTTATGAGTCTGTGGTGGTAAGTGCTATCCTGTATGCTGTTGTATGCTGGGGCAGCAGGCTGAGGGTAGTGGACGCTGACAAACTGATCCGTAAGGCCAGTGACATTGTGGGGGTGGAGCTGGACTCTGGCGGTGGTGTCAGAGAGGAGTACCTTCAGCGGAAGACTCATCCCCCCAAAAAGCACAACAGAGTGCCATAGGAAGTCATTCCTGCCTGTGGCCATCAAACTCTTTAACTCCTCCCTCTAAGTGTTAGTCTATATGACTGTAGGAGACTATTTTGATTGGATTCAGTTTTTGAATATTTTTGTTTGAGTTGGCTTCTTTTGTGAGCTTACTTTGTTTGTGTATACCATTTGGATGGGTATTCTGTATTTTTACACTGAAAATATGTAATATGTCAAAATTGCGTACTGGCTCTTCATCAGGACTGTGAAGCTTTGGCGGTAGTGCGCTCTTGGGAATATAGTGGAGTCACACAGTTTTCTTTACCGCATTCATGATATTGACGATTTAAGATCATAATTTGCCTTTATTATTTTATTTGTTTTATTTAACTGACAATCAAGATTAAAGGAAGATATTTTATAAGAAAATGGACTATGTGGATTGTTTTAGTGGACAAGGAGCAAGTGAAACCAAGATGGAAACTAAATGCGCACTCACAATGACCCTAAGTCATTAAACTGGACATTGATCATTAACATCTCTGCAATACTTGACATAATTGTCCAATATTCTGTGTTAATACTGCTGTGCAATATACTCTTTTCAGTTTAAAAATCTCTATTTATTGATATTTATTCATACTTCTATTACTGCTGTGCAATATCCTCCGTCTCATTATAGTCTTAATAAGCTTAACTTGACAGTTCATGTACTATTACTTTATACCGTATTATTATCATCAACCTGTAAACCCACTTTGTACTTCACACTTCTTTTTAATTTTATACTTATACCCACTTGGTACTTAATTTATTTTCTGACCTGTATTATAGTGTATTATATTTTTTGCTTAGTACTTCTATTCCTGTGTGCACTGACGTGATAGTGAGCTGCTGAAACAAAAGAGTTTCCCCTCTGGGATCAATAAAGTATTTCTGATTCTGATTCTGAGTATGGTCTAGACCTGCTCTATAGGAAAAGTGCAATGAGATACCTTCTGTTATGAATTGGCGCTGTATAAATAAAATTTAATTGAATTGAATTTTAAAAAATCAGCAGCAAGGGCATTAGAAGGCTCATCAACATGAATATTAAAATCACCACAAAGAGCAATTCTATAATTAAAACAAAACTGGATTCTAATTCAGGTAGTTCCAACAGGAAGGAGCCAGCTGGTTTAGGGGGCCGATAAATAATAGGAAATATGACTGGGAGGGGGACACCAAGTTTAAACATGAGCACTTCAAAGGAGGAAAAATCATTGCAACCTATGAGGTTACATTGTAAATGCTTCCTACAGACAGTAACAAGGCCACCACCATGACCACAATCCCCAGGGTGGCTAAAGCAGTCATAATCTGGAGGGCACAATTCAGCAAGCTGACTGATCACCAGGACGTAACCAGGATTTTGTTAAATACATGAAATCTAAACCAGTAGAAGAAATAAAATCATTTTAAAAAAAAATGTTTTGTTAGAGAGGGATCTTACATTGAGGAGAGCCATCTTAAAATGTCTGTGCTGGGTTAGAGCTGAAGGTAGGGTTCTGGCCCGGTTTTTTATTAAATTACTATTATTGCTGTTTCGGCTGTGCCTGTTTTGTATTAAGGACCTATGCAAAATTACCACAGGAATTTTCAAAGTACCGCTAGAGGGATCCGGGCTCCAAATAGCAGCACTATGATCAGTCCACAAGGGGGAGTTAGTGACAGCAGATGGTGTGTGGCTGCTTATGGTGGGCAGAGAAGAGAAAAAAAAAAGAGCGAGGGGAAACAGATGATGTAAATAGTCAACTACGTGAGGAGGACAGCACAGCGTGCTGCAGGTTAGCTGCCAGCATGCAACTGACTTGTTTGGGTGAAGACCGTCTCATGCAAACAAGGAAGAATAAGTTAAAATAGTGAATAAAATCAATGTCATGGGTACTGCAGACAGACTGGAGCCAGGTATGAAGGCTGAGGATTCTGCTAAAACGGCCAGTTCCATGACCCAGTGTAGGAATTGGACCTGAAATAAAAGCATGCTTTCCACTGCTGTAGCAGGTCAAAGTCGCAGTCACAGTCGTGGCTGGGAACTGCTGCAGCAAGGGGGGCAGTGTCCTTCTTAGCTGCGGGGTTCTCAGATGTCCTGATCACAGCCTCCCTCAGCAACTTGCAGCGAGAGGAGAAGGAAGACTTGACCACTTGAAAATGGGAGCGTCCCTCCAGTGGAGGAAAGTCCTCCAACGAGTGACCGTGCATCCACTGGGGCTCGGCAAGGAGTAGAAATGGCCATTGCTTTGGGCTTTGCACGCATTTCTTATTTCTGACCTGTTTATAGCGTTTATTTTTTCTAGTACTTTCTCCTGTGTGCACTGACGTAAAGACGAGCTACTGTAACAAAGAGTTTCCCTACGGGGATCAATAAAGTATTTCTGATTCTGATTCTGATTCTGATGAGGAGCCAAGGATCTTCACCGCCACTGATGATGAGCTGAGCCATGGAAGAGTGGGATCATTGTCCAGTATTGGAGTGGAGCAGTCAGGGGAGTGAGATAGGATGGTTGCATTCCGGTTGCCGCAATCAGAGGAGCTGAGGACTGCAAGGTGTTTTGCCTGGGTCGAGGCGACAGTGGAGAACTCGGTAAGGTGACAAGATCCACACTCAGCCATCACGCTTAGTTAGTCCGTAAACCTGCTCAAAGCTTAAAATCCACAATAAAAACAACTGGCTAGCCTAGTCGCCGAGCTAAAAACAAACCTAGCTGAGCTAGCAGCAGTGGAAACAGTCCAGTAAACCACGTTGAGTTGACAGCCAGCTTAAAATCACTTAAGATCCATATGTCTGATGACTAAAAACTTTTACCATGTTAAAACATATTGGTAAAACAATAGCCAATAGAAAAAAGTGTAGGGTAGAAATGTGGCTTAAAAACTAGATAAAATGTCAATTTATGGTGGTTTAAAGAGAAGCCTCTGGCGGGCCCATGAAACGCCAACCAACTGAGCTACAGACACCCATAACCTATTAACTTACAAGGGAATTGCTCTGTTGAATTATTTAGCTGATTCAAAATAGTTCAATTCAGTACAAAGATTCATGGTCACTGACAATGTAGTTTATTCATTTATTTAATAAACTAAATAATCACATCAGTGTTAATATTGCCATGACATTATGCTGCTTCTGACTGTCTTCGGCGTAGTCTTGCATTCTAAGTTCAGCCAGTTTCTGGTTCAAACTATTTTGTTCAATTCAGTACAAAACTACTGTAGGCCTAAATATGTACTGTTTATAAGGTTAATAGCTCAGCAGCCAACAATTTGCAACAGAGGTTGGTTGTTCAGTAAGCTTTTATAGGACGTAATATTGTCTGTCACTGCAAGCTGGCAATAGTCAAGGGTACATCCAGATTTAGCACAAAATTGAAATAAATGTCCAAAAAATCAGCAAAAGAAAATACCAATCCATCCACTACTGTTACTAATATTAGGAGTTGGGTGCATCAAGATAAACAGCTGATGGTGATAATTCTTCAGCCTGGTGCCATTAAACCACAGCAGAACCATTGCACCAAAATATGACATTTCTGTGTGTTTCATGTATTAATTTGAGGAAGTTTACAGTCTCCTTATTGCTCCACACAGAGTTTTTGTCTGCCGCTATTTATCATCTCTATGGTAGAGCGGAAGCTTCAGTGGACATTTGAGACATATTGTTCATGTACAGTATGTCACCATTTAATTGCTGTCTGTTTCTATTGCACTTTGTCAAATTTTGCTTTTATCGATACAACAACTTTTCAACTTCAGCCAGGTGGAAAAACATTTTTGCAATAATTGACCTTTCTTTTAAAATTTCTGGTATTTCCACGTTTTTTTATGTGCAAATTGATAATGCACATAGAAACAGATGGATGGAAACACGCTTAAAGGCATCTTGAGTAACCTGTAACTGTGATTCAGTATAATCATTTGAGGATTTAGTGTTATATAATATTTGCTTGTTCATGTACTGAACCTCCTTCCTTGCCTGCTATATACCTGCTTACATTTAACTTTCGTATGTGATTCAGTAAGGACCTGTGACCATCCCATTCAAATCCAAGATGGATCTGTCCATTAGAAAACAAACTGGATTGGACTTACCAGGTTCAGACCAAAAACAGCCTTGCCAGGGAAAGCCCTGTTAATTAGAATTGGGTGGTCAAATCAATATTTTGTTCATTACTTAGCTCTGATCATTGAGTAATAAAGTACACACCTGTGAATAGTATCTACTTGCTTACCTACATCTCCCTAATACTGTGAATGTTTTTTCAGAGGAAACTCGTCATCACCCTATATCCCAAATAAAGACACAAGTAAACAAAATATTGAAGGTTTCTGAACAAGACCACCAAGCCACAGGATTGCCATCCTCTCCATTTCCATCAGCTTTCTCTACAGCAGTCCTCAAACATTTTATCACCATCAGCCATAATGACACATTCAGTGTGCCCTCTGATGCTTTGGTGGTTCCATAGAGGATAATGGCAGACTTGTAGAATAGTGGAGTTGTGTGACGTTCTTAGATACATGGTTTCTTCATGTTTACTAGTCCTGGTTCTGCATGTGTGCTGAATAAAACATGTTTGGGAGCAAAACTGTCTCCAGTGCTTTTCGAATTTTTTTTTCATTTGGCAAGGAAAGAGAAATATTTTCAGATGTTTGGTGCTTCAAGGCTAACTTGAGATATACAGGGTTAAAGCTGTTTATCTTCCAAAGTGACTGTAGAGAGTTTAGTTTCTGTCTCTGTCTTCTGTCTTAAGTCTTTCATAGTTTTGACAGGCTTTTTCCATTGTACACTTACAGGTGTTTCTTCACATTCAAGTTTTAATGTCCTTTCTTTTTTGACTTTTCAAATGTGCTAGAGACCAGGTGTTTAGTTGACAAAAAGTTTGAACTTCAATACTTAAATTTCCATGATGGACTTTTTCACAATGACAGCTTCTGTAGAAAATGTTCTGTATCAAATTGGAGCACCAAGAGAGATTTGTCATTCCTCCTCTGATAATTACATGATTAAGTCAAGTATCAATTCAAGAATGAAGAGTCAGAGTCTGTAAGCTAGTAATAAGCTAGTAATCTGCAATAGCCACAGTTTCACAAAATGTTGCAAATTGAGCACAAACTCTATGACACATATTAAGCACACTGAAGTTTATTTTAATTAACCATGAAATGATTAAGTAACAATAGGATGAAATTGACATATTCATCACATTTTGTCCCATGAAAGGGTCACCTCTGGGTTGGATGCTTGTGTCTGGCTGTTTCCCTAGCTAGAAAAACAACCTAACCATTCAGAGCTTTGAAGGCAAGGTCAAGAACATCCATAAAAAATAGTAACAGAAGAATGGCAACAAGCGTAGAGGAGATGATCGAGACAGTTGCACAGGTTGTTGTAAGTTGACTTAAAGAACTAACTCTTAAATCGCCATATTTTTTCATGGAACATGACAAACCTTATGTTGACTGCTGGTAGCAACTGCTACAGCAGCTTTCATGTAGACTGAAAATTACATCAGTCACTACTGGTTGTTTGGGGTAAGATAACAACCCCTCCAAACAGAAAACAACTAACATGAACATGATGTCAGATTCAATAATGAAGTGAATGCAACACCTCCCAAATCTCAACAATGCTCCTGTCTGGAGGTGAAACAGAAAAGACAAACATGTTTTTTACACTCAAAATCCATTTAAGTATACAAGAAACATCCAAGCCAAAATCTCTGTACAACCTCTGTGCACATTAGCTTCAGTGCAGCCCGAAGAACAAAAATAGACTGTTGATAGATAGGTAGGTGCCCTACAACAGGGCAGCCACCTCTGTGGAAGCGTATAGGGGACTATATTAAAATGATAATGTAAACTTGGAAATTAAAATGTAATTCCACAACAGCATTATAATTTTCCACGTATTTTATTTGAGTAAAAATGTTTATAAAAATGCAATAATCAAATTTGCATTTCCACATACTCGTAGTGTGTCAACTGTAACAACGAAACATTTAGAATTCATTGCTTCTGACTGGTCTCTTCTCCATGGCAACAATGGCCGAGGCTCAGGGGTACTGTAGTTTAGGTAGTTCCTCCATGCCAAAATTATAGACAAAACATGATTTCTCAGAAACAAGGTTGAAATAATTGGTGGCCATAACTAACATAACATCATCCGGGAGAGTCCCGTGTTTCTATGTTCAGCAACATTGAGGATAAAATTTAAAGAAAAAATTTTAAATGGGAACACACAATGGGGAAAAACACTTCAGGAACCAGTGGCCCCTCCCTCCTCCCAACTCTATTAGTTTTGCAGGTATTTGGTCATAAACCAAAGTATTGGATGCTGCCAAATGCAGGTAGACATGTCATGTTCCTCTACCACTAGGAGTGCCAAACTCTGGTCTGGTTTGGGAGTGTTTTTGTTGACCTCCCTAGAATTTATCATCAGAGCAGCAGAGTGGCTTGCAGAAGCAAGGGTGAAAAAGGAGGGCAGAGGGGCACATGTTGGGGTTACACTACTTTCCCCAGGTTTTTCGTCACAGTTAAGTTGACAGATATGTGATTTAAAGACCACAAAGGTTTGTAAAACTGTGCAGCCTGCTATCATGCCATGTTCCCATGAAAACAAAAGTCTGATGTTTTGACTGACAACATAACATTTGAATTTGGTGTCTGCTTGACTGATGACTATTCAATATTTAGCAGGGAGCCCTAGTTACCTCATTGTAATCCAGTTCAGGCTACTGAAACTGCTATGATTAAGATAAGGCAATTATAACTTTTTGGGTGAGGTTGGGGTTTTGTTGATACAATGTTATATAATGTAATTAATAACTTCTAGTTTCCTTCTCTGTCTGGTGCCTCCTGTCTATGTCACTCTCTCTCCTCCTCCCTCTACTCTCTGAAATTTGTTCCTGTACTTGAACCAATCCTGTCCTTGTGCATCACAGAAGAAGGACAAACAGAGAGATGGTGAGAATAGGTAAAAGCTGTGTCAAGCAAAGGGTAGAGCGGCATTATTATGTGAAGTATTAAGTGAAAGTTAACACCAAGAAAAAAAGGCAAAATAAAAGAAAGGAAGAAAGGAGCCATCAGCAGGTTGACATTTTTTTTTACATTCAATGTCGAGTACTATGATGTCTTCTTTAAATGCTTCACTACTTATCCAGGATTTTTCCATCTAAGTAATTCAGATGTTTACAAAAGGAAAAGTGTAAAACTTTCAGCATTTATAGAAATGTAAATGCTTAAATAATGATTCAACAATTCATCATCACAGGTCACCAAGCCAATGTGTTGTTTGTACTAAAATAGAGAATTAATTATATTCAAATAGCAGATTATTTCTTTTAAAATGTTTTAAAGGGAAAACAGCTAACAGTTCCTGTGTTCTCTGTGTGTGTCAATGTAAGCTGCCAACAGTATATAAAGTGGACAAATTAGGTCCACTTCAACCAGCCACAATTGCTATTACAATGATGCTTGCATAGGAATGCATCATCAGCAATAATAATACCATTTACCATTATTTGGTACTTGAGTACAGTTTGCTGATAATACTTTTACATGACTGAACTTTTGAATTAACTTTTCTCATAAAGGAGTATTTTTACACTGTGGTATTGCTGCCCAGTGTATTTTCAACAAGTTGCAGCCGAATTGCTGCCCAGTAACAAAAGCATACCATTACTTTCGTTAATATGTAATTTTACCATTACTGACACCAATAAATGGAGACATGATGTTCAATTTGATTGATTTCATATCTCATGCAAGTTTTAATCCTCTGCCAGTTGATTCTCAGTGTGGATTGAAATGAATGGAAACCATTGCCTGCTTGGAGGTAAGAAGGAGTACATTGAAAAACACTAGTGTATTCTTTGGAAATTGGTTGGCAGTCATGTAAAATATTTGTAATTTGCAGTAAATGGGATAAATGGGATATAAAATAAATATATTAAAAAAAGTGGTTATAGTCAACTACCAAAAAGTCTTTAATCTCAAATAAAAACCTAAAACAGTACACACATTTGTTAATCAATTATATCTCTCTAACAAGTTTTCAGAATGTCACCCTCATACACAATTAGTTATGACCCATATCTATACTAAATATGATACCAAAAACTATAACTACTTTAATCTCTCATCAAAACCTAAAACAGTTTAGTGTAGAATATCTAGACTGAAAGAGAGTTTCTTTTAGGAAGGTTTGTAGTGCATTCTCACAATCCTCTGTTTTAGGGGACAACAAGAAGGGGAAAAGGACAAGAGTAAGAGGAAGAGCTGGGAGATAGTAGACAAGTGAAGGAGTTGTGCAGTGGCCTCAGTTGACAGTTCAGGCTTGTCAAGACGTAACACATGATGCAAAGTGACAGCGAACTGTGGTTATATTTAGCACAGAAAACAACACCACAGTGGGGGTTCAGTGGCGTAGAGCGTGTACTACGTATTATTACCGCGGCAGCAAGAAATGCCAAAAAAAAACAAAACAACAACACCAGAGTTTGGGCTTGAGCCAGGGCTGAACTTAATCTGAAACACAGCTGAATTGTTAAATTTTATGTGTATAGTTTTTGGATGTTGACTTAATGGTCTTGTCAAATTTGGGACTTTTGAGGTACAGCTCCAGGAGGTGACTAAGCTTCTAATTATGCATTATGCATAGAGCCTTCCGAGAGCTGCAATCACTATCTGACTGATTTGAATAGGGCAACAAACTGATGTATATCTGTGTGTAACCTGTGACAGAGAAAGGACAGAATAGATCTCAAATAAATCTTTATGTTTTAGCATCTCTCTACATCCCAACGCCTGCAGAAACCATGCATCCTCATACCTAAACGACAAAATAGGTTGATTGTCAATGACTTCCAAAACGACCAGTGACAGGCATACCGCTTAAGTACGTTAGGTAACTCACGCGACATAAGTCATATGACATTAAACATGTGATTAACATGTGATTTTGTTGCCTAAACCTAACCACTTGGTTAGCTTTTTTAATCCAATAATTTTTCCTGATTCTCTTGTTTGATGAGTTACAGTAATATGAGGGCTTTTGGTCCTGAAAGTGTGTGTGGGTGTGTGTACATGTGATTACACTGAGCTGTAGCTGAAATGGAGGACAAAGGTGCTTTACCTCATATGACTGCAATCAGGAAAAATTCACTACTGAGTACTAAAATAACTAGGTCATTCAGCAGTATGACTTGGCTGTCACTCTGGCTGATGATTGTGGGGAGGGACACACACACACACAATGTGGCGTGCTCATGAACACAAATGCACCTAGCAGAACAATAGATTTTGCGGCATTTGTGGCAGAGTGAATGTCCTTGCACACACACACACACACACTCTGCACTGTCATCCAATTATGGTTTTTGGAGCAAACATCATCTCTTATCTTTTCTACTTTCTGCAAAGAAACATAATCACAACAACTTTTTCTTTGTTGACATCATTAACAGCAGACTTCAGTTCACAGGTATTTTTCTCTCAGTCACAGCAATCAAGGAAATATGCCTGGTTCTACTGCTGTCTCTCTTCATACAGTAACATTTTGGCGAAAAGACTCTGACATGAACAAATTGACAAAGGGACACTCATCCCTTCCAGCGCGGAAAAAAGAATAATTTCCAAGAGAGGGAGAAAATGTTAGCATAACTGTCACAGCCCATCATAATTTGTCACACTCATGTAAGACAGGAATACCAAACTGGCTATGGCAGGGAATCAGGCAGTCAGCCAAACATTAGCCTGCAGGACAGGAACACACAAAGCAGTGGACAGTCAATAGACCTGATTCACCCGCCGATTGTCATCAAACTGAGTGCAAGTACACGTGACAGAAGGCATCATTAGCAATATGTCGGCTTCAGCTATCTGTTTTATATAGGCCAACCACAATATAGAACTTCACTACTGAGCCATCTCCATGACAACTGAGCAAACTCCAACTCCAAAGACTGTGAGATGTGGTTGACGGCTGCAGAAAAAGCTAATAACTGGACCGTGAGTTAGGATTTCTGTTTTGTTTTAATATTAGAAAAAATAAAAATTGTTTTCATTAGCTTGTATGAACTTGAACCCATTGAATAAAAAAACAAAGAAGCAAGGGTGAAAAACAAAGAATTATTTGGTATTAGGTACATTGGTTTTGTTCTTTGGTGTCAGCTACTGTTGGCCAAAAAAATGCACCAATGTACAAAACTTCTTTCTATGTCCCATTTGTACCAATGACCTAAAATGTCTCCTTAAGTGTGTTCATTGGATGTTTTTCTTCATTAGAAGTGAAAAGTGACAAAGTCAAACATCTGCTTTACATATTGATTTTGAAATTTCTGCCTGAAAGATATCTAACTTGTCAATTGGGGGAGGCTTAAATTATTCATTTATTATTCCTAACTGGAACTTGGAACATGCATGCATATCTCTATGCTGACCATTTTCTACAATAAAAAGCATTTTCCTGATGGGCCGACGCACCTTGGGGCCAACATAATTTTAATTATTAATATACAATTTTTTTTAAAAATGCATTGCTAACAACCTGCACATAAAGCAGAGGCAGC
Source organism: Siniperca chuatsi (assembly GCF_020085105.1). Lineage (NCBI taxonomy): Eukaryota > Metazoa > Chordata > Actinopteri > Centrarchiformes > Sinipercidae > Siniperca > Siniperca chuatsi. Next base: position 26,945,841 of record NC_058049.1, read on the forward strand.
GGCCCATTGGTTCATTTTCTACAATGACACTAGGCTGGCCCAATCACATCTCTTACTGGGCTGCCTGGGCGAGCCAAACATCTTTGGATGAAGGAGGGTGTCTTTGTCATTGTCAAGATGGATAAGCAAAAACTACACAAGGGGGGTGTGGAGAAGTTGCAGGACAAAAAAAATCTAGATGCGGATGCCGCCAAATGTGCAAAAATCATATATATGTTTGCTGTAGGGCGACAGCAGTAACAGTTACCGGCCATTATGCAGCAACAGGTGGAAGGAGGAGAGGTGGCTGGCCATGGCCACTGCCAGGCAGAGGAGCAGGAAGAGGAGCAGGTTTGTGACAGGGAAGCCGAGGAACAGAGTGAGCAGGGGTAAATGGTAAGCAGGGAGTAGCATGCAGGGAAACAGGGACTCAGGGAGGGCGCAGGGAGGTACTCTGTGTGCTATGCTATGATGACAATGATGAATGATGATTAATTCAATTAATGCTCACTCAGTCAGTCAATGCCAAATAGTGTAGCATAATGTATTTGGCGTTGTTTTTGTAGCCTAGGTGGTAGGTGCGTGAGCACCAGTGCCCATGCAAGAGAGGTCAACTGTAGTTCAAACTCCCCAAACAAACAAGCACACCCTTGGTTGAATTGCCATATCACATACACAAGTCTATTATTCCTCTCTGAACATTATTTTAAAACAAGTTGATCTAGACCAAAGATATTATCAGCCAAAATTGGCCTATCACAAATATATTGGCATCTACGTACATGTTATTTGATATGAACCCACTGGTACTGTGATCATTTAACTCCGTCAATTATCATTCTCACCTTTCTCTCTCTGTCTCCCCCTCTTACTCAAGTTGCCTTGTTTGAGGAGGACATCTTTGCTGTCCATTAGTGTGGAGTTCACAGGCGACATTTTGACTTAGTGAGTATACAATCCATCTAGCCATCTTGGCGTGCACCACTCTTTCACCCATATCCATGTTCTCACTGGCACCGGTCAACCTAGCAAGCAGCGGTGGTGGGCGGGGCATTCATAGATCCAGAATTTCTCAATGCTTCCAGCCCCTTTTCAGAGTTTTTTCTTACTGTTTCTGTGGGATAACTATGTTAAACAAAATATTAATCATAGCAGAGTATTTTTACAAACTTTAAAATGTGTCTGGAGGGGAACCAAATCCTGTATTCCTACTGGACGAGCCCCACAGGGACTCCTGTGATGTATGGAGGACCAGAACTGCCAAAATAAAAAATAAATTAAAAAATAAATTAAAAAATAAATGACTCAATAAATAAATTAATATGGAATTAAATGCACAAAAAAAATTAAAATGAATTAATAAAATGTGACACAAATTGATATTTCTGTTTTAATTTGCTTCTTTATTAATTTACATTTGTATTCATTCCCATATTTATTTACTGTCCCATTTAATTTTCTATTTTATTTGTTAATTTGTTAATTAATGTATTTATTTATTAATTTATTTGTATTCATTCATTTATTTATTTGTTAATTTATTTATTTAGTCATTTATATGAATAATTATTTATTCAATTGTTATGTATTTATGCAGGTATTTATCCCCCCCCCCCCCCACAAACTTATTTATTTCTGTCTTTTGATTTTACATTTCTGTATACATGATGACGTCAATGATGAGTCATTGATTTATTTATTTATTTATTTTTGATTTTGGCAAAATCCAGCACTGCGATGCAAGTTGCTACAGGAGGCGAGCTGTTTTTATCAATGTTGTACTTGTGAAGGTCTTAACTTGCTGGATGAGAAACAGACTGTTTTTGTGTTTGTTGAACACATTTTTGGATCCTGAAGGAGATCGGTATACACTTAATAGTCTCATATATACCTGAAGAAGGAAGATACACATTAAACATTTTCTTTACAAAGTTCGCTTGCCGGGTTCCTGAGTAATAAAGGGACAGTTATTGTGTCTTGCTGCAGCATTTAGGATCCTCTGTGCCTTGCTTTGTCTCTCTCTCTCTCTCTCTCTCTCTCTCTCTCTCTCTCTTCCACTAACCTACACCTATACCCCTCACACATGCCTTACGTGTGACAAACACATTTTTGAGACTGTATTCACAGTTCAGTTATTGTCCCTGATCCCAGGGTGGCGCCCCGTAATTATTAATCCTTATTAATCCTTTTAGTGATATTAATAATTTTGATTAATATTAATAAATATCATTGATATTTGCTTATAACTAAACCTGCCCTACCAGATTTTCAACACTTCATTGAAGTTATCATATTCAGTTTGTTGAAACAGTTTCAAAGAGGTGTTTACTTTACGGTCACTTTGGAGACTGTAGTTTGTGGTGCTGTTGTATTGTATTGCATTACACAAAGAGGTGTTTCTGTTATTTTTCTCCACCCTATTTTTATCGGTTATGGTAGACTGAAATGCATAATGCAAAATAGCAAAAGTATTCAAAATTGTGTAAAGATCTTAAAAAAAATTCACACCTAAAACAAATCACTCGCCCTTACTTTCCACCAAATTTCAGGGAAAAGTTTTTGAGATACCCTGCTAACTATCAAACTGATGGGACCAAAAATATAACCTCCCGCAGAGATAAAAATATACGAGAAAATCCCTGTTGCTTCTTTGTAACAATCTGAAGGCTCACCAGACTGCTATCTAACACATACTTTTTAACAAGGCTACACAACTTGGAAACAAAGTTTCACTGACACCGCCACAAGTGTGAAAAGATGATTGATAATTATGTTTGGTCTAAAACATATTAAACATTAAAAATCCTTGCAAGGTTATGCCTCGCTATGCTTATTTGTTCTTTCATGCACTCACTAATCAGCCAGGTTAACTGCAAATGTAAGGCTGGTCAGTTTATAATGTACAATTGGGTGTGGTCTCTTTAAGAGGCTTTGGGCCTAGTGAACAGGAGGAGGACATAAGTGTTTGAGGAGAAGACAAAGGGAGGTGGGGAGGCAGTAAGTGCAGGTTACAAGCCAAGTAGCAGAGGGATAATCTTGCATATGTGTACACATAAAGATTTTTGTGGGTATACAATCACTTATTAAAGAGGTTTAAGGAAGTTCGAAAAGTTGAGAACCACAACTGTGGAGGGTTGACTGACGAAGTGCTCCAGGTCCGGTTCAAGATTTCCCTTCCTTCACCGGTGATATTGATTCTTGGATTACATTTTTCCAGTGCATTGCTATTTTGTGGGTTTTATTTTATTTTTTAATTTTGAAGGGGGATCACGTATTTTGTTTTTTTGTTTCATGTTTGGACTGCTCCATTTGGAATATATGAAGAGGACTCTTTTTGTTTTGTTTGTTTTTCTCTGTGGACATTTAAGAGGACCCTTTAGTATTGATGGGGCTAAATATTGATTGTTTTGCTTAATGACTCTACTGCAGATTATTTTTGCCTTTGAAATTTTGCCTGATTTAGTTTGAACTGGTGTTGACATATAATTTACCCTGTCCCATGGTCAAACAGCTTTTGATACAGTGGCAGTATAACTAGGCTAAACATACTAGCTGATTGTTATACTGTCTTACTTGGTATAATTGCACAAATTGGACCTGCAATAGATCTGTTTATCTACAGTTGCTCCATGAAAATTTTGAATCTATCTCTGCATAAGACTACATTACAAGAACGTACATTGTGGAATATTTTAAAGTTCTGACATTTTCAAATCATATGTACACATTTGAAGGAATATTGTTGGTAGGATTCCCATTCTGCCAACAAGGCAAAAAAACAAGATTGGCTTTATCTATCAGAATGTACCAATGGATCAGTCTTCATATAGTCATACAGAACACAATAATGAGCACAGGCAATCGAATTTGTAATGCCAATTTGGCCTGTTTGTATATAATAGCTCCATAATCACGAACAGAAAAAACAGTGTTCTGCGTGATAAACAGTTTGCAAACCACTGCACAGATTCAACAAAGAAAACACTGAGGACTCTGCTCTTCAACTTTGTGTGATCCACATTATCAAAAGCTTTAGATAGGTCAATGAAAACAGCTGCACAGTGGTGCACTTTATCCAAAGATGCAATGATAATCATTAATTATCTTTATGACAGCTGCCGTTGTACTGTTTTTCAAACCAGATTGATAGATTGAGAGCACATTATTAGTGGTTAAATACTCAGTTGTTCTCTGACAAAAGCTTCCTACTCACACTGTTTAACTGACAAGGCAATTTCTGGAAAATGCAGTGTAAAACCCCACAGAAATAAGTAAAGTTGAACTTTATTAATTCAATTGGGGGGGCAAACTCTTTATGTTAGGGTACATCACACATCCCGCGCCTTCTACAAAACACTGACCATTTAACAATGCTGTCAAACTAGTACCCTAGTGTTTAAAGTACACCAGTACATGAGGTGTGTAAGATGTGCTTGTACTAAGGAGGCAGATAATTGCAAATAGTGTTATGCAGCACAGTCTAAGGACCCAAATGCAGAATACAGGAAAGGGGGAAACTGGATAGTAGTTGACAGTTCTTTATTATAATACGGCAAACAATGACAGGTTGATAAACGTTCTTCCAGAGCGGGCAATTCTCCAGCCTGTGGAGAATTGACTGGACTCAGAGGACGGAGACGGTGGGTGTAGGTTCTGGCTTGGCTAGCGTGGCAGGCAGCACAGGAAAGGTAGCTGGCTTGTGTAACATGGCAGGCAGAACAACAGCAGAGAGAACATGGTGGTCGCAACCACCGGCAGGGAACGACCACGGGCCTCAGGCAGGCAGCGGTGAAAATAGAGAACAAATCCAAAAAGCAAACAAATCCAACAGGGAGCAGGCAAAACACAAAAGTCCACAATACAGGCAAGCATTGATGTAAGAGAACTCACTGGTAACCGATGCACACGGGAACAGCGCACAACCAAATTGCACACGACAAGAGCAACAACCCGACAATGAACAAAAGAAAAATCCCGGACTAAATACACTGAGGTAAGTGAGACAACGAGACACAGGTGCAAACAATCAAGGTGGAGCCAACACTAAACTGGAGGGAAAGCAAACAAAGACAGGAAGTAAATCCGCAAGACACACAGGAGAGGAGAACACTACAAAATAAAACAGGAAACAGGACAAAACTTCAAACTATGACACAAAGACATTGCAGTGGAATTTTTGTGCACGTGCATTAACGTAAAGCCACAATATAGCATGTGACCCTCATTTCTGTCAGAGCCAATTAACGGATGAAGTAAATTAGTGTAGGATATCGTGAGCAAGACACAGACAGTTAAATTAAGGTAGAAAGCATCTCATTGTCATGGCTTCATTAATGAAGACAACTCAAAAGTAAGCATGAAGGCATATTTAGTAGATAAATATTGAACTTGTGTCTTCAGAAGCAAGTCTTTATACCTCATTTGTCTTCACTTTGAAGACAACTAATCATTGCAGTGAGTAATTATTAGTATTTTTAAACCTTTGCTAGCTAAATAATCATGATTTTACTAATTGCTATTGATTAATTACTAATTTCTAATGTCAAGGATTCTCCTAACCTCTTGGGCTCATTAAATAAGCCAAATATATAGCCATCCCTAGAGCCATGCTGCTTGTTTGGCTAAAAAATGTTTTAGGGCTTGTTAAAAGCTGATTTCTTGCACTATATTTTACAGTTGCGGGGAGAATATGGAGAATTTACACAAATAACCAAATACTTTATGCAGACAATCATTAATTTCCCAATCATTCATCCAACACACACGCATACACAGTGTATCTTGTCCACCATACTGCAATTGGTCAAGAACTTTTGACTTTTCAAAGATGTGATGTAACCATGTGAAACATTCTGTCATCCAATCAGCTTCCACAATTAGCACCTCCGGCTATATCAGGTTGATTTGAGACAAATGAAACAGGACAACACATAAAAGATAACAGAGAACAGAAATGAGAGAGGAGGTGAGACAAGAAGAACCAGAAAATTACAAATACAGCACAAGCAGTAACAAAGACAATGATGAAAGAAAGAGTGGAAGGAATGGAAGAGGGAGAGAAGAGATTGAGGAATTGGAGTAATTATAAAGGATGGCAAGATCAGGAGTGAAGCAAGAGCCACTTTGTTTAATGCCAACTTCATTAAATTTGGAAACATCCTATAAGCAATTTTATAAATAAATGGCTGAGAAGGAATTATGAAAATAAACAATATATTTTCTCCCTGCCTCTGCCTTTCACAAATAAGGAAATGAGATCACAACAATTCAGCATTTAATGAAGTGCCAAGTTCGGCCCCAGTTATGATAGGACGTTTCCAAAATTTGAATATATACAATTACAATACAATCGACAAATTGTATATATTCAGTTTGGATAGAGAATGGAAATATAGGAGAAGAGAAAGCACAGGGGAAGAAAAGGGTAAGGCATGAAGAAGACATTAGGCTAGTTGCTGTATATATATGTTAAATCTGCTTTAGGCACCGTCGCCTGTTGGTGACCCCAAGCAGCAAGCAATAAAAATGAAAAAAAATTAAGCATGAAGATCATCTTCCAGAAAATTTTATTTAACTTAAGTATCCTGCACAGACATATTTGGCAAGTATTACTGCATGCTCTTTTGTTCTGTAAACAAAGGAGAGCCATGGAACTCAGTCTCCCAGAATCCCCAGAGGTATAAATTCCACCCATGAACCCAGTTGCCAGCTACCAGTGGTCAGTCTGACCTGTGACGTCCCATGTCCCATTTTGAATTCAATTTATTTTGTTTGATGCCATTTTGGACCCAAGCAGCCATTTTGGGTCTCTCTCTCTCTCTCTCTCATACACACATGCGCACACACATTCACACGCCCTTTTGTTCTATAGCTTAGTGCATTTAGAGATTTAGAGATTTATAATTAAAATTGTGTGTTTTTTGCTTTATTATCTGTTAATAAATGCTTGTGTATAATTATGCTGGTTTCTTGTTGCACAAGAGTGAAAATTTTGCTAACCTCTTCTATGTTGAACTCCAAATCCTTCAACCTACTAGCTATTGATGTTAATTCTGGTTAGAGTTTTATTAATTTAATTATTAATCTGAATTTCCAATTGATAGTTTAGTATATTATATGAGTCTCAATCAGTTGATTGGCAATCATTTCTCTTCGTTAAGGACAGTGGTGCTCATGAAGTCATTACTACTGAGATACTATAGGAATACATGGCTCAATAGAGCTTAAACTCTCTGTCAGACTGGCTACAGTGCTGAAAAGAAACCTGGGGGGGGTTCTTATTTTCCTCTATTAATGATGAGCAATAGGCTGCTCTGGCATTATGGAGGGCCTTCCTATATGTTTTAAGACTATCTTGCCAGACTAAACGAGTTTCTTCCAGATTGGTGGAATGCCATTTCTTTCAAAGTTTTCGCAATATTTGCTTTAATTTGTGGGTTTGGGGGTTATACCATCGAGCTAATCTTTGTTTATATTATCTTCTTTATTAGAGGTGCAATAGAGTCGAGTGTTGTTTGCACTGAGCCTGCAGCACTATCAACAAGATGGTCAATTTGGGAGGGACTGAAGTTAGCACAGGAGTTGTCTGTTATATTGAGACATGGGACAGAATTAAATGCAAATGGAATTACTTAGTTAAATTTAGCTACAGCAATATCAGTGTCATGTTCTCTCCAGCCACTCCCCTTCACTCTGCACTCCCTCACCTGAGTACTAATGCCAAGCACCTGTCACCTCGTACACACCTGCAGCCAATTAGCATTCCACTCCCCTATAAAACCCGGCTCCTCACCACAGTCTGTGTCTGGTCTGGTTTAAGACACAGGATAGAACGCTAGTTCCCCTGATTCTACAAACGCCTTGGACTCACTTTACCCGAACGAAACTCCTACCAGCCTCGAGTGCCTTGACCCCGTCTCCGGTTACTCCAGTTCTCCGTGTGTGTCATTCCAGTTCCAGTTCCTGAGTGTCTTCAGTCTCCCGCGAGTTTGCTTCTCCAGCTCCTGGTCCCGTGTGTCTTCACTCCCGTGTGTGTCTCGTCTCCCGTGTGTGTGTCTCTCCGGTTCCCAGCCCTGTGTGAACCTACTCACCTGTATTCAGCAACACTACTCCAGAGCTCCACGATCGCCAGTGAAAGGACTGTATACTTCCATCCATGATCTGTTCAATCTCCTTGTCTCTCAATAAACCATATCAGTATCTTCCCCGTGTCTCCGGTCAGTTCTGTCTGTAACAATCAGATAGCAAACTATTATAGGAATTTGTGCTTAATGGCATGTAGTCTAGTAATAGGAGTTCAAAAGTAAAAGAAATGGTCAGATAAAAGATTCTGTGGTAAGACTATTAAATATTCAATTTCAATGCCATATACCAGAACAAGGTCGAGGGTGTGGTTAAAACAGTAAGTGGGTTTATGTACAAGTCATTTGAATCTAATAACATAAACGCAGTACTAAGGCTATCATTATCGACGTCCACATGAATATTAAAATCCCCTACAATAATTATCTGTTTTAAGGACTAGACTTGATAAAACTCTGAGAATTCAGATAAAAATTCAAAATATGGACCAGGAGTATGGTACACTATAACAAATAGAATTGGCTGTAGTATTTTCCAGGTTGGGTGTGAAAGACTAAGAACAAGGCTTTCGAATGAGTTATAATTCAGTTTAGGTTTAGGGTTGATTTTAGAGTTGAAGATAGCTGCAACTCCACATCCTCAGCTGGTGCCTTGAGGAATGTGAGCATTAATATGACTAGGCAGAGCGGATTCATTTAGGCTAACATATTCTTCATGACCCAGCCAGGTTTCAGTAAGACAAAATAAGTCAATATAATAATATAATCTGATATTAAATATTTTACTAGTACAGCTTTCTATGACAGAGATATGTTTATAAGTCCACATTTAATTATCTTATTTCGTTGTACGATTGCATCATTGGTGTTAATTTTTATTAGGTTTTTATGTATAACTCCTGTTTTAGTTTTGATTTAATTAATTTAATCGATCGGGGGACAGACACGGTAGCTATGGGGTTTCGGGTGGGTAATTGCTCTGGAAGCGCAGAAAAGCATGTAAGACTGCAACTCTGCCTCCTGGACTCAACTCTGGGTTGTGATTAGACACACTAATAAACTCAAAAAATATATATATTTAGTTACCACTTGTAGTACACTATGGGTTCAAATGTACTAAGTGATATCTAAATACATTTTTTAAATACAGACATAGTATATTAAAAGTACATTTAAGTTCATATTTCATGGTGTCTCAAAATAGCACAGTTGAGTACACTTAGATATATTTAAGATTATCTTAAGAAGTATTAAGTAATTGCATAGACCAGTGAAACTGCACCCTAACTTGTAGTCTGACCTTCATTCATGAACTTCAAGCATGACATTAATACAGCGGAAGTCCTAGATAGTCTGACCTTGTGGTTTGAGAGAAGTAATATGAATCTCAATCTGTGCCTGTGCATTCATTTTCTCCACAGAAGAAACACCCCACTCGTCTAAAGAGGTACACACAACTTACTTCAGCAGCCCTCAAAAGGAAGTCATCCACTGAAGGTTCTTTGGCCCCACCCTCCAAACAAACCAAGTTGTGGGAGACTCGAAGAGTGTCCCAGGCAAGTGTGGATAAAGTAGTCCTCCAATTCATTGTCCAAGGCTTGCACCCACCACACATTGTTCAGCAACAGAGCTTCATTGATCTTGTGCAACATCTTCAGCCAAATACAAATGTCATGACACGCAATACTGTTGTAAACAAAGTCACAAAGGCCTCTGTTGAAATGAAAAGAAAACTGAAAGCTGCCCTTAGTGAAATTGAGTTCATAGCAACAACAACAGACTGCTGGACGGCACACTGTCGCTGTTTCATTGGTGTCACTGCGCACTGGTTTAACCCTCAGACCATGTAGAGATCTTGTGCTGCCCTGGCATGCAAGCAACTTAAAGGGTCCCATTCCTTTTCTGCCGTGGCTGGTGCCCTAAATGATATTCACACAGACTTCAATATCAGAGAGAAGATTGTTCGCACAACAACTGACAACGGATCAAACTTCCTGAAAGCCTTCAGAGTTTATAGGCAGACTGATGAGAACAACAATCCTGAACTTGTAGAAGAGGGTGATGGAGAAGAGGATGATGGTGGCCAAAATGATGATTATGATGAAGAAGAGGAAAGCATTGAGGGTATTGAATTTGTTGATGCCGGAGCCCTGTTGGACGAAGATGACTACTTGGAATACCAGCTACCCAAGCACCATCGCTGCGCCTGCCACCTCCTCAATTTAGTGTCCACAGTTGATGCTTCAAAAGCAGAGGTCAACCCATTGTACAAGCGCGTGTCAAGGTCCACATTTGCCAAATGCTCTAGCCTGTGGAACAAAAGTTCAAGATCAACCATCGCATCTGAAGTATTTGAAGACCACTGCAAACTCCAACTCGTACGGCCTGTTGCTACAAGTTGGAATTCACTCTTCTCAGCCGTAGAAAGAATAGTGAGAATAACAAGAGAACAAGATAGCCGCAGCCATTCTAGTTCCCAAATTTAAGACCTGCTGGACTAGTGACGAAAATATCCCCAAACTTGGTAAGTGTCTCACTTCTCAACATCCCTATAATACGTGTAATTTCTATGGAGACAGTGAAATGAGTTTGAAATGAACACACACATACAATACACAATTACAATACTGTCATATGGTCAAAATTGTCCTGATTTTTGTTTTTTATTCCACAGGCCTTGACTATATCAGAAACTACTTGGACTGTCAGGCCGAGAATCACATCAGCAAGGGCTCCCAATCATCTGAGGAAGAGGAATTCTTTTCCTCCTTGAAGAAGACTGGCCCTCTTGAAATGACAGTTGTCTCCTGGGGTGCCCAGGAGACACAGTAGAGGTACTGAAGTCTTTCCCAGCTGTGTGCCAGCTATCACTTAAGCTTAATACCGCACTCCCTGCCTCAACAGCCTGTGAAAGACTGTTTAGTGTTGCAGGGCTGATCTTCAGGCCAAGAAGAGCATGTATTAGCTCAAAGAACTTTGAGAACCAGCTGCTTTTGTGGCTGAACAAAGCCTATTGGTAACTCTTTGTTGTATGTTCTGTGCTTAACTGATCCTGATGTAAATTACCCTGTTGTTGTATATACATGATTGAGTCAAAATTGTTTGTTACATCTTCTAGTTAAATGTGACATTGTTGCCATTAGCTATAGAATTGAGCATAGTACATACCAGGAAGGTATCACGTTTGAGTTATTTTTTATTTTTTGATTAATCACTTGGATTAATCATTCATTTTGACAGCACTAATGTTTATTGTATATAGACAACCATACAAGGGTAATTGTTACTAAGCCTGCCCTGGGTACACCAATTTTGGCTGTTGCCCTCACAGATTCCTGCAGCTAAGCTTGGATGTACATTTACATTCCAATAAAGGTTATTGATGACATGCCTCTGAAGTTTGACTTTTTGCACCATTACAATACTTATAGGCAACTAGTCATCATATCTTCCACTCCATTAAACACATTAATGCTCAGTAGTACACATATGTGGTTCTTTAATGTATTTGCATTGTACTAAAATGCGTTCATTTTCAATGGGCATATATGCGGCTGAAACAGGTAGCCTAGTGCATCCCAAATTTTTCAACATTAACATTTTAATATAACATTATAATCATTATGGCCTTTAAAAAAATGTTTTTTTAGGTGGGGTAGTGCACAATAGGCCCCTGTGGCGCCGCCTAAGCTTTTGTCGTTAATGCCATTTTTTTCCTTGCATTACTTTTACTTTTATACTTTAAGTAGTTTTGAAATCAGTACTTTTATACTTTTACTTGAGTAAAAAGCTTGAGTTGATACTTCAACTTCTGCAGAAGTATTTTTTAACCCTAGTATCTATATAGTACTTCTACCTGACTAATGAATGTGAATACTTTTGACACCAGTGTCAGTGCTACAGTACAAGCTTCACAAGGTTATTCACAAGGATATGAAATATAATTAAGCGCCAGTGTGGGGTGTCGAGGTGTAGTTGGAAAAGTTGGGTTTTCAGCCTGCAGAGGATGACCCTGTTGGCCTGACTTCAATGGGAAGTTCATTCTGAAACAACCTGCTTCATTCTCCAGACTGTGGTCAGGAAGGGCTGAGGTTGTAGCTAACTTCAGAACTAACCTCCGTCACAAAACTCGGGAACACCGCTTGGCTCGCAAGAAGTTGAAGCATTTATTATCTTACAAACTGTAGCTTATACTGAACATTCACTGTTACATTTACGGTTTACTGCTAACCTGACTATGCTCTTGTGGTCAACACACCTGGCTGTCCTGAGAACAGCCACACTGCCTCTCTATCACACTGAATGAAGCTTGGAACAAACCTGAAGTAGCTGAAACCTACAAAGACTGAACAAACCACACATAAATATTGTTTCCACCAATCCACAGATTTCTTTGACAGTCAGGAAGGAGCATAAATCTTCCAACTGAGTAAATATACACTATACAACACACTGAGCGACTTGGTCAATAACCACTGGAGTTCTGGTGGTAGACGCCCCTGCAAATCAGAATCAGAATCAGAAATACTTGAATACGGAATCAGAAATCCTGCGAGAATGCCAACTGCTGCGTGTTTCAAAACAAACATGGACAGCAACCAGCAGCTTGCGCAAGGCAAGTTTATTTGTAAAGCACATTTCAACAACAAGGCAATTCAAAGTGCTTTACATAAAACATAAAAAACAACATAGGGCAATATAGGGCAAAATATATATATGTAGTGACATTTTAGTGAGATTCTGGATGGAGAGGCATAGACAACACATACTGTACAGCCTACAGAGGGAATTGAAGTTGAGCAAACTTACAATGAAGCTTACATCAGCTGTTTATTTACTGGTATGCCTCCCTCGGGTAACACGCAAGTGATTTCATTGGTCGCCAACTTCGTCGCAAATATCAAACATGTTTAAAAAATCTTTATGAGAACAACTGGCAGTGATTGGTTCTGAAGACTTTAGATTAGTATCTTTACATGTCAAACACTATATGATTTTATCTGACAACTGTCAACACCCAGATTGATCCAGACTGGAACTGAGCTGGTCCAGCTTAGTCCAGTTAATCATCACACCCAAATCATATTCATAATCGGCTCAACAGTCCTAATGTGTGCCCCTGCCTTCACCTAACACACTACACTGAGTGCTTCCAAAGAGGCTGTGCTGCATTATTATCTGATAGTATTTACATTTAGCTTTGTTTTGTTCTGTATCATGTTAACAAAGCCAGTAGTGTGCCCACACTTCTGAAATGATATCTTTTTTTAATGTACTAGCTCTTCCTCATCTGCACCCACCCCCAACGTCCAACCTCCAACATTTTAGTTGTTTTGTCTGTCCGTGTTAGATTGAACACAAAGGGTCAATTACACCTCTTAAAACTGCAGGTGGAACAAAGCCAACTCGACTAATGAAATTAACCCACACAGCAAGCTCTGACTGATTGTGCACTTCGGTCTATAGAGTTAGATTTGTTGTTGTACTATCAATGGACATGCAGCAGCCTGTATGAAGGAATGATTTTATCGAACATAGCAAAGTGACCTAAATGAGGTCGATAAGAGAGGCATAATTTCGGTTTTGGTACTTTTTGATTAATTGCCCAGCCCTATTCTGGATTAGCTTCAGAGATCTGGTGGAAGATACAGGGGCAGTGAGGAAGGAGTTGTGGGCATCTCTTCCCTTGAAGGAACACAAGTTCATTTGTATAACAGTTTTTATACTTCTATACTATAATGTTGGAAACATGGAACAAGGCTGTCCCCCAGAACACTAGAGGCATGACACAGTTTCATTCATTATGAATTTAGCCTTGAAATAACATCCTGGTACCTTCTATTGCAAATCAAAAATCAGAAGTCGCCCAGATATGCAACAGGAAGAAGTTGAAAAAGGTTCAGTTTTATGCAAATGACGTGCAGGATTTATAACTTGGGAAAAACCAATCACTCTCATTTCCATTCCTGTTGTTTATTACTACACTCAAATAATGTAAAAGTCAGTGGATTCCTGGTTCTCTATGATGTGACTTTAATGAGGTACTGGGATTTGAATAAGAAAAAAATGCATTGCTTTGCGAGAGACATGTGAGGAAGGTCTTTTATTCTGTTTCTGCATTCTGTATGCTAGCAGCTATGTGAGGCTGTACTTAGGCACAGAGGTGCTTTGAGCTAAATGCTAACATCAACATGCAAATATTGTCACTATGACAATGTTATCATGCTGATGTTTAGAGAATATAATGTTTACCATGGTCACCATCTTAGTTTAGCATAGGAGCATGCTAACATTTGCTAATTAGCTCTAAATGGTAAATAGACTGCATTTACATGACCTCTACCTTAACGGACAAAGTGCTTTACAATTTTGCCTCTCATTCAACCATTTACATACACACTTACACACTGATAGCGATGGAGCTGCCATGCAAAGCCCTGGCTTGCACTGCGGGAGCAACCTGGGATTCAGTGCTTTGCTCAGAGGCACTTAGACACATGAAATTGAACTGCCAATAAATTGACGACCTGATCTACCTACCTACCTGCCTTTGGATCTCTGCCATTTTCTTGATAAGTTGCTGAGTAAGTGTAGTTAGTGCAGCACACACCCCTTTCTCTTCTCCGTCACTGTAGGCAACTTGCAAGTGAGATGTCACTTTCTGCTTTGTAGCACCAAGATGTTGCTTCATGCACATGGTTTTAGCTGCACTGCAATCCTCCTCTGTGAGCAAAAGCAATTGCAACTCAGTAAATGATCAAGGATTTGCTTTCTTTTGTTTCAACTGGAGCTCTGAGATGAGGGAATTATCCCAACATCCTCTACACAATTGATTTAGAAGGTGCTCACTTCTGAAGATGCTGCAGGTAGGCTGAAGATTTCTCACCTGCATCTTGATCCATTTATCCATAAACTTGGCATATAGCTCGTCACCATCTTGAACTGTGCCAAAAGCTGAACTGCAAGTGTCAAGAAACAAGTGCTTGACCATGTCAGCGGTTGGAGGCAAGAGACTTTCATGTATTTTTCTGGGCTGCTGAAGGTCTGACATAGAAGGATCTTTCATGACTAAATGAACACTGGAACGTCATGTATCATGGACTGCTTCTTGAGGAGGTCTAGGTACCTTGCCGGAAATAGCTCAGAGTCTCTGGGATGAAAGCATGTGCATTGAGTTTTCCACACTCTTTACTATGCGCTCAACCACATATCACTGGACGTCAGAGGGATTGATGTCACAAGTAGCCATGTTCAGCCAACAGTTAAGTTTACTGTGACTAGGAGATGGCTGGAGATGAGATGGAGACCAACGAAGCAGTTCATCCCAACATTGACCCTGTTTCTCTATCACCTAATCTTTCGTCACGGTCATCCTTGAGCCATGTGCCTGTTGCTGAGGAGGACTTGTCTGAACCTATTAAGTAATTGAACCCAACTCTAAAAAACAACCTCTAAAACTCTGAAAGCTTTAGTTCTGTAAATTCCACAAACACATTACCATACTTCTCCACTCTGTGGCATAAAACACAGCCCATTCTGGATGGAGTCTGCCATTCTTTTCCATAATGGTCTCACTTGTTAATGTCTCACACTAATGTCTAGAAATGAATGTGCTTATGATTTATTGATCTTAGAGAGCTACAAATTAGAACGCACCCTTGTGTGTGCAGACATGTGTGGGAACATTGTCTATGTGTAGCACTTTAATTTAACACAATGCAATTCAGTGAAATGAAATGCAACATAAGCTGTGTTTCGACCGCAGGAACTTTCCCCAGGGACTAGGAACCTTTGGAGGAATTCAGTGCATTTCCACTGCATGGACCAGGGTCTAAATTAAGTACCAGGGACATTTTTTTACCCCCCAAAGGTCCCTGCTCAGGGGGATAGTACATTTCAGAAGCACAGGGACTTTCAGGGTGGGGCTTGCTGTGCCGAACATTTTTGATTGGTCAAGCTCCCACCTGCGGAGCAGCGGTGGTTTGACGTGCGTTGCTGGGTCACAGGCCATCCTTCTCTGCCGCAGTGGCTCGCTGTTGAAGCCGTGGTGAAGGACACTGGATGACTAGTTGGTTGAAGGTAAATCACAAACGGCCCACATGCTGCTTGTTAAATTCTATAGCTGCTAACTGTTGTCATGCTATTGTTATCCTGAACAACTGTTAGCTAAATGCTAACACCAACCGTTAATGCTAATTGTGTAGAATCGTGGTGTTCCTTAAGACAAAGGTTGGCTAAATCGATTGTACAAAATTATATCTTGTTAATGCCGTTGCAGTGAGACACAACTTTTTTTTCACTGTGTTTTTCAGATGAAACGGATGGGTAAAGTGAACTGCAGGCTGCAGAGACTAGAGTGTTTACTCCTGCAACCAACAGCAGCCCTGGTCCCATGTCTCCTACTGAAGCACACAAACGCTGTATTTTGCACATTTGTATTTCTGCAGATAAATAAATAGTTGTGGAACTAAATGTGTGTATAGTGGCTGTTCTTATATCTGAAAACAAGTATATACTGCTATATATGTAAAAGACACATAATGCTTATGTTACCATATTTAAATATTTACAACGCTCTGAGGAAGTAGTGGCTCTCAATTTCACCATTCACCGGTAAGCTCAGTATTTAAAACAGGTGAGAGTGCATAGGTTAAAATAAGCAGAGGTCCTTATGCTGAATTGCAGGTGATGTGTTTAATAAGTTAAAACAATAGAGTTATGCAGCTATGTGATGGGTAGAACCTAATAGGTGTAATTTGCCTAATCTTCCCGGGTCTTTAGACTGCAGTGGAAATGCACACAATAATGGGCTGAAGAACTTTTTAGTTCCTTTAAAAGTAGTTCCTTGGGATAAAAGTTCCTTCTACTTTTGTTGGAAAAGTAGCTATAATGTGTACATGTACAGCTGCCCCACAGAGAACAGCCAATGGGAATTATCATCCAATCAAAACAACACTGTGTGCTCTGTTTGTTGTTTTGTTGCTGTTATCTGCCTATTCTGCTATTCTACAGAGACCAATAAAACAATAACTACACATCTCTCAATCACCATCAGCTGTCACTTGTACAATCCATCTTTGTTTTCTTTGTTTACATTGAGGCTGAATGGCCACTTGAGGATATTGTTGGATGAATTAGCTCAGAGTTATAAAGGCCTTCATTGTATTTGTGGCCTGCTTTCATACAGCTTTATGAAAGACCATCATGAACACCCACATCAACCACTGCAAGACACCAAAACTGCAACAGTCCACCAATGTTCAGCAAGTATCTAGATTCAATTTGAGGGATGCCGCACAAATCTTCACCCAGATTTTGAACTATTTTCACTCTAGGCTTTGTCATCCTTTGAGATTACACTCCCATAACAATAGAAATGTTCCAACATCTTGTTGTGATTTTCACTGCTGCAAGTTAGTTTGTTCTCAGCTGAAAAGTTTGTTTTACAAGCTCCCTATTTTCAACCTATTATTATTGTTTTTGATAATGTTTTTGATATTGTAACTTCACTGCAAATTGATATTACACAATCACATGTTATTTTAGAATTATTAAGTCTTGCTTTTTATTATCAAAGATATATAAACTTGCCCCACTTCACAGGAAATGATGCAGCGTTTACTTCAGTATTACTGTTTGTAATCTCATTGATAGAAGTCCCAATGTTTACTAAGCCATATCAGAGCCATATTAAGTTACCGCTAATGCAAACTGAACATTTCTTTCTGCTGCTGCTTCACATTAAAAGCAATCATCTAGTGAGCCACTGGGTGGCTTTCATTGTGAAGTATACACATGAAACGCAATGTATTTGTTAGCATTTACAAAACAAGATATGGTAATTTTTAAAATTTTTTGTCAGCTGTCTATTTTTAAAAATTCCAGGGAGGAACAACCTGGAATAGCCACACTGAGCTGTCACAGTAGATGAGGAACTACATGGGACAGGCTCTTACTGCAGTTTATGAGAACCAGCACATTTCCAACATGTCATCAAGGTAAACAACTCCTTTTACTGTGCCAACCTGTTAAGTGGAAAACTACTCGCATTGTGTGTGCAGCACGAGATCAAGAGAGCAATCAGCTGTGATGAAGCCTCTCAACTCACGATTTGTGCAGGTGTAAACAGATACACCAGTTGCTCTTCTGTTGCATTTCTGACAGAGTAACTGCTCAAGGCCAGTTTGCGGCCCTCAAATACACAATGGACCAATCAATGAAAATGAAAGGTGGAGTTTTTGACCTCTAGGAGCGCTATGGAGCAGTTTTTATGAGTGGCTTCCCATTTTTTCAATGATCAACAGGTGGCAGTATCAAGGCAAGATATGCTGCAGAGAAGAAGAAGACTGCTAGTAAATGTATGTAAAAAAACGCAGGATTAAAAATACGCATAAAATTGGCTTTGCAAATGTCTTATGAGGAAGGAAATGCATTCAACACGTTTGTTAGACTTCAAGGATACTCACAATGCATTTTGAGTTATACTGAATGCAAAGAGAAACTGTATTTGTTGACAAGAAAACTCCACAGGGCACCTTTAAGAAAGTCATACATGTTGCCCAGACGATGAATCCTAATGACTTTTGTGATCCCCTGCCTTTTCCTCCAGTGCCACCATAAGGTTGATATTTGTGGTTTTGAGTGAAATTTTTCAATACTTAGGTTTATGACCAAATACCTGCAAAACTAATGACATTCCCATCAGCCTCTACTGTTCTTTATCTTTAGTGCTAATTAGCAAATGTTAGCATGCTAAGATGCTAGACTAAGATGATGAATGTGATAAACATTATATCTGCTGAACAGTATTGACATTATCCTCTATTAAAACTATGTGACGTGATGAATCCTCTCAGCCCACAGTTTGTTTAGGTGTAAAGAAATACACCAGTTGCTCGTTTAGGTGAATGGTTAAGATGAACTTCGACATTTCCTAAAAAAATAAAATAAATTCTAGGTGGTATTTGCATTGTGCCTCCCTCTTCCCCCTCATGTTTCTGCAGTTTGAGAGATGGAAGCAAAGACCAATGGTAACCCAGGGAGTTGTGTGTTTATCCACTCAAGTTTAGGAAAGGTTTGTGATGGTATCTTAGCAAAGAATACAGTACACCTGTCCATCATTGCCTGACCACAATGAGTACAGTAAAAGTTGGGGAATCACTTTGTCAGGCAGCCATAATGGTGCACAGAAAAGTAGGAAAGAAAATATGAACTAATTAATCACAAGCTTGAACCTATTTTAAGGCATGAGCAGGCAGTTTCTGTAACAGCTGTGTTTTGACAGCTTCATACAGTAAGATATTATGCTCAGATTAGCATGCAGAAATCTCATTACCACTAACTGTACATGCAGTTTCACCAGTAAAATGGTTCAGGAACCGGAGGCTGTTGTCTACTAGCCGTGAACCAAAGGTTACGTAGTTGGCTGAATCATCCTTCACTCTCGTCTCAATCAACACAGGGACATACTCTGTGTGTACTAAAGACATCCACAGGCCTGAGGTCCCTGTGCAGACGGTTTCTGGCAGCTCTGTTTGATGCATTTTCCTGGCATGATTTCAATGCACTGAACCCCCCAGAGAGCAATGCAAAGTGCCAGTAAATACAATGACATTCTGAGTGATTATGTTCCTGTTGTGATAGTTTTATTTGCAAAGCACATTTAGGTAGCAAACTGCTTCACAGCACAGCATATTAACAAAACAACAATGCAACTAAAACTGAATATAATAACCAACAGATTAAATGAAGCAAAGTGAAAATGAAATAGACAAAATGAAAGTGGAAATTGAAAAAAAATATATATAAAACAACATAAAAGCAATGAATTGTGTTGGAAACCTCCTTTATCTGGAAATTCTTTCGTTTTGATTGTAGCAGGGCCAGATTTAGTGATTCAGGAGCCCCAGGGACTGTATGAAAAGTACTGGGGTGGGGAGGGAGGCTGAATCATATATTTCATTTCATGAAAAAGCAGACCCTCTTCAGCTTTATTAATATTGTCTTTGGACCCTCCCTTTGACTTAGTCTTGTAAATTTGTGTGGGTGGATGGTATTGCATTCTACAGCCATGCTCACAGCTCTGTGTGGCTGTACTTAGGCACAGCGGTGCATTGAGCTAAATGCTAATGTCAGCATGCTAACATGCTCAACATGCTAACTGTTGGTAATTAGCACTTAACAGCTCAGTACAGTACAGTTCAGTATTATTTTCTGCATTAGTATTCAGTATATTGATGTTCTGTAAATACCTCAATAATTTTCATTGTTAGTGGCAGAGTCTGCCATTTCTGTACTGGATTCAGATTCCCTAAATACAAACAAGAGATTCCCAGGAAACAATGTAGAATGCAGTTACAGTGAGGTGGAAGAGAGCTGGAAGCAGCAGGCTGCACACCTTCAACTCCTCAGCAAGGCGACCAAGTTAACTGTGTCCTGCTTTTGTGCACAAAACTACTAGCACCATGTGAAGCATGACATCATATCAGCAATTATTATTGCTTACTTTTTTTAACACAATTTTGTTTGGCTGCACTGTAAACAGATACACCAGTTGCTCTTCTGTTGTATTTCTGAGTATGTAGTATGTTGATGTAGAGTTCATCTACAGCTTGCCCTCCTTTCTCTCAGTATTGTCTCATCATCTGTAGTAGTAGCTTCCCTCTTTCCTTTACTTTCTTGGGGATTGGAGTACACTGACTTCGATTGCTGTGATTTCCTTGTCTGACACTGTCAATATATTTTTACAAGTTTCCAGGGTTGAAATCCAGTTGAGTAACAATATAGAAATTATTTAATAGTGAAGTACTTATTCATGCGCCTGTATCAATAACATTCTCAGTAAAACTTGGTTATCCAGAATACCTTGTTTCTTTTTTTTTCTATAACTATCTCTACTATGCATTTGAAATTCATCAAAGCTGAAAAAGGTCATTTAAGTTCAACACACCTTTGTTTCAAGCTTAGATTTAAGACTAATGGACCTGAAAATATATTATCTACAATTGAACCTTGGGAAAAAATGAACAAAGTAGTCATCCTTAAAAGTGTATGGATTACAGAGTGTTTGACTGGCCTGGAATGAGCCAGTAGACAGGATTCTGAAACATATAGGAATATAACTGAGGATACAGGAGGTGGATTTTTAGATTGTAAAAAGTTTACTTTGATGTGAATAAAGTAACAGACTAGAAACAGTTTAGTACCGCAGTGTGTCCAGGAAGACAGGAGGGACATGAGCAGCAGGGGAAATGTAAAACTTGATATCTACCTCTGAAGTGAAATAGTTGATCAACTCATGTCATTGTTAGAACTGTAGGGGGCTAATGATAAGTAATATATAAAACAGGACTGTGGACCTGGGATCTAAATCACACTGCATCTGCATTGTGCATCCTCAACTGTTTTGATCATTGATACATTATCAGAGAGCATCAATCTTCCAAAAAATAGAATGACATTTTTTTAATGAAAGACCATAATATGTGCAGTAGAAGCTTTTTATTTTAATGGCATATTTACAACATACAACCAGTTCTACTGGATCTGCTGGACCAATTTCTTGGCAAAAGTGAAATCCTTTATATATTACAGTGTTAAATGTGGTTTTAGTGAGGTACTACTGCATTAATGGGAGCTTGTGTATTATAGGCAGTGGTAGGCATACTACAACACAGATTCGTCTATAGGTGACTTTCTGATAACACCAAGAATGTTAAATATAGGAATGGAAATGTCAGCTCACAGTTTAACCTCTGCTTTGACATTATGTCCAATCCTTCCTCCATTGTTCCCTATCCCTGGCTACATGTTGAACCTCCCCCAAGTTAGGTTCATTTTAGCTAGCTCTTCCACCACAGTTCTGCATCAGTTCATTTTTGATTTTCCAGAAGATGCCACTTGGACTTCTCAGGCAGCCATCATAGGATGCTTTAATCTTTGGTATCCTGCCAGTTGCTGCTGTGAAATAAAATACATGTTTTGGAAACAGCAGCAGTTTCAAGAATTCTCCATCACTTACATATAGTTAAAATTTAGCTCAGTTTTACACTAAACCATTTCTCTTTATCAGTAAAGAGATATGCACAGATTAGCTTTGTGAGGGAATTAACCTGAAATCAGGTAGCAAGAGGTAAAATAAGGAACAGATACATAAAGCCACTGAAGGTAAGTTACAGAAAACAAAGGCAACGACTTTATGTGTGTTTATTACTATCACCAGTGTGCGAACTATACCATGGCTTTCGGGGAGCTCACTTTTTTGACGGGGGGGGGGGTTGTTCTGAGTAGGCAGATATTAATAATAACGATTAAGTTTTTAACAACTTACAGAAACATAGTCCACCTTCCACCTTCTTTTCCCCTCTCTCTTTCTCTCACACACACACATCTTGCTGTAAGCGCAACAAGCGCATCCAGTGAGTGCGTTTTCAGCTCAGCTGGTCATGTGCTCGTGTGCGTGTCGAAAAAGGTTAAATCCTGGGAAAAAAAGACAGTATAGACCTACCAACGAAGGCTACTGCTTTGTTAAAATTCACTGTTCATTTAGCCTAGATCTTCTCACATGGGGGCGAGGGAGAAAGACAGCACTCTGGACAGCTCCCCAGCTGCTACCAGCAGCAGGATCAGCAACTTGAAGAGCACCGCGGCGCTCAGTCCTGACAAGTTTGCTGCAAAAAATACATAAAGTTGTTGGTTTGCGGGCTGCGTCAGGTTCGGGTGATTGATTAACGTATGTTTTTGCGGGTTGGGCGGTGCTGACTGGCTTTCATGGTGGGTGCGGCTATTTATAAAAAAATCTGACCCACGCATCACCGGCAGGGATCGAGTCAACAACGGTGCAATTAAGATAGCCTATCAAAGGCGAGACCAAATAACAACACACTTATGCATTGTAAATACCAACAAAAATTGACCAGGCTTCCTACAAGGGATCCAGTCCTCATCAACACCCATTACATACAATATAGTGCTAACAGTGAATAATACAATAGCCCTTACTTTAAAATAGAAGCAACCACAGAGGCCTGGGATCAGCTGCCTTTGCTGTTCATCCAGAAGTCCATGATATAGACTGGCGATAGCCTGATTTAATCCAAGATGTGATAAAGGGCATTGGGTTGAATCTCTCCAAAGGAGGTCCGTTAAGATCCACAAAAAGGAGTGATGAGAGGCTGTTTTCATGCAACCTATTGCAGATCTTGCTGTCAGTATCATTAATGGCATAAAACCCCCTCTCACACTCAGATGAGGTAGGAAGGTATGTCTTGCTTGCTGTACAAAGCTTTTCCATCTTTTTGCCTGGTGTTTTATCTTGTAACTTCCAGTTGCGGAACTTCTCAATCACCTCTCTGGCTGGTTCGCCAAGTGCCCATACCTCGTGTTCACCATACAGGATTAATGCATTTCGGTCCTGTGGCCAAAAATGTATGTCCAGGGGTTTCAGCCTTCAGTGTGGATTTACCTCCATTCACTTTCATGGCTGTCAGTATATCAATACTCTACTGAATGTGGCGACTGGCATCCACTAGGGACACGTCTCTTTTCTGAAGTTTCAGTGAGAGGCCCTGCAGCTCATCAAGCATGTCTTTCATGCAATCCAGATCCACTAAAAACCCAGAGTTTGTGAGGTGTTTCTGTAGCCCCAGGAATTTATTCATTGTGATATTACTGTGTCACTGTGATATGCTTCCTCGCTTGCTGTTTTAAAGTGGCGTGCAAATGCAGGGTAGTTATTCCTGACTGCTTTTACTGTATAAAAACTACTTGCCACCCATCTGCTGTTGAATATCTGTCCGATTCTCAAAGTCTGCATATTTAGATCGGCAGCTGCTTCCTCAAGCAATCTTGTGTTCTTTGCGGACTGGTGGTACAGAGAGTACAGCTTGGAGTTTAAAACCTCGAAATGTTATATCCAGCAACCTCTTTGAGAGAGTCATGGACTGCCAGTTCAAGAGGCTGGGCGTCACCTCACCCCTACTTATTTTACTTATTTTTACTCCAATTCTTGGATCATGATTATGTTATATTACCATAGACACTGAACAACTTCATAACTTTAGAATACACCAAATCCATTAAAAAATGTCTGTCCTGATGCATGAATTAGTTTCTGACTATGGGTAGTGGGAAATACAGTACAATTCCCCAAAACTAACATACTGTATCTCTGAACAATCTCTTTATCCAAATCACACACATTTAGGCTCTTCTATGTTATCTCCTTTTGATAACTAATGTAATACTTTTTCACTTGTATTCAACATGCTTTGGCCATTGGCTATTTTATCATACTGTTCTGTACAGATGAGACTTTGTCTTTCATAGAATTGTATATTGTTGTATATTTATGTTTGTGATTTTATACTGAATGTGAAATTGCTGGAAATCTCTGTAGAGTTTTGAAAGAGAGAGTATCCCCACCCCCGCAGCTCATTCAGGTGTGATTTGCTGCTGTTTGGGGTGGACATAACAGGTAGCACATGATAAATTGGAATACAGACAGAGAAGATTAGCTGACAGGACAGAAGAGAAGCAGTCAGAGCCTCACACCTCCTCCACATTCCTCTTAGGTGTGAACTGATGTGTGTGGGAGATTTGGAGGAAGAAAAGAGAAAGGGGTAAGAAGTTTCTTTCAATGAAATTGTTTTTTTTTTTCAGAGAGGATTCACAGCTGCCAGGGCCCAGTGAACCACAGGCCGCATCACCTCTGCCTGCCACCAGGTCACCACCAGCCCCTCCACCACAGCCATCATCACCAGCCCGGCCAGCCAAGAGGTCCCGTGCCCCCCGAGCACAAGCACCTACCCCACAGCCACCAGCATCCCATGTACCAGTGCCCCCACCCACACAGCAGCCAGATCCACTGTCTTGGAAGATAGACAAAGACCTGGACACCTCTCCCCCTGTCTCCAGGTTTCAACCAGCTCGGAAACCAGGGCCACAGCTCAGCTCCACCTCCATATATACACCCCTTGACCAACTTTTCTTTCCTGTACAAACAGTACAATCGCTGTCAAAACACAAACAAGCAGGCTGCTAAACAAATAGCACAGGGAAAAAAGTGGACAGACTTGAACACGGGGATTTTTGCAAGTACAATGGGCTGCTTCTGTAGATGGCCATGGTGAAACTCGACAACGCAGATTACTGCAGGCAGAATCACCTTTTTTCTTTGCCACTTCCATCACAGATTATGCCACGGGACAGATACAGAGAAATATCTTGGAACCTTCATCTTAGCGACCCTGATGAGGATGTCTACACACTGGAATTTTTCATTTACTCCAGGAAAAGCGACATCCCCTCTGGACATGGCCTGTCCTACGATGTTGTGATGTCTCTGGTGCAACCAGGTTACCTTGGCACAGGCTACCATTACATTTACATGGACAATTTTTATTCCAGTCCCAAGCTCTTCAGGGCTCTCCATGAGCAAAGATTTGCTGCCTGTGGGACCTACAGGGAGAACCACAAGGACCGCCCTAGGACAGAACTGAACGCCCTCACAAGGAAGTCAGAAAGAGGATCCATAAGATGGATCCAGGATGGCCCATTCATCTATGTGAAATGGATGAACACAAGGGAAGTATCAGTCTGCTCCACACTTCACACAGCACACTCTGGTAAAACTGTGCAGAGGAGGGTGAAACAGTGAGATGGCTCCTGGACAAAGGTATCAATCCCTTGTCCCACACCAGTTACAGAGTACAATCAACACATGGTGGAGTTGATCGATCAGACCTGCTCATTCCTTCTAGCTTTTAATTGTATTTTGGTTATAGTTATTAATTAAATTATTAATCAGTTCAAATTCCCAAATTGACAGTGTAGTTTATTATATGAAACCTAATCAATTCAATCAAATTTATGATTATCTTTGATAATTCTGATGCCATAATTCGGGCAGTCACCCCAAAATATTTTTGGAATCAAGCTATGTGAGGGTTTATAAGGGATTACAAGGTCTGAAATATCGTCTGGAGCCAAGCCATGAAGAGCCTTAAAAGTAATCAACAAGATCTTAAAATCAATCCTAAAACAAACAGGGAGCCAATGTAAAGAGGCTAAAACAGGTGTGATGTGGTCGTACTTCCTGGTCCTGGTTAATAGCCTAGCAGCTCAGTTTTGTACAGTCTGCAGTCGTGTCAAAGTTTTTTGATTGAGACAAGTGAACAGGCTGTTACAATAATCGAGGCGTGAGGAGAAAAAAGCATGTACAACAGTTTCTGCATCATCAGATTTTAATTAGATCGGATTTTTGCAATGTTTCTGAGGTGATAAAAACATGATTGGACAAGCTTAGTGATATGTTGCTCAAAAAATAAATTGTTATCAAACAGGACACCAATATTTCTTGCAACAGGCTTGATATGTTGTGACAGGTTACCAGTAGATGGCAGTATTTGTTTAGTGATGTGTTGGGGCCCAATAACAAGGATTTCAGTTTTATTTGAGTTGAGCTGAAATTTATTGACATCCAATTTTTTTTTGTCAGGCAGGCAGTCCTGCAGAGAACTCAGCATACTAACGTCAGTGGGCTTGACAGGGAGGTACAACTGTGTGTCATCCGCATAACAATGAAAAGAAATGCCATGTCTGCGGATTACATCACCCAAAGGAAGCATGTATAAAGGAGAACAGTATTGGTCCCAGAATTGAACCTTGAGGCACACCGTACTTGATATGGGAGAAGGATGACATGAAGTTATTAATGGTGACACAGAATTTCCTATTGGACAGATAAGATGAGAACCAGTCTAGTGCAGTGCCAGATATGCCCACCCAGTGCCTCAGTCTATCTAAAAGAATGCCATGATCAATTGTGTCAAAGGCAGCAAAGGGCTGTCTCAGTGCTGTGGTGTTGATGAAAGCCAGATTGGAACTTTTCAAAGGTATTATTGTTTTTACAAGTTTTTCAGAATCTTCAAAATAAAAGGCAGTTTAGAGATTGGGCGATAGTTATCCAGGAGGGTGGGATCAAGAACAGGTTTTTTTAGGACTGGCAGGACACAAGCAGTTTTAATGTAATTTGGGACACAGCCAGTAGACAGCAAGCTGTTAAAAATAATTTGTAAAAGGGGCGCAATACAATCCATAACTTCCAATAAAAACCTAGTTGGGATTTTGTCCAGAGGGCTGGAGGATACTCTCATAAGCGACATGATGTCTGCGAGTTCAGGCAGCGTAACAGCAGAAAAATTGCTCAAAGATTCCCTGAGCAGTTGATCCACATCTAAAAAGGCAGGATTGGGGTGATATCAGATCTTATTAACTCCACCTTTCCAGCAAAGTGCAAAAGAAACTTTTCACAATCAGCATCACAATCAGCAGGGGCACAAAGAGAGGCAGGGTTAACTAACTGATCCACAGTCTTAAATAGGAATCTGGGATTGTGCTGATGGGCAGAAATAAGTGCAGAGAAATGACATGTTTTTGCATCCTTTACCATCCTATTATAAAGGAATAATAACTCTTTCATGGCCACAAAGTGGACCTGGAGACCTGATTTCTTTCCATCTGCGTTCTGCTCTTCTGCATTTCCTTTTACAGCTTTGAATACTGTTATTTAACCATGGCTGTTTTCTAGTCTTTGGGTTTGGTCTATTTTTCAAAGGAGCTATGAGATTGAAGGTTGAAGAACACAGGTAGTTAAAATAATCAACCAAATCGTTGGTGTTGGAGGAATCGGGAAACACACTACCAGAAGAATTGAACAGTGAATAGAATTTTGAGGCACTATGCTCATTAAGGATGTGTGTGTACTTAGAGCAGGATAAGACAGTACTAGCAGCATGTAATTCACAGTTAAAAACAGTGCATAGGTGATCAGATACAAACATGTCCCTGATTTCCACAGATGGAGTTTTCAGGCCCAAAGTAAAGACTAGGTCTAAGGTGTGGCCACGGGAATGAGTTTGGCCAGACACATGTTGTTGAAAGTTAAAAGAGTTAGTGATATTTAAAAATACAGCAGCAAGGGCATTAGAGGAGTCATCAACATGAATATTAAAATCACCACAAAGAACAATTCTATCATAATTTAACACAAGACTGGATAAAAACTCTGGGAGTTCCAACAAGAAGGAGCCAGCTGGTTTAGGGGGGCGATAAATAATAGCAAATAATACCGTGAGGGGGCCACCAAGTTTAAACATGAGCACTTCAAAGGAGGAAAAAGCATTGCAAGCTATGAGGTTACACTTTAAATGCTTCCTATAGACAGTAACAAGGCCCCCACCTCGACCACAATCCCTAGGGCGGCTAAAGCAGTCATAATCAGGAGGGCACAATTCAGCCAGCTGACTGTGATCACCAGGACGTAACCAGGAATCTGTTAAAAACATGAAATCTAAACCAGTAGAAGAAATAAAATCATTTTTAAAAAAATTGTTAGAGGGATCTTACATTGAGAATCTTAAAAAGTCTGTACTGGTTCAGATTTGAGTTTGAGACTGGAGGTAGGGTTCTGGCCCAGATCTTTATTAAGTTATTATTATTGCTGTTTCGGCTGTGTCTGTTTTGTATTAAGGACCTATGCAAAATTACCACAGGAAATGTAAAAGTAGCACTAGATGGATCCGGGCTCCAAATAGCAGCATTATGATCAGTCCACAAGGGGCAGTTAGTGACAGCAGAGGGTGTGTGGCTGTTTTTGGTGGCCAGAGAAGAGAAAGAAGAAGAGCGAGGGAAACAGGTGATGTAAATAGTCAACTACGTGAGGAGGACAGCACAGCGTGCTGGAGGTTAGCCACCAGCATGCGACTACCTGACTTGTTTGACCATCTCGTGCAAACTAAGAACGATCCCAGAATAAGTTAAAATTGTTAATAAAACCAATGTTATGGTTGCTGCAGACAGACTGGAGCCAGGTATGAAGGTTGAGGATCCTGCTAAAACGGCCAAATCCACGACCCAGTGTAGGAATTGGACCCGAAATGAAAGCATGATTTCCGGTGCTGTTGAGCAGGTCAAAGAGGTGGATGAAGTCTGCTTTCGTCAGCTCAGATTGCTGACGGGTGGTGTCATTGGTGCCGAAATGGACTATGATTTTCGTGATAGTCGTCGGGAGTGCAGCCAGAAATCCGGGGAGCTTTTCGAGGATGTCGGGGGTCGTAGCTCCAGGACAGCAGTGTGTGACCGCATTAACGAAGTGGATATTCCTTACTATGGAATCTCCAACTATCAGCGTAGTTGGGGGGATGAGAGGAGGCAGAGTCAATGATTGTGGAGACCGCAGAGTTCTATCAGCTGTCCCTGGGATAATTGTGGCCGGGGACTGCTGCAGTGAGGGGGCGGCGTCCTTCTTAGCAGAGGTGTTCTTTGCCATCTCAGGGAGACCTCCAGAGCTTCTCCTGATCACGGCCTCTTTCAGGCGAGAGGAGGAGGAAGAGGACTTGACCGCTGGAAAAAGGGAGCGTCAGCAAGGAGTAGAAATGGCTAATGGCCATTGCTTTGGGTTTTGCAACCACGATCTTCAGGCTTAGCTGAATATGTATATTTTTGTATATGTATGTATACATATATGCATGAATATATAAAACTTCATCCTTCACCCTCCATGGGTGGTCTCATCCTTCGAGCTCGGGTCCTCTACCAGTGGCCTGGGAGCTTGAGGGTTCTGCGCAGTATCTTTGCTGTTCCTAGTAATGCACTTTTCTGGACTGAGATGTCTGGTGTTCTTCCAGGGATCTGCTGTAGCCACTCCTCCAGTGCTCCGATGACCACGGGCACCACTGTCGCCTTCACCTTCCACGCTATCTCCAGCTCTTCTCTGAGCCCTTGGTATTTCTCTAGTTTCTCATGTTCCTTTTTCCTGATGCTGCCATCACTTGGTATTGCCACGTCAACCACAACAGCTTTCCTCTGCTGTTTGTTCATCACCACGATGTCTGGTTGGTTCGCCATTACCATTCTGTCTGTATCTGGAAGTCCCACAGGATCTTGGCTTGGTCATTCTCTACCACCTTTGGAGGTGTTTCCCATTTCGACCTGGGGTTTCCAGTCCATACTCTCCGCTTGCAGATGTGCAGATATTCCTGTATACTATGCCAGCCACTTGGTTATGGCGCTCCATGTATGCTTTCCCTGCCAGCATCTTACACCCTGCAGTTATGTGCTGGATTGTTTCATGGGCCTCTTTGCACAGCCTACACCTTTGGTCTTGTCTGGTGTGGTAGATCTGGGCCTCTATTACTCTGGTGCTCAGGGCCTGCTCCTGTGCCGCCATGATGAGTGTCTCTGTGCTGTCCTTCAGTCCGGCCCGCTCTAGCCATTGGTAGGATTTCTTGATATCAGCCACTTCAGTTATGTTCCGGTGGTACATCCCATGTAGGGGTTTGTCCTCCCACGATTGTCCCTCCTCCAGCATCTCTTCCTCTGTTCCCCATTGCCTGAGACATTCACTGAGCACGTCTTCTGTTGGGGCCTTATCCTTGATGTACTTATGGATCTTGGATGTTTCATCCTGGATAGTGGCTCTCACACTCACTAGTCCATGGCCACCTTCCTTACGGCTAGCGTACAGTCTCAGGGTGCTGGATTTGGGATGGAACCCTCCATGCATGGTGAGGAGTTTTCATGTCTTAACGTCTGTGGTCTGTATCTCTTCCTTTGGCCACCTTATTATTCCCGCAGAGTATCTGATCACAGGCAGGGCGTAGCTGTTTATTGTCTGGGCCTTGTTCTTGCCATTGAGCTGACTTCTTAGGACTTGCCTTACTCGTTGGAGGTATTTGGCAGTTGCTGTTTTCCTTGTTACCTCTTCGAGGTTGCCATTTGCCTGTGGTATTCCAAGGTACTTGTAACCATCCTCAATGTCTGCAATTGTTCCTTCTGGGAGTGAGACCCCTGTGTGGACTACCTTCCCTCTCTTCGTCACCATTCGACTACACTTCTCAAGCCCGAATGACATGCCAATGTCAGTGCTGTAGATCCTGGTGGTGTGGATCAGTGAATCGATGTCCCGCTCGCTCTTAGCGTATATCTTGATGTCATCCATGTAGAATGGACAGTTTCCAGCCTTAGTGGGTCTGCTCTGCTGTTATTACCCTGCCAGTGAGCGTACACTTTCGCAGGTTGAGTTGCGAACAGCCGGTTTATTCTTCTGGCTTCATTATTTCTCGTGTACCTCTTTAGGCGGCTGGCCAAGGCTTGGAGCCTTTGTTTGGCAGTTTCAAGTGCTTCAGGTATGGGCCAGGTATCTGGTTGTACCTCTTGGGTACTTGTTTTTTCATTGCGCCTCTCTCTGCCTCTGCCTTCTCTCCATGCCTCCTTGATTTTAGCCTCCAGCCTTCGTTTCCATGGTGGGTATTGTTTCTTATGGCTCCCATGGTTGCCCTTATAGCCAAGCATCTTGAGTTGTATATGTATATATGTGTGTGTGTATATATATATATATGTATATATATATATATATATGTGTGTGTGTGTGTGTGTGTGTGTGTGTGTGTGTGTGTGTGTAATTTTACATACGTGTGGATGATTACAACGCCGAATACAACGCTGGGGCTTTGCAATTTTCTTCACTGAAAAGTGACTCAGTCAATCTAAAGAGTTATTTAGACTGTCAGAGGAAAAGCGGAGAAATATCTATATGTTTTTATATTTTATTTTATGCCATACGACAGATGTTGCTATAGTTACGAGGGACACTCAGTGTCTCTGATGGTATACATTTGGTTTCAGGTTTTAGGGATGAGATTATTTTTTTCCAAAACTATAAAATATAATATGATAAATATTTTTTTTAAATTGTAAGATTGATCATAGTGTATATTTTCTTTCGTCTCTTCAATCTCTGTGGGTGTGTGAGCACAGTTTAAGGGGTGTCAATCCCCTCTTCCTATTCCCACGGGAAGGTGTTAATTTATTAAATTTTTTTACAGCTTCAATATGTATGTTCCCACAGTAGATACATCAAGACAGGGTGGTAATAAAACACTATTTGGGGGTATTTCACACAGGATAATCGAGTTAACTACATGGCAAGTGTAGGGGGCAGTGAAGGGGGGAACTTCCTAAAATACTGCCAAAAGATCCAGCAGACAACAACAAAAGACATCAAAAGTAAGACGGGTGTGTGCTGGGTGTTTTTTACCCTATATATGCCTGGCTGTAGGGCACCAACAGCACTTTTCCATGAGGTGTATTTGCCGAGATACAGTATCGTCTCGGTCTGAAGACAATTCAACTAAGCCCTGCATTCTGTAGAAAAAATGGCTGTTGTTGCTGGTGAGTACTTACAAAACTTGATCTGAACTGATCTAAATGCTGTTTTCAAAAATGTTATAGTATCTTTTTATCAGATATTTTATATTTTTAAAATTTTTAATGCAAAGACCACGTAGAATTATTATTATATTTTTTATAGTAGAATAGTAACATTAGTGTTAATATTAAATAATTAGTAATAATAATAATGTCAGCATCAGTAACAGAGCCAATAACAACAACTGTAGTAGCAGTTGTCAAGCAGGAACACGGGGGGTAGCAGGTGGCCCACAACCACAGATCCAGTCTCTGCAGCTCTGGAGGCATACCTGCTGAAAGCAACAGAAGGAGAGAGGAGAGAAACGAGAAAGCACAAAACTACGGGAGAGAGAAGATGTTGAGTTAGTAACATGCAGTAGTGGGATAAAAATGCATACAGATGGAGAGGGAGAGAAGAAGAGAGGAAAAAGGCGCATCATGGGAAGTCTCCCGGCAGTCTAGGCCTATTGCAGCATAACTAAGGGATGGTTCAGGACTCACCCAAGCCAGCCCTAATTACAGTATAAGCTTTATCAAAGAGGAAAGTCTTTAGCCTACTTTTAAATGTGGAGATGGTGTCTGCCTCCCGAACCCAAACTGGGACCTGATTCCACAGGAGAGGAGCTTGATAACTGAAGGCTCTGGCTCCCATTCTACTTTTGGAAACTTTAGGAACCACAAGTAACCCTGCATTCTGGGAGCGCAGTGTTCTAGTCGGATAATATGGTATTATGAGATCTTTAAGATACGATGGTGCCAGACCATTAAGAGCTTTGTAGGTGAGGAGAAGGATTTTAAATTCTATTCTAGATTTTACAGGGAGCCAGTGCAGAGAAGCTAATATTGGAGAGATATGATCTCTTTTCCTAGTTCTTGTAAGTACAGGTGCCACAGCTTTCTGGATCAACTGGAGAGTCTTAAGGGACTTATTCGGGCAGCCGGATAATAAGGAATTGCAGTAGTCCAGCCTGGAAGTAACAAATGCATGCACTAATTTTTCGGCATCATTTTGAGACAGGAGGTGCCTGATTTTTGCAATATTACGTAGGTCAAAATAGGCAGTCCTTGAAGTTTGTTTCATGTGAGAGTCAAAGGATAAATCCTGATCAAAGATAACAAGGTTCCTTACGGTGCTGCTGGAGGCCAGGGCAATGCCATCTAGAGTAACTGTATCTTTAGATAATTTGTCTCAGAGGTGTTTGGGACCAAGTACAATAACTTCAGTTTTGTCTGACTTTAACATCAGAAAGTTGCAGGTCATCCAGGTCTTTATGTCCCTAAGGCATGCTTGAAGTTTAACTGGTTAGTTTCATCTGGCTTGATCAATAGATATAATTGGGTATCATCTGCATAGCAATGAAAGTTTATGGAGCGCTTCCAAATAATACTGCCTAGAGGAAGCATATATAAGGTGAAAAGAATCAGTCCAAGCACAGAACCTTGTGGAACTCCGTGATTAACTTTGGCGTGCACGGAGGACTCTCCGTTAACATGTACAAACTGAGATCGATCTGATAGATAGGATTTAAACCAGCTTAGTGCGGTTCCTTTAATGCCAATTACATGTTCCAGTCTCTGTAATAGGATGTGATGGTCAATGGTGTTGAATGCAGTACTAAGACCTAACAAGACAATTACAGAGACAAGTCCATTGTCTGATGCAATTAAAAGGTCATTTGTAATTTTTGCCATTGTGCTATGATGCACTCTAAACCCTGACTGAAAATCCTCAAATAAACTATTTTTATTTAGAAAGTCACACAACTGATTGATGACTGCTTTCTCAAGGATCTTAGAAAGAAAGTGAAGGTTAGATATAGGTCTATAGTTGGCTAAAACCCCAGGATCAAGAGTGGGCTTTTTAAGAAGCGGTTTAATTACAGCTACTTTAAAGGATTGTGGTATATAGCCTGTTAATAAAGACAGATTGATCATATCCAGTAAAGAAGTGCTAATTAAGGGTAAAATGTCTTTAAGCAGCCTAATTGGAATGGGTCTAAGAGACAGGTTGATGACTTGGCTGAATTAATCGTCGAAGTCAGCTGAAGAAGGTTGACAGGAGCAAAGCAGCCAAAACACACATCAGGCTCTACAGATGTTTCCAAGGTTCCTGTGTTTGAAGACAAGTCGGCACCAGTTAAAGGCAGGACTTGATGAATTTTTTCTCTAATATTTAAAATTTTATCATTAAAGAAGCTCATGAAGTCGTTGCTACTGAGAGCTATAGGAATACATGGTTCACTAGAGCTGTGATTCTCTGTCAGCCTGGCTACAGTGCTGAAAAGAAACCTGGGGTTGTTTTTATTTTCCTCTATTAATGATGAGTAGTAAGCTGCTCTGGCATTATGGAGGGCCATCCTATATGTTTTAAGACTATCTTGCCAGACTAAATAGGATTCTTCCAGGTTGTTGGAACACCCTTTCCTTTCAAGTTTTGATGTGATGTTTGCTTTAATTTGCGGATTTGGGGGTTATACCATGGAGCTAACCTTCTTTGTTTTATTATCTTCTTTTTTAGAGGAGCGATAGAATCGAGTGTTGTTCGCAGTGAGCCTGCAGCACTATCAACAAGATGGTCAATTTGGGAGGGGCTGCGATTTGCATAGGAGTCCTCTATTATATTGCGACATAACACTGAATTAAATGCAGATGGGCTCGCTTCCTTGAATCTAGCCACAGCAATATCAGACAGACATCTAGAATAAGAGTTTTTGTCTAATGGCGTGTAATCTAGTAATAGCAGTTCAAAAGTTATTAAATAATAGTCCGATAAAGAAGGATTCTGTGGAAAGACTATTAAATGTTCAATTTCAATGCTATATACCAGAACAAGGTCGAGGGTGTGGTTAAAACAGTGAGTGGCTTCATGTACACTCTGACAAAAGCCAATTGAATCAAATAATGAGATAAACGCATGAATATTGAAATCACCTACAATAATTACTTTATCTGTTTTAAGGACTAAATTTGATAAAAACTCGAATGAATTATAATTTAGTTTAGGTTTGGGTTGATTAATAGGCTTGAGTCAAAGATGGCTGCAATTCCACCTCCTTGGCCGGTGTCTCGAGGAATATGGGTATAAAATATGACTGGGTGGAGTGGATTCATTTAGGCTAACATATTCTTCATGACCCAGCCAGTTTTCAGTAAGACAAAATAAGTCAATATGATACTCTGATATTATATCATTCACTAGTACAGCTTTAGATGACAGAGATCTGATGTTTAAGAGTCTACATTTAATTTGCCTATTTTGTTGTGCTATTTCAGCGTTTTTGTTTTGGTTTTTATTCATAACTCCTCTTCTGTTAACTTTAGATTTGATTAACTGGATTTGGGTAACTGCTCTGGAAGCGCAGAGAAGCGTGTAGGACTGCAACTCTGCCTCCTGGTCTGAACTCTGAGTTGTCATGGTTTTGTTCCACTAATAAACTCTGCCAGATTTCTGGATATGAGAGCAGCTCCATCCAAAGTGGGATGAATGCCGTCTCTCCTAATCAGACCAGGTCTTCCTCAGAAAGTCTGCCAATTATCTACAAAGCCCACATCGTTTGCTGGACACCACCTCGACAGCCAGCAGCGGAATGAAGACTAAGCTAAAGAACGGTGGCTAGCAAAACTGAATAGTGTATAAACTATGGGATTAGCGAGAAAGTCATTAAAAGAAGGAGAGAGCTATGACTGCTTGAGCAGAACTAGTGTAAGTTTACAGTAGATAGTTAATCAGTATAATGAACAATCAAACAAAATTAACTGTGATGAGCTAGAGCAGCAGAAATACGCTACTAGTAAAACACAAACACCAGTGACCGGAAATGACACAATATGCTTACTGCAGCACGTTAAGACATAGTCCGT
Organism: Siniperca chuatsi; assembly: GCF_020085105.1. Lineage (NCBI taxonomy): Eukaryota > Metazoa > Chordata > Actinopteri > Centrarchiformes > Sinipercidae > Siniperca > Siniperca chuatsi. Next base: position 26,982,011 of record NC_058049.1, read on the forward strand.
CTGACTACTGATCTATAATGCGTACTGCTCAGTCACACAGACTCTGGCATGTGGTTAATGAAGCTTTCCCAATGAGAACCAGCTCCAAATACAAGTATTTGGAAACAAAACAGCACTGAATTGCATTTAAAATAAAACTGATATATTGCTTTTTAAATAACTTGATATATGTTGTTATCTCTAGAGGAACGACATTTATTTGATGAAATCCCTCAAAGAAGTGTCAGCATATGCTCATGGTTGTTAGAGACAAAGAATACAAGTATTTGGAAACAAAACAGCACTGAATTGCATTTAAAATAAAACTGATATATTGCTTTTTAAATAACTTGATATATGTTGTTATCTCTAGAGGAACGGTATTTATTTGATGAAATCCCTCAAAGAAGTGTCAGCATATGCTCATGGTTGTTAGAGACAAAGAAGAAGTATCCAAACAAAAACCCCAGGAGTAGAGGTATTCTGGATCCAAAAAAATGTACACTTGAAATCATTTTAAATAAGATTTTTTTTGTTTTGTTTTCACGATTTAACCTGTGTAATTGACAATGTGTGGTGTGTGTGTGTGTGTGTGTGTGTGCGCATGTTTTTTATATGATCAAAAACAGATACTATTAGTGTCTCATATAGACCATGGGCAAGGCCTATTGAATATCAGAGACCAGAGGATGTGAACCCCGTTGTGACACTCGATTCCTAATATTTGGGTGAGTATTTTGTATTATACAAATAAATTGCATTTTGTTATACAAATATGTATCATGTAAATAGACTGTTTTAAACAACATATTGTTCGTGACTTAACTTGTGTATGTCTGTGTGTGTGTTTTAAAATGGTCAAAACAGACCCTACATGTGCCCCAGATACTCGGGTGACATCATCACAGACCATATGGATCAGTGATACACCAGTGTCAGGACCTTCTGAACAACCTAAGCGAATTCTGGACACCCCGAACCTGAGAGGTTCTAGCCCCAAGTCTTCTGCATCCTGAGTCAGCATCTGAAGAGCCTTCAGAGTTACTGGACTGGACAGACACCCAGATCCAGTGTTGGGACGATAGCAGTTTTCCACTGGATGAACCACAGACATCACCACAAAATTAGAAACAACACATTATGCCATTGTACAAAGTTCAAGATGCAAACAGCCACTTCAAAACAATACTTACACACATTTGCAAACACCAAGGGCTGGTGAGGCTAGCCCTCATAGCTTTAAAACAGGCAAGAATATGTCATAAAATTAGAAAAGAAATTTCTCGTCTTAGAAGGGATATAGGTCTGATGAACACAAAAATTAGAATTATTCTTGAATAGATGGATCTTTAAACATAGTACATGCTCAAACAAGTTGTGTCTGATATTGCTTATCTTATTCGTAGTGTTCGATCATGAGTCGTAAATGCTTACACAAATCCAAACAGGGTTGCGCTATTATAATCAGTGATGATGAGAGCGGTAGTGATTATGATCGTGAATTATCGCAGTTTGAGAGGTTTTCAGATATAGAGAATGAAATCGATTTCCATGTTAGTGATACAGATTCAGACAGTGAAGAGAAGCACAGACCCACAAAAACAATACGAACAGCCAGTCCCCAAACCCAAAACAGCTCATATAGATTGTAAGACCATACTGCAACTGATCGCATAAGATGTGCGGGTGGGGTGTACAATTTTAACATCACAGAGAGAAGAAAGTTTAACGGTATTGGTATTAGTCGTTCTTTAAACTTGTCTAGCATCAAGATAAATAATATGGAAACAGCTTTAGACGTACTAAAACATCACTTAACAGAAATTGTTGATTTTTCATCAATGTTAAACACTGGTGATGCCCGCAATGTCAAAACATTTCTGAACAAAATAGACAATGAAATGCACAGGAAAAAAAATAGAAACGGCATGTTAGGCTTGAATTTGTTTCAGCTGTCTTAAATAAACGCAGAGGTGTGAGACGCAAATTAGGGAGCATGTCATAAGCGGGCTATTTACCAGGACCCAAATGCAGGAACTCACAGAAACAGCTGGATGAATGTGAGTAATTTTTTTTGTGCAGATTATTATAAATAAGAATGAATGCTAAATCCGGCGTCACCCGTGGCCTCCCCGAGGATCTGGCAGAGCCGAGTTGGAGGCGTGACTGACGGCACTCCGGACGGAGACGAGGTGAGCAGGCTCCGGGCTGGCGAGCGTAGCGGGAAGGCTGAGCCGACCAGGTGGAGGATCACTGAAGCCGGGCGTGTGGTGTGGATGGCCGGCAGTGTCCGGAGGCAAAGATTGGCTGGATGGTGAGAGTGGTGTGGTAGCTGAGGTCCGGGTGATTGGAAGTGCAGACTGGGGCGGTGGTCACCGGCAGAGCGAGAGTCTGTAATAAAGACAAACGGAGTTAGTGCCAAGGCGAGAAACAAAACTGAACTTTATCGTAGAAAAGGTTTCAGTCGTAGTCATCTGGACACTGTTTTCAGAATCAAGACGTTTCGGCTCCCATCCGGAAGTCATTCTCAATTGTGAAAAAATTGGACGGGAACTGGAAATTTAAGCTAATCTGAGTTGCATAAGCCCTGCCCTCAGGAAGGAATCTGCCTGAGTATCTGTTAATAGCTAGTTTCACCTGAAACTGACCTAATAGTTTCAAGATGGCCCAGTGATCAGTAATCAGGCCTATTGTTCTCTGGCTGCATCTACTTCATCACTGTTAAGTGCCTGATTAGCATGTGATAGGTCACGCCTATCACATGCTAATCAGGCACTTAACCAAGGTGATAATACACCAAGGTGATAATACACTCTGATAGACTTTGGGCAGATTAAATCTCAGACCACCATTTCTGTTCAAAGAGGGGTTCTCTTTCTTCACAAAAATGGCTTCCTTGACGCCCCGTTCAAACCAACTCTTCTCTCTACTAAGAATCTTCACCTCGCTGTCTTCAAATGTGTGGTTTGTAGCTTTTAAATGCAAATGCACGGCGCTCTGTAATCCTGAGTTAGCGTGTCGTCTGTGCTGATAAAGTCTTTTGTGAAGTGGCTGTTTGGTTTCGCCTATGTACCGTTCTTTGCAGTTTTCCTCACTGCACTGAATGGAGTAGACAACATTGCTCTGTTTTTGTGTGGGTAACTTGTCCTTAGGGTGAACGAGTTTCTGTCTTAAAGTGTTGCCTGGTTTAAAGAAGACAGGAACATCGTGCTGTCTAAAGATCCTTTGTAGTTTTTCAGACAGTCCAGATACATAAGGAATGGAGACATCGTTCCTTCTCGGTTTAGTTACACTTTTGTCCTGTTTTTTGGCTCTTTTAACCTTGTTGATAGCCCAAGTAGGATAACCACAGGCTGAGAGTGCATTCTGGACATGAATTTCCTCTTTCTTCTTACCCTCTGAGCCTGTGGGCACTTCTTTGGCTCTGTGTTGTAATGTCCGGATTACACCCAGCTTGTGCTGTAGTGGATGGTGTGAGTCGAAGAGCAGGTATTGATCCGTATGTGTAGGTTTCCTGTACACTTCTATCTGGAGCTTTCCATCCTCTCCTCTGAGAGTAGAACAATCAAGAAAGGCCAAGCGGTTCTCTTTTGCATCCTCACACGTGAACTTGATGTTGGGGTCCACCATATTAATATGCTCTGAGAACGCTTCCAAGTCTTGTTTCTTGATTTTCACAAAGGTGTCATCCACGTAACGGTACCAATGACTTGGTGGTGTGCCCAGGAAAGAGGATAATGCCTTCTTCTCAAACTGTTCCATGTACAGGTTGGCCACAATGGGAGAGACCGGAGAGCCCATAGCACAGCCGTGAATCTGTCTGTAGAAGTGTCCCCGGAATTGGAAGTAGGTTGTGTTGAGACAGATGTCTAATAGTTTACATATGTGTTCAGGTGTAAGCTTGGTCCTTTGCTGCAAGGTGGAGTCCTCCTGCAGTCTTCTCATCACCGCTGTCACTGCTTCTGAGGTTGGGATGCAAGTGAACAAGGACACTACATCATAAGAAACCATAACGTCATCTGGGTCCAACTGGAGATGTTTCACTTTGTTCACAAATTTCTGTGTGTTTTCCACATGATGTACTGTGTTCCCCACCAACGGAGCCAAGATTGTAGTCAAATGTTTGGCTATGTTGTATGTGATGGAATCTGTGCTGCACACAATGGGTCTGAGTGGAACATTCTCTTTGTGAATTTTGGGAAGGCCATAGATGCAGGGAATGGCTTCCCCAGGGTATAGTCTGTAGTACAGAGGCCTGTCTATCACCTCCTCCTTCTCAAGCTTCTGTAGACAGTCTATTACCTTCTTCTTGTAGCCATTGGTTGGATCTCTTTTAAGTTTTTGATATGTGGTTGTGTCTTCAAGAAGGTTGTTGACCTTGGTTTCATAATCGGCTGTGTTCAGAATCACAGTGCAGCGACCCTTGTCTGCTGGTAGAATGTTTATGCTGTGATCCTTCTGCAGTGCTGAGAGTGCCCTCCTCTCTTCGGATGTAATGTTGGAAGGAGGTGGTTTGGCACTCTTTAATGTTGCAGTGACACGTAGCCTCAGGTCTGCAGCCTCTGCTTCAGTCATGTTGTTCTTCCTAATGGCTGTTTCTGTGGCTGTGATGTAGTCCACTGTAGGGATGTGGTTGGATGTAACTGAAAAGTTGAGCCCTTTGGAGAGCACATCTTTTTCTGCCTGTGTCAGGATGCGGTCTGATAAGTTTTTGATCCAATTGTTTCTGTTGATACATGTCTCCCTTTGTTCAGTCCCTGATCTCCTGTTGTGCTGGTCCTTTCCTAGATTCCTCTTATTCAAAAGGATGTTAAATTGCTTAATTTGCCGCTCCTTGCTCTTCCTATGTTGTGCACCCTGTGCTACCTGTGTAAAGTCCATCACTCTCTTGAGGATTTCTTCTGGGACAATGCTTGTTAACTTCTTCTGCAAAAATTCTATTCTGTTCTTCAAATTGTCTATTCTTAAGTTGTTTTCCCTGATCCTTTCACTAAGCATCTGGGTCAGGTTTCTTCTCCAAATCTTCTCTGCTCTGTGTCCTTTTACTGGTGGTTTAATCTGTAGGCTCTTGGGAATAATCTTGCTCTGCCTGCATCTTAGATTAAAACGGAGATGGTTCCTGTGGTCTGCTAATTTCCTGGCTGTGTTTTCGAGTTCCTGAACCAGATCCACGGAACTTCACTATCTGAAGTGCTTCAGGAGCCATTACGTAGTATCGTACGTATGTACGGAGGACGATCTGGTGCTGGAAGCGTGGATGAGTCCTGTAGATAAAAAACCCAGACATGTCTGAAAATGAAATTCAAGAACAGGCGTGAAAATCCAAGCAGATGCAAGATTTAGCTCGACCCACAAAGTCTCGTTAGCAGATGTGTAATTGACATATGATAGTGCTTACATCACTCAAAAGTCTTTCTCCAATGCATCTATACGGTGGCTTGAATTTGAGGCTTTCAAAAACAAGTTAGAAATTCGGCATACCCTCAATCATGGCGAAGAACAAATTGGTCCATATCATGTTGACGGAATTTGCGAACGAGACAATGTACGCACAGCCTATGAGTTTGCTGGTTGTTTTTGGCATGATTGTCCCAAGTGCTACAGTCCCGGACATAAAAATTCTGTAAACGGTATTGCATTTGGTGTTCTTTACAGACAGTTTAAAGAAAAAATACAAGCTCTTAGACAGACACACAAACTCCACGTCCAGGTGATGTGGGAACACTGATCATGATACCCCAACTGTTTGTGTAGTGAGTATGATCTAGACCTGCTCTACAGGAAAAGTGCAATGAGATAACGTCTGTTATGAATTGGTGCTATATAAATAAAATTGAATCGAAAATCCAACAACCCGCTGGCAACCCAATTAAGGGTTAGGCTTAGGGTTAGCCATGTTTGAACTGATGTAGTTTAGGCTGTGTTTTAGCCAAATGCTAAACATTACTTCTGATGCTGCTTCAGATCTGCTTTATCCCTACAATGCATTCACATATAGACATAGAATATAAATGTGCTTGTTTAGCATGTGGCTAAAACACAACTTCTAAACTACATCAGTTCAAACATAGGTAACCCTACCCGTATCCCTACCTCTAACCCTGAAGCGGGTCGCCGGTGGGTTGGTGGATTTTAAGAGGTTAATGTACATTTGATGCATGTATCCACTGTCAGAATTTGCTGCTTTTCTTGGTCATTTCTTTCAATATAGTAAATTCTATATGGGGCTTTCGGACTGTTAGTTGGACAAAACAAGACACAAGGATATATTGATATGCATTTTTCACTATTTTCTGATGTTTTGTAGACCCAACAATGAATCAAGAAAATAATCGGCTGCTTGATCGATAATATAATAGATAGACCTTTGTTTTTAGGCTGTATTGCTTAGACTTCCAGATGTTGCAGAGTTGGAAAAATGCATCTGGGGTTTCCAAATCTTGGCTTGATATCCTGATGTCCTCTTCACAATCTCAAGTGGCTGAAAACTGCTGCTGGAGGTGTTTTATTAATGTACATCACCTGGGTTTTGGAGGTGTTTTATTTATTTACATTATGCTCAGGTACATTTTATATATAGATAGATATATAGAAATTTAGACAAGCGACAAGGTAATGCAATTTACCATAAAACACATTTAATCCAGACTCTCTTGTACAGCTGCCATCATGGGCTCACTCATCAGAGGAGTGATCAAAGCCTATAGGACTACAGGACGATACCAATAAAGTTAAATATATAAATGAACACAGGTTTAGTTCACAATCCTATGACACACTGTCCAATCCTCTATCTTAATTGGACAACATTTACTATTCTTCTGATATGGTCACAGAATACTATGATTTCCCTGTAGGTGTTCACAATTATCCGTGGGTGCCCGAGTTTCCGAGCACCCACGTAATCGGCGCCTATGTTGTGATTCATTTTCTAAAATTACCTGTTATGCTGCTTAAATCAGCTCTCTCCACCCCTGCATAAACCTACCACTACCATTACCCCTGGAGAGGTGAGCTTCACAGTTTGATTGGGCTATATGTGCTTGGAAAGTATTATTATATAAAGGCCCTCTGTATTCACTGCTTATTATTACTGCCAAAAGACTTGTTTGCGGAGAGCCTGCTATATAGCCCATGCTGTCTTTCCTCCTTTGCCTGCCAGTGATTCATTTCAGAAAGAAGCATAAGTATATAATGTTCATAAAAACAAAAACCAAGCTGAATGTAAAATGGCTGCAATCTATCTGTATGTATTCCAGGCTATTCATAGCCCAGTCTATCAGCTGTGAGGAGAGTGCAGCGTGTGAATGATCAACTGTTAACCACTGCTGTGACTCCACTGATTACACTGCCAGGCCTTCATCTGTCTCAGCCCCTCTCTGACTCTCTCTCCACCCTCCCAGGATGCACAAATAATTCACTCTCTAGATATTTGTCTGTATTCCTCTCTCAGCCCGCCCACCCCGGCGTTCTCTCTCTCTGACCTACAAATCCATTCACACATGCTGTCTCTCTGGGAGAAATACTCATGATTGTTACTTCTCCCCCTCTCCACCTGCTTGCCGAAAGGCACTTGCCAGAAGAGTGAAAAAGGAAGAAAAAATGCATTGAAGGCTTTGGCAAGAAGGCAGTAAGTTCTATTATAGTTTAGGAGATTGAGGAATTCAACAGGCCTCTCTACAGCCATTCATCTATTCCGCTAGACAGTCTTGTCGCACACAAGGACTTTTCCTGCAGAAATTTACCTGCACTCATTGATTTGTCTCCTGTTGCAGCAGTTGTCTTGTTGCTGGGAGGAAGGGGGTGGTTGTTCGCCGACAGGATGACATGGTCCCATGTCAAGCTGCTCTTGGTAATTGGTTCGTTTCTATTTAGGCACTGTATAGAGGAAGATATGGCAAGACAAGTCTCAAGAGCTGGATTAAAGCCAAAGAGGACCAAATTTGGTTGTTAGACCAAAAAACTGAGTGCATAAAACTCAAGGTTGGAGTGTTCAACTGACTGAAGTTTCAGTGTGATCAGTTTGACATGGCAGTCTGTCAATTTGAGTCCAATACATTATACTGATGCTTATGTTCATGCTAAGTTCAGTGGTAGTGTAAAAAGTGACAAGTGCCATAAAAATGGCTAAGATTGTTAGCTTGAATTGAAATGCTCCCTCTGTCCCATTAAAGCTGCACCAGGTAACTTGTCATAGTCAAACACATAATATATAATTACCAGTCCAGTCAGTCAGTGATGTATCAACCACATTTCAACACCTGCCTTGATAAACTGTCTTCAAGTTCAAGTAATATCAGGCAACTAAAACTGCAAGAATTGCGTAAAATGACATAAGATGTTACTGCAACCATGTCTCCTAAATATTACATTCATATATAACTAATTATGCATTATCAAATATGTTTTGTATGTTAATGCTGCCTGGTTTATATTTTTTTCTCAACACAAAACACATAATGTTTATACTGAATATATCTACAAAACGCAGCAACAGCAACATATTTTATTTGTTTTCCCTACAATGTCGGCTTTTGGCAACTAAAGCAGGATTTTTATAGTTATGTTTAGACAACTTTACTGATGTACTTTGAAGTACATTATTTTCAGTATTAAACAAAAACTCGATCTTTCCCTAACCGCAAAGGTACCCTGTGGAATTTTTGACCTGTAGTAGGGCTGTGGAGCAAGGTTTTAAGGAGGTGTACTGTACGTGTTTTGTTAGTATCTTGTTAGTAACGGTTTCATGCCATTGTTGGTGGTGGTAACGACATGGATGTATTAAGACAATTGGATACTATGTTCCAAGATGGTGCCCCTTTCATTCCAAAGAAAGTTGCTCACAAAGACTTTTTTAATTTGAACCATTTTTTTACCATTTTAACAAATATGTTAAAATATGTGTCGTTCATAAACGTTTCGTTCAAAAGAATCAATCTTTTAAATGAACTAACTGAACTGAATCACTTCCTGAAATGATCCGTTCATTTCTCAGTCAGTTCAGTTGAGCTCTCAGTCAGTTGCGAACGTGCAGGGATACACTGCTTACTGAGTGAGTGATTCTAGTCATTTGCTCGCAGGAGGAATGAGGTGTGTTCAAGACAGTAAATACACAGCTGATTCAGGTTGCTAACATTTAGCTGCAATGATTCAACAACAGTGGTCTTCGACTGCAGTCCATATATATGACATTATATAGATTGATATTATATGCACAGCCTCAGTGCACAAGCACACACGCATAATGTTACTGTTTTGAAAAGAGGATAAGGATTTATAGAATTTGATTTTTTCCAGTACCTTCAGTGTTTGTTTATCGAGTGGTTGCATTGTTGTGTTGCTTGCCTGAGACCAATGATGATAGTATCATAGAATGCGTAAACAAAATTGCTGCATCTGAACTCATTAAATTGCGAATAAATTTAAAATGAGCTAGGTTACATTTGACATCCCTGATTTTTTTTTAAATCTCACTGTCTCAGATCCTTCCACTGCGATGTAACGGTGCATGTTCATTCAAAGCAAATTAGTCAAATATAAATCAGTAGCAGACAACATGTTTTGTAGTTAACCAGTTTGCTTGGCAAATATGTCAAGTTTGTCCATCTTTTCTTGTATGTTATGGTAGTTGGTGGCAAGGATGGCTGGGTGATCGACAAATCATGGAGCTGCCTGAACAAGGTAAACTTAATTCCTCTGGGTTTATCTACTGTGGTGTGGTAAATGACCCAATCGATGTTGAGGAGGAGGAGAGCTGGTGAGAGGATGCAACCTCTCTCCAGAGTGAAAGCGGAACCACTCAGAGTTGGCCAGATCACAAATTGCAATCCGTCTTTGCTTTCCCGGGCTACATGCAAATTAGGGTCAGCCTTCCTCCAGTCCAGAAGGAGGTGGTAATTCACCTGAAGCTGTTTGGTAACTGCCAAAAACACCAGAAGAAGAATAACGTCTGCACTTGAGCCATTTAGTTACAATAACAACAGTTTAGCTGGCGTCATATTTACTACAAGCAAGAGTTTCATCGTCTTCACATAGTGTCATTCACGCCACTCCCTCACCCATAAAGATCAATACTCTCTCACCCACACAGATCATTCAGTGGTTGAGCTGATCAGGGATCAGATAAACAGCTTGGCTCAACTTCAGTGTGATTGTATGAGTTAGCTGGCACTGTTCTCTCCCTCTCAATTGCACCTTTTCTAGCCGAGTTGCACCTTTTCAACATCTGTCTAGAATGCTTCTCAAACCGCAATCAGATTTCAATCTGTCTTGAAAGTTTCTTGAATGCATTAACTTTTGCTTTTATGCTTTTATGAGATTGGACAGCTATCCGGTCTGCCCAAGATGCATGAAGTACAAGGGTAAATGTGGTCCTACAGTTTATCTACAGTTAGATAAAGTTAGTCACTGAATGTGCAAGCCTCAGATCCTCAGTCAATCCCCATATGACTTTATTGGAACAACACTAAAACCAGGGCACATACGTAATAAAAAATCCCTAGAGATTATTAGAATTTGGAACCACTGGCAGGTAGAGACAATAGTTCAGCTTGGTGTCTGAGAGAGAGTCACTGAGCAGACAGAAACACACACACAGTTGTGCTTAACACTTATCACAACTCCGAGCAGACACACTGAGCCTTGTTTATACACATACAGACAGCAAACAGTGCTGTCTGTATATGTGTAAACAACAGACAATGCAGTTCAGTGCAGTCCAGACAGACAGTGCACAGTGTGTCCACACGGTGTGGCAGCACTGACTGGGTTGCCAGCAGCAGGTTCCTGCTGTCTCAGCCAGAGACTGTACTGCTGTCGGGTTAGACAGTGCTGGTGTCAGCAACGTGACAATGAGAATAAATAGGTTTTGATTTTGGATTTGAGGGTGTATACAGAATTTTCCTCCCTAATCACCAGCAGGAGTTGATTCCAGAGATGAACAGGGTCCGAAAAAGTGAGGATGGGACACTTTGATTGGTTGCAGCTTCACTTGCTTATTCAAGCTGATGAGAAAGGTGTATTGTTACAAAAATGCTTTTCTATGCAACTTGAATCTCTTTATTTGGTCTAATGTCATGTGTATATTGCAATGACCAATAGATAAAGCAGGGTTTCTTGTTTGTTTCAATTTTCTCAGGCCATTATTACATTTGATACAGAGAATGCAGACTTAAAGACCCCATATATCAACATTTCCAAGCTTGGCACTCCCCAGTGATAATAATAAAAACTTTGGCAGACAGTGGCAGACAGCAGTGTAGGCCTCTACCCCCCGCAAAATCTCCCTCAACAAGCGACATATACTCTAAACTGCACCAATATTCACTGAGATTGTTTAGTTTTTCTACAAACAAAACCTAATGCTGTCAAACTAATTTAAAATATACTATATTCACATGGAAATTAGTGGCTTCAAAATACATTTCTAGTATTTCCTGTAACTACTAAACTGTTGCATATGTAATAAATAATGCAATGTAATGTAATGTAATATTAAATAAACAATATATTTTACTTGTTTCTCCTTTATTCTTCCCCTGATGATTTATTTTCTTCCTGCTTCAGTATTAATTTATGCATATCTAGCCTTGTCATTATTTTCGTATGCTGTCAAATTCAACAAAGTTCTTATATCACCATCACCAAACAATATCTTACATCACCATTTCCAGTCAACTTTCTTCTTGTGTTTCATGAACAAATTTGTTGTAAGATGCATTAAAAATGTGTCCTTTTGGTGACACCTGGTGGCAGTATAAAAAATGCACAGTCGCAAACCTCACAGACTTTGAAGGTTCTTGGTGCTTGTGCTATAGCTAATGCCACAAGTTGTGGTTAAAGGTTTTACATTTTAGCTTAAACCATCATTGATTCTTAGATTTTGTTGGCCACTGGGGCGGCAGAATGAGCTGTAAACACAATATTGACATATTATCACCTTAAAAAGTTGTTATAGTGAACATATTTACACATCCAGCTGACATGGAGTAACATTAGTATTTATCTGGAGTCGTGTTTCTGTCCATTTGATGAATGTAAGTCCAATATTCACTCTCTTTTAATTCTGTTATGGTCTCCACCAACTCAGAATCAGAATCTGAAATACTTTATTGATCCCTGATGGGAAACTCTTTTGTTACAGCAGCTCACTATCATGTCAATGCACACAGGAATAGAAGTTCTAAGAAACTCCTGAGGGAAATATCTGGCTCTTTAGAAGCTAAATCTTCCACTATGTTCATCAGCTAGTTTCTAACTTGGTCTGTCTGTAGTTAGACCTGCAGTTAGCGTGCAGGTAGCACCAGGCAGTGGGTCGATCTGAGAGTTTTCATTGAAAACAGCTGTCTGATGCTGGTGATGACGAGAAGAGTTAGTGATCCTGCTGAAAGATGCTAAAATGCTCTGTAGAGCTGAGGGGAACTGCAGAGTTGGTTGATAAATGTCAGTGAGTTTCTCACTACCAGTGACCCTTTCACATTACACAGACTTATTTGATCCATTTTAATATAGAAATACAGCTTTAATCACATACAATTTCTAGCAATAGTGGCTTAAAATGTATTCTTTAGTAGCTCATTTCAATGCTAAACTGTTGCATCTGTCATGATATTTTTGTCCAGTAATATTTTTACCTTAAATTTGTCAAATTTAAGTTTCCTTAGTTTTTCTAACCTGTTTCTTACATCACTATCTCTGACCAATTAACTTCCTGTGTTTTACAAGCTAATCTGTTGTTGATTACCTTTATAAAACCTTGTTATATTTCACTCATGTAACATTTGTTTTTCCAGGTGGGTCAACTGAGAAAAACTAATTCTACTATGAAGACCTTTTGACAAGAAGATGAAAGCTATTCTAGCCATTTCCCCAACATTTCTACAAAATGCTCACATTCTGTCCTCCGCCTACAGCTTTGTGTTGTAAAATTGTCTGCAACTGGTTTGTGGCACTAACCTGATAAGCTAAAGTGCAACAATACTTTACCCCTTCCCTGTTTTCCAATTTCTCAGTGTGTAAGAAACACCTAACAATGTTGCAGCCTGATACATTTGAAGCTCAAGTTCATCATGCTTGTTGTATGGTAGCATAGCAACGACTACTTGTGTCTGCTTGCCAGCTACATCCTGTTGCTCGTCATTTTCAAAGGCTGCACTCTGATTTGCTACCGTGAGTAGGTGTTCACACAGAACAGTGTAACACAGTTTGACATTTTCATTTTTCTATTCTGTGTGATCTCAACGGTGCCATACCATTGACAGCCCATTATTCCGAAACCCCAATAGTCTGAAAAATGTCCCATTGGACCAAAAGCCTATTGCTCCGAAAGTACACACTCTCCCTGCAGTTGTTAGTTCAGTGACTGCTGACCCTGTTGATAGTGCTCAATCGGCAGGGATTTTGCCCAGGGGGCATGCACCAACTGAGGTAAAACTCTCATGATGTTATTCCTACATTTGTCTGCAACAGTAAAATCACTTGAAATGTTGTTGGTGTAAGGCCAAACCCCTGCCGACACAGGACTTTTACCCAGGAGACCTCTGTTCGTGTCCCATGTGAAACCAAAGGTCAACGTTGACTTATTAGTTTAACCGAAACCATGATCTTTTCCTGAGCCTAACTAGTTTTGGTGCCTAAACCTAACCAAACTGCGACCGTTTCACAACGTTAACCATGTGTTAACTGGAAGAAAGGCCTGAGGGCAAACTTCTCCCATATGCGTATTTTCAGCGCAATCGGCCTTCGGAGTAATGGGCGTCTGTTTGCAGGATAGCGTGTTGTCAGACAAATAGGCTTTCGGTCATGAGACATCATTCGGTCATTTTTTGGACTATTGGTGTTTCGGAATAATGGGCCATTGGAACAATGGGCAGTCCCCATCTCAAAAACCTCCAGAAGGATCTCAGATGTTTCCTAACCTGGAAAATCTCATTAGGAGTGATACGACTATGGCATCTGCATACACACTTGAGAAACATACAGTATGTGTCCAAGTGTACATCTGCACATATTCTACCTGTGGAGAAGCACAGGTGTTCATATTTGCATGTCTGTACACTTTTACCTGCAGGAACACACATACATGAATAGATATACACATACAGATATGGTGCTTTTACACTAATCTCAAGCACCTCAATGATAACCTCCCATAACATTCCATAACCTCCATAACCAACAATGGTCATGGGATGTTTTGGGATGGGGTGAAGAAATTAATAATATACAGTACAGTAGAAGATACTGTAATTATCTATTTTATTTAAATCAATAATAATGACAATAACGAGTATGGTAATAAGAGTCTTAAGAGTCTAATCATTATCATAATGGTAGTTATAGTAATAACCATAATAGTCATCATCCTAATAATAATAAGTTGTATAATAATAATAATAATAATAATAATAATAGGTTCCTAATATTGTTACTACTACTATAATGACAATTACAATAAGCCCACCAGTGATAGTAAAGTAACAGATTTTAAACCAAAAGTAATAAAGTAGTAATTATTAAAAGTAACATATATTCAAAATTATGTCTGTCTGGTAGGGCAGTGGGTTTGATACGCAGTTGGTGTGGGCAATGTTATTGTCTTCACCAGCAAAGGGGGGGGGGTTGTATTTGAGGATGGATTGATTGCACTGTATATGTTTGTATGCTAATAGGGTTAATTATACTGGTAAATCTATAGGACTGAGGAGTGGGGTGAAAGGGGCCCAATGACAATTAAGCAGGACGACTTTGTTTTTTGTTATTGCTTTGAATCTTTCCATTGCAATGTGTTTTCAGACAGTAGGTGAAGCCACTGGGGTGTAGAACGGTTATGTCTATTTTTCCAATTCAATAGAGTTGTTTTCTTGACGATTGTTAAGGCGATCCAAGTTGGTTGTTCGTTGCTAAGTGGCTGTTCAACTGAAGAGATTTCTCCAAAGAGACATACATATGGGGAGACTGGAATGCTGCAACTCAGAATGGAGGATAATTTCTGAATGATAGCTGTCCAGTATTTTTGAATGGGTGGGCAGAGCCAGGTGGCATGATAGTAGTCGTCCATGGTGCTTAGTGTGTAGTGCGTGCAAATGTTGTCTATGAATCCCATTTGAACATTTTCTGTTGAGTGTAGTGTACTCTGTGCAGGATTTTACAGTGAATGAGTTGTATTTTAGTGTTTGAGGATATTTAAAAAGTGAAGTTAAAATTTGATTCCAATAGTTGATATTGGTGGTAACAGCTAGGTCTTTTTCACAGTTATGGGTCGGAATGGCAAGGTTGTCATCAGTTTTTAATAGAATCTTGTAGATTTCTGTAGTGTTGATAATCTGATTCTTGGTTTTTATGTTTCCAGTATAATTTGTTAATGATAGAGTCTAGGGTGTTAAACCATTGTGATGTAGGTCATTTTTACTGCTGTTACTCTTCATATTAAAAAAATGGCTAAGTTAATCCAGCAGATAAGGTCTTTCTCAATGTTGTTTTAGTAATGGAGTGACGTTAAGGAGAAATAGCTCTGACAGTTTGATGGAGACATTGATACCAAGATATCTGATATTACCTGTTGTTATTGTGAAAGGTTGTTTTTTTATTGCAGCCTTCCAGTCTTCTTCACAGAGTGACATAATTGTTTATTTTGACCAGTTTATAGAATAGTCTGAAATTTTTTGAGAAACTGGAGATAAGATTCAAAATTTCTAGAAGGAATGTTTTGTTAGATATAAAAGTATGTCGTCTACATATAAGCTGATTTTGTGGTGAAAGTGTTTTGTATGCCTGTAATATTATTGTTTTGGCGAATGGATGCTGCGAGAGGTTCAATAAAGATTGCAAAAAGTGGCAGAGAGAGTGGACATCCTTGTGTGGTGCCATGCTGAAGTATAAAATGTGGGGAAGTGTGATTATTAGTATTTAAAGATGCAGAAGGTAAATTATAGAGTGCTTTGATCCACTGAATGAACGACTCTCCAAAACCAAATCTCTGGAGAGTGAGGAAGAGATATGTCCAATTCACTATATCAAAAGCTTTTTCAACATCTAGTGATGTCATGAAGGTTTTTAAGTGGTTTCTTTGGACGTGTTTATTAAACTGAACAGACAGCGCATGTTTGAGGATGAATGTCTGCCTTTTATAAAACCTGTTTGGTCCAGGTGGATTACTGAAATGAGAGCAGTGTTCATGTGTGGTGGTATAATTCCTGATGATTAGATTTAATTACCATTCTGAAAATAAAGTGAAGATATGAGGAGCCGAAACGTTTAATACAACTCTATGGGATGTCTATCTGAACTGGGTGATTTATTGTTAGTCATGGAGGAGAGAGCTTTCTTGAGTTCTTCTGGAGTTCTGGGTTGGTCTAATGTGTTGGCCTGTTCTATAGATAGTTTAGGGAGTTCGATGTTAAGAAATGAGTGGATGCTTGAGGTGTGGCATTCATTGTCAGAGTGGTAGAGATCTTTATAGTAATCATGGGAGATCTGGTTTATGTTATTTGGGTTATGATTTAGGTTTCCATGTACAGTATATCTTTGATTGTTGTACACCGTCTCATTGTTGTTAATGTTTTTTCTTCAATTCAGTTCAATTTTATTTATATCGCGCCAATTCATAACAGAAGTTATCTCATTGTACTTTTCCTATAGAGCAGGTCTAGACCGTACTCTATATAGTATTATTTACAGAAACCCAGGAGTGGGTCTGTGATGGTTTTAAATAATAATAATAATAATAATAATAAAACTTTATTTATAGAGCACTTAGCAAAACAAAGTACAAATTGCTTCACAACAAGAGAAATAAAATACCACAGTGAATGACGAAATGTTAAGAAATAAAATACATAAAATACACAAAAGCAATAAAATAAACAATAAAATAAACAGCCAGTTCAGGTAAAATCAGGATATGCTTTCAGATAAAAATGTGTTTTGAGAAGAGACTTAAATGAAGACACTGACTCAGACAACCTAATTTCTTCGGGCAAGTTGTTCCAGAGCCTCGGGGCCTTGATAGCAAAAGCTCTGTCCCCCTTAGTTTTCAACTTGGACTCAGGAACAGACAGAAGACCCCTGCCAGAAGATCTCAAACTACGTGAAGGTTCATAAGGGATTACAAGGTCTAAAATATAGTCTAGAGCCAGGCCATGAAGAGCCTTAAAAGTAATCAATAAGATCTTAAACTCAATCCTAAAACAAACAGGGAGCCAATGTAAAGAGGCTAAAACAGGTGTTATGTGGTCGTACTTCTTGGTCCTGGTTAGCCTAGCAGCTGAGTTTTGTACAGTCAAGACAAACTTAGTGATATGTTGCTCAAAACATAAATTGTTATCAAACAGGACACCAAGATTTCTTGCAACAGGCTTGATATGTTGTGACAGGTTACCAGTAGATGGCTACATTTGTTTAGTGATGTGTTGGGGCCCAATAATAAGGATTTCAGTTTTATTTGAGTTGAGCTGAAGAAAATTTATCGACATCCAATTTTTTTTTGTCAGGCAGGCAGACCTGCAGAGAACTCAGCATACTAACGTCAGTGGGCTTGACAGGGAGGTACAACTGTGTGTCATCTGCATAACAATGAAAAGAAATACCATGTCTGCGGATGACATCACCCAAAGGAAGCATGTATAAGGAGAACAGTATTGGTCCCAGAATTGAACCTTGAGGCTCACCGTAGTTGATATGGGAAAAGGATGACATGAAGTTATTAATGCTGACACAGAATTTTCTATTGGACAGATAAGATGAGAACCAGTCTAGTGCAGTGCCAGATATGCCCACCCAGGGCCTCAGTCTATCTAAAAGAATGCCATGTTCAATTGTGTCAAAGGCAGCACTGAAGTCCAGCAGCCCAAGAATTGAACACATGCCTGCGTCTGCATTCATTAATCAGAATCAGAATCAGAAATACTTTATTGATCCCTGAAGGGAAACTCTTTGTTACAGCAGCTCGCCTTTACATCACTGCACACAGGAGAAAGTACTAGCAAAAAATATAATACAATACACTATAAAACAGGTCAGAAAATAAATTAAGTACCAGGTGGGTTTACTGGTTGATGATATAGTATAATAATACAATGTAATAATATTAGTAATTAGTAGTGGTGTATGTACTGTCGAATTAAGTGTATCTTAATGAGATTATTAAGATATTGCACAGCAGTAATGGAGGTATGAATAATATCAATAAATAGGAAAAACTAAAATAGGAAAACTAAATATTGCACAGGAGTAATACACAGAATATTGCACAATTATTTCAAGTATGGCAGAGATGTAATGATCAATGTCCAGTTTAGTGACCTAGGGTCATACAGACTAACACTTAGAGGGAGGAGTTAAAGAGTTTGATGGCCACAGGCAGGAATTACTTCCTGTGGTGCTCTGTGGTGCATTTTGGTGGGATGAGTCTTCCGCTGAATGTACTCCTTTGCTTGACCAGCACGTCATGGAGTGGGTGGAAGACACTGTCCAAGATGGCATGTAGTTTGGCCAGCATCCTGTCCAACTCTACCCCCACAATGTCACTGGCCTTACGGATCAGTTTGTTGAGCCTGTTAGCGTCCTCTACCCTCAGCCTGCTGCCCCAGCATGCAACAGCATACAGGATAGCACTGGCCACCACAGACTCATAGAACATCTTCAGCATTGTCCGGCAGATGTTGAAGGACCTCAGCCTCCTCAGAAAATAGAGGCGGCTCTGGCCCTTCCTGTAAACAGCTTGAGTGTTCTTAGCCCAGTCCAGTTTGTTATCCAAGTGTACTCCCAGGTACTTGTAGTCCTCCACAATGTCCACACTGACCGGGGTCACTGGTACCTTGGCCCTCCGTAGATCCACAACCAGCTCCTTAGACTTTGTCGCATTGAGCTGCAGATGGTTCTGCTCACACCATGAGACAATGTTCCCCACCACAGCCCTGTACTCAGACTCCTCACCACCGCTGATACATCCCACCACAGCAGAGTCATCAGAAAACTTCTGAAGGTGTCAGGACTCTGTGTGGTAGCTGAAGTCCGTGGTGTAGATGGTGAAGAGGAAGGGAGAGAGGACAGTCTCCTGAGGGGCCCCAGTGTTGCTGACCACACTGTCCGACACACACTGCTGCAGGCGCACGTGCTGTGGTCTGCCAGTCAGGTAGTCCACAATCCAGGACACAAGGGGGGCATCCACCTGCATTGCTCCCAGCTTCTGTGTTGAAAAGCACTGGAGAAGTCAAAAAACATGATCCTCACCGTGCTTGCCGGCTTGTCCAGGTGGGTGTGGATGCAGTTAAGCAGGAAGATGTTGGCGTCCTCAACTCCCAGCTGGGGCTGGGAGGCGAACTGAAGGGGGTCCAGGAGGGGTCTGACCATGGGCCGCAGCTGTTCCAGCACTAGTCTCTCCAGGGTCTTCATTAAGTGGGAGGTCAGTGCCACCGGTCTGTAGTCCTTGGAGTCACTGGGACGTGACGTCTTCGGCACAGGAACGAGGTAAGATGTCTTCCACAGAACAGGGATCCTTTGAAAACTCAGTTAGTGTGATGAGGGCTGTTAGCCTGATGGGGAGGGGGGAGCAGAGTACTCAGAGGAGCCTGAGGGCCGACAGCAGCTGAGTTAGAGACTTTGCTGTCATTGGTGACTTTGAGAAGGGCTGTCTCAGTGCTATGGTGTTGACGAAAGCCAGATTGGAACTGGAAGGTATTATTGTTTTCCACAGCAGCAAGAAACTGCTTAGATACAAGTTTTTCGAGAATCTTCAAAATAAAAGGCAATTTGGAGATTGGGCAATAGTTATCCAGGGTGGTGGGATCAAGCCTAGATTTTTTTAGGACTGGCTGGATACAAGCTGTTTTAAAGTAATCAGGGACGCAGCCAGTAGACAGCAAGCTGTTAAAAATAATTTGTAAAAGGGGCGCAATACAATCCATAACTTCCAATAAAAACCTAGTTGGGATTTTGTCCAGAGGGCTGGAGGATACTCTCATAAGCGACATGATGTCTGCGAGTTCAGGCAGCGTAACAGCAGAAAAATTGCTCAAAGATTCCCTGAGCAGTTGATCCACATCTAAAAAGGCAGGATTGGGGTGATATCAGATCTTATTAACTCCACCTTTCCAGCAAAGTGCAAAAGAAACTTTTCACAATCAGCATCACAATCAGCAGGGGCACAAAGAGAGGCAGGGTTAACTAACTGATCCACAGTCTTAAATAGGAATCTGGGGTTGTGCTGATGGGCAGAAATAAGTTCAGAGAAATGGCATGTTCTTCCATCCTTCACCATCCTATTATAGAAGTGTAATAACTCTTTCATGGCCACAAAGTGGACCTGGAGACCTGATTTCTTCCATCTGCGTTCTGCTCTTCTGCATTTCTTTTTACAGCTTTGAATACTGTTATTTAACCATGGCTGTTTAATAGTCTTTGAGTTTGGTCTATTTTTCAGAGGAGCTATGAGATCTAAGGTTGAAGAACACAGGTAGTTAAAATAATCAGCCAAATCGTTGGTGTTGGAGGAATCAGGAAACACACTACCAGGAGAATTGAACAGTGTATAGAATTTTGAGGCAGTATGCTCATTAAGGACGCGTGTGTACTTAGAGCGGGATAAGACAGTACTTGCAGTCTGTAATTCACAGTTAAAAACAGTGCATAGGTGATCAGATACAAACATGTCCCTGATTTCCACAGATGGGGTTTTCAGGCCCAAAGTAAAGACTAGGTCTAAGGTGTGGCCACGGGAATGAGTTTGGCCAGATATGTTGTTGAAAGTTAAAAGAGTTAGTGATATTTAAAAAAACAGCAGCAAGGGCATTAGAGGAGCCATCAACATGAATATTAAAATCACCACAAAGAACAATTCTATCATAATTTAATTTCTATCATTTTATTATTAAAACTTAGGGAGTTCCAACAAGAAGGAGCCAGCTGGTTTAGGGGGGCGATAAATAATAGCAAATATGACCGTGAGGGGGCCACCAAGTTTAAACATGAGCACTTCAAAGGAGGAAAAAGTATTGCAAGCTATGAGGTTACACTTTAAATGCTTCCTATAGACAGTAACAAGGCCCCCACCTCGACCACAATCCCTAGGGCGGCTAAAGCAGTCATAATCAGGAGGGCACAATTCAGCCAGCTGACTGTGATCACCAGGACGTAACCAGGAATCTGTTAAAAACATGAAATCTAAACCAGTAGAAGAGATAAAATCATTTAAAATAAACGTTTTGTTAGAGAGGGATCTTACATTGAGAAGAGCCATCTTAAAAAGAGGAGTGGATCATTGTCCAGTGCTGGAGTGGAGCAGTCAGGGGAGCGAGAAGGGGTGGTCACAGTCCGGCTTGAGCAGCTAGAGGAGCTGAGAACTGCAAGGCGTTTTGCCTGGGCCGAGGCGACAGTGGAGAACTCCAGGATGAGCTTGTCTTTTTCTCTGAGCTCGGCTTCCAGACAGGCGATACTTTTCTTCAGCTTTGAGACGGTAAGGTGACAAGATCCACACTCCATCATTTAGTCTGTGAGAGTGCTTCAAAGCTTAAAGTCCACAGTAAAGTCCATAAAAGTGCTACAAGCTTAAAATCCTTGGTACCGGACCGGACCGGTTAGCCTAGCCGCCGTGCTAAAAACAAACCTAGCTAAGGCAGCAGCAGTGGAGGTACTCCAATAAACCACGTCGAGTTGCAGCCAGCTTAAAATCACTTAAGATCCACACGTCCGATGACTGAAAATTTTTACCAAGTTAAAACATATAGGTAAAGCAATGGCCAGGAAAACATTGTAGCGTAGAAACCTTGGCTTAAAAACTCGATATGTCAGTTTATGATGGTTTAAGACAAAGCTTCTAGCGACTCTTCTGCCAGGTACACAAAAACACAGACTCATGCGCAGTCAAAGCTAAAGTGGGACAGCACAAGGTGCTCAAATGACTTCATTACCACAGAGGTCAGGGCAACTGGTCTGTAGTCATTAAGTCCAGTGGTCCTTGGTTTTTTGGGGAAGGGGATGATGGTGGAGGTCTTGAAGCAGGTACATGGCATGTCTCCAGTGAGGTGTTAAAGATGTCTTTGAACACCAGAGACAGCTGATCATCACAGTGCTTCAGGGTGGAAGGAGAGACAGAGTGTGGTCTGGCTGCTTTGCAGGGGTTCTGCCTCTTGAATAGTCTGTTAACGTCCCTCTACAGGATTGAGAGAGTCGTCTTTGTGGTAGGGGAGGACTGAGCCTCTGAGGTGGACAGTTGTGGAGAGGCCCAGGCCCTGCTGTAGTGGGGGGGATAGAGCTGGTGGATGGAGTTACGAGGGATAGTCCCAGGACTGTCCCATTGTCTTTCAAATCGACAGTATAACTCATTCAGGTCGTTGGCCAGGCGCAAGTCCTTAATGGAGTGGGGGGCGTTTGTATTTGGTGATCTGTTTGAGACCCCTCCAGACAGAACCAGAGTCATTTACTTGAACTGCTATTGAGTACAGTCATTTAGCCTCTCTCACCACCCACTTGTATTTTGACAAATTAATCATGTCCCTGTTCCCACTCCTGAACACCTCTTACTTTTCCAGCCTTAGCTGTCTGAGTTTAGCAGTCCTGAAAACATCCATGTCAGTGCTGTCCAAGCAGCACAAAGATCCTCCATAGCTTCACTGTTCCACTTCTTTGATATATAACTTTTTATAATTTCTGCCTGTATGCAGGAATCAGGTGACATGGTCAGAGAGTGACCCAGTGCAACGCGGGGGACGGTGTGATAGGCTGTGTTGATTATAGTGTAACAGTGATCCAAAATATTCTCCCAACCTGCGAGCTTGTGCTGTGGCTCCTGCATGTTGGCCTGCGGTGGAATGTAAACACAGACCAGAATGAAGGAAAGTGAAATAACAGGGGTAGTAGAAGGGTTTACAGTTCATGAAAAAAAGATTCCAAATCAGGAGAACAGTAGGATCTCTGTCACATCATTACACCAGGCACTGTTAGTGTAAAAACAGATACCCCCACCTTTTGTTTTGCCTGAAAATTCTCTGTTGTGATCCACTCTGAAAAGTTGGAAGCCTGCCAGCTGCAGTGCAGAGTCCGGTTTCGATCCACACAGCCACGTTTCTGTGAAGAACAAAACGGAAGATGAAGAAAAGTCTTTTTTTCCCCACCAATATCTGGGTCATCCAATTTGTTGCACAGTGATAGCATGTTGGAAAGAAATATTCCCGGTAACAGTGTGAGAATGTCCAATAATTCCACGGATGATGCGAGAAAAGTGGGAAATTACTGGTTTGATAACGCAATTGCAGCTGTGCAGCTCTTGTCAATTTCTAACCATAAACTAGCCACCTTACATCCCTACACTAGCATATTGGACTGTCTTCACGCCACATTCCCAGCACTTTTCATGCTAATGTTCCCCATGAATACAGCCTAGAAGCAATTACAATGAGAACAGTTGCATTCAAGTGAGCTCCTCCCTCTGGACTTCATTAAATGTTTAACTATAGTAAATAAAGCTGCAAATGACATTTGACACAAGGTGCTTATTGGGCAGAATTGCGCTCAAGTGTGTTTCTCCTCGTGAATTTCATTTAACTACTTGACTCCAATTGAATGAACTTTCTTATGCTATTTGAACCCTGTGTGACATGTAAAAAAACACTGGCGAAGAAGCTATTATTATATAATAGCAACCAACTGAGATGTTTACATCGTTATTCAACAACTGGAAGACCTCTGAGACCTCTGAGAGAAGAGCTGACCTCCTTTGTTGGCTCACAGAAAATGGAGGTTAATGATAATTGAATATTTGAAGAGGAAGCTGAATAATAACAGCTATAGATGACCAGCAATTGGAAGTTGAGGACGGACAAAGAAAGAGAATGGCCGTTTTCTGATTTCTAATTACATATAGAAAAACACACAAATAGACCCAAATTTATGTACACACCTTACAACTTCTCTCATTTTATTTTCACAGTATACTTTTATTACTATGCATAATTTTCCCCTTTGTATTGTTCCCACATGTGAACTCAAAAGACTAAAGTAAAGCGTGCCAGCTGTCTTAGGGCCTGGTCCGGGCATACTTTTTCAGCAAAAGGTGGTACCATTTCTACTTGTCAATGTGAGTGAAGCAGTTTTCATACTGTCTTTTCATTGCTGGGTGCATCAGGTTTTTGAAAGAGCACCTTGAATGGCCCCAAAAAGGTAGTACAGAGCACCTTTCCTTGTTCCGCCTTCAAGACATGTTCAGTGTGATCAGGCCCACTGTCTGTAGCTTTATGATAGCTACTACAGTATTGTTAATTTATGTGTGCTCAAATGAGCTTGTCCACTACATATTGTAAAGTAATTGTATGATTATGTGCAGTAGAAAACTGGTCATAGATTATAAAATGAGGTAATTATTCACAAGTAAAGTGTTAGGTCATTTTCATACCTGTAGTTCAGTTCAGGTCTGTATTAAAGACCAAAACCAACATTGTTGCCTTTTTGTTCTAGTCCATTTCATGCTAACTCTGACTTAATGGAAATGAACCAAAATGTGTAAACATGAAGTCAGATGGACTTCTTCTGGTAACTGATAGCAAGTCTCTCTGGGCTTTAATGTGACCATTGTTGTGTAAATGTGTTATCAATTTATTTATTATCTATGGTGTCACAAAGAGCTCATGAAGTCATAGAAGGTTATGAGCATTATTAGTCAATATTTTTTATGTGCAAATTGAAAATATGCATAAAAACAGGTGGACAAAAATGCACCAAATGACACGTCATGTGCCGCAATAATAATATTGGGTCCAGATTGTTGCTGTTTGGCTGCTAAAATTCACTTACTTTGTAATAAGGAGCTTCCAAAATACATGGAATATGACACAAGCACATCACACCTTTGTTTGAACTCATTTTGATGTTTAAGGGGAAAATCCCTACACTCATATATAAATGTTACCACGGTTATCAAACATTCCTAATTATATAGGAAATGGCTTCTTTGACAGTTCCAATGATCAATACATTGATTGTGTAATTTAAATAGTAGTTTAGCTTTTGAATTCATGCTAAAATTACATATTTACAATCATGCAAATGTTTGGTCCACTTTGCATTGGTACCATAAATGAACCCCACCTGGGAGGACATACTCAGTCCATATGTCAGGAAACTACAAATGTTAAAATTTGTTTAACATAAATGTAAAAGTTGCTAGATACTGCATAAATGTTGTAGGTATTATCCACTAAAACATTTAAATCTTAGGACATATTTTTTAGAACAATCCCAACTCACCCAAACCCAGCCCACTTTTTTCCCTGAGCTTTCAACCATATCACACAGTCTTCATCACAGTTTCCTGTCTGTGTTGGCTTAAAATTTAACAACAAGCCCTGTGGAAGTGCTATGGATAAAACCATAACAGCTACTGAGCTTGCATGTCAGCAGATCCATCTTCATGAAAACAGAGCTAATCCCATCCGCTAATGAAGAACAAGTGATATGGTTGAAATCTTTGGAAAAAGCTAGTATGTAGACTTGAGGTTGTTTTGTCAAACTACTATACCCAAGGTCAAGACTGAACTTTCATGACTGTCAGGACAGATTTTAAGTGACACATACTCTACTTAAAACAGTAATGTAAAGATAAATGCACTTAGTTAGCATATCACCTGTTAGTCAGCATTTGTGTGACGCTATGTAAGCTGGAAGTGTGCGCCACTGAACACTGCCTGGCAATCTGACAGGTAGCAGTGACCAAGGTTAGCTGACTTGTTTAGGAATGGGTTACACATTGAAGTGGATAAGGACAGATTTGAAAAAGCTAATACATTACATGAAACAGCTGCAGTTTTGGTCCAATCAGAAATAATCATTAAACCAGGAAACCCAATTACACTCACTCACTTGTTGTGAATCTAATAAAGGAAGCATGAATAGCAATATTTGGGTATTAGCTCTTTGGACAATTAGTATTTATGCATATGTAATAACACTTTAGGTACAGTGAAATTACCCAGCAGTGACAGTGAAAGGAAAGGTTTAGATATTACAAGACTATAAAAAAGATCAATGAGTTATCATAAGGGTCTAATGAGATTTCTTAGGTACCATACAGGCCATTTAATCTGCATTTAATATTGTTACAAAAATCATCCTTTTCTAATGGGCATATTTGAAATGTGTAAACAAATGTGTATGCCAGTGACTCAGTTGTTTGTTTTCAGACAACAGTTTGGCTCCATTCATCTACATTAACCAAGACTAACATAATTATGTAGACTGATGAAAGATCAGCAACTGTGTGTGTGTGTGTGTGTGTGTGTGTGTGTGTGTGTGTGTGTGTGTGTGTGTGTGTGTGTGTGTGAGTGAGTGAGTGAGTGAGTGAGTGAGTGAGTGAGTGAGTGAGTGAGTGAGAGAGAGAGAGAGAGAGAGAGAGAGAGAGAGAGAGAGAGAGAGAGAGAGAGAGAGAGTGGGCAGCCACATGGGTGTCTGCAGGGATGTAAGGGTGGCCAGCTGTATCTGTAAAACCTAGCTAAACCTTAATTAGCAAGACAGATTTTTGGAAACTTTTCAGTGCTTGACAAATATCTGATATTACTCATAGATAAATATGTTACTTTAGTTATTAGTCATGTAGAAAACATTGATCCATTTCAGTTTCTTTAAGAACTGAGCACATTTACTGTGAACCTGTAAAACTCTCCTTGCATGATATCACTTTTACATTTTCACAAGTTGTCATTTCCCTCGCTCAAATGTCAACCATGTAACAATTTTCCCTCCGTACATCGACATAAGATGATGACAACCTTGGCTGCACGCTGTACTCCTTGTGATCCAGTTTATATCAGCGTATTTGATGATTGCAGAGATGGCAGAGATGATACACCCTCACACTTGAGCGACTGGTACATATTGAGCTGTAAAAAGGCCAGCAGGCTTGTCCTTGGATCAAGGCACTGACCCATACCATTTAATGGCACACATACCCTTCCTGGGTTTACAGTGTGTTTGGGAGTGAGAGAGAGAGTGTGTGCATTTTAATGGTACCTATAACTTGTGAGGAAAGGAGCATATCAGAGGTGAGTAAAGTAAGGTGAAGGATACTGTTAAGGCCAGAGGTTCAATGCAGACAATCTCTGCAGTGGACAAAAGATTTCTGATTCTAACTAGTGAAGAAATTGCTGGTGTGAATGCTGGCTGTTGAATGATACATGTTGAATAATACCAATAATGTATTAAAAATGGGGAATATTTTAAGGTTTGAATTGCTGATGCCAAACTGAATTGCTGGCTGTAAAAGTTGCATCATAGCAATAATGTATAAGAGATTTGGAATATTTTAAGGTTTGTTGAAAAGATGACACTAAGTTGAAATGCTGGCTAAAAGCTGAATAGTAGCAATAATGTATGAAAGATGTGGAACATCATAAGGTTTGAATGGAGGTCTTCACCATCATGGGGTTCTATTTTGAAGATCTGAAATGACAGTGTGTGTGTGTGTGTGTGTGTGTGTTTCTGTGTGTGAGACAGAGGTAGATTGTCCAGTTTGAATGAAGTGTGTTTTACAATTTTCTGTGAGGTAAAATTACTGTATTTCTCAATGGAGTCTGGTGGGCTGTAGCTACCATTTGTTTTGGTCTGAGATGCTGGTTCTTTAGTGCCATATTTAGTGAGTGAATGTTTACATGCTTACAGCACTGGTCCCTAACCTTCTTTGTCAGACGTACCCCCACAGCCCTACCAGATGTGCCAA
Organism: Siniperca chuatsi; assembly: GCF_020085105.1. NCBI lineage: Eukaryota > Metazoa > Chordata > Actinopteri > Centrarchiformes > Sinipercidae > Siniperca > Siniperca chuatsi. The sequence continues at coordinate 27,009,690 of NC_058049.1, forward strand.
AGTACCCCTTTGATAGATGGGATGGCTTTATGATATTGTTCAATGGTATTTTTCAGTAGTTTTGGCCAAGTCTGCAATTGTACTACTGCCATTTGGAGTGACAGAAACTGGTTGTTTAAACCATATACATTATCTTTACTTTTAGCTTTTTGCTATCTTTTTAAATAGACTTTCTGCATTCTTAATCAACTTGCAATTGACTCAGGTTAGTGGAAAACTGAGGTATGTCTTGTGCAGACTACCATAGTTTGGAAGTTATTGTGACAATAACTATAAGGAGCACCATCACACAAATTTGTAATCTTGTGTGTTGATTTTTCTCCTAAACAAAATATATATATATCATCAAATCAAAATTCCTATATTTTCAAATTAGCTGCACAATTTTTCCACATACCCCCTAGTAACTGCAGAAGTACCCCTTTGGGGAATCACTGGCTTACAGGACCAAAACTAGAAAACCGCTGAATCATAGCATAGCAAATGTCATTAAAGAATTTTGATATATGAATGGTTTCTGTAACTAAATGGATGCAGGAGTAACAGAAATGGAGTTTACTGAAAAGAGAGAGACAGACAGAGAGTGAGTGACAGATAGACAGACAGACAGACAGGAAGTGTCAGAGATGGACAGAGAGACAGAAGGACAGAGACAGAAAGAGACAAGAGAGACAGTGAGACACAAAGAGCTGTGTGTGTCAAACTGCACTAAGTAGCTCATGTCAATCAGCTGTGACTCCCCTGAGATCCAAGGTTGCCATGGTGATGCTAACTGCTGTGTGTGACTTCTGGCTGAATTTAGTTCAATTCAGTTTTATTTATATAGTGCCAATTCATAACAGAACTTCTCATTGATTGAGTTAATTTTATAGACATTTTAGCTGAGGCACACCTCTCATATTACTGCTTCTAGCTGAAAGAACGTAACTCTTATCGCCAAAGTTAAAATACCATAAGAGAGGAGAACCTGCTGCAGAGGCTGTGTGAGATTTGTGTGTAGTGTCACAAATGTGGGAATGACAGCAGGTTAGAAATGTCCCTTTTTCTGCCTCTTTCCTGAAAATTCTGGTCTCAGTTAATATTCAAGTCTCTACAGCAGTTGGCTGAAACTGCTGTCACTTTGGCACAATGCAAATTCCACCTAGAATTTTAAAATAACAATGTAATGGTAGTGGTAATATAAATACAGTAATAATAATAATGATGTTGATAGGAATAACAATGATAATAGTAACGAGACTAATAATCACAGTTGTAGTAGCAGTTGTCGAGCAGGAACATGGGGGCAACAGGTGGCCCTCAATCAATGATCCAGACTCTGTAGCTCCGGAGGCAGAAATACCTGCTGAAAGCGACAGAAGGAGAGAGGAGAGAGACAATAAAGCACCCCTAACTATAAGCTTTATCAAAGAGGAAAGTCTTAAGCCTACTCTTAAATGTGAAGATGGTGTCTGCCTCCCTCTCCTGGGACCTGATTCCACAGGAGAGGAGCTTAATAACTGAAGGCTCTTTCTCCCATTCTACTTTCGGAGACTCTAGGAACCACAAGTAACTGTCGTAAGGGGTGCTGTATAGAGGTATGTGGACCCAAAAGCAGATGACGAGGAAGCAGTTTCAGGGAAAGGTAGCCAGATGACTACCGTGTTTATTGTGGGGTGGTATGCAGGCAAGTATGGGCAGAACAGTAGCAGACAGGTAATGAGCAGACAAAAGGCAGATAAGTACCGGCTAACATAGATGAAAGCAGGGGAGTGAGTCCAAGGTGGGAACAGTTCACAGGGGAGCAGGCAAAATCCAAGAATCCAAAATCCAAACAAGGTCCACAGGAGAACAAAGAATCCAATACTAAACACACTTGGCAGGAACAACACCATGTGTACAACGATGATCCAACACTGAACAAAGAAAAGACCAAGACTAAATACCCTAGGGGAGGTGAGATAACGAGACACAGGTGCCAACAATCAAGGGAGGACCAACAATCAAAACTGGAGGGGAAACACAGACAGGAAGTAAAAACACAAGACACACAAGGGAAAGAGAATACTACAAAATAAACCAGGAAGTGACAACACCAAAACTACCACAGTAACCCTGCATTCTGGGAGTGCAGTGTTCTAATGGGGTAATAAGGTATTATGAGCTCTTTAAGATATGATGGTGCCTGACCATTAAGAGCTTTGAAGGTGAGTAGAAGGATTTTAAATTTTATTCTGGATTTTACAGGGTGCCAGTGCAGAGAAGCTAATATTGGAGAGATATGGTAAATTGTACTTGCATGGCACGTTTCTAGTCTTCCGACCACTCAAAGCGCTTCACACACTATATATTACATTCACCCCATTCATACACTGATGGCAGATGTTAACTGCTCATCAGTTGAAAGAAACTAACTAATCATTCAAACACACTCACACACCGAAGGCACAGCCCTCGGGAGCAATTTGGGGTTCAGTGTCTTGCCCAAGCACACTTCGACAAGTAGGCTGGGGGAGGTTGACAATTCACTCTACCACCTAGCTGTGGCAGCCACAGTACACGTGCCGCAACATTCTGGATCAACTTGAGAGTCTTAAGGGACTTACTTGTGCAGTCTGATAATAAGAAATTGCAATAATACAGCCAAGAAGTAACAAATGCATGGACTAGTTTTTCAGCATGAGACAGGATGTGCCTAATTTTTGCAATGTTCTTTTATGTAGGTGAAAGAAGGCAGTCCTTAAAGTCTTTTTCATGTGGGAGTTAAAGGATAAATCCTGATCAAAGATAACTCCGAGGTTCCTTACGGTGGTGCTGGAGACCAGGGCAATGCCATTAGATAATGTGTATCGGAGGTGTTGGGCCAAGTACAATAAGAGTTTAACATCAGTAAATTGCAGGTCATCCAGGTTTTTACCCACTTGGTACTTCACACTTATTTTATTTTATACTTATACCCACTTGGTACTTAATTTATTTTCTGACCTGGTTTTTTTTGTAGTTTTTATAGTGTATTGTATTATATATTTTTTTGCTAGTACTTTCTCCTGTGTGCACTGACGTAAAGACGAGCTGCTGTAACAAAGAGTTTCCCTTCGGGGATCAATAAAGTATTTCTGATTCTGATTTTTATGTCCTTAGTTTCATCTGGCTTGAACGATAGACATAATTCATCATCCGCATAGCAATGAAAGTTTATGGAGTGTTTCCTAATAATATTGCCTAAGCATATATAAGGTGATTAGAATCGGTCCTTGTGGTTCTCCGTGACTAACTTTGTGTACTTGGAGGACTCATCGTTAACATGTACAAACTGAGATCGATCTGATAGATAGGATTTAAACCAGCTTAGTGCAGTTTCTTTAATGCCAATTAAATGTTCCAGTCTCTGTAATAGTGCTGCATTCAACACCATTGACCATCACATCCTAAGATCTAACAAGACAAGTACAGAGACAAGTCCATTGTCCGATGCAATTAAAAGGTCATTTGTAGTTTTCACCAGTGCTGTCTCTGTGCTTTGATGCACTCTAAATCCTGACTGAAAATCCTCAAATAAACTACTGTTATTTAGAAAGTCACACAACTGATTGGCAACTGCTTTCTCAAGGATCTTAGAGACAAAGGGAAGGTTAGATATAGGTCTATAGTTGGCTAAACCCCGTAAAACCCTCAGGTTAAGGTGCCAGATGCTGACGCTCATCAGACCCCAGAAAAAGGGTGGGCTGTATGAAAAAGTTGAATTAATGTGTGAAAGTCCCGAGGATTGTGAACATTTTAAAGAAAGAATGGCGTTTCTACGTGAATGTATCTATTAGTGGGAAGAGTTGAAGATGAGTGAGTTTGAAGGCTGTTCTCATTGACTGCCGTTGTAACTTTAGTAAGTTGAATATTTTAATATTAAGGTAATGGGATTAAAAAGTTGAATAATACCCATAATGTATGGATGTAGAACATTTTGATGTTTGAATGGAGTTTCTAACTGAAAGTATGAATGAATAGATAAGAACTTGAAAATGTGGACATTTTGAACATTCCGTTCATTCATTTGAATGGGGAAAATTTCCTGGAAAACCTTGAATATTTTGTAAGTCATTCATTAAGTATGAAAGTTAGCAAAAGTCTGAATAATAGCTCACCGTTCCTAATTGAGCTGAATATTTTGATGTTTGAATGAAGTTTCTATGTTGAAAAATGTGGAAGGAGTTAAGTGTTAAAAAACATGGTGGAATAATAATAATGATAATAATAAAGAATTTTTCCCCTCAGGATAGCTGGTGCTCAGAGTCTCACAGTTTTATCTGGTAAAGCAAATGATTAGAGCCGAAACGATCTCAACCTATTCTCAAACTTTAAATGGGTAAGAAGCCCAGCTCGCTGGCTTGGAGCTGGGCGTGGAATGTGAGCCGCCTAGTGGGCCACTTTTGGTAAGCAGAACTGGTGGTGCGGGATGAACCAAACGTTGGGTTAAGGCGCCTGATGCCGACACTCATCAGACCCCAGAAGAGGTGTTGGTCGATATAGACAGCAGGACAGTGGCCATGGAAGTCGGAATCCGCTGTTTTGTCTGGTTTTGTTTGTAAATTCAGTTTTCTGCTGTGATACCTGGAGTGATACCTGGAGTTCTTTCACCAGAGAAGAGCTCATGAACATCAGGGGAACTAAACCAGCAGATTTATTTCCATCTTTTCTGCTTTCATTCAGTGGAATTATTAAAAATTCTGGTCAAAGGTACTTTCACCTTTGCTCATGCAGTGAAATGCCGTAGGAGAGGGTGCGCCGGTGCGCTTGTGCACCTCCGCCGGTGCGGACTTCCCACACCGTTACTGGGAATGTTTCTCTCGAATGTGCACGCTGTGTGCAATAAACTGGATGAACTTCAGCTATTGGTGAGAAAAAAACAGAGACTTTCATCTTCACAGACATGGCTATGTGGATCAATACCAGACTCTGCACTGCAGCTGGCAGGCTTCCAGCTCTTCAGAGCGGATGGTGAAACAGAACTTGAAAAATGAAACATTGAAGTATCTGTTTTTACATCAACAGTAGCTGGTGTAATGACGTGACAGTAATTCAACAGCACTGTTCTCCTGATCTGGTATATTTACTCATAAACTGTAAGCCATTCTACTCCCCCTGTGAGTTTGTTTCATTCATTCTGGCCGGTGTTTACATTCCACCGCAGGCCAATGTGCAGGACGTACAGCGCATGCTTGCCGACCCGATACTGTGTGTGGAGCAGACAAATCCTTAGTTATTGTCCTCAGTGACTTTAACAAGCCACGAACTCCCCTAATACAGACAGTTAATTAAATGTCCGACCAGAGAGGGGAACATTCTGGATCACTGTTGCACTACAGTAAGCAGTATCATGCCGTCCCCTGCACTGCACTGGGAAACTCTGACCACATCATGGCCCACCTGATTCCTGCATAAAGGCAGAAATTGAAGCTCTGTAAACCTGTTGTGAGGATATCAAAGCAGTGGACCAGAGAAGCTATGGAGAATCTTCGGGCATGCCTGGACTGTACTGACTGGGATGTTTTCAGGACTACTACTAACAGTCTGGATGAGTTCATAGTGGCTGTGATGTCCTATATCAGCTTCTGTGAAGACTGCTGTGTACCATCATGCACCAGGGTGAGTTACAATAATGACAAACCCTGGTTCACAGACACCTAAGGTTGGAAAAGAAAGAGGTGTTCAGGAGTGGAGGGACAGGGACAGGTTTAGAGATAAGAATCAAAGTACAGGTTTAGTAAGGCAGTGAGAGAAGCTCAACACCAGTTCTCAGCCAACAACTCTGCTTCTGTCTGGAGGGGGCTCAGACAGATCACCAACTACAAACCTAAAGCCCCCCACTCCATTAACGACTTGCGCCTGGCCAACCAAATGAATGAGTTCTACCGTCACTTTGTGAGACAATGGGGCAGTCCTGACAGCATCCCTTGTGACTTGATCCACCAACTCCAGCCCACTAGCTCCACCTATCCAACCTCAGCAGGAGCCTGGGCCTCTGCACAACTGCCCACCCCAAAGGCTCCCCCCTCCCCTACTGCAACAATGACTCTCTCCATCCTGGAGAAGAATGTCAACAGACTGTTCACAAGGCAGAACCCCTGCAAAGCAGCCGAGCCAGACTCTGTCTCTCCTTCCACCCTGAAGCAGTGTCTCTGGTGTCCACAGACATCTTTAATACCTCACTGGAGACATGCCATGTGCCAGTCTGCTTCAAATCCTCCACCATAATCCCTGTCCCGAAAAAACCAAGGACTACAGGCCATAACAACTACAGACCCGTTGCCCTGACCTCTGTGGTAATGAAGTCTTTTGAGCGCCTTGTGCTGTCCCACATCAGAGCCATCACAGACCCACTCCTGGACCTCCTGCAGTTTGCCTACAGAGCCAACAGGTCTGTAGATGATGCAGTAAACATGGCCCTTCACTTCATCCTCCAGCACCTGGACTCCTCAGGAACCTACAACAGCATCCAGTTTGTGAATTTCAGCTCCGCCTCCAACACTATCATCCTGGCTCTGCTGCAGGACAAGCTCTCCCAGCTGAGTGTCCCTGACTCCATCTGCAGATGGATCACAGACTCCACTCTACTCTTCTCCCTGAGCATCAACAGGTGCACTTCCAGTCAGCAGTCTGTCAAGCTCCTGAAGTTTGGAGATGACACCACCCTCATTGGGCTCATCTCTGATAGGAATGAGTCTACCTACAGGTGAGAGATTGACCACCTGGTGACTTGGTGCAGTAAGAACAACCTGGTGCTCAACCATCTAAAGACAGTGGAGATGGTTGTGGATTACAGGAAGAACTTAGCCTCACCTGCCCCCATCACCCTGTGTGACTCCCCAATTGACACTGTGGAGTCCTTCCACTTCCTGGGCACCATCATCACCTAAGACCTCAAGTGGGAACTGTACATCAGCTCCCTCACCAAGAAAGCAGGACAGAGGATGTACTACCAGCAGCAGCTGAAGAAGTTCAACCTGCCAAAGACAATGATGCACTTCTACACCGCCATCATTGAATCCATCCTCACCTCCTCCATCACCATCTGGTACGCTGCCATTGCCAAGGACAAGGACCGGACCTGTATGCCTCCAGGATTCTGAGTCGTGCAGGAAAGATCGTGGCTGATCCCTCCCAATCTGGACACAAATTCTTTCAGACAGCAGGAGGCTGGAGGGGAGTTTCTTTCTGCAGCTGGCATGTTTACATATGTAAACATGGTTTTATGAATGAACGGTTCATGGTTTTATCAGTGAACCTGTAACCATTCATTGTCAGTCGGTGGTGAAGGTTGGCCCTGTGTTTTCCTTCCCAGTTGGTTTAAAGAGGGAGAGTGTGTTGATGCATGTCATACGTAACATTGCACCCACAGGTGTGATTAATTTGGTATAATGCTAATGATCTGGGGGTGATAGTCACATGGTTGCAGTCACTTTCATTCATAAAATTGTGTTTGCATATGTAAACATTTGTTTGAACATTGAGACAGAGAAATCCCAGAGAAAACCAAAACTCTCTGCAAGGCAAGATACTACTAGGGGTAACTGAGAAAATACATATTTTTAGCAATATGGGTGAAACTACTACTTAAAAAAACAGCCTAAGAGCAGAGCCATTGTGGGAGGGTTTTACTTGTTAGCAAGATGCACACGATATGGTACTCCAGCATCATTACGCTCTCTCAGCTAAAAAAGAAATAAGCACATCCACATAATGCCACAGTCACTGGGGTGGTTTAAAATTCTGATCGCAGTCTCACAGTTGTGAAATGTTTGTCCAATGCTTTTGAGGAAAAGGAGATGCGAACGTGCTCAGTGCATCATCACTCAGTCTGTCACAGTGCCTTTGCAGATCTTCCATTTCACACAATTTAGTGAAATGGAAATTGTCACAACTTTAGCCAACTCCTAGTATTCACTCTGTTATCTGCTATGTGTTTTCCCTGCCATCTACTAACTCTCCTGTTATTTCAGATCCAGCCACTCCCTCCTGCCCTGTATTTTCAATTCAATTAAATTCAACTGGGACTGGTGGCAGACCAGTAGGTGTGGAGGTTAGTGGTCAGTAACTAGGTTAGTCAGTAAACCCTTCTGCACCAGTCACATCGCCTGACCTTCCCTGCCCACCTTATCACCTGTTTCACATTTCCCTCACCAGCATTGTAGTATATATACTAGCCCATTTCCACTCATTCCCTTCCAGTTTGTATACTTTGCATCTGCACTTGCTTTCTAGCCTTTACCTTTTTGCCTGCCTGACTCTGCCTGCCTGACCTAATGACTGACCCTCGGATTGATGATTCTTTGCCTAACCCCTTTGGATATGTTTGCTTTGTTTGTTTTGATAGCTTTCCTGGTTTTGACCCTTGCCTGCCTTTTGACTCAGTCAATATGAACTTTTACCTTAATCTGACTACCTTTGTGTTGTGCTTTTGGGTTCAAGTGTGCTGTTTCACTGAGCCTTTACTAATCTGGTAAGAATAAACCCAGTCGACTCAGATTCTGTCAGACAAAAACTGTCGGCACAAGCCAGTGCCATCCTTTTCGGGTCAGGCTTTGGCGGCAACTCCCAGCTCATCAGTCCTCGGCAGTCGAACCCCCTCATCTTCAAGCGCCAGCCATCCTCCTTCCCTGATGTGGTCTACATCATCTCCCAGTTCACTGGTAGTGCCAGTGACTGGGCCACTGCTGAATGGGAGAAGCAAATTCCAGCCTCCTCACCACCAAACTCAAGCAAGTGTTTGATCATGCTACTCTGGGAAGGGAGGCAGCTTTATGTCTGTTCAACCTGGTTCAAGGAGGGAGAAGGTTGGCCGATTACTCCATCGAATTCAGGACAGTGGCTGCTGAAAGTAAGTGGAATGCTCCTTCTCTCTACAATGCTTTTTATAATGGACTTTCTGATGTAATTAAAGATGAACTGTTGGCTCAGGAGCTACCCTTAGATTTAAATGACACCATCGCCCTTGCCATCCACATTGATGGTCATCTTTGGGAGAGAAAGAGGGAAAAGGGCTTGTCCACCAACCCCGAGGTCTGCCACATCAGCCATCCTGTTTCCTGGCTTCTCCTCTTCTTCTCTTCCACTCTGATGGAGCCACAGTGCCTGCTTCTGGAGAACAGGTGTCTGTACTGTAGCCAGAATGGCCATTTTGTCTCCTCCTACCATGCCAAAGGACAAACTCACCAGTAATCCAGATGACGCTGCTGAGCCACACCAGCTCTTCTTGTCTGAGCAATCTCACAATGTTTGTGTGTTCATTGACTCCAGCGCAGATGCCAACTTTTTTGACAGTGCCCTTACTACCTAGCTGGGTATCATTCGGGTTCTCTTGGTCAAGCCCATGAAGACCATGGCCCACGACGGCCATCTCCCCTGCTCAGTCACCCACAGAACCGTTCAGGTCTGCCTGGGCATGTTAGGTAACCACCATGAAACACTCACCTTCCACCTGATTAATGCACCTTACCTTCCTGTCATTTTGGGTTGTCCCTTGTTTTGTTCCTAGCCAATACGCCTCCAAGCAAGGATATATTACCTGAAGATGGCAGACTGATGCCCTATGACCTAGGTATCAGATGGTTTCTATATTCTACAAACGCAGTTAAACATTATGTTAGAGCCTGCTTAAGAAACCTGAGTTGACTGGCGATAACAGGCTTGGTTGTATCACTTCTTTCAGGCCAAACTGTCCTAGTAAATGTTTGTCTTTTAATTCATTGTTGTTTATTTCCTTCCTCCATTTAACAGGAATCAATTCTCCATGATCCAGATCTTTTATTGAGACTAAAGCTTTTCCTGCTTGACCTCCTGTGAGGGCCCCTTTTTGTTTCTTTCTTTTGGACCACCAGTTCATTTCCTAGTTCTATAAGCTTTGTATTCCCTGTTGGCTTACCTTCAGGAATACAAGTGATGTCTGCCCCTGTGTGTAAGACAAATTCTTCCAATTAATGTTAGTTATAAATTGTGAATCGGAATTAAAGGTCTTTTTAGCGACTTTATATGTGAGTGGTCTTTCATTTTTGGAGATGCTCACGGTTTCTAGTTTTTTGGATGGCCCTGGCTTTGGGCAGATCTAGCAACCTTTTGCGCCTCAGTTACAGCAGCCTTCTGGTCAGGTGGGAGCCTGCTCTTCATCCATGTAATATTTCTTCGGGGCACTTTGGGAAAGTGCTTGTGACCTTGTTCTGGGTCCCTGTCTGTTCTTTTCTTGCCTACGTTGTTTTGTCTGAGCTTCATTTTGCTGTCCTGGATATTGGCTCCCCTGATAAGGCGGCCTGGACGGATTTTGTTTACAGCCCTTTGTTGATTGTCTCCGTAGCTTGTGGGTCTGGCCTGTCTCAGAGGTTATATCTATTTTGCTGTGGGGATCGATTCTCCCGAGGTAGTTTCTTTTGTAGTGTCTGAGTCAATCTGATCACCTTTCTTTGTTCCTCACCCCCAAGTATTCACCTCTCATCAATCGTGTGAAGCCATCAGTGTGGACCATTAAGGTATGGTCTGCGTGGGAAGACTCCACACTCCAGGACAGGTTTCAACACACAGACTGGAGTATGTTTGCCTCTCAGGCCACCTGTGGCTCTCATACGGACATAGACAGCTACACCTCCTCTGTACTGTACTACATCAACATCACCATAGACAGTGTTACAACTCAGAAGCAGATCACCACATACCCAAATCAGAAGCCATGGATGAACAAGGAGGTGTGCCTCCTGATGAAGACACGCAACACTGCCTTCAGATCAGGTGATGCACAGGCCTACATCACTTCCAGGGCAAATCTGAGGGGGGGGGGGGCCTTAACAACTTTTATGCTCGTTTCGAGAGAGACAATAGGGAAACTGCCACCAAGCTCATACCCTCAGCTGACCACCCGATCATCACACTCACCTCCACAGATGTCTACACTGCATTGAGCCGGATCAACGCGCACAAGGCTGCTGGACCAGATGGCATCCCCAGTCGCATACTCAAGGCATGTGCAGAGCAGCTCGCTGGGGTCTTTATGGATATTTTCAACCTATCCCTGTCCTAATGTACGATCTTAGTTTGAACCCACAGATGCAGAACACACGAGAAGTGGTGGAAGTAAGTCACTTTTTTTTAGGGGGTAATGGTAAAGAAGGAAGGGGGAAGATCTTCGGAGCGGAGCCTTCCGTGTCGTCCTCGAAGACTCAGGGAAGGTAGCAGTAATTCAGGAGTGGAGACTGAAGTAGGGTTTACCCGTCTGGACCGGGTTAGGTGGCAGCGTGGATCTGGATGGGCAGACTGGTCCGTGAGACGAGGGACAGGTAGTGCAGTGCGGACCGGGGTTGACCATGAAGTGGAGTTTGGTGGTGGAGTGTGGAGACTGACCGTCAGCGTGATCACGAGCACAGAACAGATTGGATCCCAAGGGTCTGGCACCGTGGAGAGGTCGGTGGGGATAAGCAAGGTTGAGTAACTGGAAAAGCAGGCAGGCAGACAGGAATCCAGACAGAGGCAGGGGAGACTGCGATCACCGGCACAGGATAATCCTGTGGCAGAGCAAAAACAGGATTACAACGAGGTAACAAAACACACTTAGCTAGAAAGTTTCAGGAGCCTTGATGTAGTGGTCGTACAAGTGTACGTGGACGATCTGGCGTTGGTGTTGTGGGAGAGCCTGGTATTTAACTGTTGAGACTGATGAGTGATTGAAGACAGGTGTACTGGTGATCAGCAGCAGGCGGGAAACCACGGAGCCAGACCAGGTGACATACACACACATACACACACACACATCCAAAGACAAGTCGGGGACACACAAGACACACCAGGAAAGGGGAAAACAACAGAGAACACACGGCTGGAGAGGATAAGGTGGCAGACTACCACAGTCCCTCGCCCAAGCAGCTGTGCCAGCATGCTTTAAATCCACCTCCATTGTGCCGAAACACTCGAGTCCAACGTGCCTGAACAACTACCGCCCTGTAGCACTCACACCCATTGATATAAAGTGCTTTGAGCAGCTGGTCCTGGCACACCTAAAGGACTTCCTCCCAGCCACACTGGACCCATACCAGTTTGCCTAACGCAGCAATAGGATCACAGAGGATGCAGTCTCCATGGCACTGCACTCTGTACTCACACACAATAAGAACACTTGTGCATGAATGCTGTTTGTTGACTTCAGCTCTGCATTCAACACTGTCATCCCTTCCAAGTTAATCACCAAACTTGGAAACCTGGGCATTAACACTTCCATTTGCAATTGGATTATGGACTTCCTGACAAACAGACCTCAGCTTGTTAGGTCAGGCCACAACTGTTCCACCACCATCACACTCAACACTGGCGTACCACATGGCTGTGTGCTGAGCCCCTTCCTCTACTCCCTCTTCACACTCGACTGCAGGCCTGCGAATGGCTCTAACGCCATCATAAAGTTTGCAGACGATACTACAGTGATTGGTCTCATCAGCAACAACGATGAGACTGCCTACAGGGAGGAGGTCCAGCACCTGACCACATGGTGCTCAGACAATAACTTGCTCCTTAACACCTCCAAGACAAAGGAGCTCATCGTGGACTTCAGGAAGGAGAGAGGAGGCACACCTGACCCCTTGCACATCAGACTTTGTGTCACACCATTGTCAGACTTTCATACATAAAATACCTACTACATACCACAATACTATCATTTTATACTTCATGTTAGTGTGGATGGATGCTGTAGAAGTGCTTGCATGCTGTTTATGGCTCATGCCTGGTGTGAATTTGAATTAATCTTAGCTATCAGTGATGCTGGGGCCAGAATTTTTTCCAGTTACTACCTCCAGCACAAAATTTGGTAGCAAGCACACATTTGTCACATTGACATACAATGGAGTATTTAACTGTGTATCTGTATCATAAGGGCAGTTTGGCAGGTGCCTGAGTCTATGACCATCAACCCACATTGCACACAGCCCTCTGTCTAGCCCAAAATTTAGTAGAGAATGTTGCCTCTGTGAGTCACTACAGAGATGTTTTGGGAGTTCAGATTCAGACACATGCACACACACATACGTGTGCACACACACACACACACACACACAGAGAGAGAGCACAGACAATCGAATGTCTAAGAGGAAAACTGGATTCCAGTTGCTGTGGTGCAGCCAACCAAAATATCCAGTGGCACTGGACAGATTTTCACTCACATATTGGAGTGGTGACACTTCAGGAGACTCTTAATTTGGTTGTGGAAGCCAGACATGTGTAAGCCAGCAAGGCTCTCTGTATATTTTTCTTATTCTCAACACGCTTCACATCAAGCGTGTCGCCTGTTTTTACAAACATTACACCTTCTCTCTCTCTTTCACACACACATATTGTAGACCCAGTGGAGGAAGATAAAAGCAGGCATTCGGGCTTTGCATCAAAGCTGTTTTCCTTTGGGTTGTGTCTGAACAGCTAGCCTGAGGTGTGGCACTTTTCGCTGTGGGAATTTTCACTGTGTGTCTTTGTCCTTGTGTGTGTCCGTGTTGATGTCAGCTATGGCTGGCTAGTTAACATACAGATTGCAGAACCAAGGCCTGAGGTACATGTGTCTGGCTCAGGCTTCCACTCTTCCCTCTTTGTTTATGTCCCTTTTTCTGTATGCCTGCTCTCAATTTCCTACATTTTTTCTTTTCTTCTCATGTTTTCCTCTAGTTTTTCCTTTTGTTTTAGTCTGTCTAAAACAGTCTTCTGTCCAGTTCCGCCAACAGTCTGTCAATTATAGCCTCACAGTTCACATTCTGGTTCTGTGGATCAAGACAGCCGCGTTCGTCTTCTCGCTCGTTGTGTGTCTGCTTTATAGAACTGACAAACTGTCAGAGACTTGTTCTTTGCGACTTCCTCAAAAGTGTCAAATTGAAAGCGAAGACCTGACACATCAGTGACCGGACAAGGTCTACTGCATTACACAGGTCAATTTCAGTTGCTTGTAGTGCAGTACTCACTCGCTGAAATCTTGATAATCTTGTGTAGAGCCTGTGCTTAATTTCTTGTAATTGTGTTTTGATTATCATCCTCCGTTATTTTCTGCTACGAAGGCTTGATATTAGCATAGTCCAGAGAGAACACATTTGTGGCCTCAGAATGATCTGACCACTAACAGAGCCTTTAGTGTTTCCCAGCAGTGACAGTGTGCCACCAGGAGGTAGATTTTGAGAAAAAAATTAAGTGACTGGATGAAGTTGAAAAACACCTGGCAGCAGTTTACACTATTAACACTAACCAGATCAAGTGTATAGGCTGTGCATGGTACCCACCCAGCTACAGGATTCATCTCTTTAATACGTGCCTGCAGACCTTTGTAGGTGCCAGACATATTAAGAGCATTATCATAATATTGTCCGTGGCAGTTGCTTATATCAATGCCTAATTCCTGCAAAACACTTTACGTGTGGCTCGTAATGGGCACATGAGTCCACACTAATTGAAAATTACTTGGCTATTTTTGGCAAAAAAAATTTATTTGGGTGTACTTACCCATTAACATTAAATTAATCTAAAGGGACACTTCGATTTCACCAAAGAATACATGCATTTGTATACAAAAATTATTTGTATCAATCAATCAAGCTAAGAACGAAAGTTCAAAAGATGTCAAAATGAATGATACCATTACAACAGAAATCAACTTCAACAATTTTCTAGACAGGAAAAATTTTCTTGACACTATAGTCACCTGCCTTTTTCTCCCTGGTTATAAAATTTTGCCTTGAGAAAAATACAGAATCATGTATCAAGTGGAAACTGAGATCTTAAGGAATTCTTTAGTCATTCATGACATCAAATGCCATTTGATGGCATTTTTCTCTCATTAACAAACCATAAAAATCATGAAAGCATGACAAGCACGCTTCAACACCCAGTCTGCAATATTTACACAGCTGAAAGCATTACGATGTCATTTTAAGCGTAACAATAAATGTAATGCCAGCGCTGCTGTTATTAAAAGACATAAACCAACAGTCACACATAAGTACAACACACACAGTCACGCTTGGCAGGGCACTTGGGGTGCTGACATACATTATCATGTTATTAGTGGTGTTTAAGCAAAGTAACATTTTCATACAAACAAATATCCATTGTGACTCTGCATTATAATATAATAGATATTCAACAGATCTAATGAAATGTTCTGAACACCCAGTGTGACTGTAAGGCCACAAACAAAAGAGTGTTCGTTATAGAAACCTCATCAACAGAAATTATCTGGAAAAAGGAGTCAGAGTACCACCCACACTGTTAAATGGCCAAGCAGTGCAAAAACGACACAGCAATGAGAGCTGAACATCAAAGATGGACATAAGAAACTCAACAGCAGTGGCAATTTACTGGCAAAGATGTGTATAAAAACAGTACTGACAACTGGTGCCAAAGATTTAAAGAAAAAAAAGTGACACAGATCAAGAGCACATGGGCTGTATTTTTTGGTCAACATATCTGCAGTTTAGTTTGATGCTTAAAAATATGTGCGCACCTCAGCATCCAGATGTAAAGAGAAATACTGTGTCAGCAGCTTCATAAAATTCCAGATAAATGACTGACACAACATTGCATTTTCCCTTTAAGGCAGGTGACACTTTGACAGTCTATGCTTAGAATACAACAGCAGAAGAAGCTTAAAATCCACAGTCTGGATGTTTTGCAGTCAGGTGGCGCCTGTTGCCACAAGTACCATCTGTTTACTGATGTTTGCCCTCAGTTCACCATAAACTCCTTACTGTTAGTAGCGTGATAATGATGATCTTCATGGACAGTCACAGAGATTAGAAGAGTATTTGATTAATTCGGCTTTGCACTCCTATAACACTGTCAGACTCATGATGGATAGTTTAAAAAAAGGATGAAAATCAATGCAGCAGAACTAAATAAATCTCCTTTGTATTCCACACATTCTTCTTCCTTGTCAAATCCTGGTACCTACATTACCCACAATGCAACTCGACGATCAACAGTTCGGTTGGAGATTCTGGTGTGGCATGCTAGTAGTGACTAATGTAGCCTGGCTGCTGCCTTTTTGCTGACATCTGTCGATTCATCAAGCTGGAATGAAAAGGATTTGCCAAGTTTTCCCACACCTTTATCAACAATGTATGTTGCCATCGTGTCTATTCTGTGGCAAATGGTGTCATTTGACAAAGGCAGTTTTTAATTTATCTGCTGCGTTTTTGTCCAGCATAGTCTTGGCCAATACAACAGTGGCTGGAAGTAATAGGTCTTCAGCTATTTTTTTATTGAATTTATTATAGTATAATTATTTTAGGATTTATGCATGACTGATATTTTTTAAATTAATATTTTAAAGAGATCTCACGTACCCCCTGCAGTACTCCAAAGTACCCCTAGGGGTAAGCGTACCCCCCATTTGAGAACACTGGCACAGAAGATACCTGAGAGAAAGCGGAGGCGTCTCTTGGGGGCATAAAACATTACAGATGCAGGTTGTTTTGTATGTTATGGCTGTGGCCTGCTTTCACATTGTATTAGTTTTTGTTCCTATGCATAATTATTGTGTGTGGCTTTTATGTGAGATTTATCAGTGACGCTGAGCAACCAGGCAGCGAACCAGTACTGGTCCGTGCAGTTGTCTACCAAGCACGACTTGCCTGATGACTTGACTTCAGAATCTGTCTATCAGCTGTCAAGACACCCCAGCCACATCCAGTGGACATTATGGATGAGAATAGTTTTTTCCAACTGTATTTAAGGTCACAAAACTCTATTGTACTTCCATTGTACTGTACCGTAGAGGCAGTTAAATATGAGCTCTAAATCCATGAATAAATTGTGTTCCAAAGTGGCTGGATCCAAAGAGTGGATCTACATTTCTATTCTTTTTTCCCCCCCAATGACATAAAACAATACTTTTTGGAAGTTCAAGAAGTGGTCCTCTCATTGGCACAGGATGCTCCTGTACCTGCAAATTTTCTGGTTTAACCTGAACTATATATCCTTTTTATTTATTTATTATTACAAGGAAGTCACTTTATTAATTCTTAGAAACGACAAGCAAACAGATTCAGGATTGCAATGTCACCTTGCAATCCTATAGGTTGTGATCCTTATTATTTTGTATTCTTTTTATAAACTCTCTTTAATCTCTGTTTATGTAAATGAGACTGACTGTTCAACGCTTCAGTTCAATTTTATTTATATAGCGCCAATTCATAACAGAAGTTCTCATTACACTTTTCCTATAGAGCAAATGCAAATACCACCTAGAAATTTTAATATTTTTTAAAATAGTAGAAATGTAATTGTAGTGTTAATATCAATAAATTAGTAATAATAGGAATGACAGCTATAGGAAAAATAATGTCAGTTTTAGTAACAGAGCCAATAACAACTACTGTAGTAGCAGTTGTCGAGCAGTAACACGGGGGGCAGCAGGTGGCCCACAACCACAGATCCAGTCTCTGCAGCTCCGGAGGCAGAAATACCTGCTGAAAGCGACAGAAGGAGAGAGGAGAGAAACGAGAAAGCACAAAATTACGGGAGAGAGAAGATGTTGAGTTAGTAACATGCAGTAATGGGATAAAAAATACAGATGGAGAGGGAGAGAAGTAGAGAGGAAAGAGGTGCATCATGGGAAGTCTCCTGGCATTCTAGGCCTATAGCAGCATAACTAAGGGATGGTTCAGGACTCACCCAAGCCAGCCCTAAGTATAAGCTTTATCAAAGAGGAAAGTCTTAAGCTTACTCTTAAATGTGGAGATGGTGTTTGCCTCCTGAACCCAAACTGAGATCTGATTCCACAGGAGAGGAGCTTGATAACTGAAGGCTCTAGCTCCCATTCTACTTTTGGAGACTCTAGGAACCACAAGTAACCCTGAATTCTGGGAGTGCAGTGATCTAGTCGGATAATAAGGTATTATGAGATCTTTAAGATACAATGGTGCCAGACCATTATGAGCTTTGTAGGTGAGGAGAAGGATTTTAAATTTTATTCTGGATTTTACAGGGAGCCAGTGCAGAGAAGCTAATATTGGATAAAGATGATCTCTTTTCCTAGTTCTTGTCAGTGCACGTGCTGCAGCATTCTGGATCAACTGGAGATTCTTAAGGGACTTATTTGGGCAGCCGGATAATAAGAAATTGCAGTAGTAGAAGTAACAAATGCATGCACTTATTTTCCTGCATCATTTTGAGATAGGATGTGCCTGATTTTAGCAATGTTACGTAGGTGAAAAAAGTCAGTCCTTGAGGTTTGTTTCATGTGGGAGTTAAAGGATAAATCCTGATCAAAGATAACTCAGAGGTTCCTTACGGTGCTGCTGGAGGCCAGGACAATGCCATCTAGAGTAACTATATCTTTAGATAATGTGTAATGAGGTGTTTGGGACCAAGTACAATAACTTCAGTTTTGTCTGAGATTGACATCAGAAAGTTGCATGTCATCCAGGTCTTTATGTCCTTAAGGCATGCTTGAAGTTTAGTTAACTGGTTAGTTTCATCTGGTTTGATCGATAGATATATTTGGGTATCATCTGCATAGCAATGAAAGTTTATGGAGTGTTTCCTAATAATATTGCCTAAAAGAAGCATATATAAGGTGAATAGAATTGGTTCAAGCACAGAACCTTGTGGAACTCTGTGACTAACTTTGACTCACCGTTAACATGTACAAACTGAGATCGATCTGATAGATAGGATTTAAACCAGCTTAGTGCGGCTCCTTTAATGCCAACTGAGTGTTCCAGTCTCTGTAAAAGGATGTGATGGTCAATGGTGTTGAACACAGCACTAAGATCTAACAAGACAAGTACAGAGACAAGTCCATTGTCTGATGCAATTAAAAGGTAATTTGTAATTTTCAACAGTGCTGTATCTGTGCTATGATGCACTCTAAATCCTGACTGAAAATCCTCAAATAAACGATGGTTATTTAGGAAGTCACACGACTGATTGATGACTGCTTTCTCAAGGATCTTAGAGAGAAAGGGAAGGTTAGATATAGGTCTATAGTTGGCTAAAACCCCTGGATCAAGGGTGGGCTTTTTAAGAAGCAGTTTAATTACAGCTACTTTAAAGGACTGTGGTACATAGCCTGTTAATAAAGACAGGTTGATCATATCCAGTAAAGAGGTGCCAACTAAGGGTAAAATGTCTTTAAGCAACCTAGTTGGAATGGGGTCTAAGAGACAGGTTGATGGCTTAGATGAATTAATTGTCGAAGTCAGCTGAAGAAGCTCGACAGGAGCAAAGCAACCAAAACACACATCAGGCTCTACAGCTGTTTCCAAGGTTCCTGTGTTTGAAGACAAGTTGGCACCATTTGAATGCAATACTTGATGAATTTTTTTCTTTAATATTTAAAATTTTATCATTAAAGAAGCTCATGAAGTCGTTACTACTGAGGGCTGTAGGAATACATGGCTCAATAGAGCTGTGATTCTCTGTCAGCCTGACAGTGCTGAAAAGAAACCAGGGGTTGTTTTTATTTTCCTCTATTAATGATGAGTAGTAAGCTGCTCTGGCATTACGGAGGGCCTTCCTATATGTTTTATGACTATCTTGCAAGACTAAACGAGATTTTTGTTGTTGGAACGCCATTTCCTTTCAAGTTTTCATGTTTGCTTTAATTTGTGGGTTTGGGGGTTATACCATGGAATTACTTTTTTGAGGAGTGATAGAATCTAGCGTCATTTACAGTGAGCCTGCAGCGCTACCAACTAGATGGTCAATTTGGGAGGCGCTGCGATTTGCATAGGAGTCCTCTGTTATATCGAGACATAACATTGAATTAAATGCAGATGGAAGTGCTTCCTTAAATTTAGCTACAGCAATATCAGATAGACATCTAGAGTAAGAATTTTTGCCTAATGGCGTGTAGTCCAGCAATAGCAGTTCAAAAGTTATTAAATAATGGTCCGATAAAGAAGTTAGGTAGTTAGGTTGGTGGTGAACCGTGGGCTTCTGCTTAGGGCTATGCTTCCTTCGGACAGTCACCCAGCCTTCCTGGTTTCCAGTTTCCAGTTTTGTCTGAGTTTGACATCAGAAAGTTGCAGATCATCCAGGTCTTTATGTCCTTAAGGCATGCTTGAAGTTTAGCTAACTGTTTTCATTTGGCTTGATCGATATATATAATTGGATATAATCTGCATAACAATGAAAGTTTATTGAGTAACAATATTTTCTTAAGGAAGCATATATAAGGTGAATAGAATTGGTCCAAGCAAAGAACCATGTGAAACTCCATTAATAACTGGTGTGCATGGAGGATTCAACGTTAACATGTACATGACGCTTGTGCTCGTGACAGTGCAGGATGTAAACATTAATGTCGTTCCCTTGATAAAGATGTGTGAAAAGGCTGTATAATAGGTTACATCTGTAGCTCTACTGTGTTAAAATGCCTGCTCATGTATTACCCCAGTACAGAGAAAAGTAGTTTTCATTTCCAACAACAGGCAACAAAGTTGTCCTAAATCTTCAGGTATGTAGTAACTATTATGGTATTTATGGTATGAATTACTGTTATTAGGCTATGATCTCTGGGGTAACGAAGGCCTACGTGTATACAACTTCTGACCTTTCTCCACCTACATTGTAAAAACAAATGTAAATTTAACTTTTGTATATTTGCAGTAGTTTTAAAGTTTTACCCTTAAAATTACAGGTAATTAACCACAATTTAAGGTTACACTAATATGATGGTTATTTTAATGGCACTTTATTGTATTTGTACAGATTTAAATGTAATTTACATAAGATGTGAGGTAATATTTTACAGATTTGTCCTGTTCATGATAATGGAGTAATGCATGTAAAATTACAGAAATCAGTAGTCATTCAAAGTGTCTCCTTAAAACTGCAGGTCTTTAAACATGTGTGGTCAAAGTGATTTTATGTTTTTTAAGGGTATTTAAGGGTAGTATTTGTACAGACATAACAGCAAATTACTGTAGAAAGACAAAATAGTCTAGTGTAGTGCTAGCAGGCCTGTTAACAAGCCTGTGGCTAAAACTATCTGGAGTGCACGTGACATCTAATGTAGTGCTAACAGTGAGAAGCTGCTCACAGACACGTCTCTCTAGAGGAGATACCTGTATCTGTACCTGTAGGAGATATCTGAAATAGCACAACAGTCAACACAAGCCATCGTAACGCACTCAGTTATAACTGAAACAGCTCTATTCTAATTTCAACTCCATAAATCAATTTAACATTCAAACTTTTAATCAACAACACACTTTCTTCAGAGGCACATATTTGTGTGCGAGAACACGCATGTCTATCATGCAATCAGACAACGCAGATGTGAATTTGCCGCCAATTTCCAGTCTGCTTCGTACATTTTTTTCCCATCCGTATTCAGACATCATCCTGCTCATAATGACCAATGTTGGATGTGTCATAATCGCTGAAAGATCAATGATTGTTTTTACACACATTTCATTTTTTGTGCAGATTAAACAAAACGAGATACGTGTTCATTTGTGATATATAATGCATAATCTTTCTGCTTTGTCTACTCAATGATAAGTCTTTTAATTAAACTGGTATAAACTTTTATATTTTTTTAACACAGGTTAGAAAGTGCTTTACATCAATATCAAACATAAAAACATAAAGCGCATACAAAAGATAGAAGGCATGCAAACATATAATGCATAACTGCTACGCACATGACCACAGAACGGTTGCAGACACCACCTAGAGCACACTATTGAAATTAAATATAAGTTAACGTGTAGAAGTGGGTTTTTAAATGTTTTTTGAAACAGACAACAGACTCGTTCCAGAGTCTGGGTGTCAGGACAGCAAAAGAACAGTCACCTTTGGTTTTATGCTTGACACGTGGTATAGCCAACAGGTTTTGGTTGGGTAACCTCGGTGTTAGCTCAGTGGTGAAGTAGCTCTGAAATATAGGCAGGATGTAAGCCACGTAGTGCCTTATAAGTAATTAAAATAATTTTAAAATCAATCCTGAGTTTCAGGCTAAAATAGGAGTGATGTGAGCACTACGACCGCTCCTAGTTAAAAGCCTAGCTGCTGCATTTAGTACTAACTGAAGACGTGCCAGGGCAGCTTGATTAAGACAAGTGAAGAGATCATTGCAGAAATCAAGACGGGCAAAAATGAATGCATGAATTATACGTTCTAAATCGGAAAGCGGATAATAATGGTCTGATTTTTGCAATGTTTCTCAGCTGAAAAAAACATGATTGAACCATTTTGTTGACATGGATTTCAAATTTCAATTGAGGATCAAATATAACTCCAGGATTCCTAGCGTTTGGTTTGACATAAGAGGCAAGTGGGCCATTATATTGGAAAATGGCAATAGTAGCATTTTCAGGGCCCAAGATGAGAAGCTCAGTTTTGTTCATTAAGTTGAAGGAAGTTTAATGACTTCCATTTTTTATAGCAGCTGTGGAGAGTGTCGAGGTTACTGATATCATCCGGTTTTACTGAAATATAAAGTTGAGTGTCGTCTGCATAACAATTGTAGGCTATACTACCAAAGTGATTGCTTATATGGCCCAAGGGGAGCATATATAAAAAGAAGGGAATCGGCCCGAGGACTGACCCCTGAGGCAGCCCATAAAACAGCAGAGCAGATGAGGATTCATAGTTACCCATAGAGACCAGAAATTGTCTGTTTGACAAATAAGTCACAAACCACTCCACGGCTTTTCCTGAGATACCAACGCATCTATTTAGTCTACTGATGAGGATGGAATGATCAGATGGTATTAAATGCAGCACTTACATTGAGTAGAACTAAGATGGAGTGTTGCCCCCTGACAGCCTGCATAAGGATGTCAATTGTGACTCTTAACAAAGCCGTTTCAGTACTGTGTTTTTGGTGAAAGCCAGATTGGAATTAAAAAATGTTAATCCCTTCAACAACTTGACGGAGCTGCTCAGCAACTGTTTTTTCCAGTACTTTAGAAATAAAATGTAATTTTGATATGGGTACAATATGTCCATAGCTAAGAACGTTTACTTTGTTGAAATATATAGGTAAGACAGCCAGGATCCAGAAGTAGGGTAAAATTGTGGCATAAAACTGGATAAAAATGTCAATTTCTGACAGCGCTTCAATCTGTCTTGTTGGCCAGAGAAGGTTACACAACACACAAAGGAGAAGCCATGAGGTACACACTGCTGAGGCTGCCTGCGCTGATGTCATGCCTGGTAAAGACTTTGACCTGGAGGAAATAAGACCATATTGATTTGTCTGTAAAACTCAGTATAACTGCATGAATCAATTTTGGAAAGAGAAGCATTATCAGGATCTGTAGTTGCTTGACATGTTTAATGTTTTCACTTGAGCAAATCTTAATTTTAAGAATATAATGTGGAAGATTGAAGTAGAGTAATGAATGTGCTGAGTGTAATCTCTAAAGAGAATATTTATCACCCTTATATTTCCTCCTGTTTCTCTCTTAGTTTGGAGGAAATAATTGCATTGTTGGCTTTGCTACCAACGCTCAGTGGTTTGTGGACCACAAGGCAGACATGAAGATAGGCACTGCTGTAATCATGCCAACCGCCGGAGGAGACCTGGACCTCTCTTATGCCAACCTGAAGTGAGTCATTAATGTGAAAATATATTTTCAAATAAAAAAAATCCTGATGAATCTCTAGTGGAAATAATGACCTGATTCTCTCTTTATTAGCACCGATGGTACCTGCTGGAGAATGACTCACCTGGCTAAGAAAACAGACACTCCTGGACGCTTCATCTTCAGCTCCGATTTCATTGGGTGGAGGACAATGACATAGTATGATGCGTTTTGTTGTTAGATTCCATGTTACATTCTGTTTGAATATGGGTTGCTATACTTCAACAGGTTATGTTATAAATTATGTTGGTGTATGGTGTCTTAAAATATTGTTCCATGTGCCTCTTTTTAACTTTGAGCACCTGCAACCTGCAAAAAGTGATTTCAGGCCCTGTAACCAATCCTGACACTAATATGTGCTATGTGGAGATTTCCATGATACATAATGGTATGAACAAATAGCCACACACGCAGGTCAGCTGTGTTGTTGTTTTCACCTTGTTTTCACCACCTAAAGCTTGTCAGGTTCAGCCTGAGATACTGGAGTTACATCCAGGTGACTATTTCTATTTTGTATGTTCTCCGCGGGCTTCGCTATTGGTTAAAACCTGTGAAGGCTGAAGGATGAGATGTAGTCCCAGCTGGGCCCGAACCAACATTAGTCTGAACCCTGCCAAAATACCAAGAAATGACAGCAGTCCAGTAGCTGTGCACCGCCCGTGTGCGGGTCTTGGCCGGACTGCAATAACGCCAGCAAAAGCTGAGTGTTGCCAAAAAGCACCTCAGTCTGCTACAGACAAGGCACCAAGCAATGAATGAGACACAGAATATGCAGTCATGTCCCTGAGATATGACTGCACAAAGGTCAAGGTGGAAGACCAGGAGGAGGCCAAACAAATGTCCTCCACTGAGAGACTCCTAAAAAGCGCCATAGCGGATGCGATGCCCCTTGTGGAGTGTGCCCCCAGGTCTCATAACTCCTGCAGATTGCATAAAAAATCCTGTGAGTGAGCCCGATCGCTGTGAAGAAACAGCCAGTTGGGCTTCCTGACAGTCGCCGTGCACGCTACATAACAGCAGAGAGCACGTATTGGACACAAGGTATCTGCATGAGGAGGGGGAAGTAAGCCTTCTGGCGATTGACTCTAGACCTGAATGAAGAGGTGATAACTTTGGGCCGAAAGTTCCACCAACCCCGTCGTCACTGACAGACATACAAGAGGAGTGCACAGACAGTGTGCACAGGTCTCCTGCCCTCTTGGCAGACACCAGAGCTAGGAGGAGCACCGTTTTAAGTAACAGAACCTCCAGGTCTGCCTGATCCAGAGGTTCAAAAGGCGGATCCACAAGGCCGTCCAGCACCATTTGGAGGTTCCATTGAGGAACAAAGCAACGAGCAGGGGGCCTCAGTGTGCGAGCCCCCCGCAGGAAGTGCTTCACCAGTGGGTGGCTGGGTCATGGCCCGCTGTAATAGCTGTTGCAAACACCCCCAATATGGATGCAGCACGACTGCTCCACTGCTCCAGGTCCATGGCCTCACACCAGTCTGCAAACACCCGCCAACGAGCTGAGCAGGCCCTGGAGGTGGATGGGGCACACGCATTCGGCATGGTAGAGACAACAGAGAGCTGAGAGGCCCAGGCTGCTCAGTCTCAGCCTGTCAAACTCCATACCATGAGGTGCCGTCCCAGGATCGGACGCGAGAAGACGGTGCCCCCTGCCTGATGCAGAGCCGTGGGCAGGACGGTATAGGTCACAGACCTGTCACTGCTAGCTGAACCAAATCCGGGAACCACCTGGCACCCGGACTCTCTGGTACCATGACTATCACGGACAGATGCTGCAGACTCTGCAGCTGCATCATTACAGTAGGATTCGCAAATTCACTTGTAGATAGTTCTAGTAGCAATCTAATTGGAGATGAAACAGCCAACCAGAATTTACCTTGTCCAGTTCTCCGATTGGTTGATTTTGTGGCACATTGTAACACTGTGCGCGCTCAACTTTGCCTGCACACTTGCTCAATCTGACACAGAGTGTAGAGGTTGAGAGAGAGACGATGTGAGCTAGTGTGAAATGGTCTTCCAGCGCACCGAACAAGAGTTTGTGAGAGGGCATATGAGTAAAACTGAGTAAGAGGGGTTATTATTGCACTTTAATATGGATAATAGCAAGCATGCAAATACATTTATTGAGAACAGAATAGATTTTTGTTTGCTCAAACGCAATTATTTTATCCTCAAAATATAATGTATGTGCTTGCAAAATATTCTGTGCTCCAAATCTCCCATTGCTCGCTCAGGAATGAGGCACAAATATAACGTCATACATTTGGCGTTCTGTATAGACGCCTGTAACTGGTGTGGGACAGGGGATTGATATCTTTGTCCAGGAGCTATCTCGTTGTTTCACCCTCCTCTGCACAGTTTTACCGGAGTGTGCTGTGTGTGTGGAGCAGACTGATACTTCCCTTGTGTCCATCCATTTCACATACATGAGGGGGCCATCCCGGATCCATCTAAAGGAGCCTCTTTCTGACTTCCTTGTGAGGGCGTTCAGTTCTGTCCTAGGGCAGTCCTTGCGGTTCTCCCTGTAGGTCCCACAGGCAGCAGTAAATGTGGTAGCCTGTGCCAACGTAACCTGGTTGCACCAGGGACATCACAACATCGTAGGACAGGCCATGTCCAGAGGCGATGTTGCTTTTATAAATGGAAAATTTCACTGTGTAGCCATTCCTTGAGTCAGCCAAGACAAACAACTCGAATCCCCACTTTGTGGGTTTTGCCTTCATGTAGTATGTCATCCCAGTTTTAACCTTTGAAGCGACCATTCTTTAATCCACAGCCACGTCTCTGTGGGGATGATAAAATGTCTTGCACGTATTCTTGATGGTGTCCATCAGGGGTTTTAGTCAGAAGAGTTTATCATGGTCGGCTGTGCCCTTTTTTCTGACATTATGGGCATCCTCATCAGGGTCGCAAAGATGCAGGTTCCAAGATATTGCTCTGTATCTGTCCCGTGGCATGATCTGTGATGGAAGTGGAAAGAAAAAAGGTGATTCTGCCTCCAGTAATCTGCGATGCTGTCGAGTTTCACCAGGGCCATATGGCTGTACAGAAGCAGCCCAGTGAACTTATGTGAATCCCCTGTGTCCAAATCTGTCCATTTGTACTTTTTTCCCTGTGCTATTTATTTAGCAGCCTGCTTGTTTGTGTTTTTACAGCGATTGTACTGTTTGTACAGGAAAGAAAAGTTTGAGGTCAAGGGGTGTATATGTGGAGGTGGAGCTGAGCTGTGGCCCTGGTGTCCGAGCTGGTTGAAACCTGGAGACAGGGGGAGTGGTGTCCAGGTCTTTGTCTGTCTTCCAAGAAGTGCTTGTGCTCGGGGGGCAGGGGACCTCTTGGCTGGCTAAGCTGGTGATGATGGCTGTGGTGGAGGGGCTAGTGGTGACCTGGTGGCAGGCAGAGGTGATGCTGCCTGTGGTTCATAGAGCCCTGGCAGCATTGAATCCTCTCTGAAAAAAACAAAAACAAAACTATACATTCACTACTACTATGTTCATTGAAAAAAACATTCACCCCTTTCTCTTTTGTTCCTCCAGACCCCCCACACACATCAATTCACATCTAAGAGGAATGTGGAGGAGGTGTGAGGCTCTGACTGCGTCTCTTCTGTTTATTTATCATTTAAACCTTTACTAATGGACAGTCAATTTTGTCAAAGTTCGTGACTAATTTTACTTAACTTTTTTTTTAGCCAAGATGGTCACATTTAACTTAGCACAAAGTGCACTATTACTGTGATATTGCAAACAAGGTTTTTGTAAAATAAATACACTTACCCATCTTCAAATGGATCCCTATTATTTTGGTATTCCTCTTCATCGTTGGAATCAAACCCTTCAGGCTCTGAAACTCCTCCCTCATCCTCGTCGCTGTTCTCCTAAATCGCTGCTAAAACTTATATAACTATGTACTTCTTCGCCATTTTCTCTCCTCATCTTCTTCTTCTTTTTCTTTGTCTTATATGTGTTTTTTCGCTGACTTTCTCTTTCCTCTCCATGTCAACTAATTGAAAACTGCAGTGTTTTTCTGCAGTGTAAGGTGACAGGCAGGTCCTTAGTGATTTCCTGAGTGTCCATTGGTTTGTTTCAGCCTATGCAGATGGACACACAAGAGCTCTATTCTGTTCCGCCTAGCTTGCTGTGTGAGTCACGTACAATCTTGTGAGAATAATGACTCTGAAGCGGAGAGTCTACAGATTCTGACAATATATTAACCATATTTCTGAGCTGTATTATCGCAGAGATCTTAATAGAAACATTGAGTACACATTGCGTAAA
Organism: Siniperca chuatsi; assembly: GCF_020085105.1. Lineage (NCBI taxonomy): Eukaryota > Metazoa > Chordata > Actinopteri > Centrarchiformes > Sinipercidae > Siniperca > Siniperca chuatsi. The sequence goes on from NC_058049.1 coordinate 27,037,551, forward strand.
CATCGAGTAAATGCGACCACAGGGGGTTAAAAAAAAATTATTTAAAAAAATTACAGTAATACGGGGAAATAAGCGGCAGTACACTTACACAAATATACTGTATGTTGTTGCAAGTTAGGTCATTTTTAGAAGAGAGGATTGACTATAGTAACCACTGCCCCACGACACTGCACATTTCACAGGTAAACAATCAGTACTCTATTGCTAAACTAAGATAAAAATGGTAATATACAGTAGAGAGCAAACATTGTTCACATGTTGTTTGTGATTTAGTAGAGTTTCATGTGTATAAAACTGATGTTTAATCTGTATTCTTTTAACTCGAAAGTCGAGCCAACATCCAGATGCACATTATTCTCAGTTGTAAACAACAAAGTACAATGCAACCCTCTCAGCATGACATCATGACACTTCCTAAACATAAGAGAAGCACATGATGGAGTTGCTTGCAGATCATCAGTGTGATCATTCATCCATATAATTCTCCTTACACTGACTGTTCTCAGCAATCAAAGCTGTAGCATTTTTTCCCTACTCCCAAAGCAGAATTTGGTGCTGCTTTTTTTGCTGAGTAGTACATCTTCTGTGGTATTTAATAGTCTCTGTGTGATCCATAATAAGCAAAATAATCCCTGCTGCTTTACCAGGACCTCACTTCAGGAAGCACACTTTTGAAGTACCCATTTCTAGCATACAATTGCCACTCTGAGTTTTGTCAAATTATAAAATATACACAGAAGCCAGAGGTTTTCACAAAGCGCTCCAAGGTAATGTGGTGATTCAGTGAAATTTATGTTATGGCAAATTTTAAATGTGTTTTCGCATCTGAATCTGCTTCACTAGATTACATTAAGGTAGCAAACAGCTATGGATATTAGCTATCCAGCTGGGACCAAAGCAAAAATCCTGCAATCCTGAAAGTCTTTCTTCTGTCAGAAAAGCTATCTGCTTACAAAAAACTCTCACACTGTGAATGTGTTCCATTCAATTCTAGATTGAAAGCCCATCTACTTGAAATTCAACCTGGAACTTTTTCAAAGTAATAGCAGGATCAGGCTTGACCCCACTTAATGTGGATGCACTAAGTTGCTCGCACAGCTTTCCAGGCACAAGTTAACAGCCTTGAACTCTTCTCTTTTTTTTTTTACTTCCTTTACAAACATCACATGTGTACATTTGAATGGCAGAAGCAGTTAAAGGAAATTACAGTCTTAACGTCAGCATTATTTTCCTTTTCCCGTGCTGAGCAGGAGGAAGAGTCATTTGGAGCCATGCTTTCACTGCTGTGATGGAATGTCACTCTGAGATAAATTGACACATGACACATGAAGTACGCAGGGCACACACATTCACCGCAGGCTGTCACTCACACCAATACACACACTCACAGTTATTATGTGTTCACATAGCCTCCACACACAAGCACCCACCTGAAGTCTTTTAGGTATTTATCTATTGTGTCAATTTGGTAGCCACGAGCTAAGTTGATGTTAGTTATGTTATGCTCCACACATACAGAGTTTTTGCATGCTAACTAACTCCTTTTAACTTGGCACTGTTATCCTAAACAGACCACACACATACACCTCTAATTTGGCCCTTAAAGACAACCACACACACGGCGGAGAGTAACTTTAAAGCTCTCACTTCACATGTCCCTTTGTTTCTGACCACATGGGTTCATGCTCGTGCATGTGAAACATACAGAGGCAGAACAAATAAACATACACACATTCCTTTAGGCATGCACCCAGCAACCAGACCTGCACATAAACACACACACACACACACACACACACACGCATACACATACACACACCCTTTTGTTCTATAGTTTAGTGTATTTAGAGTTAGTCTTCATATTGTGTGTTTTTGCTCTATCTGTTAAATAAATGCTTGTGTATAATTATGTTGGTTTCTTTAATGTTGTACAAGAGTGAATAATTTGCCAACATCTTCTAATGTTGAACTCCAAATCCTAGTAGCTATTGGTGGTAATTCTGGTAATAGTTATTAATTTAATTATTAATCTGAGTTCCAAATTGATAGCTTAGTGTATTTTATAAGACTCAATCAATTAATTGGCTATCATTTCTCTTCTTTAAGAATCTTGGTGCCCCTATTATCTTTGATAATTCTGATAGCCATAATTAATTGATCGCACCTACACAAGTGGGTGCCCCCCTTTAAACATTGTAAATCCCAACACTTTTGAGTTGCATTATGGGAAATTCAGTGGGTTTTAACCCATACTAGGATATAGGATCAGGATATCTCCATCCCTGCTGTTTTGATTTCGACCATTCTTCCTTTAATGTGTTTCTGTGTATTTAATGTGTTTTCTCTTTGCACTGTAACCATAAATGTACAGACAAAAATAACCTGGAGTACTTGAAGAAAACCTCAAAAGCTGATCATTATGAGGCAAGAGCTGAACACTGAGTGTTTTTTTTTAATCCTAGATATTCGTTTATTCTAGATATTCTTGCAATGTTGGTTCCCCCAACTTAGGACAGAGTTGGGCAAAAAAAGCTTATAAATACGTTTCCCCGTACTCCGTATGTTTCCTCCACAGTGCACACAACCATGTTACAATGACCACAAGCAAGTGGCTGTGATTTGTGATTACTGTGCTGACTAATTTGGGTCTGGTAGGTGTCAGCCTATGAGAAGTTACAGTAGTCTATGTGTAATGTAGTACAGTAGAAAAACGAAATACTGTAAAACTTCAATTAAAAGCCGAGTCCCACGCTGATCCCTTTTACTGGCCGAGTGTGGCTACATGTTTGACAAATAAATACAGGTCTCAATTATACGGATGCTGGGTCTGGTTTTCATAGAAGTTCTTTGGATGTATGAAACCTCTTAAAGTCCACCAGGTCTTCCGCTTGAGCTAATTCTAAGCTGCTTAGATGGCGCATACAAATAGCCTATAAATGTTTAAACTTTTGTCAATGTGGACATGCTACACATCGTTAGATCGATTAGATTCTCCACAATTCAATTCAACCACGAGCACCAAAGTATAATTCCTTCAGATTTGCCAGCATAGTAAACAAGAGAGACCAAAAAAAAGTGTTGACTCTTGTCAGCGTATTTGTTTATTTGCAAAAGAAAAGTCTGGAGAGAAGCTATTCCTTAATTTGGCATTTATTAAAGCATTGGAGGATCAAAAGCATCTTGTACAAGGATCTTTTCTATTCAGAAAACCACAGTCAGCAAGTGGTTAATCTGTAGCCATCATCCTAAAAAAGAATGCTATTCTTAACATTACACAGAGTTTTAAATGAGAATGTACAACTATCTGATAGGTTTCTACAGAGGTGGGGAGGAGCTGTGGTTTAGACTTAGTTCTCCCTTCGGTGGTGCACAGGCTGGTCCAGCCTCTTGGCACACGATTCCACCCTTCATGTGGAGACAGCGCCCTAGTGGAAGAATCCTACACTTCCTCTGTTTGTAAGTTGCTAAAGTCTCTGCTTCGTTCCCCAAAACTGATAATTTTCCTCTCATGGTCATTACAATACATACTGTCCTCAGTACATGATGTTCTTTCTGATATCCCTGTTTCTTTGTATAAATGTAAGCCTGTTTGCAACAGCTCACACTCTCTAACTTTGAAGCGGCCATAAAGTCAGAATATGTGTTCATTATCAAAAAAATCTAAACCGTTTTTCATACAAATGAATCCAAGTTGAAATAACTACGATAACATTCAGAAAGGAATTAAAGGCCTGTTCAATACAGACGCCTGTCCCAAATATAGGCAGGTTGAGTTCAGTGATTGAAGCAAATAAAAGCCCAGGATATTAATTGAAGTTTTACGGTAGGCTATCCTGAAATATATAAATTAATTAAACAAAAATATGATTTTATTGTGTAGTTATATAAGTGTCACCTAGGAAAATAAATAAAAGGAAAATAAATACATTGAACATCAAAGACAGCTCATATGTTTACTGCCATCTGGAAAGAGTAAATCACACTGATTCCAGCAAGATGTATATGACATCTCTGTATTCCAATTTGACAATTTTATGACCAATAAGAAATGGTTGCAATCCATGCAAATTGTGTCAGTCTAACCCTGTCGTCTGTAAATTACGTTTATATTCTACAAAATGGCTTTGCAAAACATGTATTGAGGGGAACATAATGGCCTGGATTACGTACACTGATAATGTTTATTTCATACTAGGAGACGTTTTGCTCTTGTATAGTCATAGGGAGGTGGTTAAATGGTGGGCGTACAAAACTTTAGTTTTTTACATAGGATTCGCATTCGCCATCCCGTGTGTGGTTAGGTTTAGGCTACAAATACACTTCTTTTAATGAAAGAGTGTGGATTTGGTTAAATATTGAGAAAGTAAATATCTTGTCTTCTATTGTTGACCATCGATCGCTATTTCCCCCATACTAACCAAGTGCTTTGAGTTGCCCAAACATAAAAACCATAAAAAAAATTTAACATTTTTCAGTTGCAAATAGCTGATATTGTAGGGAAAACCAATATGTTGTCAGTGAACATTTTATGTTGTGGCATAAATAACTTAATGTGGTAAAGATAAAGTAGAGTGATTACACTCACTTCTGGCTATCAGAAATGATCAGTATGTATACTAAGTAACAGTATATAACTGGCATTAAATTCACCTCAAGGCACCACTCTTAGAAAAGAGAAAATGATAGCCAATTCATTAATTCAGTCTCAATCTGGAGGTTGTAAGCCCTTTACTCATAAACAATGACCGTAATACTTAATACACACAAACCACATAATCAAATTCTTTATCAATGAAAGGTTAATTGAACCACTAACTACACAGACAACTAGTAACTAATGAACACACAAATAAATTAATAAATGCAACGATGAATGAAGCAATGAACACAGCAATAGACAATTCATGAATGAATGAGGACCACAGTATAAAGCAATGAATTATATCTTGTCAATTCAATTTCAATCCTATAACAATGGGAGACCTTACTTCTAACCTAACGCTTCTTAATCACTCTTATTATCACTCGATAGCATCAACCCCCAATGACATGAAAAAAATAGAGTGTCACCTGGTTGTTCAAATGGCCAGGGGAAAAGTTGTGCTGTGTGGGCCAATCCCTGGTGCTCTCGGGCCTTTTTCTCACGTAGCGGCTCGGCCTGAGCCTCTCCCTCCGAGCCTCCCTCTTTCTCTTTGTTTCAGCAGGCAGGAGGATGATAACGTCTTCGCTCACCCCCACTTGGCTGGGTGTGATGGAGATGTGGTAGCAGCGTTTGTCAGATGTTTGTTGAATTCAGAGTTCATTACAGTTATAACTTATGTAGTGACAGATGTAGCATGATCAACCCCGAACCTGATGAACATTTTGGATCTTTATTAATGAAAAGGATTAGACTTTTCTGAAAGCTGGCTTCTAAGTCATAAACCAGGCCTGTCCAGAGCACTGATAAGCCTTCTCCAGCAACCTCCTCTGTCCAATGACCTTTGCCGGACTCAGGTCACTAATGGAAGGTTGAATGACTTCTTGATTTATGGTGGCCTGCAAAAACTCACAAGCATGAACAACTTAAGCCAGTCTAGTAAATTACAACTTACTCTCCCTGAATGTGCATAACACAACCTGACATCACCCTCTTTTAAGGAACATGTCATGATATCTGGTCTTCATCAAGTTAAAACCAGGACCTGAAATGTTAAGACTAAAGGAATAAAGAAAATGATTTTGCCATGTAGAATCAAATGTGTTAATCAATGTGTTACACTGAGTAACAATGTAAGAAGAGTGTGGGACTTGATGTTGTCATGCTGATGCCACTATACCCTGTCAGCAAGAAATGTTCTTTATGTAAAGAAATTGATGATGTCATACAAAGTATAGTTTACCATTTTTCTGCATTAACCAAAATACTCTTTCAGGAATAATTTGGGACAGCATGTATGATCATTTGGGATATAGTTTCAGTAGTGTAACTACTTGCTTGCCACTCTAATGCCATATTGCCAAGAATATTTTCAACTGATCTCATGTTGTCTTAACCTTAATATTAATCAATTGAACATGCTTAAGGTTACTGGATGGTACATATTCACCTATTATGATGTGCTGAATAGCTAATGAAACAGGAAAGGTGAATATGTATCTACGCAACAATTAATTTATCATGGCTGGTAATAAGAGAAAATGTAAGGGAAACGCTGAATTCCACAGCACTCAGAGCAAGCGTGTGTCTTCCTCCTTCCTCCTCTCATTCCTCTCAGAGGAAAGATAAGCAGACAGACAAAAGATATTCTGGAGATATAACTTGTGATTTTATTTTGCTATTTCATTTACTATTAAAGATATGTGTAGATAACCTATATATGGTGTGTCGTTATGATAGCAGATGTCGTAACATATATTAGGTCTACCATGTATGACATTTAATTAACACGGTCTGTTAATTACATAGGTTATAAGTAATGTTTTAACATGGGAGAAATAAACTTTATTAATCCATCAAAGAAGACGTTGCCGGACTGAATCCAGACCCGAAGAGGGACCAAAGGCAAAATTTAAAAAATGCACATATCCAACAATTCTGAAAGAAAGAAGCCTCCTAAAAGGATGCTGTGCCATCTTTGAGATCCAACACTACAAGGTTAGAAAAGAAAAAAACCTGGGGCTTACACACCAGTCATGTGGTTCAGAGAAGGAGAAATAGAGAAAGATGGAGAGACGGAGCAAAATAGACTCAAAGACTTAACTCTTAAAGAAGGAAACTCTATTAGCAAACTTAAATTGCTGATACCAGATTAAAGAAGTTGCTACATCCAGTTGCAGCACCTGAGTCCTAACGAGGACTGTAATGAACTTTAAACTCAATCAACATCTCACACCGCATTGTCATTACAACCAAACTTCATCAGCCTGCTTATTGAGGAAGAGATCCAAATCAGGTATGAGTCGCCCTGTGGGACCGACAGCACAGCCTGAAACATGGAACATGGGAGTTTCATCGGGAACAAATCGCCACTGTGTGCCACAGAGAAATGGCACTGCTTATCCTCTCCTCTTCCCTCCCGGTCAACACTTGCCATGCTCAGCCAAAACTCAGGAGAAACAACAGACACTTTTCTGTGACACTGGGGTTTGATGCTCTAGCTTAATAGGAACAATTAGAAAACTAGAAAAACTAAAAATTAGGATCTTCCATCAACATAGGTATGCTAGCTAAATTACTTCAGGTGATTAATAATTCCTAATAATAATCTCCCCTTGCTTTCCAAAACTTCTCAGTTGCTGAACAGTGCTATAGTTTATTTAACTATTAAAGTTGTCCACATAGTGGTTTCCTGTGTTTACACAAGTTAATACCGCTAACCAAACAATCATTCACTGAATCTTCTGTGTCAAATGGTCATTCATTCACTTATTAAATAGGGGAAAAGTTGTGCTTTAATTTATTAAAGCAACTTCGAGACTTTGACCAAGACTAAATTAATGTATTAATTAATTAATTTCTCCATGTAAAGGAGTAGTGCCCCATTTTAAAATTAATATTATTATATGTTATTTAATATGAATGCTGATTTTATTCTGATAGCCTAAAGTGAGTGTAAACCTGCTCCTTCCTCTTACCAAAATTAAGTTCATTCGATATGATCAGTTTAATGCATTTAAACCTTTTATGTGCTATACAGACGTGTCCCATGCCAATGGCAATTTACTGGTTAGACATGTACATATTCACATTCCTCACATTATTACTTATTAAAAGAGTCCAGACATCCTATCTGTGTCTTTTCAGGTAAGTGGATATATGTAAATCGTTAGTTCAGTTCATATTGTTACAGCATCAAAATCAGCATATTGACTTGAGTATTCATACTTTTCCTATATTGTTAACAAAGCATATCATATCAATTGGCACACAAAAAGTTTTATATTACGTTCCTTTGTTCCTTGTTTTCTGAGTGCATGGGCAGCACAGTCCATGATGAGTTCCAGAGCCCCAACCTGATCGTGGGATATGGGCCTTAAAAGGATCGGTGCTAGGTCTATGCCATGCACGACCTGTGAAAGCATAAATGTCGTAAATTTATTAATTGGTTTAGGTTCATCACCAGTTGACACTCAAGATTATTTTGTTCATCCTCTGTGAGTCCTGCAAGCCTGTTTCTTGACCCAGAAGGTTAGGCAAAATTTACTCAGTTCTCTGTGAAAGGAGTGAAATTCGAGTCACCACTACTACAATGTTGACAAAAAACGTAATCTGGGCGCCATTACGTTTCTTTGAAACTGCATTCAAATCAGTAGTATAACATCGTGTTTATGAGTCCAGGTTGTTAATTTGGGTTCTAAAAACTAAAAAGACTATTGGTTGTGGTGGGTAAAATTTGAGTATGTTGAAGCTGCTGTGGCTTTTACCAGGATATGGAGTGTAAAAAAGATGTAGGAAGATGAGGACTCCTGATTGAACTACTGTGTTAAACACAGCAGTCAATAATGGGGTTAAAGGTGGTTAATCTGTGGCTCCGGCAGTTTATTATTCATCTAGCATCTAAAATATAACCAAACCTCAATGACATGACAGATGCTGTAGTATAGCCAAATCAAATATCAATACTAAAATCTTGAGTCGAAGAAAAGACGGAAGACAAAGGGTGAGCGCTGATAAACGAGAGGAAAGAGCTTAGAAAGATAGAAAGCAGCACTTGAGTGGTAGAGTGCACATGCTTCAGCAGTCTCCTTGCTGTTATAACATACACACACACAGACACACATATGCATATGCAGGATAGTTCCCTCATCCCAAACCAAACCAAAAAAATTCAATTAGAATTTAGTTTTAATTTTTCTATCCTTGTAAGGACATTTGCCTGGTCTAGCATAAACACACTCCTTACACACACAGAATACAGAATAAAACAAACTTTGAAAGCCATTTGACACTCAGGAGTTAAAGTTGTTTCTCATCAGTGTTTTGCTACACTCTGCTACATAACATGTTTGGTTTAAGCAACACTTTCCTGAATCCACTCAAAGCTAAATGTGCAATCAGCTTCCTGCCCTCTAATAACACCAAAATATAGAAACCACTCAAAATATCTCCCAGAACATCGCTCCCTCTGTAAATACATTTCTCGCCTTGCAAAGCTATATTCTCTTTTACACCCCGCCATCTATTCATGAATCTATGTATTTATGGTCTATCTATCTGTCCATTTACTGTATCTATCTACTTGTAGGGAGGCTTGCTATCATGGCAGAAGGTGGCAGGTTGAGCAGGTGCAGTCACAGCTCTCTTAGTATATGGATTGCTTTTTTAACTTTTTAAGACCTGTTAACATCAATTCACTTTTGAAACCTGTTGACATCAACCCACTCCAAAACTTTTGTAGATGTGGAAAAATTGGTGCAAACAAAGCTGATTTCTTAAGCCAACAAACAAACCAAGCCATGGGAAACTTTGAATATGGGATACACTCTAGCTGTGACATTCATTTATTCATCTCTGTACAATCGGGTGAAGAATCACACAAAGCCACCATCTCAACAAAACGGTGCACTGATCATCATGATTTGTCTGCTGTTATCTGGAGATGTTCATCCATGCCCTGGCCCACAAAACACTAAACCAGAGAATGAAGCCAACATCACAGCGGATACAACATGCAATGGAGCTGTCTCACAGGTATGCACTTTTTGTAGTGACATGTTAATGTTTAATCATGTTGTACAAACTAACCTTCCTCTTTGCCTCTGCTCGTTGGGCGCTGTTGGGAGTATGCTGCCTGTCCTGATTGAACCACAGAATATTCCGGCCATTGTTGACTTTGGTTTAAGAAATTATTAAAATAATGTAATTTCAGAGGTAATTATTATGAGGGATTTTAACATCAATTGGGAGGAAAAATTATCTAGAAAAAATCTCAACCAGAACATTTATACCTTTGAGAAGAATAACTAATTCCACCAGGACTCAAATTGATGTAATATTTAGTAACTGACCTGAAAGAATTTTGCCTTTTTGTCATTTAGAATCAAACAAACAGGAGACCTTTAAAAAGTACTGTTCATCAGATTGAATGGGATGTTCTGCTGTTGGGAACAGACAGTCAAATATTCTCCAAAAAAATGTAGAAAAGTAGAGTGCGCTATTAAAGACTTTAACTACAAATGTAGGCATAAAAATAACAAAAACGCTGTCCCTTGCATAAATGCAGATATTTTAAAACTGATGGAAAACCGGGAACTTGTCTTAAAAACTGCAATTAAAACTAAATTCAGCCATGACAGACACAATTTCGCTATGTTAAGGAACAAAGTCATAAAGAAATTAAGAAAAGCTAAGGCAGTTTTTTTTTTTTTTTGGCTATAATAGAAAAGGTAAGAGGTAATTCTAAAATTATCTGAACCAGTTTAAAAAAACTAACAGGACATCACAATAAAGGGACGGTGCTTGAACATAAAGTAAATGGAAATCTTACTTACAAACTAGCTGAAGTAGCGAAAACTCTTAACCACTACTTTATTGATTCTGTAGCTACCATTGCGCAGTGTTTTTCACCTGAGTGCATGAATGTTTTTCCAGTTAATACAATGGAGCTGGCTTTCAGCATAAGAAATGTCACTGAACCAGAGCAAAGGATATATTTGGTATGGATGCAGTTTTGCTTAGTGAGCTCACTACAACACTAACCAATCCTATTACCAAAATTACTAACCTCTCGATTTCCAAGTTTTTGGAAGTCAGTTTTTGTTGTTCCAATATTCAGAAGTGGAAATCCACTTTCTACCTGTAATTACAGGCCTATCAGCATCCTACCTACATTGTCTAAGGTTGCAGAGAAATTGCTAGCTGAGCAAATCATCTGCCATCTGAATATTCATCTGAGACAGCCAACTATTTTTTCACAGAAAAGAACAACTTCAAGAATTCATTTGACATTTGTTAATTATAGGATTCTCATGTGTAAGTTATCTAGCTTCAATTCACTGGATATACTTAACTAGAATCATATCTGTTATATCGATCTCACTATGTCCCAGTACAGAATCATCAATCAGCTGCCATCTGTATGTCCTGACACCAACATCCAAATGTATGCAGATGACACTGTAATTTATGTACATGGTAGCAGTATGATACAAGTTGCTAATAGCTTACAACCTCCATGGTTCATGTAACAGCATGATTAAAGCAATGCTGTTTGCAACAAAATGCGTCTAAAGCAATGTGAATGTTTTTCACCGAGACTAACAGTTCTAGTTTACAGCCAGATGTGTTTGTATCATGGGAGAGGCTACAAGTTGTATCTGAGTGCAAGTACCTCGGAGTTCTGATTGATTCTGTTCTTTCAAGGCTCAGGTTATAAAAGTTTGTAACCGGGTCAAATTCAATCTTTCAAATTTCAGGGTCATTCAAGATTACATGTCAACAGAGGCGATGTAGATGTACATGCATTCTATAGTTATTTTACTGTATCAAATCAAATTTATTTATATAGCACATTTAAAAACAACCAGAGTTCACCAAACTGCGTACAAAGTCGCAAAAAACGCAAAAATAGCTATAAAAAGGCACAATAATAAATGGCAATGATAAGGCAATGTCAAAATATGTGCACAAATGTAAAATATAAACAGAATAAAGCAGTAATGCAGATGATACCCATTTATACTATCAATCAAGCCAGATGAAACAAATCAGTTAACTAAACTTCAAGCAAACCTGGATGAACTGCAATTTTCTGAAGTCATTGTACTTGGCAACAAATGCCTCAGAGACAGATTATCTAAAGATATAGTTACTCTAGTATTTTTGATCACGATATGCCCTTTAACTCCCACATAAAACAAACTTCAAGGACTACCTTTTTTCACCTACGTAACATTGCAAAAATCAGGCACACCCTGTCTCAAAAAGATGCAGAAAAACTAGTCCATGCATTTGTTACTTCTAGGCTGGATTATTGCAATTCCTTATTATCAGGCTGCCCAGTAAGTCCCTTAAGACTCTCCAGTTGATCCAGAATGCTATGGCACGTGTACTGACAAGAACTAGGAAAAGAGGTCATATTAGAGGTTATATAAGTTTCTCTGCACTGGCTGCTTGTAAAATCCAGAATCGAATTTAAAATCCTTCTCCTCACCTACAAAGCCCTTAATGGTTAGGCACCATCGTATCTTAAAGAGCTCATAGTACCCTATTACCTCACTAGAACACTGCGCTCCCAGAATGCAGAGTTACTTGTAGTTCCTAGAGTCTCCAAAAGTAGAGTGGGAGCCAGAGACACTCCTGTGAAATCAGGAGAGGAACCAGTTTGGGTTCGGGAGGCAGACACCATCTCCACATTTAAGAGTAGGCTTAAGGCTTTCCTCTTAGATAAAGCTTATAGTTAGTAGTCTCTCCTCCTCTCCCTCTCCATCTGTACACATTCTTATCCCATTAATGCATGTTACTAACTCGACATCTCTCTCCCGTAGTTTTGTGCTTTCTCATCGATCTCCTCTCTCTGTTTCTGTTGCTCTCAGCAGGTGTTTCTGCCTCCGGAACTGTAGAGTCTGGATCTATGATTGCGAGCCACCTACTGCAATTATTATTATTAGTCCTATTATTATGATTATTATTGCTCTCAATATTATTACTATTATTATTTTTATTAACATTAATATTATTACCACTACCATTACTATCACTTTACATCTCTATGTGGAACTTGCATTGTCCTACTGTATGTTCTCTTTCCTCCTGCTCTCTTTCTCTCGCAACCAAACTGATCGATGCAGATGACTGCCCATGAGCCTAGGTTCTGCTCGAGGTTTCTGCCTGTTAAAAGGGAGTTCTTTTTTGCCACTGTTGCCAAGTGCTTGCACATAGTGGGAATTGTTGGGTCTCTGTAAATATTATTATAAAGACTGTGGTCTAGACCGGCTCTATTTGACAAGTGCCCTGCGGTAACTTATGTTATGTTACGATTTGTCGCTATATCAATAAAAATTTTATTGAAATTAAAATTGAATTTGCCATATCCCTTACTGTTTAACAATCTGGTCGCACCACTAATCTAATGCTGCATTCCAGTCACAGTCGGAGATCGGAATTTCCCATTTGAAATTTCCAACTTCCCCCCTCCAAGTGTTCCAGGTGCACAACGCAAAACGTAAACAAAAAACTGTGAGAAACTGTTGTATATTTCCTAATGTTTTCACATTTTTGTGGCACTTTTAACATTTTCCTGATTAACATTTGTGCAGAGAAAATGACTTTTAGAGATCTTGTACTTTAACCAGCTACCTAATAACATTGGTGACATATTATGACATCATTTAACTCAAGTTCCGAGTTGTTTGGACCATGTCATATACCATTACAGTCTTTGAACAAACGAACACTTAAAATCTTTGACAAGAAATCGGTACATTTTCATCATTGCCCAATATTAAAAAAATCCAGGCTTCTGAGTGGGGAAAACTTGATTAAATATGTAGATGTTTGTTTTATGTACAAGATTACGGCTTGACTTCTCCTCTGCTCAGACAGTTTGTCAATATGAGAACAACTACATATCAGTTTGCAAGAGGTGCAGCAAGAGGGGATTGTATAAACCCACTGAGAAAAAGTGTTTTTAGTCAGTCTGCGTTCTCTGTTAAAGCTGCCCTAGAATGAAACTCTGTCTCAGCTCTGTCAGCACTAAAACTCAACTGCAGCATATTGTCCTGTGCTGTGAATTTCTTGCTGTCTAATGTCACCTGTCGCTATCTTGCTATCGCCAGTCTGTTCTTATGTACCTGCATGCTTGCTTCTGCTTTGCATGTTTCAATTAGTGTCTGGTAATGCAGCACAATGATGTCTTATTTAGTCCATGTTTCAATTAACTTTAATGATTAACTAACTACAGATGAAACATAGCATCTTGGATAACTCTGCTGCATCTACAGCAATGTTTATTAATGCGCACTGTCCCTGTTAAATAAACCAATAAATAAATAAAATACATGCTGTGTTCTGTCATTTATATGTTTACTACTTTATACAACAAGGCAGCACTGCTGTAAAGCAAATACAAGTTAATACACTGTGTACCGCAGGGCTAGATAGTCAATGTGGTGACTGCTACTGAATGTACACGATACCATGCAGCTACTGAGAAATTGTTTTACTCTACCTTTAGCCTGTTGAAATTAAACACTATGACGTTCTTTTATTCATCAGCCCACACTGCATTTTTGCAACGAGTGAACCTAGGTGTTTTGCTTGTTTTTTTACTGACTCAACATGGCCGCAAACATGCGTCTGCCTCCAATGTTTTTGCCCAGGAGAGCCACCGATGCCTTTCGCCATGTGAATGTGGGTTTTCAACAACTACTTGCTGGTAATAAATGCAACGGGGGATGCTTGGCCAGAAGTTGGCCATTGCTTAGGAGCTGAGGGAAAATGGATTTTCTTATCATTGCCAGATACAGATACAAGTGACACTTTTCTCTATGCTGCCAAAGTTAACGTTGTTGTGGAATCCACATGCCTTCAGAAAGCGAACACAGGCACCTGCCATGAGACTATCGCACAGTATATGGCTGCATTGCGTGACATTGCTTCAAAATGTGGATTTGATGATAAAATAGAGGACATGATCCATGACCAGTCAATTGAACATGTGACCAATTCCAGCATTAGGGAAAGGCTTTTGCTCAAACCAGATTTGACATTGGATAAAGCAATTACATTTGCAACACAAGTAGAATCTCTTTAACAAGTTAAACCAATAGTAGCACATGGCAGTGTCCCAGTGCAAGATCTACAGCCCCATCCACATGCCTCTAAAAAGAAATACAAACAGCACATTCACCTAAATAAGCCTTCCAATGCCATTGCTACATCCTCATGTAGCTGTTTCAGGTGTGGTTCTAACAAATATCTGGCTAATTTCCTTCAGTGCCCTGCAGCCAAAGCAACTGGTAAATCTTGCCATAAAGGTGGATATTTTTCCCATATTTTTTGCTCATCCAAGACCAGTGATGTATGTGAGATATGACTATTTAAACTGACTGTGCTATACTTAAGAGACCGTTGTTATGTATCAAAGAAACTACTATGCAAAATTAATTTCAGTACACCTGCTTCCCTTGTCAACAAGTTTGAACTACTTGTGGATACAAGCTCTGCAGCGTGTATTTGAACTATTCCACAGAAAACTGATGCCCTCACCTAAATAGCCTGCATATGGCCTCTGACTCATAAACAAGCTCTGTGAGAATTGTCCTTTCGGGTCATAAAACAACCACCACTGGGACTCAGGGAGGACGCCAATAAAAGTTAAGTGACAATGGGGCAACTTATCAGAATCAGAAATACTTTATTGATCCCCGAGGGGAAACTCTTTAATGACCCTCACTAATCCCATGATATCTGGACTCATGTGTAAAAGAGACTTTGCTCTCAGCGTGACCCCAAAACAACACTTAAGGTGAAATAAATAGGGGTTCAGAACTAAGCCAGAAAGGAGATGTAAATTGGAATGTCAAATGTCACACCTCATGTGTTCCTGCTCAGGGGTTGGTTCTTCCCCCTTCTTCTGCATGCCTGTCAGAGACAAACAAATGGCATTCTTTAAAAGTAATAAAACAGAACAACAGACCAGATTTGAGGTGGGAGCCGCCCCCTCTTACAGAAGACTTTATAATAAGAGGAAACTTCTTGTTCAGTCTCTTAGTCTTTGCTTCTCTTCAAGACTTTCTCAACGTCTTATCTGCTGTTTCTCCACGACAACCCTCGAGGCCCAGGTTGCTTCAACCCGCCCCGAGAATCAACTGAATCCCGAGCCGCACAGAACTTGTTGAAGGTCGACATCCAGCATTCTAACATGACAAAAGTCAGAACTGAATTTTTCAAACTCTGAAAACCATCAAGGCTATGAGAGAAATGGCTTAGTGTAAAACTCTGCTGCTTCATATTCAGTATATATGGGGGGAGAATGCAGGCAGAAACATGTATATTTCCTACAATATTCTCTACAATTGATCCGGCTAATGCATACCAGCTGCCTCTCCATGAAGAAAGTAGAGACCTAACAGCATTCATCACACATGATGGTCTTTTCAGATGCTGTAGGGTTCCCTATGGCTTTCCATCTACCCCCTCAGCTTTTCAGAAAATGATGGCTAACATTGGTGTTAGCTCAAAATGATTAGGATGACCTCATTGTCTACAGCAACACCCCTGCTGAACATGACCAGAACCTCGACACTGTCCTCCAAAAACTGAAAGAGGCTGGATTAGTGCTCAACAATAACAAATGTCACTACAGGAAGCCCTCTCTATGCTGGTTTTTCCTAACCAAGTTGTGGTAAGTGAAGTCCCATCCACCCACGTTATTTTCAGTCGACACAGACACCACAATAGCGGTTGCGAGGAGCAGTTAACTTTTTACGATTGAAGAAATATTCCAATTTAACAGTTGTTATATCTGTAAATTGAATTATGACCTGTACAGCTGTGTCAATCTCATCCATGCTAATCTGCTAGCATATTGCTGCAGACTGTGCTGTGCAATTTTATAGACCACAGTAGCTGTGGGTCTGATGATGTTTTGTGAATCTTTAGTAAGCAATGTCACAATTGATGCATTTCAGTAGGATTAAAAGAGCATAATATATCTGTGCTTCTTTAATGTTTACTTTTTTACAGTACTAGCAAGGCTACCACAAAGTTGCCTACTGACATTGGCTGTTTCTGTCATTACATGACATCCAACTAAGCCTCTCCCCTTGACAGTACTGGAACCAGTACTTAAATATCAATAAGTAGATAGATAGCTAGATAGATAGGGGAAAGGGGAACTGTGGAGCGAAATACTATTTTAAACTACAAGACAGATAAAGTCATAGGAGAAGAGAAGAGAGACAACACTGTTTCCAAACCAGTGTGTGGGCAGGAAGCAAAGCACTGTGGTAGATTTTAATCCATCAATGGGTGCCGTTCCCTCAGGGTCTCTGGGAATTGAGCCAGCAACCCTCTGATTGCTGGCAGCCCTGCATCTGCAGGCATACAAGTCACTGCCTTCAGACATACACACACACAAACCCACACACACACATAAGAATATTCCTATACATTCAAAAATGCGACTACATGAAACACTCATACTCAAACACCCACTCCCTCGAATCCTCTCCATCTTCTTCTGCAGTGACACACACATACACTCTCTATCTTAATTTTCTATCTGGCATCACAATTTTCCAGGGAGACATTTTATGAATAATGATTTATTATATGGGGGGGGGGGAGAAAATGAAGGGAATACGGCTTGGATAAAGAATACATTTCTTGCCCTCGAAGGAATACATTTACCTGAGCCGGCACTCTAAGTTGGGGGGTCATCTGGTAGAAAGGTAGAATTGCGATACACTTTCTATCTTTGATGTGAAAATAGTCATTTTTTTCCTTAGAAGGGAGGCAGTGGAAGACCTTGAGCAACAAAAAGGGGAAGAGACTAGACTGAATTTAAACATAAGAGTAAGGGACACTGATTGAGACCTCAGTTGAGACAGATGAAGTTGAGGAAAGAGATGGATTTGCAAAAGGAGAGAAATAGGAAATGAGAAGGATAAAGTACCCTTTAACATAAAGTTCTTTTCATCTTTCATTACAGTTAATAATCAATGAAAACTCACTTGCTTAAACCTGCACAAGGCCACATTTTATGGCTATATGCAGCACCAAGTGGCAGCTAGAGATATATTTGAAAAATTGAGTTTAAGTATCCAGAAGTCAGTAAGCGGGATGTCACTTAGTCCACACAGCAGGCTTGTGTTTACCAACCCAGCGGTTTAGACAACTTTTACAGAAGCTGCTGTTAGGAAGCTAGTTTTTGATTAAGTGCCCAGTTCCAATGTCCAACCTTAGCCCTAATGACTAAACCCTCACAGAGTTTGATCGACTTTACCTGTGTCTGAGTGCAGGATGGTATGAGAGCTCAAAACACTGTCTGAGGAATGGGACAGCACTTTGTGAAATAATTTTACCTGGACAGAGACATTTCAATGGCCAGTAACATGTGAGGCTGATATTTGAGTCTGTATGTCTGAATACACCATGCTATTTCCTATTTCTTTTATGTGACTGGAAGAGTGCAAACTGTTGTTCCCCTAAGTGGTGTGAACTGCACAAATAGGATCTGCAGAAGTAAACTGACCAACCACAAAAAAAGAGTGCTCCTTACCACCTAATAAACACACTGCCTGGAGCTTATTAACAAAGGTAAAATGAACTGGAGTTGGACTAAAAATCAACATATTTGAAGTCAAACTCTTGCCATCATAAAGCAAACTACACATAAATAATGTTGGTTAGCAACATGTTGATATGTAATTAAAATGAAAATGGCATCTGGCTGACTCCTGCGTGTTTTGTTTATTTTATTTTTTAAATTCCACTGTCATTGCCGATTTATCACAACTATGCATTGTGGGTTAAGCAGGAGTTGTGAACTTAGAAAAAGTGTACATAAAGACATTGGAAGTGGAACTTAATATTAGTTTTCTCACTTCCTGTCTGCATATTTATTTCCAAACAGTGACTATTCACAGACTGGGTTTATATTGCCAAAGTAGAGCTAATTTATGGTTTCTCTGTTATAATGGATCTGCGACACTCCTTAATGGTGGAATTTCCACTGAATGAGGTGCTCCAAGATTAGTTACATTCATACGTGGCTATATTCCATGAGCAGTCAGATCCACTTCCTACTCCCAGAGGAAAAACAAAAAGCAAGTTAATAAGAAAACAATGTCCTGATGGGCCGTGTATCATCTGTATATTCAGCTATTACATTTAAAGAATAAAAGCAAAACCTATGATAACAATATAGCCGCAAGCTGCGATTCCGGCTTCAAACCTTTTATGGCCAACAGAGGCAAGTAGTTCTAATAACCCAAAATTAAAGCCGCAAGCAGCAATGACTGGGTTTTAGGCTTCACAAAGCTGAGCAAAGTTACTTAAGCTAGTTTAATTCTGTTTAAAGAAAGTGTAAGACCAACCTCATACTTTCATCATTACAATGTATGCAGCGGAAAACTGTCTAATTTCAACAAACATGTAAATAACATCATATCTTGTCAACTATAAACTAAATTAATTAAGGGATTTCATTGATGAAAAATCTATTTCAGTTCTGTTTATTGCACTTGGCTGAAATTTCTAAAGTAATATCAACCCGTTCTCTTCCCAGGTCGTAAAATACCGACGTTTTGTGACCCCTTTGGCATCTCATACAGACACACAAGGTACCCTTTAGCATCTATATGAGACGCAAAGGGCTTTAAATGAACTCCAATGTAAAACCATCCGCTGCAATATTAGACGCTCAGAGGAACTGCTCCGGCCGTCCATTCACTCCAATATTAACCTTAAGTGGATGGTAAAAACATTTGTGTAATCAGATTTTAAATATCTAAATGGGTGAAAATAAATTTAATATTTTTGTGCTGTATATATATAAAAAAAAACTTCACCCTTCACCCTCCGCAAGTGGTCTCATCCTTCGAGCTCGGGTCCTCTACCAGAGGCCTGGGAGCTTGAGGGTTCTGCGCAGTATCTTTGCTGTTCGTAGTACTGCACTTTTCTGGACTGAGATGTCTTCCAGGGATCTGCTGTAGTCACTCCTCCAGTTTGGGGGTCACTGCCCCCACTGTCGCCTTCACCTTCCAAGCCTTCTCCAGCTCTTCTCTGAGCCCTTGGTATTTCTCTAGTTTCTCATGTTCCTTTTTCCTGTTGTTGCCATTACTTGGTATTGCCACGGTTTTCCTCTGCTGTTTGTCCACCACCACGATGTCTGGTTGGTTCGCCATTACCATTCTGTGGCGCTATAAGACGCTGTGAGCATCAGTCCTATGGGAGAACTGAGGACACGCCGCACGGAAGTATTATCCTTACTGTTAATACCCATGTTAAGGTTTTCTTTCAGTCATATCCTCAACAAAAACATGAAAGTGTCCTTGATAATTCAACAACAAGATAGGTTAATGTTACGGCTATCCGTTTAGATTATTTCTCCTTTGATGCTCACCACTAAACCTGAAGTCTGGTGGAAAATGTTTAAATTATGTTGTTGCCATTACTTGGTATTGCCACAGTTTTCCTCTGCTGTTTGTCCACCACCACGATGTCTGGTTGGTTCGCCATTACCATTCTGTCAGTCTGAATCTGGAAGTCCCACAGGATCTTGGCTCAGTCATTGAGCCCAGCATGGTGGACCAGGTTGACCAAGAGGCTACCGTACAAATCTCAGATAGAGGGGCACCAACCAAAGGTGAGCCTGACGGTAAAGTAATAAGAACCTCGCCAGTGGACTCCAAAGTCCGGATGGGAAGGACTTTGAAAGAGCTGGTGATGTCTGCTTTCGAGAGCCATGACACTTTCCCAGCGAGTTTGATAAGGGTGATGGCATGGTTGATGGTGGAGTAGTAAGAGAGAGGGGTGAGAGAGGGATGAACCAGGTGGGATACGGACCGTGGAGGAGACGGAATATGGATTTGCTGGACTCACCCACTTTGTGGTCGTCTTTTGGATAACGTTAGCGGGGAGCGGGGTCTCGGGCACTGAGGCGGCGGAGAACTTTCTGGCTTCGGTGTCTCTTTGGGAGTAATCCAGCGATTCCTGATTTTGTCCAAAAAGGTCGTCATCAGATGGAGACAACGAGATGGAATCCATACTTGACGAAGTGAGTGGCTGGATGGGATTGAATTGCTCTAAAAGGCTTGTTGCAGGTCTTAAAAGAATATACACACACACATACAGACAAGGAACAAATTAAAGAAAAAACCTGAAAAAAAGAGTGGAGAAACATGATGATACAGATGCTTCTCACCATGGCACACTGAATGGTTTGGTGAGTATGAAAAAGATGTGAATAAAATGCTACGGCCTTTACAGTCACCAGTTCTCAACCCAGTTGAACACCTATGGATGATTTTGGACCAACGTGTAAGACAATGCTCTACACCACCATCTCCATAAGACCAAATTATATAAACGTTCAAATCTATTTGGTGATGTCTGTGATTGTCTCTGATGCTAATGTCCTTTAGTTACGTCTGGCTATGTTTGTTTTGCTTTCTATCTGCTGTACTCAGGTCTCTCTTGCAAAAGAGTTCTTGATCTCAATGAGGAAGCCCTGGTCTAGACGCCGGATCTTAAAGTGGTCATAAAGTGTGTATGTGTCCATTTCACGATTATTTATATTCCTTTAGTCCATAATGGTCTAAAAATGGTCCACTTTTTTCATACAAATGAATCCAAGTTGCGAATATTGTCATGTGAAGTCCATTGCCCACTGTCTGCTAACTTCATTCGTCAAACGAAGACTGCACTTTAACTGACATAAACAATATTTTCTCTTCTTCTAGTATTATTTCTCATCTTTGCTGAGCAAGAGTTTTGTGCAAAAGGAATTAAAGGTCTGTCCCATAGACGCCTGTCCCAGATATAGGCAGGTTGAGTTCAGTGACTGAAGCAAATAAAAGCCCGGGCTATTAATTGAAGTTTTAAGTATATTAGAAGTATATTAGTGATCGTTGCAACTAGCTTTGACCAGTTACAGTCAAAATCCTACTTATGGACATTCTTTCGATGACTATAAATAAGTCATTTCAGGTCAATTCCAATATTATACATTAACAACCAGATGTATTTTTGTTTTTTTGAACAAATGTAAATTGCCCAGGTTGGACATGTAATGAGAGTGAAGTTACTCGGATGAATGATTGGAATTTAGGTTTGTGTCCTGACTTTGTCTTGACCCCACCTACACGCAAGTCAGTGAGAGGAAACGTCACGCTCCCGCTGTGGACTGACTGACTGTTCCAACTTTCAACATGAGTCCTTCTAATTCAGTGAGTATTTCAGACATTTTCTAACAATAACGGTGTTATTTTGTCTTGACGTATTACTTTGGTGTGCAAAGCTATGCTATGGTGAATTTTT
This sequence comes from Siniperca chuatsi, assembly GCF_020085105.1. Taxonomy (NCBI): domain Eukaryota; kingdom Metazoa; phylum Chordata; class Actinopteri; order Centrarchiformes; family Sinipercidae; genus Siniperca; species Siniperca chuatsi. The sequence goes on from NC_058049.1 coordinate 27,059,518, forward strand.
CTTTATTGGAAAATGAGTGCTGAGTTTCTTGTTTAATGACCATTAATAGTTAACGTTACATTACCACTTTAAATTTGGGGCATTTTGAAATTGTCAGCAAGTAGGTATTTTACGAGTGGATTTTAGTGACTTGAATAACGTTAGTGTCCTCAATGGGTCCTGTGTAAAGGTTAAGCTAACGGTAACATTATTTAGCTAGCTAGCTAATGAAATAAAATGTAAAAATCCAGATATCAAAAATCAGCTTGAATGGGCATGATGCCTCTGTTTAACTGTATCATACTTTCCATACCTTTCAAAATGGTTAAAGTCAGTCATCAGTCTTTTCTCCTGCTTAACACTTCAGTCTTTATTAACACTCTGTCAGTCATCTCCTTTCTCAACTTCTTATACCCTTCATGCTCTCCTTACATGCCTATCTTCCCTCATCCTCTCCTTTTTCACCCTCATTTGTACTTCTCTTCTCCCTTTCCTTGTCAGTGACTTTGTTTCAAAGAACTTAAATGCTCTAGAGCAGGATGCAAAACCATTGTTTGTTTGTTTTTGGGGTTTTTTTTGTAGTGCAACAGTATTGACCTCAAGAGAGAAGTTAAAGGCCTGTGCGAATACCTCAAGGAGGACTATGGGGCCTTTTTCAAGGAGTGCTGGTAAGAATATTTTGTTTCTGTTTGGACGGTGGGTGGTAGTGAGTGGGTTGCATAGCGTCGCTGTCATGCCTTTCTATTCAAAGGGACATTTACTAAATTTAATGGGAAATTAGTTTTTTTATATACAATTTAGTCAAATGTTTCTATCCACTTGAGGAGTACCTTCAGCAGAAGACTCATCCCCCCAAAATGCACCACAGAGCGCCACAGGAAGTCATTCCTGCCTGTGCCATCAAACTCTTTAACTCTTCCCTCTATGTGTCGGGGAAACTGGCACTGATATTACTCAAGTGGACATTGGATCATTAACATCACTGCAATATCTGAAATATTGTGCAATATTCTCAATATTCTCTCCTCCTTGAACCGCCACCTTAACGTGGTGGAGGGGTTTGAGTACCCGAATGACCCTGGGAGCTATGTTGTCTGGGGCTTTATGCCCCTGGTAGGGTCACCCATGGCAAACAGGTCCAGGGTGACGGGTCAGACTAAGAGCGGTTCAGAAGCCCCCTATGAATTTTCAACCAAGGCCAGTTACGTCGCCCGGATTGGCGCTACCGGGGCCCCACCCTGGAGCCAGGCCCGGGGTGGGTGCTCGACGGCGAGCGCCTGGTGGCCGGGCCTTTCCCCAAGGGGCCCGGCCGGGCACAGCCCGAAGGAGTGACGTGGGGCCGTCCTCCCGTGGACCCACCACCCGCAGGAGGATCCGTGAGGGGCGGTGCAGAGAGATCTGGGCGGCAGCCGAAGGCAGGGGCTTCGCGACCAGATCTCCGGACACAGAAACTGGCTCTAGGGACATGGAATGTCACTTCGCTGGGGAAGGAGCCTGAGCTTGTGCGGGAGGTTGAGCGTTACCGGCTAGATATAGTCGGCCTCGCCTCCACGCACAGCCTGGGCTCTGGAACCCGTCTCCTCGAGAGGGCTGGACGCTCCATTTCTCTGGCGTTGCCTGCGGGGAGAGGCGGCGGGCTGGTGTGGGCCTGCTCATAGCCCCACAGCTCAGCCGTCACGTGTTGGAGTTTACCCCGGTGAACGAGAGGGTCGCGTCCCTCCGCCTTCGGGTGGGGGACAGGTCTCTCACTGTTGTGGCGGCCTATGGGCCGAACGGCAGTGCAGAGTACCAGGCCTTCTTGGGGTCCCTGGGAGGGGTACTAGACAGTGCACCGCCCGGGACTCCGTTGTTCTACTGGGGGACTTCAACGCCCACGTGGGCAACGACAGTGCCACCTGGAGAGGGGTAATCGGAAGGAACGGCCCCCCTGATCTGAACCCAAGTGGTGTTCAGTTGTTGGACTTCTGTGCTAGTTGCAGTTTGTCCATAACTAACACCATGTTCAAGCACAAGGGTGTCCATCAGTGCACGTGGCACCAGGACACCCTAGGCCGGAGGTCGATGATCGACTTTGTTGTCGTATCATCTGACCTCTCCGCCGCGTGTCTTGGACACTCGGGTGAAGAGAGGGGCGGAGCTGTCAACCGATCACCACCTGGTGGTGAGTTGGATCCGCTGGCAGGGAGGAAGCCGGACAGACTTGGCAGGCCCAAGCGTATCGTGAGGGTCTGCTGGGAACGTCTGGCGGAGCCCGCTGTCAGCAGGGTCTACAACTCACACCTCCGGGAGAGCTTCTCCCAGATCCCGGGAGGCTGGGGACATTGAGTCCGAGTGGACCATGTTTTCCACCTCCATTGTCGATCGCGGCGGCTCGTAGCTGTGGTCGCAAGGTTTCTGGTGCCTGTCGCGCGGCAATCCCCGAACCCGGTGGTGGACGCCGGAAGTAAGGGATGCCGTCAGGCTGAAGAAGGAGTCCTATCGGGCCTTGTTGGCTCGTGGGACTCCCGAGGCAGCTGACAGGTACCGGCAGGCTAAGCGTGCTGCAGCCCGTGCGGTCACAGAGGCAAAAACTCAGGATTGGGAGAGGTTCGAGAGGCCATGGAGGAGGACTATCGGTCGGCCTCAAAGAAATTCTGGCAAACCGTCCGACGGCTCAGGAGGGGGAAGCAGTGCTTCACCAACACCGTGTCTGCGGCGGGTGGAGAGCTGTTGACCTCGACTGGGGATGTTGTCGGACGGTGGAAGGAATACTTTGAGGATCTCCTCAATCCCGCTGTCATGTCTTCCGAAGAGGAAGCGGAGGCTGGGGACCCGGAGGCGGACTCATCCATCACCCTGGCCGAAGTCACTGAGGTTGTTGGCAAGCTCCTTGGTGGCAAGGCTTCAGGGGTGGATGAGATCCGTCCTGAGTATCTTAAGTCTCTGGATGTTGTGGGACTGTCTTGGCTGACACGTCTCTGCAACATCGCGTGGCGGTCTGGGACAGCGCCTCTGGACTGGCAGACCGGGGTGGTGGTCCCTCTGTATAAGAAGGGGACCGGAGGGTGTGTTCCAATCACAGAGGGATCACACTTCTCAGCCTCCCCGGTAAGGTCTACTCCAGGGTACTGGAGAGGAGAATTCGTCCGATAGTCGAACCTCGGATTCAGGAGGAGCAGAGTGGTTTTCGTCCCGGTCGTGGAACACTGGACCAGCTCTACACTCTCCATCGGGTGCTCGAGGGTTCATGGGAGTTTGCCCAACCAGTCCACATGTGCTTTGTGGATCTGGAGAAGGCATTCGACCGTGTGCCCCGGGGCGCTTTGTGGGGAGTGCTCTGGGAGTATGGGGTCCGGGGCCCTTTGCTAAGGGCTGTCCGGTCCCTGTATAACCGAGCAGGAGCTGTGTTCGCATTGCCGGCAGTAAGTCAGACCTGTTCCCGGTGCATGTTGGACTCCGCCAGGGCTGCCCTTTGTCACCGGTTCTGTTCATAATTTATATGGACAGAATTTCTAGGCGCAGTCAGGGGCGGAGGGTGTCCGGTTTGGGAACCACAGGATCTCATCTCTGCTGTTTGCAGATGATGTCGTTCTGATGGCTTCTTCAAACCAGGACCTGCAGCATGCACTGGGACGGTTTGCAGCCGAGTGTGAAGCAGCTGGGATGAGAATCAGCTCTTCCAAATCTGAGGCCATGGTTCTTGACCGGAAAAAGGTGGTTTGCTCTCTTCGGGTAGGTGGGGAGTCCTTGCCTCAAGTGGAGGAGTTCAAGTATCTCGGGTCTTGTTCACGAGTGAGGGACGGATGGAGCGTGAGATTCACAGGCGGATCGGTACAGCGTCTGCAGTGATGCGGGCGCTGTATCGGACCGTTGTGGTGAAGAAGGAGCTGAGTCGAAAGACAAAGCTCTCGATTTACCGGTCAATCTACGCTCCTGCCCTCACCTATGGTCATGAGCTCTGGGTAGTGACCGAAAGGACAAGATCGCGGATACAAGCGGCCGAAATGGGCTTCCTCCGCCGAGTGGCTGGGCGCTCCCTTAGAGATAGGGTGAGGAGCTCAGTCACACGGGGGGAGCTCGGAGTAGAGCCGCTGCTCCTCCACGTCGAGAGGAGCCAGCTGAGGTGGCTAGGGCATCTGATCCGGATGCCTCCTGGACGCCTCCCTCGGGAGGTGTTCTGGGCATGTCCCACCGGGGCGGCCCCGGGAAGACCCAGGACACGCTGGAGGGACTATGTCTCTCGGCTGGCCTGGGAACGCCTCGGGATCCCCCCGGAGGAGCTGGAGGAAGTGTCTGGAGCGAAGGAAGTCTGGGAGTCCCTGCTTAGACTGCTGCCCCCGCGACCCGGCCCCGGATAAGCGGAAGAAAATGGATGGAATGGATGGATGGATGGATTCTCAATATTCTCTTACTCATGTGCAATATACTCTGTTCTCAATTTAATTACTCAATGTTTGTTGATATTTATTAAACTATATTACTACTGTGCAATATCCACCGCCTAATGAGCTGGTTAAATCTGCTACACTCAACTGACAGTACACATGATTGCACTACTATTACTTATATTTTTACATTGTACTGTACACTTACTTAGCTTTATATTTCATACCCACTTGTACTTATTTTGATTAGGTGTATTAGAGTGTATCATATTTCGATTTGCTTGCAGACTTATTTATTATTATGTCTATTTCTATTCTATTAGTACTTCTTCTCCTGTGTGACGTGATAGTGAGCAGCTGTAACAAAGAGTTTCCCCTCTGGGATCAATAAAGTATTTCTGATTCTGATAAAATACAAGGAACATGTATTTTATGGCAGCATTGGGTTTAAAATTATTTTAGAACTTTCTATGGCACCAATATTTATTAATATACATTTCTGTATGTATATGTTTAACCTATCAGATTTTGTAATTTTTTTCAGAAGACACACAAGAAATTGATAAAGAGCAAAATTTACTTTATTTGTGACAAAACGTACATTCCCCAATCATTCTGTTACAGAAAAAGAACAGTTGCAGAAATCTTTGAAATCCCCAAAACTACCATGATAAATACCACATAAATGTCCCTTATAAATGTATGTAAAGTTTTGACCTAAACTGTATACAGTACATGACAATCCTTTGAGAAGTGTTGTAGGGCTGCAATTAATGATTATTTCCTCGATTAATCGATTCATTGTTCAGTCTTAAAACTGACAAAAAATGACAAAATATTTTGCAGATAACAGCATTAAATGATACACAGGGCTCCAGAGTGCGACCATTTTGGTTGCATGTGTGACCAAAAATCAGTCAAGTGCAACTAAACATTTTCATTGGTCACACCTGAAATTTAGCAACATATTTTCTGTAGATTATTTTGTCAGTGTTTAGCAGGATTATGTGTCGTGCATGTCTCTGTGTCTGTGTGTGCATGTGTGAGACCACTGCGCGGCCTTTAGGCCTACTCCTACTATATTCCTTGCGTGGGAAATCGTGATCAACATCACAGCCTGAAAACAAAATTCAAAATGAAGAGAACCATTTATTCTTTCTTTGTCGAGAAAAATCCTGTGTTGCCCGTTCCAGCTGTCTCCCCTGTACCAGGTCCTAAGATGCCTAACCATGACCCAACATCTTTGGCAGAAATCGCCTCATCTGACTCCAAGCCAGCGCCTACCACATCCAAAAACGCCAAAACATACGCCTTTCGCAAAGAATGGCTTGTCCAATTTCCGTGGCTCAGGTACGATAAAAGAGCCAACATGAGGCATTGCATTTATTGCAAAGAGTGCAGCCAAAGCATGGCTGGGAACAGTGATTTTGTTGTCAGAGCATCAATGTTCCGAATAGAAACGTTAAAAAAGCACAATGTCTCAAAAAAAAAAAACAAGTCCTGTGCCATGAGGAGAGCAGCCCTCCTCCCCGCAGTGTTTCAGGGCCAGGCAGTGGCAAACTGAAGCAATGAGGAGTCAGAAATGATGAGAAAATTTAACACTGCTTATCATATTGACAAAGAAGAGCTACCATTTACTAAATTTAAGTCTCAGATCATCCTTATGACAAAGAACGGGTTAAATGTAAACCCGACCTACAGCAATGTCACTGCCTGTGCCCAGTTCATTGGGCATCGCCGACACTTAAAAAAAAAAGACGTTTGTTCAAATTGTGGATTCGAAGTACATATCATTCATGATTGATGGTGTAGTGAGAACAGGGGGGTGAATTTCTCCCCACATTCACCGACACACAGCCACATCATTTACAACCCTGTGGAATTCCATGGGGGAAGGCCTGAATAAACTCTGCTTAGATCTCAGATCTGCAAATGACTTCTTCCATTCTCAGTAAAGGTAACAGTAAAGTGTCACTTTGGATACTGTAGGTATTCTTGGATATTCATAATGGTATTTTAGAGTTTTCATTAACTAGAAAACTGTAAAAAAAAAAAATGTTGATGACTCATCCTGCACTCTGGGGCTTATACTAATTTTGCGTCCAATGAAACGCTTTCTCTCTTTCTATTTTATATTTATTCCCAGTATTTCTGGGGGCCAGTCCTCACTGATTACTGTACAAAAACTTTATAACTTTATTCACTGATTTAGGTGAAACTGGATCATATTATATGGAGAAAGTATTTATGGTTTTCCCTCTGATGTCCTCCAGCTGTTTTATTCTCTAGGTGATTAACAGAGTTTCTTTAAGTAGCTAACAGCTTATTGCTGTTAACTGTATCTGCCATTAGCGGGCAATGGAATTGGCCTCACCAGCCTCCCAGTGAACACGGCTGGACCGGGACTGAACACAGCCTCCAAGACCAACAGGGAGTACAGTACCGATGTCATTTACGTAGTTTCATGATGGAAAGACAGCTTTACTTGTTTTCTATAGTAACTAACCACTAATTTCCATTAGCTCGGTTAAGCGTGTGGCTAGCTGACTCAACCCTGGCGTACAAGGAGTCAAACCTGGCAAGAAAATAACCTTGGTACTGTATGCCCTGTCGTCAAGCTGGCCTCTGTATGTCTCGGCTGTGTTCACTAGGAGCTCCCAGTCCAGGAAGAGTCAGCTATTGACCGCTATTAATGCATGGAGGGAGTTGGCGTAACGCACATTCAGCTCTATTGGCTACTGTAAACATCAATATCCTAAACACACTGACACCTTCCTCTGCACAGTGGACTCAACCCTACACACCACATTGGAAAGCCAGCGGAAACGCCTCACCTTTGCCAGTGCTTCAGAACAGTAGGCTAAACCACGGTCTTGCTGTGATAAAGATTTGATTTTGAATAAAATATATTAATTCCTATTTAGTTAAGTTACCTGCCCTAGCGTTATGTTAGTGTCTTGCAGTCGTTTTTATAATCAGATCACATACTTTGCTTCACTATCTTATTCACACCATAAGATCAGACCAATAAGATCAGGTATATTTCATCACTCAATATCTGCTATTTCATCTGTTGTGTTTGTTATTTTCTTTAACATATACCTTATTAATCCTTCATTTATTCAGTTGCTAGGCATTTAGCTATAAATAAATGTCCTCATTTAATCAGTAAGAAGTTGTCTGTCTGTTTTTCTATGAAGCAGAAGACAAGGTCAGTCTTTCGAAAGTAATTCAATCCTTCAGAGACTGATCAATTTAATGGTCGAATTTTAATTCATTCGTTTAATTTCTCCCAGTTAACCAGGTGGTGCCCCTTAACAAGAGTATTAAAGTGTAATTATATGATTAAAGTAGTTGATCGTCCTACAATGGAGATACAGACATTTCCACAAATGAGTGTGGGATCGTCTACAGCCACATCTTGCACAAGGGGAGCCATATTAATTGGCCACATGGAGGTGGAGCATGCCAATGCACAAGGTGTGTATACGGAGATGTTATTATCAGGGAGACCGGGGATGGTTGTGACACTTTTTGTTTCCCCACCTATAACTTTTTGTGTTAGAGCTCTCAAATTTTGACACAAATACCCTTATTTGTCTACTAAAAATAGCAGTGTTTCCAACTTCTCCAACTATATCACAGAATTCATTAATTAATTTCAAATACAAGGAGTTCCATTGTTACAACCTGTCCCACTGCCGGGTTAAGTTGTACCACAACCTGGGGTAAAGTGTAACAATAAGAGTGAAGAATTAAAAATGAAGACCACCACAAAACATGCATCTGACAAAATGTGTGCATGTGTCAACACTTCAGCATCTTCCTGTGGTATGCCAAGAACAAAAAGAACTCACTGACTTTTAAATCACTTTAAGAATGTCACTGTAATCCACAATAATGAGCTGTTGCTGATACTTTGCTTCATTTATGTTTGGATAAAAGCACTGTTGTTGCCTCAAATCTGTTTTGGTCAAATAGGCCAAATTAAATGTTTTGAACAATGAAAGGGAAAATGTCAGCTTTCACCAAATTTGGCCCACAGGCCGCTATTTGCTTACCACTGCTGTTTTATTTTTTTAATAATTGTTGTCTGTTTTTAAGCCATATTTTCCTGTGGATGTTTACACTGATTACATTAAAAGTGTTTAGAAAATAGCCATAAAAATGTCATAGAAATAGGTGAAGGTTTAAGCTTTGCAAGCTAACTTGCCACATGATTGTAGTTGAGTAATAATAATGAGTAGCCTAATAGATGTGAAACCAGTGTTTAGGCTGCTGGAGCTGAGCTGAATCTGTTGAAATAGAAACAGATTGGGTTTTGTGAGAAAACTGTAATAAAATGTAATTATTTTCATAGGAGTCTATGCTGCCACAAACGACCATGGTCTACTGCCATGGACCACTTTGGCAGGGTCTTCTGCCAATGTGGATGTTGCAGGATGAGACAGAAAAGTCAGTTGACTTGAATAGGGAATTTCTTTTCACATTAGTGACACTATGCCTTCATTATCAATTTAATTTTAAAATTTAGTTTGTATCTGTTGTGACTGTGAATATGGTTGATCTGGGTTTATAATGTAGATTAAGAAAATGATGGAGAATGGCACATTCATGGCTTTTTATCACTTCCTTGACACATGGTACTGATTGTAGCAATACTGGGCAAGTATTGAATGTTTAGTCTGCTGTTTTCACTTTCCTTGATGGGAACTTGGAGGCAAAAGGGTACATAAACATGTGGGAGCGGACTGGTACTCATCCTCAAAATATTTACAGGCTGTGAGAAAAACACAGCAAAAGGATACAGATTTTGAGCTAAAGTAGGCCACGCAAGGTCCTCAGTAGCTCTTCACCCACTAGCTACTCGATTTGCATGTGCTGGGTTCCTATCACTCTTGCAACAAGCTTTCTAACATGATTACAAAGGAAAATGCTGAGACTTTGAGAGGGTCTCAGAGTTTCATAATCACAATTTATAGTTTCCGTGTCCACATGCCCATGAGGGTCTGCATGGATCCATGTCACACAAATTTCATCATCTGCCGTGTCTGCGAAGGTCCATGCAGACTGCCTGCTGCATACTGCAAAAATGTATGACCTGCACAGACTGTGCACATATTGTACACGCAGACAAACATGTGTGAACATGTCCACCTATACAGACACTGGGTAGTCTGCATAGGCTGTCTGCATCATTTTTGAACTATGTCTGCACCTTTATGAGGAGGTAGGGGAGATAAAGGCCCTGTGTGTGTTATAATATACCAACATTTGTGCTTTATTTTGGTCATGATCACCCCCCACCCCTTTAACTGGTCCACAACAGTGCAAAAAAGGTTGGGAACCCTTGACAATACACAATGCACAGAGAACAGTACAGTGTCAATAGGGACCTTGCAGCAAATGTTTTGCCCTGGAGCCCCCAAACAGATTAATCAACCCAGTCTGACAGGGGCTTTTTTCAAAAATATGTTCCATTCTCAACACAATTTGTACACGATGATAGATTCAACAAGGTGGTAAAAATGTTCCTGGTCCATGATGAATTAGTGTCACTTGATTCCTGTAGATGCATCAGCAATACATTTGTACCGCAAACATCCCATTTCACCTCATTCTACAGAGTATTTATGGGGTTCAGATCTGGAAACTTAATTAAAATGTTGGAACATGCATCTGGAACATTATTATCCTACTGTAAGTTTTCATTTAGGCCCACTTGGCCATGAAACAAACTACCTCAGCAACAATGTTTAAGTATATGTCACATTCAAGTGATGTTCTCTTCATACTACTAAAACCAATGTATGCTAGTGAGGCATTCCCCACATCATTTTACACCACAGGCTGCCAATAATGGTCCTGCATTTGACATTCACATGAAATCGTGTTCCCAGATCTTAACCTATCACAACAAAAAACAGTATTTATTGGATCAGGCAGTGCTTTTTACACCTTATTCTATATTAAGGCAGCATGCACCCACTTTGATTTAGGCAACTACTTCTAGGATGCTGTGTCATGTACTCATCATCGAGAGGTGGCTTGTCATTTCCTCTGAGTACTCTTGTCAGTGTTTTAAAGCATGTGTCATCTATGGAAATCTTGTGCCATCATTGCTATAGACACCTGACTAAATATTTGAATGAGAAAATGAGAAAACCCCAAAGTTTAGTGCAATAACATTTTTGTAGTTGATGAGTATTATTGTAGAAAAGTGATCAATACAAGTTAAATTCTCTTTTTACCCAAACCCAATTACTTATATAGGCATTTCATCTAACTCTGCCTCATGTTTGATAATCTTTTTTTCCAAGAAGTTAATGAAAAATGTATGCCTTGTTCCCAGATATCAAGCCAAATCATTATGCAGCCTGAGTGCTCAGCGTGAATATCCGTGTGTAGGTCTTCTCTGTCCTGTAATCGGAGTTTATAACTACAAAAAAGTAACCCTCCAGACTTAGCTAAATAAACTGGCACGGAGACTGATATTTATAGGTAGAGGTAAAAGTGAGTATTCAGGAAAAAGATATTAAAGAGGGAAAATGACTTTGCCTGCAATGTTATGACTACTTTATATTTTTTATTGTTAACTGTACTAACAATTCAGTTGTAGAATATTTTAAAATGTGTAAAATTAATCATTCTTCAGTGTCGATGTAATGATTACTCGGTTTTGCTTATTTCAGTTGACATTTAAATTTCAACATTCAGAGTTTGTAACATTAACAAATGTTGTAATTATTCCCTTAATGTCACCTACAGGTGGGACACCCACCTGATAGAGCTTCTTCTACTGAATTTTTAAAAAACAAAGTTTACCGCTGGGTTCTCCCACCAGAATTTTGGACTGGGCTGATTTAATTGAGCAACAAGTTGGCCCTGTGGTTATGGGCCAAATTTTTAAATGTATTGCCAGCCAGATTTTGCAGGCTGCACTCTTGTTGTTCATCAAATGTAGGCGTTCCTGGATAGATTTTCAAAATGGATTCCAGCAGTTCCATTACTGCATTCCAGGGGTGTAAACTAAGATATATATATATACCTGTCTCCAGACTGACACAATTTTACCACACATGTCATAAAAGCTGTGTGTCTCAGAGGAACAACTCAGTCAAATCTAAACACAAAGACATCATACACACCTTGCTACAATCAGCAGAATTCGCTCTCCACACACCATGTAGTGCGGAATTAATCAATGTTCAACATTTTTTTTTTTATTATTATTTTTACTTCATGATTCCCATGAAGCCTGACACTGTGCGTGACTGGACGGTAGCCAGGAAACTGAGGAGCTGAAGTCAGGGACCATCTCAAAAGTGCATGGTAATGGTCAAAAGGAGCTTTCCAGATTTTTCTTAATAGCTTTGTCATTTTTTAAAAGACATTTCAGTCAAACTTTATTTTCCTTCCATTGCATGCACAACCTCACTTTTTTAAATTATATAATAGGACGCCTTGAGCTATTAAAGCCCATTTTGTGTCAATAGCTGTCTAATTTTTCATCACAGACACTTCATCCCAGATGAATCCTCTTCCTCCCATTATATGCTCAACCTCTAGTTTTTTAAAGAAAAAATCTTGCAATTCTGACTGGTATTTTTACACTAACATACAATTCAATTTCCACTTTCGACACAGGCCTTTAACAGTTACACAGCTTTTATTTAGACTCATCATGTGAATCATGTTTTATTATTTGATTAATTCAGGTACATTGTTAAAATATTATGTTATTTCGTTGGCAGCTAAACATATAGATATATCTATTGGGAGTATAAATGGCAGTAGAAATCAATTTTATTCAGAGTTTAATTATCAACTTCTGGTATAGACCACATTCACTTTCTGGTATAATCCGAATACAGATATTTTTGTGACATAAACAGATACAGAGAGTAGCTTTGCGTTACACCTGTACTGCATTGTATTCATATTGGATGATCAAGTATTGCATGATTTACATCAAATTCCAGAGTTCAGTGTGGAGGAGTGTGCCCTTTAATTTAGAAGTCAGAAAGTAAGGATGTGGAATAAGGGTGAGGTTTGTATGTTGGATGGACGTAAAGCACATACAACTTGTTTCTGCTGAATGATTTAAGCTAAGCAGGTGTGGGCTTGACTAGTACTTGATTGGGAGACCTACTAGGGAAAAAAAGTTGCTGCTGGAAGTGGTGTTGGTGGGCCAGTAGGGGGCAGCAGACACTGTGCTGTAGGATATGCTGTCCTTCAGATGAGAAGTTAAACCGAGGTCCTGACTCACTGTGGTCATTAGAGATCGCATATGGCACTTATTGCAAAGAGTAGGGGGTTCTTGGGTGTCCTGGCAAAATTCCCACCTGGCTCTCTCCATCTGGCCACCTAATCATGCCCCAGTGTAATTGGCTCTATGTTTCCCTCCCTCTCCACCTCAAGCTGATAAGGGCTGCTACACATTGGTGGTGGTTAAGGTGAGTTCCCCCCTTCACTGTCAGAACTTTGAGTATTCAAGATAAAGTGCTATATAAATGTAATCCATTATTATGTTTAGGCTTAAGAAACCAGTGCCTCGTGATGTCGCTATGTGCTGTGGCTATTTCTGTTTGTACTGTTCCTCCCTGCAATATTCAGAACTGATCCGCTGACCAAATAAGGCAGATTATGTCCATGTCTGGTTGATTTGACCTGTTTTTTTTAGGAATAGCACTGCTAAAGAAGCTCTGCAAACTTGGTGACTAACACATTGCATTTCCTATAACTTCTTCACAATAAAAGCATCCCCTTGGTTTGCCAGTGGGAAGCTTTTAATGTGAAGCAGCAACAGGATAGGTTCAGTTTGCATCAGCAGTAACTTAACACAGCTCCAAAATGGCTGAAATGAGAAATGAGAGCTAAACACAGAGAGACTTTAAAAAACAGCTTTCTCTCTGGTATCACATGAGTTTAGCCACAGAGGACACAGCTTAGGGGAGGAGTATGGAAAGCTGATGAGGTCAGCAAACGGCAGAGGGCGTTCTCCAATCTGTGTTTGTGAACACCACTATTTGCACCTGCACATGTTTGCCAGTGGAGCTGAACACTGTCTTGTACGACCACTCTGAACAGCAACTACAACGCCAGTGTACGTCTGTTTATGTTGGTGAAATGTAAGGAAATAAAGTTGTTTCTTTTATCAACTTTTTTCCCCCACTTTATTGAATATAAAAGTTCAAACAGACATCTGTAGAACATGACATTAGTTCATTACAATACAACTGAGAACATGACTGCCACAAATACTGATATAAGCAAATAAATTTAATTAGGATATAAATAAATAATTAAAATAAATGATGTGTCTTATAAAAGTGTCTTTATAAAAGTGTGACTTAAAATACAAGTAGATAATTTCTTACTATTAATATGTCTCAAGGATTTTAAAAAGATGGCCAGTTTGTTTTTAAATGCTTCAAAAACAGATCTACATTTGTGTAAATAATATTTTGCCAGCAGAATCAAGGTATTCAACCTTTTGTCCTACATAAAAATTCTAAAAGCAATGTTACTATTTTGGAAAGCTGAAATTTAGTTTTTCGAGCACTTTTGAACTTTTGTATTCAATAAAGTGGGGGAGAGTTGATTAAAAAAACAACAAAAACTTTATTTCCAAATGCAGACTGCTGCCGTTTGCAACAGTGTTTATAAATGCCAGGTGGCTGGCAATATTAAACTATATTAACAAACGTATAAAACTGACCGGGGACCATCAGGGGACTGATCGGGCCCATGGAAAAACCCTAAGATGGTGACTTTTTCTCTTTTTTGATTGAAGTAGTGTAGTGATAGTTTATGACGGTTTCTCAAAATGTATTTATTGGCACGACCATAATTAAGTATTGCAATAGAAGTTTGTACCATTTTCTGAAGAAGTGTGGTTAAAAGCTAAAAAAAGTTAACAAGTCGACCTTTGAGATTTGTAGGGGGGAAAGACAACAGATTGCACAATACTACATAGTATACTATAATGATAGAAAATAAATGATTGAAAATAAATATTTATAGTAAGATAAGTATACTTAAACAGTTGTGGTAATGGTAATAGTGAGTATCATAGAAGAAGCAGAGACAAATCAAAATAAGAGTCCGAGGAGCTCCACTGGTTTTGTTCCACTGGTTCCCCTCAGGCTGTGAAATGCTCTGTGACATATTTGGCCGCTTCTTTGTTACAAGTAAATAGTTTTGGTCTAAGATTATGTGAGTTTTATTTTGGTAAAAAAAAAAAAGAAAAACGTTTATTATATCTGCGGCGGCTGTGCCTCAGGAGGTAGAACAGGTCGTCCACTGATCACCTTGTAAAGCGCTTTGGATAAAAGTGCAATATAAATGTAGCCATTTACTATTCTTGTCTCTCTCTCAGTGCTAGGTCCATGCTGAGACATTCATCACACCAATGCAAATATTTTAGAATTCTCCATAACTGCTACCTCTCTCCATGCCCAGTAGTGCATTTGTATCATTCAACAACTTATACTTCTTAGAGATGGCATAATTTAGTATATGATGGAAACTTCAGAAGCCTACATTTTTTTCCAACATTTTCACTTTTACATGCTTCAGTTAAAAGCACAATAGAAATCATTATGTAATTTGTTTTGTTCATATCTTGCTGCTCAAGTTCAATATTTTCTTTTTGCTTTTTCTGTTTTCTTCATGTAAACTGAAGAATTCAGAATAGCATCTTCACATCTTTCAGCGTTACATTAGCCACTACGAGGCACATAAGCTGCCTCATATCCATAATCACTGTGACATATTAAACATAGGCAGTTACACTAATGAGATTATTAGATAATGAATTCATTAATTAGAAAATGTGTCTTTGTCAACACATGGTCCATGCCTCAAGGCCTTTTTCCTTGTTAATATGTAAATTTATTTTGAACGGTGCTCCACAATTGAATCAGATCATCTATGTGGAAGATTTCATGATAAGTACTGTATGAAGTCTCCATGAAGGGCAAACACATAATCACATGTTGTGTTGTAAACAGGAGGGGACAGGAGAGAAAATAGGATTAAAACTCTGAAAACTCTTAAAAATTGGATGTAAACTCTAAACCAACCATGTACGTCACTAGGAGTGCTCTTAAGAACTTTTTTCCTCACTTAATACCACAGAAGAGCTAGAAGCTTTTAGCACACCTCTACTGTACTGTAGGATGACCACAGTGTAGTATTTAATTCTTTGAACTGAGAGCAACAGTAAGCCCATTCATATTCAGAATTCCATTTTTTTCTATGCAAAACACGTATTTTTCCTTTTTTTTCCCCCAATAAACACTTCCGCCATGAAACTGCAAACTTAGCACTCTGGGCTTGAGTACTACACTCTGTAACAGGATATTGGACTTCCTCACAAACAGACCCCAGACAGTTTGGATTGGCGGTCACACCTCCTCCACTCTAGTGCTCAACACCGGAGACCCCCAGGGCTGTGTGCTCATCCCCCTCCTGTTCACGCCGTACACCCAAGACTGCAATCCCTGATATGGAGAGAACTCTGTTTTGAAGTTTGCGGACGACACTGCCATCATTGGCCAGATTACAAACAACGATGAGAATTCACGAGGAAATCAACATGTTTGCAGAGTGGTGCACAGAGAACAACCTACTGCTCAACGTCAACAAAACCAATAAGCTGATTGTTGATTTTAGAAAAAAGGAGACAAAGGCACACACCCCTGTCTACATCAGTGGAACTGAGGTGGAGCAGGTGAACAGTTTTAGGTTCCTGAGAATCAGCATCACAGAGAATCTGTCATGGACACCACACATCTCCACCCTGGTAAAGAAAGCTCAGAAAGGACTGTATAAGGCAAAATTCCTGTGCCACTTTTACAGAGGAGCAATAGAAAGTATCCTGACTAGAAACATTACAAATTGGGATAACACTTTAACAAACAATGAAATGATAATTAATAATGTTTACTAATTATTAGTAATAATATAATTTGTTATTTTATCATTAGTTTTTGTAATATAAAATAATTTATATTTTTATAAAGTTTATACATTATTTATTGTATCATAGCTAATAAGAGATGATAACAATTACATTCTGATTACATTAGTAAACTATTAACAGTTTATTGTTGCACACATTATAACATTTTACTATATTTATACTATATTTATACTATATTTGTTAATGATGATCAAATGATTCATAAAACATCTATACACATTACATAGATAGAAGGACCAGATATTTGTAACACTTTATTAAGTTGTCATAACAATGTCAACTTTGCATTAATAATGACATAACTGACCGAATGTAACTTAATGACAACAGTCATAAACATTCATAAAGACTCCTGCATGTTCACGACAGGTGTCATGACATGGTTATGACGTTGTCATGTCAGTCTTATGCACACCCCTTCAAATAAAGTGTTAGCTTAACTATTGTAACATCAGTTCCAACTTTATAACAGGCACTCAAATAATATTAATGCTTTACAAAGTATTTATTATCCATTTACAAAGTACTATAAACACAAGTTGCAACTTTAGAATAGCCATCCAAATAATGTTTGTAGACGGTTTACAAACTAATTACTAACCTAGTCTTTGCATGCTAACTAATTTTTAACTTGGAACAGTTATCCTACACAGATCACACACATAGACCTTGAATTGACCTTAAACAGACAAGGAGTGGAAATTTAAAGTTTCCACTTCACATGCTTTCTTTGTTCTGACCACGTGTGTTCATGCTCGTGCATGCAAGACATACGTAGGCAGAACAAAGAAACATACACACATTATTTCTGGCACGCCCAGAAACACACACCCTCATACAAGGTACAAGGCAGATTTATGTATCATTTTAGAACACAGGGTTGTGAAACAAGATTTAAGTTGCAGTTCCCTTTTTACTACTCACAGAAGCAGATGTTGAATACAAAAATGATATGAAGTAGATGATGAATAATAATAAGTCATAGAGATAAAAATATTTTACATGGTGGAGTGCTGATGATGAATTAAGGAGTCTCATAGCCTGAGGATAGAAGCTGCTCTGCTCTGGTGGTATGGCAGCGGATACTTCTGTATCTCTTTCCAGATGGAAGCAGGGTGAACAGGCACACACACACACACACACACACACACGCTCCCTTTCTTACATACACACGCACACATACTCCTTGTGTTCTTGAGCTTAGTCCATTTTAGTTAGATTTCATATTGTGTGTTTTTCCTTTTATCTTTTTAATGAATGCTTGTGGATATACGTGCTTCAACCTTTTAGCTATTAATGTTAATTTTGTAGTTATTCATTTAATTATTAATCAGAGTTCAAAATTAGTAGTTTAGTGTATATGGCTATTGGTGGAGCCCCAAGGAACTTTATTAATTAAAGTCATTATTTATTATTATCTTTGTTAATTCTGATAGCCAAATTAAACTGATTGCAGCTACACAATTTGGTGCCTCTTCAAACCATTTTAATTCCCAACATTGGTTACACGAAAAAAATTTTTTAGAGTTGTGATGTGGGAGGATGTATTTAGAGTGTCCAAAATTCTTGAAGTAAAAGTCTTGTTCATTTTCTGCATAGACAATGTCAGGTGCCTGACATATGGTTGAATCATTAGTATAAAAGATGAACGTCATTGCAAATATCTGTTTCTTTGATTAAAAAGTCAAAGGTACATGCCTGTGGACATAAAAACATAAGGAGAGAAGGTAACTATGATTCCCAATGAGTATTTTAGTAACAGACATCCAATCAAATCTCAGATCTGAAAATTTTGCCACCAAAGGCGATTACGCTTTATAGAAACCTGATAAAATATTCAGTAGTTTAAGTTAAGTCACTTTCAGATTTTGGTGTGGTTTGGTTGGTTTGTTGTTTGGTTTTTGTTTTTTGCCATATTCCATGTTCACATCATAAGGTTCAGACCATGATTACAAGCAGCCATGGGAAAAAGAGTTCACGTCAGCAGATGTAAATCCCAGTCGCAGATTTCTGGTATTTCTGACAGCTACATCTCCCACGCGAAAAGAAGTACCGAAGTGTAAAAAAAAAAAATCATAAACAATATTCCTCCTACTTTTGGGGTAGTAATAAATGTAACTACGAGTAGTTATTTTATCTAAAATTTGACCAAGAATGTTACATTTATACATTGCATCCTACAGTGACAGTTGTGGTATTTCCTTACAGACATGTCGTCCACTCACATTTCTCCAGCAGACTAACTTCTCTGCTCTCTACTCGTCCCTTGCACTTTTCATTTGATCTACTCTGCCCCTCCTGCTCTTCCTCCTTCACTCACTCCTCTTCCTCCTCTGATTTTTCCACCCACATTATCCTCCATCCATTCCTCTTCATCTCCCTCCCATCCCACTCCACAGCTCTCTCATCCTTTCTCACCTCCTGTCCCTTGACAGCCGTGTCAGATTTTCCCCTGGCCATGAATTTTTCATGACTGCTTGTCTATGCAGCTAGAAGACTCACTTTCCTCTTCTCCTGTTTTTCTCTCTCACTGTCTATCTCTCTCTCTCACACACACACAAACACACACCCATCCTCCTCATTAAAGTTCTATGTTAAATAAATGTTTCAGGGCGATCTTTTTACTTGCAGCACTCGAGTCTTGTACAGAGGACATTACTTGCAGGCGAACAAATCTATCGACTTCAGCCACTCTAATATATATGGCTTCTTCATTCCAGTTCCTACAAACATATGTAATGAATAACTAAGAGAGAAGAAAGGCAGGAAAAGCAGGAATCACGGGGAAAACGGTTAAGAGAGAGGACAAGACTGGGAAATGAGCTCTGGAAAGGAGGGAAAGACTGATGTAGAAGAAGGTGTGATGAAATTCAGCTATTTTCCTGTTGTTGTTGTTTCTGCAGATGTAGCCAAGTCCCCCTTTTTCCTGAGAACAGTGTCCCTAGGGATACCGTTCATCTTGGATGATTCTGCAGCGCACAATTATATCCACTGCCAACATTCAGTGCCAATGCAGGAAGTAGTGTGCCCTAGGGGCGGGCAATACTCCAAAATTTAATTTTGATCAAATACCAAGTGATACCAAAGCCAGAATCACCAATAGCAAAACTAA
The DNA here is from genome assembly GCF_020085105.1 of Siniperca chuatsi. Lineage (NCBI taxonomy): Eukaryota > Metazoa > Chordata > Actinopteri > Centrarchiformes > Sinipercidae > Siniperca > Siniperca chuatsi. Next base: position 27,078,962 of record NC_058049.1, read on the forward strand.
TAACAATAATTTGTATTATTATAAGTGTGGCAACTGTAATATCATGTAGGAGAGAGCAACATGTTATGATTTATGAAGTGCCTAGACAGATGTGATCTAATGTGAGACATATATGTTTTTTGTACCAGTCCTATTGACACTAGTATTGATACTCAAAGCAAGACTCTGCAGAACCCTCTGAACACTTTTTTGTTTGGTTTCCAGAGTCACTATGTGTCCTAGTCAGGCATGTCATATATTGTTATTTTCAGAATAAGTTGAATGTTGCAGTGAGTGAATAGTGCAATGAGATAACTTCTGTCATGAATTGGCACTATATAAAATGAATTAATTCATTTGGGTGACTGTTAACTGCATTCTCTTTTGTTCCACAATCCTGCGAGCCATTGAACACAGCATTGGCCAGTCTCACCTGGTCAATAAAAAGGTCAGCGATGCTTTGTTCTAACTCTCTTTTTTCTGGAATCTTTCACTACGGCAGACTGCCGTGGTCAGCTCCCTCTCAGTGTGGCTGCTAACCAGCAGACACCCACCTGTACTCTCTCCTCCTGGTTTTGTCATGTAATCTGCTCAGAGCAGAAACTGCAGCGCTGCGAATGCGTCTTAGATCTCAGCAACAAAGTTTAGCGCAAACGGCTGCCGCACACAAAGCCTGCCAGCTAACTTCACATGCTAACAGGAGCATGAAGCAAGTTAACGAAGCAAGTTAACTCTGTAAGGACAATCACAGACTTTACACCGGCTTCCTCCGATCTCTACAAGCGGACACTGCACAGCAACAGATGCTTCCAAAGCGGAACCACAACAGAACCACAATTCTTCCCAGCTTGGCCCGTCTACAACAGACTGACCGAGCAGCACGAAAGCCACCTCTCTTTCCCTCCCAACAGATGGTAACGTAACAACTGGGCTTAGCATTGAGTAACAGTGTACTTGGCTAAGCACAGGACTGTTTAGTTAATGATGTAAATGTACTGATGTGTTTTTCTGGGGTTTTGTTGTTGTGATGTGTTTATCTGTTAGGTTAATTTGAATCTAATCTAATCTAACCACATGCTAAATTGATGTTAGTTATGATATGCTCCACACAGACAGAGGTTTTGCATGCTAACTAACTCCTTTTAACTTGGTACCGTTATCCTAAACAGATCATACACATACAACACCTAATTTGACTCAAACACAACCACACACACGGCGGAAAAAAACTTTAAAGCTCCCGCTTCAGATGTTCTTTTGTTTCTGACCACGTAGGTTCATGCACGTGCACGCAAGACATATGGAGGCAGAACAAAGAAACATACACACATTCCTTTTGGTGTGCACCCATACACACCCTTTGTTCTGTAGTTTAGTGTTTAGAGTTAATCTTCATATTGTGTGTTTTTGTTTATTTATTTATTTTTTTTAATAACTGCTTGTGTATAATTATGCTGGCTGGCCTCTTTAATGTTGCATAAGAGTGAGTAATTTGCCAACCTCTAATATTGCATAAAAGCCAACCTTTTCTGTGTTGAACTCCAAATCCTTCAACTAGCTATTAATGGTAATTATGGTTATATGTATTGTATATGTATTAATTTAGTTATTAACCTGAGTTCCAAATTGATAGTTTAGTGTATTTTATGAGACTCAATCAATTAATTTGCTATAATTTCTCTTCTTTAAGAAGAATGGTGCCCCTGAGGACTTTATTCATTAAAGTTATTTATAATTATCTTTGATAATTCTGCCATAATTAATTGATCGCACCTACACCTAAGTGGGTGCCCCCCTTTAAATATTTGTAAATCACAACATAAATAAAATTTAATTGCATGTGAGTTGTACTATACATGTTATAGGAAAGTTTTTATGAAAAAAAGTGAATGTGATTTGAAATTGTTTGACTTCTTGCCTGTATATATACATGTTGTCATCACAGAGAAAATATCTGTTTATTAATGGACTGAGGAGAGTGTCAGTGTTTCAGGGATATATGAACAGTGTTGATGGATCATTCTGAGCCTTAGCAATGTCAAAAAACATACTGATAGTGCAAACTGCAAAAAAGATAATATTAATGGATTTTGTCACTCCAATAGTCATTCTTTCTTTTTCTTACTTCTATTTAGGATAATCATGTTCTGATTTTTGGAAGTACAGTTCCCATAATGCGTTGGGGGATGCAAGCAGGTGTTAGGTTGCAGGCAGACGCAGAACAAAACAGACAGAATAGTTTGCAAAAGCAAGAGTTGGTTCAACTAGTAGCTACCACGGAGGCTGAAACAACAATCTGGCGATGAGTGGATGAAGAGCCGGAGTAGATATACTGCAGTTGAGGCAGGTGTGTTGGCTGAGCTGAGTGATTTGAGGATGAATGTCAGTAACCTTCCCAGTCGACCAGATACTGGTAGCCTACGTCCAGCAGCCGCCGGACAGTGTGGACCAGATGGTCACGTGGGGTTGGGACGGGACAGCCGGAGGAGATAGTAGCTGGTGGAGACCGGTTTCACCTGGGAGATGTGAAAGGTGGGATGGATCCAAAATGTGAGAGGGGAGCTTGAGCTTGATCACAGAGGGGTTAATTATAGACTTGGGCATGTAAGGACCAATATAGCGAGGAGACAGTTTCTTGGATTCGTTTTTTAATGGTAGATCTCTGGAGGAAAGCCAAACAGACTGACCTGGAGTGTTGGTGGGAGCTGAAGTCCGGTAGCGGTCCATGATGCAGACTTCCAGACTTTTCCTCTCTCCTTCTGTTGCTTTCAGCAGGTATTTCTACCTCTGGAGCTGCAGAGACTGGATCTTTTGTTGTGGGCCACCTGCTAGACAACTGCTACTACAGTTGTTGTTATTGGCCTTGTTATTATTATTGTCATATTATTCCTATGACTATCATTCCTATTATTACTAATTTATTAATATTCATATTACCACTACCATTACATTATTACTATTTTAAAATTCTAGGTGGAATTTGCATTGTGCCCCCCCCCTCTCTCTCTCTCAACCCAACATGGCAGCGGTGGATGGCTGCAGGGTGGACGATCACAGGGGCTGACGTGAACTGTGCCTTGAGTTTCATGAACTCACAATGATTCCCGCTGAGGAGAAGTTAAATGGGCTTGGTGTTGTGAGTGACTTGAGCTAGCCAACTGCCACTGAGAGCGTTAGCCTCCAGTGGAACCTCCAGGGGTTCGTACGGGATTCCCGCTTGTTTAGCCAAGTTGATGTCTAAGAAGAGTCCACGATGGCGAGCAGGGGAAGAGACTGCATGTCCCAGCAGAGCTTAGCACCGAACTGCATGTGGGGTCTGGGATTGGAGAAGGAAGAGGTTTGGGTCATCAGAATCCCCACAGCGACTGGCAACCTGCTCTTTTGGCCAGTGAGGATAGGTGATGAGGAAGTGGCAGGTCTGACCACAGTAAATGCATTCTCCTGCTTGAATCCTCCGGAACTGCTTGTCTAGAGAGATGCGAGCTCGCCCCAGCTGCATAGGTTCTTCCTCAGAGGAAAGGAGAGTGCTAGGTGTGGAAGTGGAACGGGGAGCAGAGGAACTAGGGCCTGGTCTAACTGCTACTGTAGTAGGTGAGTGAGAGGTGAGTCCAGGTAGCTGTCAACTGATTTTTTCCCTGCGCCGCTCACGGAGGCGGATTTCAAGTTTAATGTCAAGAGAAATTAATGCGTCTAGGCTGGCTAGGTCATCACAAACCGCTAGTTCATCTTTAATGTGCTCATTAAGCTCACTAAGGCAAACCCCCTGTAAAGCCTCATTATTCCACACTGAATCAGCTGCTGCGGTCCTGAACTCCACAGAATACTCAGCAACGCTGTGCACTCCCTGCCGTAAATTAAGCAAACATTGAGCAGCCTCTTTCCCTCGAACTGGTTGGTCAAAAACTTTCCTCATTTCAGATACAAATTCCCTATTAGGTAAGCTAGTGTTAGCCCGACTCTTTTTTAGTGCTGTAGCCCAATTCAAAGCATTGCCCTTTAAGTGGGAGACAGAGAGAGACAGACGAGGGAGAGACAGGAGACACAGGACAGGGAAATAATAACAAAATGACAAACTGTCAGGGCCGTAACAGCAGGAAGCATAATGTTGCTATAGAGTCAGTGAGTTAGCTGTAGGTTACAATTTTTAGCCTGTATTTGTTTATAACAATAGTTGGATTACTTTTCATACTGAAGAAAACTTCTAAACACAATAATAATCAGGCAAGTTCTGAAGTTACAAGGAGTGTGATATCGACAACCCCAGAAAGAGTAAGTCACGCTGATTCTAACAGTATGTGTATCAGGTGTTTGTATTTGACAAAATTATGACTGTTAGAAGAAGTAGTGCGATTTTTTTTAAGTTAATTGCACAAATGCACAATGGGTTAAGTTATCATTTAGACCACCCGTAGTAGAAATAAGGGTTTAGAGCTTGGGGTGGTGGGTGGACATGTAACATGTACGACAAGCATGCAGGTGACTGGAGTTTGCATTCTATTACAGTCCAAAAAATACTATTGCCATTTTTTTTACCGTAACCAAGGTCTTTCCCAAACTTTAACTAAACATTTTAGTTGCCTAACTTTAACCATGCCTTAACTATATTGTATTTGCCATGCACAGATATAGATTAATTCTAGGCACATTGTAACATTGTCATCAAATGTAATCCCCCAGCACCAAAGACACACAAGGAGGAAGCTATAACACAAGATATATTTTCTTACTGTAATGCAGATTGATGGACAAGTGACAGGAACAGGTAAGAAATGTAGGTATGTACGTAAGTAATCTTAAAATTTTGTTTAAATTAATGAACGGCACTATATTACTATTATTAGAAACATGCCACTTTATTTGCCTAAATAAAAGGCAAGACACTGGCAAAGTATGTTGTTTGCCAAAATGCCTATTGTTTTCTATGTAAGCCCTCTCCCCGGTGGTGTCATCATGGGCTGATGTGAATTGAGCAAACTGTACGCTACTGTCCTATTTCCCAGTGTTAACACGTCAGTGGTCCAGAAGAGCAACAACTTCATCATATTCACTCTCTGGTTCAGCATGTCCTGGCAACCGTACCATGACTACTTCTGTTTTCGCTATGGCCATCCAATGGTATGACACTGTGTGATATGGCTAGTGTGTGTTGCACTTACAATAGGAGATTCTCTACAACTCTACAGTGTTCGAGTTACATTTTATTCCCAGATGCATAAAATTGCTACTGAATATCTTAGTAAATGGAATATATGAATGACCTACCTACCATTTAATGCAAGCATTACATAGGACTTGGATGCATAAAATGCTAATGAGTGCATGTTGTAAATCTACTCTGGACATAATTAAAGGAGATGGTGATTGTGAATGTTAATGAGTAGCTAGCTCAGAACAACAAATACTTTTTTAGTAAATGAGGGATAAAAAGGTCAATTAAAAGCATTGGGTGAGAGCTTTCAGTCTACCAAAGGGTGGGATTTCTTATTGAAGGAACCCACATTCCACCAGTTGAGATTCATTCCTCTTAATCAGTGTTATGACATCTGACAAATAGCACTAATCCATTATAAAGCAAAAAGTATTTGGGCCTTTAGAGATTTTGATCACCATCCATATGGCTTTTTTTGAGCATGCATGTGTGAGTGTGCATGAAGGAAGAGGATTATTTGCTGTGTCGACACTTATTAAATTACACTGAGGAAGGGCTCAAGTGTTGGTGGGCCTTACACAGGCCTTTTTTTAAAAAAGAATTGCCTGTTGGAACACAGCACTGTGGGAGCATGCCTTCATGCATTCACACTCAGTCACCCAAAATGCACCAATTGCTCATTAGCTATGTTGGCTCTCAGTGCAAGCTTCCTGCATACCAAAGAGGAAGACAGAGTGGGTGAGACAAGAAAGAGAGTGATGGAGAATGAGAGAGGCAGCTGGAGAGACTGTATCTGTATCCTTTTGTGTCACAACAAGACTAAGTGTTTACAGCCATGCTAGCAGCTCTGTGAGATGGTATTTAGACACAGTGGTGCTTTGAGCAAAATGCATGCTAACATGCTCACAATAACAACGCTAACACACTGACGTTTAGCAGGTATAATGTTTACCATGCTTACCCTCTTAGTTCAGGGGCTCACCAAAATGTCTGTACAAAATATTGTGCCAATGTTGTAGATGTTGAGATATTTTGTTGTTGAGACACTTCACATGAAACCAAAAATGTCAGCTTCATGGTGGGGCTAGAGGTAAAGTCAGGGGATCACCAAAGTTAGTAGTTAGTAGTGTTATCCTTTGGGAACCATGAATGTCTGTATCAAATTTCATAGCAATCCATTTAATAGTTGTTGAGATATTTCAGTCTGGACCAATGTGGTGGACCCACCGACTGACCCACAGACAGACATCGGCATCGGCATCTGTGTGGCGACTGCGACTGTGGCTTAGTGGTAGAGCGGGTCGTCCACCAATTGGAAGGTCGGAGGTTCGATCACGGCTTCCCCCAGCCCACATATCGAGGTGTCCTTGGGCAAGACACTGAACCCCAAATTGCTCAAATTGTGAATGTGATATATAATGATATGTGGTATGTAGTTGAAGCACTTTGAAAGAAAGACTAGAAAGGCACTAATATAAGTACAGTCCATTTACCATTGCTAGTGTAGCCAAAAACATCTGTGTTCCGATCTACACCAGAAGTGTTTGGAGCGTAAACTAGAAAAGGTTAGAAATCAACCAACTAACCTGCCTCATTTTCTTTGTTCAATTGTTTTCTACTGCCATTTATACTCTTCATATAGTGTATGTACAAGTTTATAATATTATGATATTTGAACCATACCTAAATAATCTAGTAATAAAGCATGAACTATATTTGCACTATTTTTATACTACTATTACATTTAACTGTCTAAACATAATCAAAATACAAACTATGTAAGTGTTAATGGTCTGGGTGGAAATAAATAATAGAAATAGGATAGGAGGGGTTTTAACTGTAAGTACAATTCAGAATAGCTCACTGGGCCATAGTGAAGGACAGTTTTGTAAAATGAAATGAGCATAGAAAGGGATAATGGGATGAGATCCAAATGAAAATAACGTTTTCACGTTGGTGTCCATGATTAAAATGAGAAAGCTAATGACAAAATTCGAAAAGCTCTCATGGCTATATTGCTTGTACTTTTGAGACAGTCCTTAACTTCAGCTCTCTTTTTCCAATCTACCGTCAAGGCACAGTTTTCAAAGCACCATGCTTCAATATTGGATCATGAGGGGAAAAATAACACCTGTGCAACATCTGGCAAGCCATGTACAACAAATTAATGGTCCTATTCTAAAGTTACTAAGGATGAACCTTGCATTTGTTGTATTGTTGTATTTTTTTATTTTGGCCTAACACATGCTGGATCAGCTACTGGCTGTTACTTTTCACAACAATTGCTGGATTTCTCTAAATATTCAAGAAAAAGTCGTAATGTGATAATTCTATGGCAAGGTTTGAAATAATTACAAGCGCCTTTTTTCTATGATTTCTGAGAATATTTATGGACATTTATCCTCAATGGAAATTGGAGATCTTTTTATCACTGGAAAGAGTGAGTTATTTTGACAATAGGTGGCAAGAGGTGTGAGTCCGAGGAGGCAAACTGGTGTTTGGTGATAAATCAGCTCATTGGGGAGGGTTGGGGGGCAACTAATATGGATGTTGTTTGCATCTGTTCAGATCGCATTATCTGTTCATTTAATAATGTATTTGTAATCCCTAAGATATACAAGAACAAAACAGCAACTGCTATAGTGGGGAAGCAGGCTTTTGACCAAGAGAGGTTTGTGTAAGTCCTGCCTGCGCCCCACTGAGGTCCAACCCAAGTCCTTAAAAGGTTTGTAAGGTATCCTCGCCAGGAAGAGCAGTAGTCTAAATTGACTTTTATGTGCACAAGAAAATAATATATAAAAATTTTCATTGGTTTCACTCTTAGTTCATCCTGAAACTTCAATGATCAACTTGGGCTCAATGATCAATGTGGTATGTTTGGGCACCCTTGGCATGAAAAATCTGAAACATCTGGACTAGGTCACAATCCAAAATGAATGCTAGTCAGATCTTTCTCTTTTTTAAATGATTCCTAAGGTGCTCTTGAGCAAGACAGTTACAGCTGTGTAGCTAAATTTAAAAGACTCATATTGCATTTCTCCGGTATGAATGTGGCAGCTTTATGGTCAAATATAGCGAGGCTGCAAAAGAGGATGCACACTCACAATGGAAAAGGACCTCCAAAAGAGAGAAGACGGACAGAACAGGAACAAGAGAGACCAATAAGAATTAGAAAAGGAGAGACTGAGATAGAGAAAATAATCTGAAGGAGGAGGGAGGAGGTTCATGCCTAGCTGAGCTCTTTATCTGAGCTCTCACCTGAACAACTGCTGTCTATCACTTCTTCAGACTGCCACAGATGACAATGACAACACTGCTGCTGGTGCCAAAAATACCACAGCAGTAGACAACAACACCGGTGTCAACAAGGCAGAACAGGGGCTGATTGGAAACTCCTCCATGTCCAGATAATTAAGGGTAATAAAATCAGTCTCAACCTTACAGGTTCTCCCAAGTTCCACATCCATAAACAAGGAGGATAAAAAGTCAGACACTCTTACATAACAATGTCACAAAGCTTTAATATTAAACAAAGCTAAAAGTCTAAAGCTCTGCCAGTTGATGATTTTGCTCTTTTTAGTGTCCAGATAACAGAGTCACAGCAGCATTCATTCATGCGTCTTTGTGAAACAGGTGGTTCTGAAAACTTGGTGACGTAGTGATAACTTGGGATCTCTGTTGCTAACTGGAAAATAAGATGACACAGGTAACTCAAGGGAATGTATTAGTAGAATCGACTCCTATCGACCACAATGCAGCTCTTTTGTGGAGCAGTTTACACTCTAGCAGAGCACCATTATATAAAACTGGATGATGTGGAAGAAGAATATCTGGCAACTTTAAAAAAAAAAAAAACCTTTAACACTATAATTTAAGTCCCCCAATTTAGCATTTATAAGCAGTATACAAATGTAGCAGGGGGGCACTAGGACCTATGCTCTGGATGAGAACCTGAGAAAACCTGATCCAAGGCAAAGCACAGACTGCTGTTTATTTTAGTATTGTTAGTGTTAGGAAACATAATCACAACTTGGGGAACAGGTTAGTGGACAGAACATTTATTCATCCAGATGATTAGAAGAGAGAGCATTCTGGAAATATCTTTATGATGAGCTATAGTAGCTTCATCTGTGGTTGACGTTTTTCTCTGTTCCTTTAAAGATCAAAGCTGTCAGGATGGTTTGCAAGTAGTCAATGGCAAGAATTTGCACGGTCAAAGGTAAACTCAGAATGCAAGTTTACTTCATCTCTATGAGCAAATCCACTGATTGCAGCAATTCCATTGAAATAAATAGATTCCATTCTAAAATTTTGCTGTCATAAATGTTGGTGTGACCTGGCCTTTACATCCATATCAATACGTGTTTGTTTACATATATTACATACGTAAACAGACAAGAATACATGTCTAGCTTCACTGTCTGTATAATGGCGACCTTTCTGAAAGACTTGCTTCTTGCTCATAATGGAAATCAATCAATGTAAGAGGTTGTGACACGTATTTGCATCATAGAATATTAACCACATGATTGACAGGCCCTCTGTCACTAAAAAATATTAATTCACTCTCTGTGTGCTTCCATGAACATGGCTGGTGAAATTATTTTCCACTATGGAGCAGTGTTTCAGCAGAACTCAGTGGAGAGAGATTATAAGAATATAGTGTGAGAACAACAAGCCATGATCAATGCATCTATTTGGCAATATTCTTAAAATCAGTGCTTCACAAAGTGGGTTCTGGGGCCCCTCAGCAGTTCTTGAAAGGTTTCCTGGAAGGATAATGAAATGTGTCATCTTCCCAGCTGTGCGGTTTTCCACTAAATAGTATCCAATGACACAATTCTTCTCAGACGGGGGGTTTCTTGGTCAAATTCATATCTGTTGGGAAGTCTTAGCCAAGATCACGGACAACATCCCCATGCTCTTAACATCTCACCATGCCCCACTTATCATGACTGAAACCATGCCATGTTCAAGATCATTCCCTTTCTTTTCATTTTTAAACTGCCTATCCTGTTCAGGGTCATGTGAGGCTGGAGCCTAATTCTCATTTCATTCTAAATAAAACACTGTGGTCCCATTACCCACTGTGGGTTCTGGAAATGTTTCTATCCCTCATTATCATGACTACCTCAGTGTGGTTCTATATTCAGCCAGTATGAAAATGTAACAACCCAAGAATATCATATAAGGATACTGTGGGTAACATTGGTTAACAAAATTAACACTGGATGCTCTAGATGTTAGAGATTAATTGACATATAGTATTATTTATTTGTGCCCTAAGGTTCAGTGCTGCAAACCAGAGCAATGAGAGCAAAAACTGAACTCACAGTTGTAGTGCTTCAGAGTGTTACTGTTTATTTGACTCTTGAGGGACTGCTAACACTAGCACAATCAAGATATACTGTTCTTACTTTCAACCCTTAAAGCTCTACCACTGCCTTATATTAACAGTGGATCAAATCAATGAGTGTACTACAAAAGAAGTCACTAGTAGTGACAGAATTATCACCTGACTTTCTCCTCAGCGCTTAAGAGCATTTTAGCATCTTTTAGCTCATTGTTTTGGTTTTAAGGCCCACAGCTTTACTGTTATGATTCATTCTCACTGTTCATTGGCATGGTAGTGTACAGTGAGTTCTGATAATAGCGTTTTCTGTATACTGTTTGGTGCTGAGCAGGTAGTGTACAGTGAGTTTATCAGAACTCACTGTACACTACCTGCTCAGCACCAAACAGTATACAGAAAACGCTATTAACTATCTGATACACATAGAAGACTATTTAGCAGCTAAAGAGCCAGATATTGTTTTCAGGAGTTGGTGTAGACCAAAAACAGGGATTGGGTGACCAGAAACAAAAGTCCAAATAAATACTAATCTTGCTCTGTACTGATAGGTATAAATAGACAATTGTTTACTGGGACATAAGCCACAGCAACTTAAATAGGAGGTAATATTAAATCAGTGTTGTGTTTACAGCTTTTTCTGCTGCCCCAAAGTGGCAAAATAAATCCTCTAATGCAACTTTAACTTTTTGGTTTTCATTTCTGCATGAAATTACTACTGATTTTACATTTTAATTTTTAATATTACTTAGTTTAATTATTATTATTATTATTACCTTACCTTTGTCTACTATTATTCTTCTGTGTTGTGTTTTTTTGGAAGCAAATGCCAAAACACATTCTTTGTATGCTTGCACTGGCTAATAAAACAGATTCTGTTTGTATGGGCTATGTCATGCTGACATTAAATCCCAAAACCAATAATCATACAGATATAAAAAAATATCTTGTGTAAATAGTGAATGCATCAGTATTTGACGACTTGTGAATGGTAACCGGGGTTGGTCTTCTCAGCCCTAACCCAAGCACTACGTCTGGGATGGCTTGTGTCCACAAAATGACAAAATTGAACATTTGTCGAAGTGCTAAACCAAATACAATGCTGAAAAGGTCTCAACTTGGAGAGTAACATATGTCAGTATGAAGATTCTTCATGGCTCCTGCTTTGAAATACTGACCTTTGAATCTTGATCTCACATGGGATCAACTGTTATAAGGAGCTCTTGACCTCAGCTATCATGTGAATATAGTCAACAATTGGGGGCACTTTCGAATATGGGTATTATGTATAAAATTAATTTTCACCCATTTAACAATTAGACATTTAAGCTCTGACTACACAAATGTGTTTACCATCCCCTTTAAACACCCCAGTGTACTCTCAAAGTTTTTACAACTTCAAATACTAGGGAAAAAACTACAATTCCATAGAACCATGCAGCCTGATACAAATCAGCACCACAGTTGTAGTTATTCTGGTTAGGGTCTTAAAAAGATATATCTACTAAATATATCAAATATCTAGTACAGCTAAACTAGTAATTATACTTCATCTAGATGATCTATGTTTAGAAAAAAGCTGGCTGTCGAGGTGGTGTCCAGCAACAGATGTGGGCTTTGTAGATAATTGGCGGACTTTTTGGGGAAGACCTGGTCTGATTAGGAGAGACAGCATTTATCCCGTTTTGGATGGAGCAGCGCTCATAGCCAGAAATTTGACAGAGTTTATTAGTGGACCAAAACCATGACAACTCAGAGTTCAGATCAGGAGGCAGAGTTGCAGTCCTACACGCTTCTCTGCGCTTCCAGAGCAGTTGCCCACCCAAAACTCCTTAGTGACGGTGTCTGCCCCCTGACCACTTAAATTAATATCTATCTAAATCTAAAGTTAACAGAAGAGGAGTTATACATAAAAACCTAAACAACAGCAGCAGCAGCTGCTGAAATAGCACAACAAAAGAGGCAAATTAAATGTGGACTCTTAAACATCAGATCTCTGTCATCTAAACCTGTACTAGTGAACGATTTAAAATCAGAGTATCATATTGACTTATTTTGTCTTACTGAAACCTGGCTGGGTCATGAAAAATATGTTAGCCTAAATGAATCCACTCCGTCGAGTTATATTAATGCTCATATTCCTCGAGGCACTGGCCGAGGAGGTGGAGTTGCAGCCATCTTCGACTCAAGCTTATTAATCAACCCTAAACCTAAACTAAATTATAGCTCATTCGAAAGCCTTGTTCTTAGTCTTTCACACCCGACCTGGAAAACACGACAGCCAATTCTATTTGTTACAGTGTACCACGCACCTGGTCCTTATTTTGAATTTTTATCTGAATATCTTGAGTTTTTATCAAGTTTAGTCCTTAAAACAGATAAAGTAATTATTGTAGGTGATGTCAATATTCATGTGGATGTTGAAAATGATAGCCTTAGTACTGCGTTTATCTCATTATTAGATGTGATTGGCTTTTGTCCGAGTGTACATGAAGCCATTCACTGTTTTAACCACACCCTCGACCTTGTTCTGGTATATGGCATTGAAATTGAACATTTAATAGTCTTTCCACGGAATCCTTCTTTATCGGACCATTATTTAATAACTTTTGAAATGCTATTACTGGACTACATGCCATTAGGCAACAATTCTTACTCTAGATGTCTATCTGATATTGCTGTAGCTAAATTTAAGGAAGCACTTTCATCTGCATTTAATTCAATGTTATGTCTCAATATAACAGAGGACTCCTATGCAAATCGCAGCCCCTCCCAAATTGACCATCTAGTTGATAGTGCTGCAGGCTCACTGCGAACAACACTCGATTCTATCACTCCTCTAAAAAAGAAGATAATAAAACAAAGAAGGTTAGCTCTATGGTATAACGCCCAAACCCGCAAATTAAAGCAAACATCACGACAACTTGAAAGGAAATGGAGTTCCAACAACCTGGAAGAATCTAGTTTAGTCTGGCAAGATAGTCTTAAAACATATAGGAAGGCCCAATGTAATGCCAGAGCAGCTTACTACTCATCATTAATAGAGGAAAATAAAAACAACCCCAGGTTTCTCTTCAGCACTGTAGCCAGGCTGACAGAGATTCACAGCTCTATTGAACCATGTATTCCTATAGCTCTCAGTAGTAACAACTTCATGAGCTTCTTTAATGATAAAATTTTAACTATTAGAGAAAAAAATCATCAAGTCCTACCTTTAACCGGTGCCAACTTGTCTTCAAACACAGGAACCTTGGAAACAGCTGTAGAGCCTGATGTGTGTTTTGGCTGTTTTGCTCCTGTCGATCTTCTTCAGCTGACATCGACGATTAATTCATCTAAGCCATCAACCTGTCTCTTAGACCCCATTCCAACTAGGCTGCTTAAAGATGTTTTACCCTTAATTAGCACTTCTTTACTGGATATGATCAATCTGTCTTCATTAACAGGCTATGTCCCACAGTCTTTTAAAATGGCTGTAATTAAACCTCTTCTTTAATAGCCCACTCTTGATCCTGGGGTTTTAGCAACTATAGACCTATATCTAACCTCCTATTTCTCTCTCTCTTGAGAAAGCAGTCACCAATCAGTTGTGTGACTTCCTAAATAACCATAGTTTATTTGAGGATTTTCAGTCAGGATTTAGAGTGCATCATAGCACAGAGACAGCACTGGTGAAAATTACAAATGACCTTTTAATTGCATCAGACAATGGACTTGCCTCTGTACTTGTGTTGTTAGATCTTAGTGCTGCATTTGACACCATTGACCATCACATCCTACTACAGAGACTGGAACATGTAATTGGCATTAAAGGAGTCGCACTAAGCTGGTTTAAATCCTATCTATCAGATCGATCTCAGTTTGTACATGTTAACGATGAGTCCTCCGTGCACGCCAAAGTTAGTCACGGAGTTCCACAAGGTTCTGTGCTTGGACTGATTCTATTCACCTTATATATGCTTCCTCTAGGCAATATTATTAGGAAACACTCCATAAACTTTCATTGCTATGCAGATGATACCCAATTATATCTATCGATCAAGCCAGATGAAACTAACCAGTTAACTAAACTTCAGGCATGCCTTAAGGACATAAAGACCTGGATGACCTGCAACTTTCTGATGTTAAACTCTGACAAAACTGAAGTTATTGTACTTGGTCCCAAACACCTCCGAGACACATTATCTAAAGATATAGTTACTCTAGATGGCATTGCCCTGGCCTCCAGCAGCACCGTAAGGAATCTCGGAGTTATCTTTGATCAATATTTATCCTTTAACTCCCACATGAAAGAAACTTCAAGGACTGCCTTTTTTCACCTAAATAACGTCAAAAATTAGGCACATCCTGTCTCAAAATGATACCGAAAAATTAGTCCATGCATTTGTTACTTCTACGCTGGACTACTGCAATTCCTTATTATCCGGCTGCCTGAATAAGTCCCTTAAGACTCTCCAGTTGATCCAGAATGCTGCGGCATGTGTACTTACAAGAACTAGGAAAAGAGATCATATCTCTCCAATATTAGCTTTTCTGCACTGGCTCCATGTAAAATCCAGAATAGAATTTAAAATCCTTCTCCTCACCTACAAAGCTTGTAATGGTCTGGCACCATCGTATCTTAAAGATCTCATAATACCATATTATCAGACTAGAACACTGCGCTCCCAGGATGTAGGGTTACTTGTGGTTCCTAGAGTCTCCAAAAGTAGAATAGGAGCCAGAGCCTTCATTTATCAAGCTCCTCTCCTGTGGAATCAGATCCCAGTTTAAGTTTGGGAGGCAGACACCATCTCCACATTTAAGAGTAGGCTTAAGACTTTCCTCTTTGATAAAGTTTACAGTCAGGCATGGCTCGGGTGAGTCCTGAAACATCCCTTAGTTATCCTTCTTTAGGCCTAGACTGCTGGGAGACTTCCCATGATCCACTGAGCTCCTCTCTCCACTGCTCCCTCTCCATCTGTATGCATTTTTATCCCATTAATACATGTTACTCAACATCTTCTCTCTCGTGTAGTTTTGTGCTTTCTCTCTCCTTCTGTAACTTTCAGCAGGTATTTCTGACACCAGAGTTGCAGAGTCTGGATCTGTGAGTGAGGGCCACCTGCTCTCTCTCTCTCAACCTGCAGCGGCGGATGGCTGCCCACCCTGAGTTTGGATCTGTCCGAGGTTTCTGCCTCTTAAAGGAAGTTTTTCCTTGTCACTGTCGCCAAGGGGATTTGTTGGGTCTCTGTAAATATTATAAAGAGTACAGTACACACTTGCTCTAGAGGAAATGTGCAATGAGATAACTTCTCTAGGATTAAGACATTCCTCTTTGATAAAGCTTATAGTTAGGGCTGGCTTGGGTGAGTCCTGAACCATCCCTTAGTTATGCTGCTATAGGCCTAGACTGCCAGGAGACTCATTTTTATCCCATTACTGCATGCTACTAACTCAACATATTCTCTCTCCCATAGTTTTATACTTTTTCATTTCTCTCTCTCCTTCTGTCGCTTTCAGCAAGTATTTCTGCCTCCGGAGCTGCAGAGACTGGATCTGTGATTGAGGGCCCCCGTGTTCCTGCTCGACAACTGCTACTACAGTTGTTGTTATTGGCTCTGTTACTAATACTGACATTATTCTTCCTATAGCTGTCATTTCTATTATTACTAATTTATTAATATTAACACTACAATTACTATTCTACTATTTACAAAACAAAAATTCTATGTGGTCTTTGCATTGTGCCTCCTTCTTCAGATGAGCAGCTGGGCAGAGGTGCAGGCGAGCAGCTTGGCAGCGGTGCAGACGAGCAGCTGGGCAGCGGTGCAGGCGAGCCGCTGGTTTGCAGGCTGATGACTGGCAGACGAATAACCTGCTGGAATGCCGAACACCTCTTTGAAGTGTTTTGTTGAGAGATTGGGCGACGGGTCCGTTTTGTGACTATAAGGATTCTGCCCACTGGTGTGCTCGTCCGTGTAACTGAGAGAAGATGAAAGCTACCTTGGATTGATCATCGGGGTACAAGTGCAGCTGCATCTCCAGGACCAGTGAGCACAACATTAGGAAACCGTTGCAGTCCTCTGCCTAGCCAGAGAAGGGCGCTGGTTTGGCCATGGGACTGGCATACACCGGTGGTGAAGGAGTGACTGCGGAAGTGACGGAAGTGATGGCTGGAGTGGATGTTGGTGGATTGGCGGAGAGAAATCATCAGAGACCCTCCACCAGGTCTTGAAAGGGGTCCGTGGAGCTCATGCTGTAATCCCACGGTTGGGTCCGACCTTCTGTTACAGACAGATAGGCAGAAGACACCGATATGGCAACAGATAGATATTTATTCGATAACAGCAATGAGTAGACAGGTATGCATGGAAGCTCACAACCAGATGATGATGTACGGAGATGGGGAAAACAGGAGCAGGATGGAGTGGAAAACACGCTGTAGTAGAATCATGCTGTAATAGAATCACGCTGGAGTAGAATCTAGAAGTAGTGGAGAATCCCATGTAGAGTCCTTCATAGTGTGTGTTAGTGTGTGTTGAGAAAATGTTGACAATATCATTGAAAGAAAACCTTAACATGGGAATTAACAGTGAGGAAAATACTCGGTTCTCCAATGGGACTTATGCTCACAGCATCTTATAGCGCCTCTGTCAGGTTAATATTGGAGTGAATGGACGTCCGGAGCAGTTGCTCTGAGCATCTAATATTGCTGTGGATGGTTTTACATTGGAGTTAATTGAAAGCCCGGTGCGTCTCATACAGACGCTCAAGGGTACCTTGTGTGTCTGTATGAGACGCCAAAGGGCATTACAAAATGTCTGTATTTAATGACCTGGGAATGAGAACAAGTTGGCAACGTCACGTCATGCACGCACACACGCTTCTTACCCATAATCACTGCGCTTTCACTCATTTCACCTGTTACCGGACTACTGTAAGTAAGAATCTCAACCCAAGGGGTGTTCATTTGTTCAAAACACAAAATAATATTGCTGTTATTTCTTCCATTGTAGCCCAGTCTCTGTAGCGTTTAAACCCCGGAGATTAGGTTGAGTGTGTTAGTGTGTTGCATTAACTTTTACACAGCTACCCGCTAACCAGTCGCCAAATGCAGCTTGCTAACGCTAGTAGTTAGCTAGCCAGCTAAATGACAACTAGCTGTCCCCGGCACAGTTGGATTGTGGCACTGCCAGCTACCAAAATCAGTTTAATGCATGTATTTTCCCATGTGTTGTGAAGACAGTAATTAACAAAGAGTTGTTGCAGTGGTTTAAGTGCGATTCAAAGTCCAAGGCAAATGTCAGAACAGTAACTAAGTAGAGTTACCGCCATCAGGGTTGGACTAGAATAAAAAAAGTGACCCTGGAATTTTTCCAGAGGACTGGCCAGTGGGGACGACCCAATTCCACTCACGTTGCGAACCGACCGGTCAGACCTAAAACAATAAAGGCATAATCAAATAGAAAGATGACCCATCACCAACCTACAGATAGAGTATCCTGCAACACTATGGTGCCTTTTGTAAGGGCTTTGTTTTTCTAGAAGACACTTAACTCATCATGAGATAAGAAGATTATTGTTACTTTAGTAATTTGTGACATTGAGAAGAGATAGCAATGGATAACATTAAAAGCACTTCACACAGCAGTACAGAACAAGACTGTGTTTCCACTGTTTGTAGGCCTACACACAAATTATATTTGTGTAGGTACTTGCTTGTATCAAGTGAATGTGGCATCTGATATTTGTACAGTAAAGGTTGATTTGTATTTTACATAGTGGTTGTGATTAGGTTAGATAAAGATTGAATTCTTCTTCTTTTCCTTTCGGCTGTTCCCTTTCAGGGGTCGCCACAGCAAATCATGTGTCTCCATCTAACCCTGTTCTCTGCATCCTCTTCACTCACACCAATTAACTTCATGTCCTCTCTCACTACATCCATAAATCTCCTCTTTGGTCTTCTTCTAGACCTCCTGCCTGGCAGCTCCAACCTCAGCATCCTTCTACCAATACATTCACAGTCTCTCCTCTGAACATGTCCAAACCACCTCAGTCTGGCCTCTCTGACTTTATCTCCGAAACATCTATCATGAGCTGTCCCTCTGATGTACTCATTCCTGATCCTGTCCATCCTCGTCACTCCCAAAGAGAACCTCAACATCTTAAGCTCTGCTACCTCCAGCTCTGCCTCTTGTCTTTTCTTCAGTGCCACTGTCTCTAAGCTGTACAACATCGCTGGTCTCACCACCGTCTTGAACACCTTTCCTTTCATTCTTGCTGATACTCTTTTATCACACAACACACCTGACACTTTTCTCCACCCGTTCCAACCTGCTTGCACACACCTCTTCACCTCTTTTCCACAGTCTCCATTGCTCTGAACTGTTGACCCTAAGTACTTAAAGTCCTGCACCTTCTTCACCTCTGCTCCCTGTAACCTCACCGTTCCACCTGGGTCCATCTCATTGACACACATGTATTCTGTTTTACTGCGGCTAAGCTTCATTCCTCTGTTTTCCAGAGCAGACCTCCATCTCTCTAGATTTTCCTCCACCTGCTCCCTGCTCTCACTACAAATCACAATGTCATCCGCAAACATCGTAGTCCATGGAGATTCCTGTCTAACCTCATCTGTCAGCCTGTCCATCACCAGAGCAAACAAGAAGAGGCTCAGAGCCGATCCTTGATGCAGACCCACCTCCACCTTGAACTCCCCTGTCACACCTACAGCACACCTCACCACGGTCTTACAGCTCTCATACATGTCCTGCACCACTCTAACATACTTCTCTGCCACTCCAGACTTCCTCATACAATACCACAGCTCCTCTCTCGGCACCCTGTCATACGCTTTCTCTAATGCAACTCCCTATGACCTTCTCTGTACTTCTCCATCAGCATCCTCAAAGCAAATACTGCATCTGTTATACTCTTTCTAGGCATGAAACCATATTGCTGCTCACAAATGCTCACCTCTGCCCTTAGTCTAGCTTCCACTACTCTTTCCCACAACTTCATTGTATGGCTCATCACCTTTATTCCTCTGTAGTTGCCACAGCTCTGCACATATCCCTTGTTCTTAAAAATTGGCACCAGTACACTTCTCCTCTCACTCTCCAAGATCTTGATAAACAAACTAGTCAGAAACTCTACTGCCACCTCTCCTAGACACTTCCATACCTCCACAGGTATGTCATCAGGACCAACTGCCTTTCAACTCTTCATCCTCTTCAACGTCCTCCTCACTTCACTCTTGCTAATCTTTGATATTTCCTGCTCCACACCAGTCACCTCTTCTACTCTTCGTTCCCTTTCATTTTCCTCATTCATCAACTCTTCAAAGTACTCCTTCCATCTTCCCATCACACTCCTGGCACCTGCCAATACATTTCCATCCTTATCTTTAATCACCCTAACCTGCTGCACATCCTTCCGATCTCTATCTCTTTGTCTGGCCAACCTGTACAAATCCACCTCTCCCTCTTAAGTGTCCAACCTAGCATACAAGTCCTCATATGCTCTTTGTTTGGCCTTTGCCACCTCTACCTTCACCTTACGCTGCATCTCCCTGTACTCCTGTCTACTCTCTTCAGTCCTCTCAGCGTCCCACTTCTTCTTAGCTAACTGCTTTCTCTGTATACACTCCTGCACTTCCTCGTTCCACCACTAAGTCTCCTTGTCCGCTTTCCTCTTTACAGATGACACACCGAGTACCCTTCTACCTGTCTCCCTGATCACATTAGCTGTAGTGGTCCAGTCATCTGGGAGCACTTCCTGACCACCCAGAGTCTGTCTCAGCTCCTCCCTGAAAACTACACAACATTCTTCCTTTTTCAACTTCCACCACTTCGTCCTCTGCTCTGCCTTTGTCTTCTTCATCTTCCTCACCACCAGTCATTTTACACACTACTATCCTGTGTTGTCTGGCTACACTCTCCCCTACCACTACTTTACAGTCACTGGTCTCTTTTAGATTACAACGTCTACACAAGATGTAGTCCACCTGAGTGCTTCTACTTCTGCTCTTATATGTCACCCTATGTTCGTGCCTCTTCTGGAATAAAGTGTTCACCACAGCCATTTCCATGCTCTTTGCAAAGTCTACGACCATCTGTCCTTCTGCGGTCCTGTCCTGAAGACCAAACCTGCCCATCACATTCTCATCACCTCTGTTCCCTTCACCTACATGCCCATTGAAATCTGCACCAATCACCACTCTCTCACCTCTGGGGATGCTCTGCATCACTTCATCTAACTCACTCCAGAATTTCTCCTTCTCTTCTAACTCACATCCTACCTGTGGGGCATAACCACTCACAACATTGAACATCACCCCTTCAATTTCCAGCTTCAGACTCATCAACCTGTCTGATACTCTTTTCACCTCTAGAACATTCCTCACAAACTCCTCTTTCAGGATAACTCCTACTCCATTTCTCTTCCTATCTGACCCATGGAAGAACAACTTGAACCCTGCTCCTAAGCTTCTAGCCTTGCTACCTTTCCACCTGGTCTCCTGGACACACAGTATGACCACCTTCCTTCTCTGCATCATGTCAATCAACTCTCTAGCCTTCCCTGTCATAGTCCCAACATTCAAAGTCCCTACTGTCAGTCCTACATTCTTAGCTTTCCTCATCTCTGTCTGCCTACGAACACACCTTCCTCCTCTCCTTCTTTGTCTTTGACCAACAGTAGTCCAATTTCCACCGGTACCCTGTAGGTCAACAGCACCGGTGGCGGTCGTTGTTAACCCGGGCCCTGACCGATCCAGTATGGAAGTCATTTTCACGATTTGCATTTTTAATTTGGCATGTGTTTTACGTCGGATGCCCTTCCTGACACAACCCTCTGCATTTATCCAGACTTGGGACTGGCACAAGAAGACACTGGCTTGTGCCCCCTTGTGGTTGCATTTTAGATAAAGATTGAATTAATAATTACAATATTTTGGTCATAGTAATTAAGAAATGCTCATTTATTTTAAAGGCTATTCTAATAATATTTTTCTTTTTCCTGTTTTACAGCTTTACTGCAACACTTAGACACCAACAACCCACACATACACACACACGTGCAAATAAAAACATCAGCACTTGAGCCTGTCTCTCTCTCTCACTCGTCTCTTTCAATCACTCTTTCTCATTGATTCAGTTGGGCTTTATTGGCATGAGATGTTACCATTACCAAACCATGTGTGAAATAAAAACAGAAACAGAAAAGACTGTGCTATTAGAATATATACAGATAAGGTAAATATTGTTGCAGCATGTTGATACATATTGAGCAGCAAAATATGCCCTATCTGCTTCTCCTAGGACAAATTTTAATTTTGAGAGGTCATTTAGCTCTTTGAAATCTGATATTACAGAGTTGAACTTGTAAATACATTGATTTGTATTGAGTATTGAATGGTGTACATTGTAGGAGGAAGTGCATCTCTGTCTCAACCTCACCTGTCGAACAGTGACCACATATTCTGTTTTCTTTTGGTTGCCAGTATTCTTATGTGTCTTCCGTTTTCAATTGCCAGTTTGTGCTTACTGGTGCTTGTACTTGGTTAGGATCTCTCTGCTTTTTATCTCTGAAAGTATAGAGATATTCTGCCAATTCAAAATCTCTTTTTAGGGCCAGATTCTGATCTTTGGCTTTTAGTGTCTTTTTTTCCAATGGTCCAAATAGGTTTCTTTACATTGCATTAGAATTTGGTTTACACTGATTTTTGGTTTTTGGAAAGCAGTGTTGTTGTGAGACTGGTCAGAGTGTGTCTGAGAGGGGGCAGTTAGTCTCAGCACCAACAGACATAGGGGACACTTTTCTGGGTTCAGCTCTTGGGTTTGGAGGGCTTTGGAATGGAGGGTGTCTAGGGGGCTGGTTATTAAAAAATTTGACCGCTCTTTATTGAATGTTAATTATCAGTGTGAATCTGCCTATTTCTGCTCTACATGCATTTGTTCGTCTTTTTCTGTGTACGTGTAAAATATCGTAGAAAAGGTTTCAGTCGTAGTCATCTGGACACTGTTTTCAGAATCAAGACGTTTCGGCTCCCATCCGGAAGTCATTCTCAATTGTGAAAAAATTGGACGGAACTGGAAATTTAAGCTACTCTGAGTTACATAAGCCCTGCCCTCAGGAGGGAATATGCCTGAGTATCTGTTAATAGCTAGTTTCACCTGAAACTGACCTAATAGCTTCAAGATGGCCCAGTAATCAGTAATCAGGCCTATTGTTCTCTGGCTGCATCTACTTCATCACTGTTAAGTGCCTGATTAGCATGTGATAGGCGTGACCAAGGTGATAATACACTCTGATAGACTTTGGGCAGATTAAATCTCAGACCACCATTTCTGTTCAAAGAGGGGTTCTCTTTCTTCACAAAAATGGCTTCCTTGACGCCCGTTCAAACCAACTCTTCTCTCTACTAAGAATCTTCACCTCGCTGTCTTCAAATGTGTGGTTTGTAGCTTTTAAATGCAAATGCACGGCGCTCTGTAATCCTGAGTTAGCGTGTCGTCTGTGCTGATAAAGTCTTTTGTGAAGTGGCTGTTTGATTTCGCCTATGTACCGTTCTTTGCAGTTTTCCTCACTGCACTGAATGGAGTAGACAACATTGCTCTGTTTCTGTGTGGGTAACTTGTCCTTAGGGTGAACGAGTTTCTGTCTTAAAGTGTTGCCTGGTTTAAAGAAGACAGGAACATCGTGCTGTCTAAAGATCCTTTGTAGTTTTTCAGACAGTCTGGATACATAAGGAATGGAGACACCGTTCCTTCTTGGTTCAGTTACACTTTTGTCCTGTTTTTTGGCTCTTTTAACTTTGTTGATAGCCCAAGTAGGATAACCACAGGCTGAGAGTGCATTCTGGACATGCCTTTCCTCTTTCTTCTTACCCTCTGAGCCTGTGGGCACTTCTTTGGCTCTGTGTTGTAATGTCCGGATTACACCCAGCTTGTGCTGTAGTGGATGGTGTGAGTCAAAGAGCAGGTATTGATCCGTATGTGTTGGTTTCCTGTACACTTCTATCTGGAGCTTTCCGTCCTCTCCTCTGAGAGTAGAACAATCAAGAAAGGCCAAGTGGTTCTCTTTTGCATCCTCACACGTGAACTTGATGTTGGGGTCCACCATATTAATATGCTCTGAGAAAGCTTCCAAGTCTTGTTTCTTGATTTTCACAAAGGTGTCATCCACGTAACGGTACCAATGACTTGGTGGTGTGCCCGGGAAAGAGGATAATGCCTTCTTCTCAAACTGTTCCATGTACAGGTTGGCCACAATGGGAGAGACCGGAGAGCCCATAGCACAGCCGTGAATCTGTCTGTAGAAGTGTCCCCGGAATTGGAAGTAGGTTGTGTTGAGACAGATGTCTAATAGTTTACATATGTGTTCAGGTGTAAGCTTGGTCCTTTGCTGCAAGGTGGAGTCCTCCTACAGTCTTCTCATCACCGCTGTCACTGCTTCTGAGGTTGGGATGCAAGTGAACAAGGACACTACATCATAAGAAACCATAACGTCATCTGGGTCCAACTGGAGATGTTTCACTTTGTCCACAAATTTCCGTGTGTTTTCCACATGATGTACTGTGTTCCCCACCAACGGAGCCAAGATTGTAGTCAAATGTTTGGCTATGTTGTATGTGATGGAATCTGTGCTGCAAACGATGGGTCTGAGTGGAACATTCTCTTTGTGAATTTTGGGAAGGCCATAGATGCAGGGAATGGCTTCCCCAGGGTATAGTCTGTAGTACAGAGGCCTGTCTATCACCTCCTCCTTCTCAAGCTTCTGTAGACAGTCTATAACCTTCTTCTTGTAGCCATTGGTTGGATCTCTTTTAAGTTTTTGATATGTGGTTGTGTCTTCAAGAAGGTTGTTGACCTTGGTTTCATAATCGGCTGTGTTCAGAATCACAGTGCAGCGACCCTTGTCTGCTGGTAGAATGTTTATGCTGTGATCCTTCTGCAGTGCTGAGAGTGCCCTCCTCTCTTCGGATGTAATGTTGGAAGGAGGTGGTTTGGCACTCTTTAATGTTGCAGTGACACGTAGCCTCAGGTCTGCAGCCTCTGCTTCAGTCATGTTGTTCTTCCTAATGGCTGTTTCTGTGGCTGTGATGTAGTCCACTGTAGGGATGTGGTTGGATGTAACTGAAAAGTTGAGCCCTTTGGAGAGCACATCTTTTTCTGCCTCTGTCAGGATGCGGTCTGATAAGTTTTTGATCCAATTGTTTCTGTTGATACATGTCTCCCTTTGTTCACTCCCTGATCTCCTGTTGTGCTGCTCCTTTCCTAGATTCCTCTTATTCAAAAGGATGTTAAATTTCTTAATTTGCCGCTTCTTGCTCTTCCTATGTTGTGTATTTGCTCTGTACTACAGACTATACCCTGGGGAAGCCATTCCCTGCATCTATGGCCTTCCCAAAATTCACAAAGAGAATGTTCCACTCAGACCCATCGTTTGCAGCACAGATTCCATCACATACAACATAGCCAAACATTTGACTACAATCTTGGCTCCGTTGGTGGGGAACACAGTACATCATGTGGAAAACACACGGAAATTTGTGGACAAAGTGAAACATCTCCAGTTGGACCCAGATGACGTTATGGTTTCTTATGATGTAGTGTCCTTGTTCACTTGCATCCCAACCTCAGAAGCAGTGACAGCGGTGATGAGAAGACTGTAGGAGGACTCCACCTTGCAGCAAAGGACCAAGCTTACACCTGAACCCATATGTAAACTATTAGACATCTGTCTCAACACAACCTACTTCCAATTCCGGGGACACTTCTACAGACAGATTCACGGCTGTGCTATGGGCTCTCCGGTCTCTCCCATTGTGGCCAACCTGTACATGGAACAGTTTGAGAAGAAGGCATTATCCTCTTTCCCGGGCACACCACCAAGTCATTGGTACCGTTACGTGGATGACACCTTTGTGAAAATCAAGAAACAAGACTTGGAAGCTTTCTCAGAGCATATTAATACGGTGGACCCCAACATCAAGTTCACGTGTGAGGATGCAAAAGAGAACCGCTTGGCCTTTCTTGATTGTTCTACTCTCAGAGGAGAGGACGGAAAGCTCCAGATAGAAGTGTACAGGAAACCAACACATACGGATCAATACCTGCTCTTTGACTCACACCATCCACTACAGCACAAGCTGGGTGTAATCCGGACATTACAACACAGAGCCAAAGAAGTGCCCACAGGCTCAGAGGGTAAGAAGAAAGAGGAAAGGCATGTCCAGAATGTACTCTCAGCCTGTGGTTATCCTACTTGGGCTATCAACAAAGTTAAAAGAGCCAAAAAACAGGACAAAAGTGTAACTGAACCAAGAAGGAACGGTGTCTCCATTCCTTATGTATCCGGACTGTCTGAAAAACTACAAAGGATCTTTAGACAGCACGATGTTCCTGTCTTCTTTAAACCAGGCAACACTTTAAGACAGAAACTCGTTCACCCTAAGGACAAGTTACCCACACAGAAACAGAGCAATGTTGTCTACTCCATTCAGTGCAGTGAGGAAAACTGCAAAGAACGGTACATAGGCGAAATCAAACAGCCACTTCACAAAAGACTTTATCAGCACAGACGACACGCTAACTCAGGATTACAGAGCGCCGTGCATTTGCATTTAAAAGCTACAAACCACACATTTGAAGACAGCGAGGTGAAGATTCTTAGTAGAGAGAAGAGTTGGTTTGAACGGGGCGTCAAGGAAGCCATTTTTGTGAAGAAAGAGAACCCCTCTTTGAACAGAAATGGTGGTCTGAGATTTAATCTGCCCAAAGTCTATCAGAGTGTATTATCACCTTGGTCACGCCTATCACATGCTAATCAGGCACTTAACAGTGATGAAGTAGATGCAGCCAGAGAACAATAGGCCTGATTACTGATTACTGGGCCATCTTGAAGCTATTAGGTCAGTTTCAGGTGAAACTAGCTATTAACAGATACTCAGGCATATTCCCTCCTGAGGGCAGGGCTTATGTAACTCAGAGTAGCTTAAATTTCCAGTTCCCGTCCAATTTTTTCACAATTGAGAATGACTTCCGGATGGGAGCCGAAACGTCTTGATTCTGAAAACAGTGTCCAGATGACTACGACTGAAACCTTTTTTACGATAGAACACTCCTGGACGAATGAGGGACTACACCGTCTTACGTGTAAAATGTATCTGCAGAAAGATTCTGTTGGATGTTTGTCCCAGCAGGTATAGCTATGATGACTGAGTGGACCCCACACTTCACTACCATACAGCGCAATGGGCTGGATGACACTATCCAATATTGAAAATGTTTTAAATGATTATAAAATGTTCTCTTAATTGCATTTAGAGCTCTTTGAGCTTTTTCTTTTAGTGCATTCACTGCCATGTTGAAACTACCTAATGCTGTTATGGTTATACCAAGGTAGGTATAACTCATTCTGTGTTCAATGATTTGATTATTTATGGTAAACTGGTATTTGTTCTCTTGACATTTAGGGCGTTTTTGAAAAATCATGACAATAGTTATCGTGGTGCCAAGATAGTGTTGATAGAAGTTTTTTCCAGATCATACATTTAGTCCCCTATACCACAATGTAGAAGTCTGTAATAAAGCCCTTCATGCCAAATAGAGTAGAAAGCTTTCTTAAAGTCAATAAAACAAGTGAATATCTTATCATTTTTTGTTTTGTGTACAAGTTTAATTAAATGTCGGGAAAACATCCTGACTGTAGTACGATATTGAGCAGCTTCAACATTGCACCCTGTATCTCTAGGGTGCTACATTTGAGCATTTCGTTTTTAATGCTGTCCGGACCACAAGCTTTTCTTGGCTGGAGAGACTATAGCTGTGTGGTCAATTCTTCCCAAGTAATTGGGAAATCAAGGGGGTTTTGGTTGTCTTTAATTGTTTCTTCTAATGTTTGGAGTTTTTATTTTATAATACATTGATCTGAATTAATTAGATGTATTGGTATGTCAGTACAGATTTTCAAAATGTGCTCTCCAGATATCGCCATTTTGGATGGGTAGTGCTTGCGTTTGCTTTGTGTTGAAGTTCTTCCACATATCCCAGACTTGTTTTTTTGGTTTATGGCGTTTTCAATATCTTCAAGTTTCATGTCGGTATAATTTTGTTTTTTGTTCCTTATTGAATGTTTATATTTGTTTAAAATTTCAATGTACCTAGTGTGTAAAGCTGGGTTGTTTGGTTGGCGATGTTTTTCATTTACTATTTTTCTCAGGTCTTTTCTGATGGTCTTGCATTCTTGATCAAACCATTTGTCGCCATTTTACTTTTTTAACTAGGCTTCTGTTTTTGTTTTATAAGGTTAGCTTTATTAACTTCCTTATTAAATATCATATTGATATCATCAATGACATTTTTTACACCATCTCAGGTAGGGACATATTGATTTTGGTTATATACTGATATGTCACTCATCAGATCAGGTGAGTTCAATGCCAAGTTGAATTGCTCTCCACTTTCTTGGGTCCATCTATAAGTAGGATTTAATTTACAGCTTACTGGGTTCCCTTTTTGTGTCACTTATTTGACCTGAGAGTTTAAAGAACACATTTAATTGGTTGTTGACTGAAGGGGGGGATTGCTGTCTGACAGTGAATGTACTGATAGTGGAGGGGTCCATGTCAGTGACATGTCATAGTGTACTACACTAGACCCAAGAGCTGAGGAGTATGTGAATCTCCCTAAAGAGTCCCCTCTGAACCTAACATTAACTATGTACAGGCCTAAGGCCTGACAGAGATGCAATACCCCCCTGCCACTTGGGCGATTTCAGAGTGGAGAGTTAAATTAAAACAATCAAAATGAACCTGTAAAGTGAGACAAATATAAAAACACCTACAATTATCTATACATTTACAATACTGAATAAGAATTTTACAT
Source organism: Siniperca chuatsi (assembly GCF_020085105.1). Classification (NCBI taxonomy): domain Eukaryota; kingdom Metazoa; phylum Chordata; class Actinopteri; order Centrarchiformes; family Sinipercidae; genus Siniperca; species Siniperca chuatsi. Next base: position 27,107,313 of record NC_058049.1, read on the forward strand.
AGATTACATGAGGCATGTATTGTTTTCACTATTATTATTATTGTACTGACTACTACTATTGCTATTGTTCTGTTTCTCAAGTGAGAAGGTAAATATGTATCTTAGCTGAACAGAAGCTGGTTGCACAGGGTGTGCGGCATCTCCCTGATGTCTCCCAGCTCAGAGGTAGCAGGGGGAGGGACAGTGGCAATAGGCTGGGCTACAACTGCAGCATGTCTTATCTGTCGGTGGAGAAGGGGCACCGGGGGCAGCTTCTGAGGGGCCTCTTGAGGGTCTCCTTTTTCAAAAGCTTTATTGTCTGGCCTGTGGTGCTGCAGCATTTAGATAGCACTTTCTTACAAGGAGAAAGCTTGTTTGTGTCCAGGAATTTCGCATTAGAGTCAGCCAGCAAGACCATTTGTGGGGCTTCCTCTTCAGGCTGACTTTTCTGTTTGTGTGTGTGTGTGTGTGTGTGTGTGAGTGAGAGAGAAAGCACCTCCTTATTACCGTCACATTAGTGAATGTCTGAAAGACTGTCTGAACTACTCATACTGAATTTCACAAAGCTTGTGGAACCATAAGCCCTGCAGACCGAGTGGTCATCATCGGTGGGTGGAGGAGGTTCAGCTGGAGGGCAGGAGGAAACAGGCTTCCGCAGCAAAACATGGAGAGGAGGGTGGATATTCCTGGAGGCAGGCAGTTTTAGCTTGACAGCAGTAGGTTTAATGATTTTGTCAGTTTCGAATGGACCAATCAATGATCCATCCGGAAGTCACGGGAGGAAAGCCACACCTTCTGACCAGGTTGGTAAGTGGGCACAGGGATTCGGTGGCGGTCAGCAAAGCGTTGGTTCGGGGCAGCAGAGTGGACTGGGCCTACCTCCAAATCCAGCGGGACTGACAGATGTTGGTCTGGACTGAAGGCACCGCCACCTCGTTCTCCTGGACTGGGAAAAGAAGAGGTTGACAACCCAGAGAAACCGTGAAAGTAGTCATACCTGTGGCAGAGCTGGTGAGAATTTATGGGCATATTCTACCCAGGGCAGCTGTGTGCTCCATGAGCACTGGAGGTTGGTGAGACGTTTTGCTGTGGGCACAGACAGAGCAGGCAGACACAAAGGCACGGGTGTCTTGAGACATGGAGGGCCACCAGAAGCGTTGTTTTATTAACGTCAGAGAATCTGGGACCTAACAGGATCGCACAAACAAGTGGTTAGGAGGTCCAGTACCTGGGTCTGGGTGAGAGCAATGAGCCTCCCGGATGACGGACTCAATTTCCCATATAACAGGTAGAAGAGGTTTTTGTGATCTGTCCAAACCACAAAAAGGTTGTTCGGCCCCCTCCAGCCAGTGCCTCCATTCCTCCAGTGCCAACACCACAGCCAACAGCTCACGGTTACCCACATCATAGTTCTGCTATGCGAGAGAAAGATGCTGTGAGAAAAAAGTGGAGGATGGCCCCTACACCAGAATCTGAGGTGTCCACCTCTACCACAAACTTCCACAAAAGGGATTAGGATGAGTTAACACAGGGGCTGATGAGAAAAGTTGCTTAAAGGTGGAAAAGGCTGCGGGAGAATATGAGTATGTTGTCCAAATACACGAAAATTAAACGGTATATGTCATCCAGTGTGGGTCCTTAGTCAAGACCCTTCACGCTACTGCCTACCTCATGATGATGAGTGACAATGAAATATATAAGATGCCGGCTTAGACGTCGCCCGGCCAAACAAGGTCTGCGAGATGCGATAACAAGGCTCTGTTGGAATGGCATAATCGCGGCCAAGATAAGTGGACACAAAGCACAGAAGGGCATTGGCAAAGGAACCAGAGGAGCCAAACACCAACTCCTGGTTGACAGAACAGTCACCCAAGACTGCAGAACCGGACACACCAACCTGTGCGCTGCCTGGATTGATTACAAGAAAGCATATAACTCAATGCCACACACATGGATCACTGAATGCTTGGAGATGTACAACATCAACAGCATTCTAAGAGGCGTCATTGTAAACTCGATGAGGCTGTGGGAAACCACCCTTGAGGCCAATGGCAAGCCACTTGCACAAGTATCCATCAAATGCTGTATATACCAAGGAGATGTTCTGTCCCCACTGCTGGTTTGCATAGGTCTGAACCCCCTCAGCCAAAAAATCAACAACAAGACTGGCTATGGATACCAACTCAGCTATATGCTAAGAGCGAGCGGGACATCAACTCACTGATCCACACCACCAGGATCTACAGCTCTGACATTGGGATGTCATTCGGGCTTGAGAAGTGCAGTCGAATGGTGACAAAGAGAGGGAAGGTAGTCCACACAGAAGGGGTCTCACTCCCAGAAGGAACAATAGCAGACATTGAGGATGGTTACAAGTACCTTGGAATACCACAAGCAAATGGCAACTTCGAAGAGGTAACAAGGAAAACAGCAACTGCCAAATACCTTCAACAAGTGAGAGCCACTAACCAGATCCACAAGATCCACAAGTACATCAAAGATAAGGCCCCAACAGATGACGTGCTCAGTGAATGTCTCAGGCAATGGGGAACAGAGGAAGAGGTGCTGGAGGAGGGATCATCAGAGGAGGACAAACCCCTATATGGGATGTACCACCAGAACATAACTGAAGTGGCTGATATCAAGAAATCCTACCAGTGGCTAGAGCGGGCCGGACTTAATGACAGTACAGAGGCACTCATCATGGCTGCACAGGAGCAGGCCTTAAGCACCAGAGCAATAGAGGCCCAGATCTACCACACAAAACCCAAGGAGTTGGCTTTGCAAAGAGGCCCCTGAGACAATCCAGCACATAACTGCAGGGTGTAAGATGCTGGCAGCGAAAGCATACATGGAACGCCATAACCAAGTGGCTGGCATAGTGTACAGGAACATCTGCACAGAGTATGGACTGGAAACCCTGAGGTCAAAGTGGGATACACCTCCAAAGGTGGTAGAGAATGACCGAGCCAAGATCCTGTGGGTCTTCCAGATTCAGACTGACAGAATGGTAATGGCGAACCAACCAGACATTGTGGTGGTGGACAAACAGCAGAGGAAAGCTGTTGTGGTTGACGTGGCAATACCAAGTGATGGCAACATCAGGACAAAGGAACATGAGAAACTAGAGAAATACCAAGGGCTCAGAGAAGAGCTGGAGAAGGCTTGGAAGGTGAAGGCGACAGTGGTGCTCGTGGTCATCGGAGCACTCGGGGCAGTGACCCCCAAACTGGAGAAGTGGGTACAGCAGATCCCTGGAAGAACACCAGACATCTCGGTCCAGAAAAGCGCAGTACTAGGAACAGCAAAGAAACTGCGCAGAACCCTCAAGCTCCCAGGCCTCTGGCAGAGGACCCGAGCTCGGGTGGTCTCATCCTTCGATGAGTGAGTTGATGTCCCGCTCGCTCTTAGCGTATAGCTTGATGTCATCCATGTAGAGGAGGTGACTGATGGTGGCCCCATTTCTGAGTCGGTATCCATAGCCAGTCTTGTTGATTATTTTGCTGAGGGGGTTCAGACCTATGCAGAACAGCAGTGGGGACAGAGCATCTCCTTGGTATATGCCACATTTGATGGATACTTGTGCAAGTGGCTTGCCATTGGCCTCAAGGGTGGTTTTTCACAGCCTCATCGAGTTTGCAATGAAGTCTTTTAGAGTCCTGTTGATGTTGTACATCTCCAAGCATTCAGTGATCCATGTGTGTGGCATTGAGTCATATGCTTTCTTGTAATCAATCCAGGCAGTGGGTTCTGCAGTCTTGGGCGACTGTTCTGTCAACCAGGAGTTGGTGTTTGGCTCCTCTGGTTTCTTTGCCGATGCCCTTCTGTGCTTTGCTCATGTATTGATCCATGTGCCCACTTATCTTAGCTGCGATGATGCCTGACTTGAGCTTCCATGTTGTGGAGAGACAGGTTATTGGCCGATAGTTGGATGGGACTTTGCAGGATCCTTCAGGATCAGGATTGTACGCCCTTCAGTAAGCCATTCAGGGTGCGTCCCATCCCTTAGCAGCTGGTTCATTTGTGCTGCTAGGCGCTCATGGAGTGCAGTGAGCTTCTTTAGCCAGTAGGTATGGTTCCTGTCAGGGCCCGGTGCTGTCCAGTTTTTCATACCTGAGACTCTTTCTTGGATGTCTGCCACTGTGATGGTAACTGGATTCTGTTCAGGGAGGTTGCTGTGGTCCTCTCTCAGAGCCACCAGCCACTGTGCATCGCTGTTGTGTGATGCCTCCCTCTCCCATATACTTTTCCAGTACTGTTCAGTTTCCAGCCTTGGTGGATCTGCTCTGCTGTTATTACCCTGCCATTGAGTGTACACTTTCACAGGTTGAGTTGCGAACAGCCGGTTTATTCTTCTGGCTTCATTATCTCTCGTGTACCTCTTTAGGCGGCTGGCCAAGGCTTGGAGCCTTTTTTTGGCAGTTTCGAGTGCTTCAGGTATGGGCATCTGGTTGTACCTCTTGGGTACTTGTTTTCTCATTGCACCTCTCTCGGCCTCTGTCAGTTGGCTCACTTCTCTCCGTGCCTCCTTGATTTTAGCCTCCAGCCTTCGTTTTCATGGTGGGTACTGTTTCTCATGGCTCCCATGGTTGCTCTTATAGCCATAGCATCTCAAGGATCACTGCTGCTGAGGTGTATATCAGCTCATTGGTTTCAGTGATGGTTGTGGTAGGGATCGCACTCAATGCTGCATTCACATCTTCTAGGAGACTTTCTGATGGTACTTCACTTAGCTGTTGTAATTGACGTCGGGGTTGCCTTGCATGCCTTCTTGCCATGATCTTATCTTTCAGGTCAGTCGCCGCCTCGTTCAGCATGATTGCTCTTGTTGGGGCTTCATACCCTATCTCCAGGACCCATTGTCCTGGCTTCCCCTTGCTGTAGCATTTCTGTTGTATCTTGTCAATCTCAAGTTGTGATAGCAGTTGCCACTTGTGGATGTTGGAACACTGAGCTACTAGTTGCTTCACTGTAAGCCTTGATTGTGGGTTTCAAAGTAACTATTCATCCCACATCTTCTGCATGTAACCCCTCTGACTAGGGTTACTGGAGTAGTAGCATTCCAACAGAGCCTTGTTATCGCATCTCGCCCATCTGCGTCTTGTTCCAGTAGCCCATTTTTCATCACGGTGCTCTCGTTCCCCAGAGCACGCAGACCTTGTTTGGCCGGGCGACGTCTGAGCAATTTGAACATTACGCAAATTTGGTGGTTATGTGTTATTGCAGTAAACTATTTGGTCAATGTCAGGGTTTAGAGTGCTGCTATAGGCTGAAACTGCCAAGAGACACATGATGCACCTCTTTCCTCTCTCCCTCTCCATCTGTATGCATTTTTATCCCATTACTGCATTTTACTAACTCAACATCTTCTCTCTCCCGTAGTTCTGTGCTTTCTTGTTTCTCTCCTTTCTCCTGTCGCTTTCAGCAGGTATTTCTGCCTCCGGAGCTGCAGAGACTGGATCTGTGGTTGTGGGCCACCTACTGCACCCATGTTCCTGCTCGACAACTGCTACTATAGTTGTTGTTATTGGCTCTGTTGCTGACGCTGACATTATTCTTCCTATAGCTATCATTCTTATTATTACTAATTTCTTAATATTAACACAACAATTACTATTCTATTTAAAAAAAAAAAAATTCTACGTGGTCTTTGCATTGTGCCTCCCAAACCCTTTACTCCTGTCATACATAGAGTATTGTTTGTGTCATATTACTGTAAATTATTAAATAGTGGTTTATGTACCTCAACTGCAGAGAGAACAAGGCTTTTACTTGAAACAGGCTGATATTAGAGACAGGCCTTTATTCCTAATATGCCCTGTCTAAGAATTTGCTCTCTCCAACAAATATATTGTTGGAGAAAAAAATCTTTGTTTGATATTTTAAGAAAGACAATAACTGGATTCTTCCATGCTGAAACATAAATATACAAATACATATTCAAAAGGGTGATAATGATTTAACACAAAAATGTTAAAGCAAAGACACTTAAAAATTCTTTAAAATCTTAACATTTGCCTAATAAATACAAAGTATATGACGGCCTTAAACATAACAGCCAATCATTTAAGGTGATGTTTTTGTGATTTTAGCAGTATACTACAAGGTATTTTACATGACATTAAATAACTGTAAAATACTTTAACCATACACATTGCATTCTAAATTAATCATTGGAAATTAAACAATGTTGACAAATTCCTCTGTGAATTGCAAACAATTAATTCATGTGAATAAAACAGAACATGTATTTATTAACTCGATAAAAGCAGTCAGGTTTTCGAACTTGTGACAGAACAATTTAACAATTTAAATCCATCTGAATATGTTCATGTATAAAAGAAATACATGTCACAATGCACAAAGTATTTATATCTTATCCATATTTAACATGTAAGATTTCATACTGAAGAGATTAAAGAAATTTATTTTTTTTCAATATTTCTATTTCTTTTTTTCTAGCTTTAGTTAGCATCAGAAGCTCACAGTACATGAACAATGCAAGAAGCATCTGTTGTCTGTGAAACTATCTTAACTAGATTACAGTTCTGCATTGAAACAAAGCCTTTTCCCTCTGACACAAACAGAGACACTGGCATCTCACAAGGAACTCTCCTTGTAATGTACTGCAGACACACACACACGCACTTACACACAAACACACAGACATTGTCTACAGTTCTGCCTCTCGCAAGCCTCCCAGCATTACAATGTTAGCGACCTGTGTCATCTTTATCTCACTAGGACACCTCTGTAACACAAGGTTCTGCTGTGTGTGTGTTTATGTGTGCGTGGTCAGAGTGCACATCTGCAGCATGTCCCAACATGTGTGTATGTGCATGTACTTTGTGTGTGTTCACAGTGTGGATTTATAGCTAAAGGGATGTAGGTTAACGTGAGATTATGTGTGTACTGAGTGACTACATTGCTGCTACAAGCTCTCTACTGTGTGTGATATTGTGTCTGGGTGAAGTAGATGTAGAGGGGAGTATGTGTGTGTGTATGTGTTTGTGTGTGTCCACATGTGTTGTTGCAAGGTGTATGTTGTGTGTGCGCACATCTTCCTAATGCAAAATGACTTTTGTTTCAGTCCTGTTTAGCTATTCTCCACTGCTCAACTTGAAGTAGACCCTAGTATATTAATCATGCATATTGATTTTTTTCTCAGGTATGAGGGGGAATAATTGCCTTGAGAGCTCGGTACTCATATGCTTTCATTGATTGCTGCACTCATGCTCATATTCAGCTTTAATCCCTTCTACTGACCTCTCTCTCTCTCTCTCTCTCTCTCTCTCTCTCTCTCTCTCTCTCTCTCTCTCTCTCTCTCTCTCTCTCACACACACACACACACCCACTCACACACAGTCATACACTTATTCACACATGCACTGACTTTGTCAATCTAATTTACCCCCTCATTCTCTCCATCTCTAGTCCCTCTCATTAAGCGGTAAGCGTATTGTGTCATTTCCGGTCACCGGTGTTTGTGTTTTACTACTAGCATGTTTCTGCTACTCTAGCTCATCAGTTAATTTCGTTCAATAATAATTGTTCATTATAGTGATTAACTATCTGCTATAAACTTACACTAGTTCTACACTAGTACAAACACTCATGACTCTCTCCTTCTTTTAACGACTTTCTCGCTAATCCCACAGTTTACACGCTATTCAGTTTTGCTAGCTACCATTCTTTAGCTTAGCAGCTAGCAATGGCTTCTCCCTCTCACTCTCACTCTCCTGCTCTCTCTTGCTCGGTGTGTCAAATGTTTAGCTATTCCTCTACCTCCTTTAGTGATAATGGTACATGTAATAAATGTAGTTTATTTGTAGCGTTGGAGGTGAGGCTTAGTGAATTGGAAACGCGGTTCCGCACCATGGGAACTCAATTATTAGCTGCTGTAGTTAGCCAGCCCCCAGTAGCCGGTGCAGACTGACCAGAGGTAGCTCCTGTTAGCCGTCTCCAGGGAGGCTGGGTGACTGTCCGAAGGAAGCATAGCCCTAAGCAGAAGCCCACGGTTCACCACCAACCTGTTCACGTTTCTAACAAGTTCTCCCCACTCAGCGACACACCAGCTGAGAAACCAACTCTGATTATTGGCAGCTCTATTTTGAGAAACGAGAAGTTAGCGCCACCAGCGGCCATAGTCAAATGTATTCCTGGTGCCAGTGCGGGACGACGTTGAATCCTATTTAAAACTGCTGGCTAAGGATAAACGTAAAACAGTAAGATTGTTATTCACTTCTGCGGTAACGACTCCTGATTACGCCAATCGGAGGTCACTAAAGTTAATGTTTATTCGGTGTGTACATATGCAAAGACAATGTCGGACTCCATAGTTTTCTCTGGGCCCCTGCCAAACCTGACCAGTGATGACATGTTTAGCCGCATGTCTTCATTCCACCGCTGGCTGTCGAGGCGGTGTCCAGCAAAAGATGTGGGCTTTGTAGATAATTGGTGAACTTTTTGGGGACGACCTGGTCCGATTAGGAGAGACGGCATTCATCCCACTTTGGATGGAGCAGCTCTCATAGCCAGAAATTTGGCCAAGTTTATTAGTGGACCAAAACCATGACAACAGAGTTCAGACCAGGAGGCAGAGTTGCAGTCCTACACGCTTCTCTGCGCTTCCAGAGCAGTTACCCACCCAAAAGTCCTTAGTGACGTTGTCTGCCCCCCGACCACTTAAATTAATAAAATCTAAAGTTAACAGAAGAGGAGTTATACATAAAAACCTAAACAAAAATGTTGAAATAGCACAACAAAATAGGCAAATTAAATGTGGACTCTTAAACATCAAAACGAGTATCATATTGACTTATTTTGTCTTACTGAAACCTGCCTGTGTCATGAAGAATATGTTTGTTGCCTAAATGAATCTACTCCGCCCAGTCATATTAATACTCATATTCCTTGAGGAGGTGGAGCTGCAGCCATCTTCAACTCAAGCTTATTAATCAACCCTAAACCTAAACTAAATTATAACTCATTCGAAAGCCTTGTTCTTAGTCTTTCTCATCCAACCTGGAAAACACGACAGCCAATTCTCTTTATTATAGTGTACCGCGCTCCTGGTCCTTATTCTGAGTTTTTATCTGAATTCGCAGAGTTTTTTTCAAGTTTAGTCCTTAAAACAGATAAAGTAATTATTGTAGGTGATTTCATTGGCTTTTGTCAGAGTGTACATGAAGTCACTCACTGTTTTAACCACACCCTCAACCTTGTTCTGGTATATGGCATTGAAATTGAACATTTAATAGTCTTTCCACGGAATCCTTCTTTATCGGACCATTATTTAATAACTTTTGAAATACTATTACTGGACTACATGCCATTAGGCAACAATTCTTACTCTAGATGTCTATCTGATATTGCTGTAGCTAAATTTAAGGAAGCACTTTCATCTGCATTTAATTCAATGTTATGTCTCAATATAACAGAGGACTCCTATTTTAATTTAAGCCCCTCCCAAACTGACCATCTAGTTGATAGTGCTGCAGGCTCACTGCGAACGACACTTGATTCTATCGCTCCTCTAAAAAAGAAGATTATAAAACAAAGAAGGTTAGCTCTATGGTATAACCCCCAAACCCGCAAATTAAAGAAAACAGCACGGAAACTTGAAAGGAAATGGCGTTCCAACAACCTAGAAGAATCCTGTTTAGTCTGGCAAGATAGTCTTAAAACATATAGGAAAGTCCTCCCTATTGCCAGAGCAGCTTACTACTCTTCATTAATAGAGGAAAATAAAAACAACCCCAGGTTTCTCTTCAGCACTGTAGCCAGGCTGACAGAGATTCACAGCTCTATTGAACCATGTATTCCTATAGCTCTCAGTAGCAACGACTTCATGAGCTTCTTTAATGATAAAATTTTAAATATTAGAAAAAAAATTCATCAAGTCCTGCCTTTAACCGGTGCCGACTTGTCTTCAAACACAGGAACCTTGGAAACAGCTGTAGAGCCTAATGTGTGTTTTGGCTGCTTTGCTCCTGTCGATCTTCTTCAGCTGACTTTGACGATTAATTAATCTAAGCCATCAACCTGTCTCTTAGACCCCATTCCAACTAGGCTGCTTAAAGACATTTTACCCTTAGTTGGCACCTCTTTACTGGATATGATCAATCTGTCTTTATTAACAGGCTATGTACACAGTCCTTTAAAGTAAGTGTAATTAAACTGCTTATTAAAAAGCCCACTCTTGATCCTGGGGTTTTAGCCAACTATAAACCTATATCTAACCTTCCCTTTCTTTCTAAGATCCCTTAGACAGCAGTCACCAATCAGTTGTGTGACTTTCTAAATAACAATAGTTTATTTAAGGATTTTCAGTCAGGGTTTAGAGTGCATCATAGCACAGAGACAGCACTGGTGAAAATTACAAATGATTGCATCAGACAATGGACTTGTCTCTGTACTTGTCTAGTTAGATCTTAGTGCTGCATTCGACACCATTGACCATCACATCCTACTACAGAGACTGGAACATGTCTGAATAAGTCCCTTAAGACTCTCCAGTTGATCCAGAATGCACGTGTACTGACAAAAACTAGGGAAGGAGATCATATCTCTTCAATATTAGCTTCTCTGCACTGGCTCCCTGTAAAATTTAGAATTGAATTTAAAATCCTTGTCCTCACCTACAAAGCTCGTAATGGTCATGCACCATCGTATCTTAAACCTCTCATAACACCATATTATCCAACTAGAACACTGCGCTCCCAGGTTGCAGGGTGGTTCCTAGAGTCTCCAAAATTAGAATGGGAGCCAGAGCCTTCAGTTATCAAGCTCCTCTTCTGTGGAATCAGGTCCCAGTTTGGGTTCGGGAGGCAGACACCATCTCCACATTAAAGAGTAGGCTTAAGACTTTCATCTTTGATAAAGCTTATAGTTAGGGCTGGCTTGGGTGAGTCCTGAACCATCCCTTAGTTATGCTGCTATAGACCAAGACTGCCGGGAGACTTCACATGATGCGCCTCTTTCCTCTCTCCTTCTCTCCCTCTCCATCTGTATGCACTTTTATACCATTACTGCATGTTACTAACTTAACATCCCATAGTTCTGCTTGGCTCTGTTACTGATGGTGACATTATTCTTCCTATTGCTGTCATCCCTATTATTACTAATTCCTTAATATTAACACTATAATTACTATTCTACTATATAAAAATAATAATAATTCTACCTGGTCTTTGCATTGTGCCTCCCTAACCCTATCCCCTTCCCCCAAACCCCTCCTCTCTCTCTCTCTCTCTAAACCTAACACGGCAGCGGTGGATGGCCGCTCACCATTGAGTCTGGTTCTGTCCAAGGTTTTTGCCCTCTTAAAGGAAGTTTTTCTTTGACACTGTCGCCAAATGCTTGCTCATGGTGGGTTTTGTTGGGTCTCTGTAATTAATATTATAAAGAGTACGGTCTAGACCTGCTCTATAGGAAAAGCGCAATGAGATAACTTCTGTTATGAATTGGCGCTATATAAATAAAATTGAATTGAATTCAATACCAGTTCAAGTCCACATTGTTTTATTAACATGATAAAGCATATTGTAATACATACATTACAATATACATATTGAAAAATTCACACTAAATAAGATATATTGTCACAATATGCATTATTAAAATTCACACTAGAAAAGACAGATTGTATGTATTTAACATACATGATGTGGAGGTGGGCACAGAGAAAGTCAGCTGCAGAGGGAGAGGTGGGGATTGTGGCTCAGGTAAGCAGCATCAGGGAGAGGTAATTGTCACAGCTAAAACCGATTGACTAATTATCCTCTCCCCAAATACTCAGTAGCATACTGGACCTGGGAGAAGGACAAACTCACACACGCACCGAGCAGGGATGTCAGCCAACAGAGCGGCTGGTCTCCAGGTGAGAGAAGCACGGAGAAGGAAGCCGCTGAACCAGTGCCAGATCCGGGCCACAAAAGAGGTGCAGTCAGGAGAAGCAGCTCGGTCTGCCATGGTCTTACAGCAGACTGTCATCGACAGTAACATGGTCGTGAAAAATGTGCTGACTGACCTCCGGAGGAGGAGGACTTTAGATAAAGACAATTACTCCCCTGGAACACACTGGACTTTTAATAGCTTACCTCTCTGCACTTTATCACTTTTTCCACTTTGTATTATGTATGGTGTTCCTGTTTTGAATTGTATTGAGTTATTTATGCTGTGTTTCTGTAAAACTTTGTATGTAACTTGTTGATACTTAATAAAGATTTATAAAAAAAAAAGAGAAGCAGCTCGGTTTATGAAGAGAGATTGTGTGTCTTAAAAATAAAGAACATTACCTGTAAACCAGGCATCCAAGTCTATTTCCAGAGCCAGGGGACTCACGATAGCTCCAACTCGCTACAATTGGCACCCAACATTACTTGACTTCTGGGTCAGTCTGAGGTCACACTCCACAAGATGTCGGCAGCAGACGACCCTCAGTTGTTCCTGGAGATGTTTGAGGCAACGGCGATGGCATATGGATCGCCGGAGAGGTCCATACAATTGCTGCCGCTGCTCTCAGGGGAAGCACAGACAGTGGCACTCGGACTTCCAACTGTCATGTGTCGTAGCTTCAGACAAGAGGACCGGCCCCAGGAGGCCGCCCAGCCACACCAGCACCAAGGAGAAGGGGCATCGGGCCGCCGCCATTCCCACCTGCACATCCCAACCCATTGATTTTGGGTACTGATTGGACCGTCAGGGACATGGGATGTATGCACTGAACGCTGAATGTGTGAATGTGATTTGTAGTTAAAGTGCTTTGAATAGTCGAAAAAGACTAGAAAGGTGCTATATAAGTACAGTCCATTTACCATTTACTCAGACAGGGAAAGACGTCACGCGGTTACTAGTGCCAAAAAGCTGTCGGAAATAGTTTTCCAGGCGGCTCATTACAACCCAATGGCCGGGCATATGGGGTGTAATAAAAAAAACACAAGACTGGGTAAAAGGCTGATTATATTGGCCTGGGATTTGGGGAGACGTATGCCGTTGATGTGTGTCTTGCCCCGAATGTCAAATGGTTAACCCACCACCATACCAAGAGCGCCTTTGCGCCCATTACCATTAATGGAGGTTTGAATGCATAGGGATGGATCTCACCGGAGCGCATGCGGATATCGCTTTGTGCTAGTGTTAGAGGACTACACAATGCTCTAACCCAAAACAGTGCCTCTGTGCACCATGTCTGCAAAGAGAATGGCACAGGCACTGTTTCCGGTCATCTCCTGTCAGAGAGGGAGGCCAGGTACAGTACCATTGAAAAGGAGTGCCTGGCCATCCAGTGGGCGGTCGAGGCGCTGCGGTACTATTCAATTAAATTTTATTTATATAATTCATAACAGAAGTTATCTCACTGCACTTTTCCTATAGAGCAGGTCTAGACCGTACTCTTTATAAAATTATTTACAGAGTGAGAGAGAGATAGTCATGTATAGCTCCAACATGCTATACATGAGCGGTTACAGTTGTGCATGACCACATATTCCTCAACATTTACAGTAGCACTAGACCTTTCCCTGTTAGTACCTGTTAGGTTCATTGATCCTTCTCTGTGTCACACTCAGTACCTCAGACACATACACTCACACTCACTGCTAGGTCTAACTAAACAGTATTAAAATGGAGCAGGGATTTCGAGGAGTGAGTTTAAACTGGAGGCTGAAGTTTGGTCACATCACCTCTCACTCTCCACTTTAGCAGCCCCATGGTGTGTGCGGTTGTCAGTCTTTCTCGCTCTCCTTTGTGTGTGTGTGTGTGTGTGTGTGTGTGTGTGTGTGTGGGTGTTATTCTCACTCCCCCCTGCTTCTCTCCCTCTGTGTGTGAGGTTAAATTATTTTGTTGAACAATAAAATGTCACTGCAGATTAGCAGGGTCTGACAGGAGACAAGGGGAGTGTGGAGGAGAAGCAAGGGAGAGGAATAAAACAAGGAGTACAGAGAAAAGAAGGGAGGGAAGGAGGGGTGGGTTATGTTTTTTTTAACAAGATACATTGAGGTTTTGCAGAATCATCCTGTGGTTCTCCAACAAGTTATAAGAATATAAATACCAAATCAATCCATATCCTACATGCTGAAGGGCTTGAATTCAATATTCATTGCTCACCTCAGCTTCTGCCAGAGCCTCTCAGTTGGGCCTAGGTCTAGACTTTGGGTCTGGGCCAGGTTAATCCAAACTTTAAATTAGCTTCTTGAATGTTTAATTAGTTTCTTTGTACTGATGAGCAGTTCTGCCATCAGTGTATGAATGTGTGAATGGGGTGAATGCGATATGTAGTGCGTGAAGCGCTTTGAGTGGTCAGAAGACTAGAAAGGCGCTATACAAATACAGTCCACTTACCATTTATCACGAACATAATCAAATCAGAAAGCCATGCAGATCATGCAGCAATTTGGCACACTGAGATGAAAACTGCCTAACAGCACTGTACAGAAAATAAAGCCTCTTTGCACCTGTTATAGTCACACATACGCATATTCTATATTAACTGCATTATTTGGCCGATAAAATATTTATCTGTAGCCTAAACAACAAAACAGCCAATTCACTAACACTTGGCCACACCAACTCCATCAGCAGCTTTGGTAGTGTAAACACTGTGTGAACATTCAGAATGAATGGCTATGAAGTTTGTAATTTGCAGGCTTCATGGCCAGCAAGTCTGATTAGATCTGAGAATGCTCCAATTATAAAGTGGTTTATGGGTGCGAGCATGGTTGGATTACTCTTAAAGCTTAAGTAATTTGTGCTTGCCATGCAGCATGATGAAGGTGCTGTTTGCTGTGCAGAGCTCTGTTGATTTGAATAAATTCCATAGGGAATAAAACAAAAACACCATGTTCTTTTAAGCAACCAATGAGCACAAAATGTGACAAAGTGGTAAGCTTATGGCCACAGGTGTGCACCTGCAGAGCAGCTAGACACAAGGTCAGGAGGAATCCATCATCAGTAGGTGGGGTGGGCCTCCAGTAATGACAGATGGATTCCCCTTTAAGGAGTGTTCTCTGTGCTATTGAGCTCTGTCACCAAGATGGCAGCCTCTCTGTGTCATGTGCTGTGTAGTGGTATGTGGACCCAAATGCAAATGACCAGGAAGCAGTATGAGGGTGAAGTAGCCGGATGGCTACAGTGTTTATTGGGTGTGATGTAGTTTACAGGCAGGTACAGGCAGACAGACAGGTAACAAACAGGTAACAGGAAAATGGGTTTCCGGCTGGCAGTGGTGGAAACAGGGGAGTGAGTCCAATGTGGCTAAACAGTCCAATAGGGAGCAGGCAAAGTTCAAAATCCGGAATCTAGCCAAAGTCCAAGGGAGACAAAGAATCCAAAACAGAACTCACAGTAAGAATGCCGGGGAACTGGGCACAGGAACCAGGTACAACAAAAAGTGCACCAAACAGCGACACACACAAATGTCAGGAAGACCCACAAGACAGGAACAAAACTCAAGACAGGAGCAACACCAGACAGGAATCACAATGATCCAACACTAAACAAAGAAAGAAACCCGGACTAAATACTGTAGGGGAGGTGAGACAAGGAGACACAGGTGCAAACAATCAAGGAAGGGCCAACAATCAAAACTGGAGGGAATGCAAACAAAGACAGGAAGTAAAACCACAAGACACTGGAGAAACTGGATAGGATGCTTGACATCAACTGACGAGGACAAACTGGCAACTAGACAAAAGAAAACACGCATAATAAATACACAGTGAGGGGAGACAACTAATTGAGGCGGGGCAAACAATCAAAACTGGGGGGAAACACACAATGACAAGAATCGAAGTTACAGACACATGGGGAGAGAATAAATACAAAAAAAAAAACAGGCAACATCACCAGAAAAACATAAAACAAAGAAAAACAAACTAGGGAGCAGAGCAGGTCATGACACAAAGTTTATTTAAAATATAACTTACATTCACAACTGTTCAAAATGGTCTTACAAAGTCCTTCAAGCCATAAAGGATATTTTAAAAATGATCTCCAAATTAACCCCAAATAAAAGCCTGGTCTCCTGCCACTGAGGTAAAGAAAGGTCACTGACACCATTTGAGAACATGGTCTTAAAAACGACCCTTACAAAAATACTACCTTCATGAAACTTATATGAAGGAACACAATATTATAATAATTAATACAAATCCAAGGTTTTCCTAGGTTTCTGGAGGGCTTAGGTACTGTGGTTGCGGTGGAGTTGTTTGGCACATGGGCGTTCTGGGGTTCCTCCCAAGTTATTTGACTAAAAACTATGCATTTTCATATAATTTTGGACTATTGCAATATTTATACAGAAAACATCACAGGTTATACTTTTTTATCATGCACTCAGACATTAGCAAGAAGAAATGTGAAACAAATATGATAATAGCGGCTCTTTTACTTTACTTAAGAATTTGGGTTCTGGTTTGGCAGGGCGGGCTTCCAGTCTCAGCCAGTAGCTAAGTTACAAGAATTTGACTAGTTAAAGACAAACTATGAACAGTTAGGCTACATACAGACATTTTGTTTTTAACTTGTTGTTGTTGTTGTTGTGGATAAGAGACTGCGGGCACAGTGGATGAAAATATTACTTTTGTACATGTTTATGCTTGTGGTTTGATAAATTACTCTTACTGGCTTTTTACTCACAAAGCTTATATTACACTTACAGTAACGAACATAGTTGTTGCCAACTCGAGTAAAACATTATCTTTCACTTCACCTGGTTCACTGTGTGTGTGTGTGTGTGTGTGTAGAAGCTGAGCCCCGTCCTCGGTCTAACTCTGAACACATTCGGTTTAGGTGCTGTGAAAAAACTGTGGCTAAGTCTTATAATGGTAGGAGAAACCCAGAAATCCTTCCAACATGACTATTAAACACCCTGAAAAATAGGTTAAATCAACTCTCTTACAAAAATGGAACATTATCATTTTAATATTGGGATTCATTGCACATTGTTGAAGTAGACAGCATTACATTGTAAAAGGGTTTCTTATGTGCTGGTCACTCCAGTGTGTGTACACTATCTCATTGTATACTTACCAAGTACAATGAGTCGCGGGCTCCCAGGTATGGTGTGTTGCTTGAATATCTGCTGCTCTGGCACACCGCTGTCAAATCAAAGAATAGATTGACGTTTTCAAGAGCAAACTCACAAATTAAGTCTATGAGGATTGAACCGCACTCCTGCATGGCGTGGTTAAGCGTGACATAATCAAAAACAGTATTAGATTTATGTGGGCAAAACTTATAAGGGATCATCTTGAACCTTGTGCTTATGCATGATAGCTATCTTTAATTCTCCTGCTCAGAAAAGAATGAGGCTATCTGGAGCCAGACATTGCTTTGATTTTCCAAATCATTACAGACACGTATATACTATACTCAATTAAATATTCACCAATAATGCATAAAGGTTTATAGTAAATATAAATAAAATAACTTATAGCTGAAAGTTGCTAAGGACCGGATAATGCACACAGAAAGAAGGCCTCATGGAGAGGAGGGGGAACATGCAGCAAGGTTATGGAAAATGACAATTGGAGAATTTTCCCTAATATATTAATCCTTGTTATGCCTTTTCACAGTTAACTGCTCAGCATATGCAAACCTCATATCTTACATCCCAACAACACACTTAAATAAGTTTTCCATGCGACTTGGCATTGCACCACATGACACTGGGGCTACAATGAACTGGCATAAAAACACATGACCTTAGTAGAATAAAAGTGTACACTTTAAGATTTTTGAGAAATAACTTTAAGGTTAACACTTACTCAGACTGACAGCTGCACAATTTAAAGTCAACAGTGCAATAAACTGAACTTGAGACAAAGAAAAAAAAATCTAACAATAAGCATGATCAGTTCATTTGTACAGAGCTCTCTTAAGGTCATGGCGACTACTACGTTTGAGGACTACTTTTCCATTCCCTCGCAACATGTTTTGCGTTACCTCACAATATTTTGCGTTATCTCGCAATACATTTTGGGTTACTTCGCAATACTTTTGCGTTACCTTGCAATACTTTTCTTCTTCCATGCTTTCTGAGCCATATATCTATTTGGAATGGAAGATAGTGTGAAGATTCTCAAGTTTATGCATTTAGCATTGTTTATGGACACCTCACCTTATATGATGTCCATTGCAAAGAAGTTTCATTAGAGCATTATTAAACTTCTGGGTAGGAGCTATATGTATAAGGAACATCAATTATTGCTCCACACTTATAGCAACATTCTGCGAAATAACGTTATATAACGGGGCCTAAAGCTCCTTAATGTTACAGATGACGTTAACTAAGCTAAGTAGGTTAGCATTAGCAATGGCCAAGCTAACCTTGCTAGAGCAACTAGCAGAGGAGAAGTGGAGATATATCATTAACATTCATAAAAGATAGTTGACAAGCTTGAAGATTCAAAATACTGAAGTAACATTTGAATTGAAAGGAGACACTTACTTCTTCTTGTGCCATGTGCTATTACCACTCTGCTACTAGACCTCTTCTTCTTTTAATCCCGACCGGTAAAGATCCCACAATGCATCTATAAACTTGAAATTTACAGTAGTATGCTGTACATTAGATCAGCTGCTCACAGCAATCTACTCTATTATAGAGAAACAGCCAGTTTTAATAATCATTAATTTAATAATTGGTTACTGTGATTTTCTACAGTATATTGTTGGTTACTGTGATTTTCTACAGTACATCATTTGTTACTGTAGGAAAACTATGTGTTTGGGAAACGGCAATAGTTTCAAGAATTCGCCACCATAATATGTAGTTAATTTTTAGCTCACTTATAGCGTTAATCAGAATTATTAAGTGGAACCACTTTAACTGAACACTTGGTCTTCAGCCAAGAGTGTCTATAATGCACAAATTAGCTTTCGGAATTAACCTGTACTCAGGTAGCAAGATAAACTATGAACGATACGTAAAGTGACTGGATGTAAGTTATAGAAAACCAAGGCAACGACTTGATATTTAAAACATTTATTACTAACACTACTAACAAAGAAAGACACAGCCATGACTCAATACAACGCTAAGTACACATACAATGACGCTACAGTGAGGGAATATGAATGCAGAAACATAATTTGGCAGGGACACAACAAATGAATAAACCAAATGAGCATAGTGACCGTC
This sequence comes from Siniperca chuatsi, assembly GCF_020085105.1. Classification (NCBI taxonomy): domain Eukaryota; kingdom Metazoa; phylum Chordata; class Actinopteri; order Centrarchiformes; family Sinipercidae; genus Siniperca; species Siniperca chuatsi. The sequence goes on from NC_058049.1 coordinate 27,126,436, forward strand.
ACTGGAAGCAGCTGGTGCAAAAGCGGTGGTAAATTTAGAATCAAGTTGTTATAGAGAGGTCAATTGTAATTAGGAGTTTACCCGGTTAGCAGAGAAGAAGCGTGTTACTTGCATGTCCATGCTGGCAGCTGCAGAATCACAGTGATGATGTCAGGATAAGACAGTGTTACAGCCGCTGGGTTGAAGATTAGTTGAGGATTGAAGTTGGTTTGGCAATGCAGAGACGAAATGGGACATCTTGCACCAGTAAAATCCACCATAGCATTGCAGTGAGGGTTTTAGAGAAAGGTTGGTAAGGAAGTTCAGAGAAGCAGCTGACCAATTAGTGGACGTGCTTCATACGTGGCCTTGGTGCCGTGGTGGCCAGCACATGGTGTGTCATGGGTATACATTAGCATCACCCCCTTTTGGTTCTGAGGGACCACGAGCCGTGGCAACATGTGGTCATCGGGGGCATAGAGCGGCATGTTGTCCTGGAGGCACAACAAGTGTTGAAGTTCATGTAGTCGGCGGAGGTCAGGGTGTGATCCAAGGTCAGCATCTGAGATAGCATTCGTTGCCGGTTCTAAAAGGTGTAGTGCCATTTTCTGAATGGAAGTATCCGTTTGCTGGGGAGCCACGATATCAGAGGCAGCAAATTGGGGGGATAGAAACAGTGGATACGATGTGGGAGGGGCAGCGGGTGCACCTGCCACGGGTCACCACATGGACAGCTAATGGTTCCTCTGACCATTGGAATGGGGCTTCCTTTTTGGAGGAGTTTAGTCAATAGACGGATTATGTCTGAGTAGTTTTCGATGAACTGTCGTGAGTAATTGCAACTGCGCAGTTCTGAGACATTTGTGGGCACTTTGATGTTGTGGATGAGCTGAATGCGATTAGACTGAGGCTCAATGCCTTCTGGTCTGATGAAGAGGCCAACATAGTTGACTTTGGTTCTGCACCATTGTCCTTTGTGCAGGGCATCTTGGCAGGACGTGGCCTATCTCCTCAAACTGAGCCTCGAGGGTAACCTCGGGCAAAATATTGCCTCCTGCTGGATTGGGGGTGAAAGTGTTGATATTCCGCACCACCTTATCTAAGTCCATTTAATGTCAGATCTTTATCAAATCTTTGTTCGAATGAGTGGACCTGGGTTTATCCGTCATGAGCTTTGTTATGTTTTGGTTGAGCTGAGGTCTTCCTTGCTTTCGAGTGTTTCAGCATAGTTTGGTAAGAGTTCATGAGTTAAGATGCTAAGCCAAATCTCCAAGGCATCCTATGGAGGAAGGGGCCTTTCTTCTCTGGACTTTGTCGACATGTTGATAGTTGAATGTGAATAGCTGCACAGCTATTTCTGAAACCTTAAGAAAGGACTGACACCATATACCTGTATAACCAATTGCTGTATACCCCATTTGTGAGGTGTATTAGTTTGTTGTTTGTTGACAGGTGAGAGTAGGAGGGAGGTACAGAAGAGGAAGTCACTTTTTCACAGTTCACAGTTTATAATTTACAACAGCTCAGTCCCTATACCACCACCATTTAGCTGCTGCTTACCAGGCCTGTCACTTTAAAAAACAAGAAGGCTACACTTGAAATCAAAGAAGTCAGATGAGGTCAATATAGAGAGTGCTTTGATACCAAGTATGTATGGACAGGTGATCTGAGAAGGGGTGTTAGCAGGGCTGTGTAGGCTATCTGTGGAAAAAGAGCATTACACACTTAGTGTTTCTCACAATAGCTTGTTTTAACTGTGAGTGTGTGGCTGGGGCCTGTATGTCTATATGTGGTTTACTGAGAGTTATAAGGAGTTGAGAGGAGCAATGTGGTTTGCTCAACCCAGGTGACAATGTGTGGCTTATCTCGGTGACAAAATGAAAGAGTGATTTGGGGACCATCAAGTGGCTCTCCCAGGTAAAGTCCCTGATGGGACAGCCCTCAGGCTCACAACCAACTATCATCAGCAATGTCAGGTTAAAGGGGACCTGTATGCACCAAGGGACAACACTCAATACACATCAGCTGCACATCCAGGTTAGCACAACTGAACCAACCAAAGTGTCCGATGAGCAGTGTCATCCAACAGGATTGAGTCACCAACAAAAGGGAGACCTTTTGCTCAAAACTGTAATGCACCTTGGACTAATCAAGACTGACATTCACATGCCAAAGGATATTCAATTAAGCTGACAAATTGGAGTCCACACTTGTCCACTTGTCCACACTTTAGGACAAGGCTAGGAGATATGGGGCTGTAAGTGAGATACCCCTCTGTAGGAGCACCACAGGGAAGAGACACTACTCGAATAATCTCCAACAAAATACATACACAAAAAAAATTAAATATAAATAAAATAACATAATATTATGATGCTGTTTAGGCTAATGTGCACTTAATTATAGGACTTGGTCATAGTCTCATTCCCTTTTGTAATGTAAAGGACAAACACATGTATGTTTCTTCGTTCTGCCTCCGTATGTCTCGCATAGATGAGCATGAACCCACATGGTCAGAAACAAAGGAACATGTGAAGCGGGAGCTTTAAAGTTAGTCGAAGTATGTGTGTGTGATCTGTAAGCTAACCTAAGCTTGCCCAGTTAGAAAAGAGGAGGCCACCAACTATAAACCTAAAGCCCCCTACTCCACTAACGACTAGTGCCTGGTCAACATACTGAATGAGTTCTACTGTCGATTTGAAAAATGGAACAATTACACTATCCCCAGTGACTTCCTGCACCAGCTCTAGCCCACCAGTGCCACCTCCCCACCACAGAAGGGGCCTGGGCCTTTCCAAAGACCTGCTTCAAGACCTCCACCATCATCCCCTTCCTCAAAAAACCAAGGACCATAGGACTTATTGACTACCGACCCATCGTTTGGGCGCCTTTGGCCCTCCACTTCTGATAGGTTCCTGGACTCCTCAGGAACCTATGCCAGGATCCTGTTTGTGGAATTTAGCACCGCCTTTAATACCATCATCCCTGCTCTGCTGCAGGACAAGCTCTTCCAGCTTAGTGTGCCTCTCTCCACTTGCAGGTGGATCACAGACTTCTTGTCTGAAGCTGTGGTAACATGTCTCTGACTCCCAGATCATCAGCACCGGTTCCCCTCAAGGCTGCGTCATTTCCTGTCTATTCTTCTCTATGTACACCAACAGCTGCACCTTCAGTCATCAGTCCGTCAAGCCTCTGAAGTTTGCAGATGACACCACCCTCATTGGGCTTATCTCTGGTGGGATGAGTCCGCCTACAGGTGGGAGCTTGACCTTCTGCTGACCTGGTGCAGACAGAACAACTTGGAGCTCAGCACTCTTAAGACAGTGGAAATGGTTGTGGATTTCAGGAAGAAAGATTAGGACCAAAACCTCAGGCCACAAGAAAAGTTTTTTCCCATCTGCAGCTGGCTTCATCAACAAGGCCTGGGACCACCACTGACACTTACTCTTATCCCACCCATAGACACTATACGTTACAATAACATACAGTGTCCACAACTGTCTTAATGCGTTACATCGCACATCTTTTGGTCTATTATCTCTATACATATATTTCTTATTCCTTATCCTTCATGCTATGAATTTTTGCACATTCCTGCACAAACTGTACAGCTCTTTCATTCTAAAAATAGATATATTGTACATTCTTTTAAAATATTTTTTTCATATTTTAATTTAAATTTTTCTATTTATATTTCTTGACTTTTGTAGTACTTTAGTTTTTATTTTTTTATTTTCTCTGACTATGTTTGTTGTTATGAACCAAAATACCAAAGCAAATTCCTTGTACGTGAAAACCTACTTGGCAATTAATCTGATTCTGATTCTGAGAGAGGACAGTGTCCAGGAGAGTTCCAGGGACATAGGAATTATCTTGATGGGGCATTCTGAATTTATTTCATGGATTTGTTTACTCTTATTGTTTTTCTTTCTCGTCTTCATATTTGGAATGAATATGTTTAGAGATTTTGCAGCCACGGTTCCCATCAGGCTTGATGTAAACAGGATGTGTAATATTTCCATGGAGTCTGCTGTGGAAAGCTGTGGGCTACACCTTGAATAATACTTATATTATATATATATATATATATATATATAAAAATTGGATTTTGGTGTATCTGCACCACCAAAAGACAACTACTAGGATTTCCTGTTTGTACTGTAACCAAGGACGTACAGACAAAAATCACCTGGATTACTTTTGATACTGAAGAAAATGTCAAAATTTGTATAACTGATGATTATGTACCAAGATCTGAAATTTTAAGAAACACCTTGTTTCTTAAAATTGTTGTCTGATTAGATTAATGCATGGTTATCTTCAATGGACATCTGAGAAACAGATGGGAAGAGTATGTATGACAATGAGTATATATGCCGTGTGTGTTCGGTTTGACTGTGTTATGAGGGGTGTAATTTGTGTCAGAAATGATCAGGGTGCCAAACAGAAATTGATGTATTCCAGGGACAGTTTGGATGCAAGAACTGTTGATAGAGGGGCTCTTTTGAGCTGTTGTAGAGGCCTACAGTTTAATGCTTGATGAATCATTCCCACAGCAGCCATATGTGTGAATAAAGTGAAAATAAAAAAAGTTATTTTAAATCTTTCTTCTTTGATGAAATTATATCAAATACAAAATTGTCCACCCTCTTCTGTTCCTCTCGCTTATTACAGCAGCGATCATTGTGAACCCTGTTTGCCCTACAGTGGGTACGGAAAGTATTCAGACCCCTTTAAATTTTTCACTTTGTTTCATTGCAGCCATTTGCTAAAATCAAAAAAGTTCATTTTATTTCTCATTAATGTACACTCAGCACCCCATCTTGACAGTAAAAACAGAAATGTAGAAATGTATGCAAATTTATTAAAAAAGAAAAACGGAAATATCACATGGTCATAAGTATTAAGACCCTTTGCTCTGTATTGAGTAGAAGCACCCTTTTGAGCTAGTACAGCCATGAGTCTTCTTGGGAATGATGCAACAAGTTTTTCACACCTGGATGTGGGGATCCTCTGCCATTCTTCCTTGCAGATCCTTTCCAGTTCCGTCAGGTTGGATAGTGAACGTTGGTGGACAGCCATTTTCAGGTCTCTCCAGAGATGCTTAATTGGGTTTAGGTCAGGGCTCTGGCAGGGCCAGTCAAGAATGGTCAGAGTTGTTCAAAGCCACTCCTTTGTTATTTTAGCTGTGTGCTTAGAGTCATTGTCTTGTCGGCCCAATCTGAGGTCCTGAGCACTCTGGAAGAGGTTTTCTTCCAGGATATCTCTGTACTTGGCCGCATTCATCTTTCCTTCAATTGCAACCAGTCGTCCTGTCCCTGCAGCTGAAAAACACCCCCATAGCATGATGCTGCCACCACCATGTTTCACTGTTGGGATTGTATTGGGCAGGTGATGAGCAGTGCCTGGTTTTCTCCACACATACCGCTTAGAATTAACGCCAAAAAGTTCAATCTTGGTCTCATCAGACCAGAGAATCTTATTTCTCATAGTCTGGGAGTCCTTCATGTGTTTTTTGGCAAACTCTATGCAGGCTTTCATATGTCTCGCACTGAGGAGAGGCTTCCGTCAGGCCACTCTGCCATAAAGCCCCAACTGGTGAAGGCCTGTAGTGATTGTTGACTTTTTGGAACTTTCTCCCATCTCTCTACTGCATCTCTGGAGTTCAGCCACAGTGATCTTTGGGTTCTTCTCTACCTCTCTCACCAAGGCTCTTCTCCCACGATTGCTCAGTTTGGCTGGATGCCCAGGTCTAGAAAGAGTTCTGGTCGTCCCAAACTTCTTCCATTTAAGGATTATGGAGGCCACTGTGCTCTTAGGAACCTTGAATGCTGCAGAAATTCTTTTGTAACCTTGGCCAGGTCCGTGCCTTGCCACAATTCTGTCTCTGAGCTCTTTGGGCAGTTCCTTCGACTTCATGATTCTCATTTGCTCTCACATGCACTGTGAGCTGTAAGGTCTTACATAGACAGGTGTGTGCCTTTCCTAATCAAGTCCATTCAGTTTAATTAAACAGAGCTGGACTCCAATGAAGGAGTAGAACCATCTCAAGGAGGATCAGAAGAAATGGACAGCATGCAAGTTAAATATGAGTGTCACAGCAAAGGGTCTGAAATAGGGTACTGAATCCAACCTGACGGAACTGGAAAGGATCTGCAAGGAAGAATGGCAGAGGATCCCCAAATCCAGGTGTGAAAAACTTGTTGCATCATTCCCAAGAAGACTCATGGCTGTACTAGCTCAAAAGGGTGCTTCTACTCAATACAGAGCAAAGGGTCTGAATACTTATGACCATGTGATATTTCCGTTTTTCTTTTTTAATAAATTTGCAAAAATTTCTACATTTCTGTTTTTTTCTGTCAAGATGGAGTGCTGAGTGTACATTAATGAGAAATAAAATGAACTTTTTTGATTTTAGCAAATGGCTGCAATGAAACAAAGAGTGAAAAATTTAATGGAGTCTGAATACTTTCCGTACCCACTGTATAAAACCCAGTGGAAGTGGTGGGCTACCTTCTCTGTTAGCATGACCTACTGTGGGCTTCTACCCTGCCAAGCTATGCCATATACACTCAAATTTTCTTGACATCCTCATGTTGGTTAAACAGAAATGCGATCTTGGTTATTGTGATTGGTATCTCTGCAAAAAGGGGCTGGAGATGAACCTGTTTTAACTCTCTTGGATTTTGCCTGATTATAATAAATGATATGATCTGTGAAACTAGCTTACCATAAATTTTCAAATAAAAGCTGGTGTTCAAATAATGACCAAGTCTTAAATAGCTGGCCTGCAGGAACTAATAAAGGTCCCATAAAAACAGTGGAATTACGTGCACTAATGATAATGATTTTGTATAATACATGTATACAATTCTCTTGTCTTTTTAACAGAAATACTGTTCTCATTAAGTAATTAAGCCCAATCGCATCTACTTTGCCATTTTTTATCACTGTTAAACTATCTATTCGTTCATCCATCCATTTTCTTCTGCTTATCCAAGGCCAGGTCGCGGTAGCAGCAGGTTAAGCAAGGTAGTCCAGATGTCCCTCTCCCCAGCAATGAACCACCTCAACTGGCTCCTTTTGACGTGAAGAAGCAGTGGCTCTACTCCAATCTCCCTCCTTACCCTATCTCAAAGCGTGAGCCCAGCTACCCTACGAAGGAAACTCATTTTGGTCGCTTGTATCTGCAATCTCATTCTTTCGGTCACTACTCTAAGCTTCTGACCAAAAATTGCAAGTTTTCCCTTCCAGCTCAGCTCCCTCTTTACCACAAAAGTCCAGTACATCGCCTGCATTACGGCTGACGCTGCACCAATCTGCCTGTCAATCTCATGCTTACCCTCACTTGTGAACAAAAGTGATACTTGAACTCACTGTTGCTCTCACTTTGGTTATATAAGGTATATATCAGGATTGCTCCCAGCCAAGACAGGAGTTCCTTAAAGTGCTCTTTCCACTGCTCGACAATATCCCCAGTCAGGTTTAGCAGTTCTCTTCCCCTGTGGAACACAGCCTGAGCCAAGCCTTTCTTTCCCTTCCTGAGTCATCAAATGATTTGCCAGAACTTCCTTGAGGCCATCCAAAAGTCCTTCTCCATGGCCTCCCCGAACTCCTCCCACACCTGGGTTTTTTTCTTTGGCAACCCCTGAAGCTGCAGCCCTTCTGGCCTACCGGTACCTCTCTGCTGCTAATAAGTTCTGTTAGAGAAGATGCACTCAAAGTGCAGAGTGCTGAGTATGACATGACTAATGGAATTAATGCTAAGTAAATGTATAGTATCCTGAATTTACAGGTAACAGGTAAGTATAGAGAAGTTTTGAGTTTGTATTAACAGTAAACTGGCAGCAGATCAGAAAACTGGAAGGTAAACTAAAAAAATGATACAATATACTTATTGTAACATGGAAAGATATAAATAAAGGTCTGGTTTTCTCTGTTGCTGAGATGAATGATAAAGTGCAACTGTTTTGATGATATTTTGAATGTATGTAAAAACTCCTGCCTCAAACCCAGCTGACTGTTAAACCACAGCACAATCAGCCATAAGTGAATAAAACCATGTTTATTCACTGTTTAATATATACAAACATCTCTCTCACGCCCACGCCCTCCTCTCACCAACATCCCATCTTACTGTCTCTTATCCTTTCAAAGTAATAGTCGACAATCAATCACTGCCCTCTCTCTCTTTGCAATAAGTTTTTTTGCCATGCATCTCCTGGCTTTTAGCTTATCTCTTACCAAATGTCAATCAATCATCAGCTCCCATTCTCTTTCTCACTCTTTGCCTTTCTCAATCTCCTTTGCTCCCTCTTTTTTGCTCTGGCTTGTGTATTATCAATCACTCATTCCCCCAACACCCCCACACCACCCCCCTCTCCACAGTCTGCTGTTATTGGTCAATAAATCAGTCTATAGTTCGGCCTCATTGACACCCAAAATATGGAAAAGCACTTTATATGCTGGCCTCTCCTCATGACATACTTCGTACACACACACACTTATACTACAGCATAACAAAGCTTCAACGTCATGTTAGGTCAGAATATTTTCAAAGATTTGTTTTAAGTACAGATCTTTTGTTCTCGTGGTGTGGAGCACACAAAAAATATCTCCATTGGAAAACTACATTCAGCACAGCACAAAGACATCCAATTTATCACAACATAACTAAAACCCCCAATAAATGTTTAACTTTCTCTCATTTAATTGCCCACAGGTCTGAAAGTGGGGGTTGAAAATTATTTGTATTTACAGTAGGCTATATACACTTTCATGTAACAAATGAACCAATATCCATTTAAAAGTTAATATCATCATAGAAAAAATCAATAAATGATTGCAAGCCTAAAAATGCACAAATCAGCTTTGCCCTCAAAATCAACAGCACATGAACCACTCAAATTAAACGATTACCAACACTTTGCTGCTCTGTCCATTTTTATCGATGCTAGTGGTGTGGCTCTTGGGATGGCAATGTCAGTCAGTCAACCAAAGTTATGACATTCCTATCAGCCCCAGCTGTACTTTGTCAAAAAATTACTATATGTAATGTGAAAGGTGTCGTTTGCACCGTTTATGGCCCAGAACTTTACTGTTTGATTCATTCTCACTGCTGTTTCTGCAGCTGTTTCTGCAGCTGTTTTTCAGTGAAAATAGCTGCCTACTGCTAGAAAACAAAGTGCCAGTGCTGATAAAACCACTGTACACTACCTGCCCAGCACAAAACAGTAGACAGACAAAGTTAGCGACTTGCTGGTGAACATAATGGAGCATTTGGGAGCTAAAAAAAGATATTTCCCTCAGGAGTTGGTAGTGGCCAAAAATAGAGCTAAAAGGATAGTGAATATTGGACTTAATAGGGTGGCCAGACTCCAAATAAATGATAATGTTGCTTTGTGTCTACTGGATATTTTACTGTTTGCTAACATGTCACCATAACAACTTTCTAAGTTTATAAAATAACATGTTAATGTTGTGTATTCTGCTTAGTTAATGAGGTATTAACTACTGTTTTGTCTGTTTATCTACTGTGGCTTAGGTAGACTTTGTAACACACACAGCAGAATAATATAGTCATATCTAATAATCATCAATAAATTATATTGATGACAATATTTATTTGAGTCATCAGTGTACTATAAAGGGGGTTTAGAGAGTGATATCTCTATCACCCTTCAACTGTTACATACTGCATGTTTAAACAAGACTATAATAGTCTACATCCACTCTAGCAGCTCTGTGAGGCTGCACAATGTTACTTTGAGTGAAATGTTAACGTCAGCATGCTAACATGCTTACAATAACAATGTTAGCATGCTGATGTTTAGGAGATAATGCTTACTATGGTCACCATCTTAATTTAGCATTTTAGCATACTAATATTTGTTAATTAGCACTAAACACACAGTACAGCTGAGGCTGATGGGAATGTCATTAGTTTTGCATACGTGAAATTATTGATCAGACTGAATTTTGACCTAATGATTGTGAGGGACATCTTGAGAGCTGGTTAATTTGTGATTGAATAAAGTTCAGGAGACCAAGATGTCTTACGCAGAAACATTTATTGAAGCTCGACTGAGGAGAATAAAGGAGCAGTACAAGTGAATCACTGTGTGTGTGCCACCAATTCTGAAGATGTCCTCCTGTCGAGGAGTATTTAACCTAGCTATTGCAAACTGTGCCTTTCCTGAGTTAGCCTAATGTCACGTTACATCTCACTCCGGTCACATGCAGTTACCTTCTACTCTAATTCTGTGTCAGTCTGTTTGGTCTAAGGTAAAGCCCAAACTATTCTTTTACGACCTTGAGTTTCCTGGGAGACAGAGACAGCTTTATCAGGACACCTGCATTGGCTGGCCCCGAGACACACAGGAAACAGAAAGTTGAATTATTGTTCTAAAAGAGACAGGTCATGCCCTACTGCTTTTAGGTTTGCAAATGCCCCAATTGTGACCCACTGACCCATTGTGTCATACTACCTTTAGCCTAAAGAAGGAAACATTCCTTCACAGATCCTTCCTTTTTGATTTTTAGATAAACACTAAATACTTAAGTAAGCTAAAGACTTCCACAAAGATAAAGCTTACAGTCAGGGCTGGCTCAGGTGAGTCCTGAACCATCCCGTAGTTATGCTGATATAGGCCTAGACTGCCTCTACTACAATTATTATTATTAGTCTTATTACTATTATTATCATTATTATTCTTATCATTATTATTACTTTTATTTTTACTAATATCAATATTACCACTACCATTACAATATTATTAAAATGCTGTGTAGAATTTGAATTTCAGTTGCAGATGGCCACCCACCTTGAGTCTGGTTCTGCTTGAGGTTTCTGCCTCTTAAAAGGAAGTTTTTTCGTGCCACTGTCGCCAAGTGCTTGCTCATGGTGGGAATTTTTGGTTCTCTGTAAATAGTATTATAGAGTACGGTCTAGACCTGCTCTGTAGGACAAGTGCAATGAGATAACTTCTGTTATGAATTGGCGCTATATAAATAAAATAAAATTGAATGGAAATAATTGGATAAGTTGATAATTTTGGCATTGACCAGTGAAAATCACCTTTTATGCATCATTCAGCAACTGAGAAAAGTTTTAGGAAGCACTTCCATATCATGATTATATTGAAGGGACCTCACACCAAGTTACTTTTTAGAAACCATTAGCATCAACCCAAATATAACACAGGAAAAGTAATGTTTTCACCTGGTGGTTCTGAAAGCTGGGGGACAAATGGACTGGAAGGGATGAGGGAGGTGCAGTCGATTCTCCTTTGTGAGCAGCTCAGCTCATGTTTGGATGCATTGGTTCCCATGCACAGTTCGACCAGTGATTCCTCTTGTGGTGCTCCCAAGAGCTTGGGCTTCTTCAAGCATTTTCGGTCCTGTGGTGCGACTTTGCTTAAATCGGTCTCTCTCAGAAGATGGATCTCTCTCTCATCTTGCGCAACCACTTGACTGGGTGTTCTGTAGCCAAGATGGCAGTCAGAGTTTGATAAACTCACAGTTCGTTCAGTTCTAACTTTGTCATGTTGATGTCATGATGTCGGCCTTCAACACGTTCTGTGCAGCTCAGGATTCAGTAGATTTTCACAGGTCCGCCTGGGGTCTGAAGAGAAGCATGGACTTTCAGAGCTGGAGGAGCAAGAAAGGGCAGGTCAAGAGAGGGAGTGTTTGGGTTTTCTCTGTTTTAGTAGTCTTCTGTCCACAGGGTGGCGATGTGATGTCATCAGCGCAGCACTTCACTCCCTTCCACTTCTTGTACTAATTTCTTCTTAAAGAATCAATTGTTTGTTTGTTTCCAATTTAGTTCTTTCATGTTAAAACTCAGTCTCATGAGTTGCTGAAAGAGATTAAACACTTATATGAATAAAAGGACATCCTTATGAGTAATAAACCCAGGAAAATGTCATAAATGACAATCATGCTACATCTGTCATTATTAATACACATACATATGTTCCTATATATATATATATATATATATATATATATATATATATATATATATATATATATATATATTAAAAAGACTTCATCCTTCACCCTCCGCGGATGGTCTCATCCTTCGAGCTCGGGTCCTCTACCAGAGGCCTGGGAGCTTGAGGGTTCTGCGCAGTATTTTTGCTGTTCCTAGTACTGCACTTTTCTGGACTGCTCCATGTATGCTTTACCTGCCAGCATCTTACACCCTGCAGTTATGTGCTGGATTGTCTCAGGGGCCTCTTTGCACAGCCTACACCTTGGGTCTTGTCTGGTGTGGTAGATCTGGGCCTCTATTGCTCTGGTGCTCAGGGCCTGCTCCTGTGCAGCCATGATGAGTGCCTCTGTGCTGTCCTTCAGTCCGGCCCGCTCTAGCCATTGGTAGGATTTCTTGATATC